>NW_022589717.1:27968656-28568656 GCF_004348235.1 Phoca vitulina | reverse complement strand
GACAAAACAAAATAATACCACCTATATTTTCACTCCTTTCAGTTAACAGCATCTCTATTACCAAAATCTTAGCCCAAATCTTAGGAATTATGTTTGATTCTCTCTTATGTCCACATCCAAACCATTAGCAGATTCTATCAGATTTACTCTCAAAACATATCCAGGATCAAACCAATTCTCACCACTTCCACTGCTACCACTCTGGTCTAATAAGCTAGCATCATATTTCAACTGGATTACTCCAAGAACCTTTTAATTGGTCTCCCTGCTTCTACCCAAGACACACACCTCTAAATCCACACATCAACCAAAATTATCCTGCATGCAAAAACTCTCCAATAGCCTCCCATCTCACTTGAAGAAAACCAAGACTGTTAAATGTTCTCAAGGCATTACATGATTTGACTTCATCTCCTACCAGCCTCAGCCTTACAACCACACAGTCACTTCAAACACAAGAATCTTTGTTGAAGAGACTTGTACTTCCTGTTCCCCCCGCCCCCAAAGCTCTCCTACCAGACATCTACAGGGCTTGCTCCTTTAGTCAGAGAGGCTTTCCCCCAACAACGATTAAAATAGCAACTCTCAGGGAACCTGGGTGGCTCAGTCAGTTAAGCGTCCAACTCTTGGTTTTGGCTCAGGTCGCGATCTCGGTCATGGGATTGAGCCCTGCATCGGGCTCCGTGCTCAGCAGAGAGTCTGCTTGAAATTCTCTCTGTCTGCCCCCCCAACTCTCTCTAAAATAAATAAATCTTTAAAAAATAAAATAGTAAAAAACTAAACTAAATTAAAATAGAACTCTCACAACGTCACACTGGAACTCCCTATTCCGCTTACTGTTTTATTCTTCTCATAGCAGGTATCACTCAGTATTTATGTTTATTTTTATCTCCTCTCTCTATATACTGTAAGCTTCATGAAAGCAGGGTTGTTGCCCATTTTGTTTACTGCGATATGTTTAGCACCTGAAATAGTGCCTGAGATATAGATGTTCACTAAATATTCGTCAAATGAATAAATGAATTTGTTGAAAGGACTTGTGATTCAACACCATACAGATTAACTTGGTTTATTTTTAAATTTAATGAGTTTTTGCTGACTCCTGCTGTATCCTAGACTTTCTAGGCGAAGAAAAAGGTAAGGTACAGTCCTTGCCTCACCGGATAGACAAGATATACAAATATTAATGTCAAAGTTGAACTTGTTGCCAAAGTAAAGGCAATAGGTATCAGAGGAATTCAGAATAGGGACTAAATCTATGAGAACCAAATAGGAAAAGAGAAAGTACTGCTTGAGCTCTGGAACTTAAAGGATTTACTCATTCATTGTCCCAACATTTAATGAACACCAACGACAGCTACTGCTCTAGCTACAGATAGAGCAGTGTAGGAACTAGTCTCTGCCCCAATCAGACTCACCTGGGGGGAGGAAGGTGAAGGAGCCTGGTAGTAAACAAATAAATGTACGGCAGTAATAAGTGCTGTAAGTAACAAGTAGTAAGTTTGTTTGTTTGTTTTTAAGGCAGGGTAAGAGAGATACAGAGTGACAGGCAACCAGCTACTTTGGGTGGGCAGATTCCTGGAAGCAGTGTGAGGGAGTGAGCCATGTGAGCTTTATGCCACAATTCCCTTACCAGATGTATGATCTGCAAATATTTTTTCCCATTCTGTGAGCTGCCTTTTAACTTTCTTCATGGTGTTCTTTTAACTTTCTTCATGGTGTTTTAAATTTTGATTAAGTCCAATTTATCTCTTTTCTTTTGTTGCTTATGCTTTTGGTGTTGTATCTAAGAAACGAAAGTGCGTAATCCAAAGTCATGAAGATTTATACGTTTTTTGTTCTAAGAATTTTATATTTGTAGCTCTTATATTTAAATCTTTGATTCATTTTGAGTTAATTTTTTTAAAGATTTTATTTTTAAGCTACCTCTACACCCAACGTGAGGTTCAAACTCACAACCCCAAGATCAAGAGTTGCATGATCCACTGACTGAGACAGCCAGGCACCCCTTGAGTTAATTTTTTAGTATGGTGTGAGGTCTCCATCCAACTTCATTATTTGCATATGGATATCCAGTTGTCCCAGCACCCTTTCTTAAAGACTATCCTTTCCTTATTGAAAACTCCTGCTGCTCTTGGTGAAATTCAACTGACCACAAATGTAAGGGTCTACTTCTGTACTCTCAATTCTGCTCCACTAGCCTATGTCCTCCTTATGTGAGTACCATACTGTTTGATTACTGCAGCTTTGTCGTAAGTTTTAAAATCAGTGAGCCCTATAACTGTTCATCTTTTTCAAGACTTTTTTGGCTATTCTGGATCTCTTGATTTTACATATGACCAGTTTGTCGATTTCTACAAAAAACAGGACTTGATAGCGATTATGTTGAATATGATTAATTTGGGGAGCACTGCCACTTTAATGAATTAAGTCTTCTGATCCATAAACATGTGATGTCCTTCCACTGACTTAGATCTTTAACTTTTTTCAACAATGTTCTATAGCTTTCAGTGTACAAGTCTTACACATATTCCTGAGTACTGAAATTTTAAAAATTTTGTTTTTGCATTATTTATTCCTTAAAAATAAATTGGGCTTTGCAATAATGCTCTTGTACCTCACAACTTTGCTGAACTTATCAGTTCTAATAATTTGAAATTGTGTGTGTGTGTGTGTGTGTGTATTCCTTAGGAGTTTCTATATACAAGACCACATTGCAAATAGAAATAGTTTTATCTCTTCCTTTCCAATCTTGATGCCTTTCATTTGTATTGTTGTTCTTTATATCTTATACATTTTGTGCCAACATTCTTTTACATCTAATATTTAATAAAAACATTAAAAAATAGTGGTAAAACCTATGCATACTCAGCATCCAGAGTTTTTCATTAGCAAAACCAAAAGAAACTGCTATATATATAAGAAACTGTCAATGGAGGTGACAGGTCTACCCCAAAACAGAAAACGAATTAACATTAGTTTTACCAGGGACATCTCTTTGAATTGGCCTTAAAAAAAGGTACCTATTCCAATATGTTATCCAAGCAAAGCTATAACAATTTTTTTTAATTCTAAAAGTCTTATTGCTAATCATTATGGGGACAAACAAAAAAAATAAACATAAAATAACAGCACAATAACACAATAATAAATACAAGTAAGCTGCAAAGATTTATTCTTGCTTTCTTCATCCCAATTAGAATTCCCCATGTAATTATCTTTTGAATTTTTATGGCATATTTTAAAGATGCTTATCAATAGCAAAGACTTTTTTTTTTTTTTAAGATTTTATTTATTTATTTGACAGAGAGACACAGCGAGAGAGGGAATACAAGCAGGGGGAGTGGGAGAGGGAGAAGCAGGCTTCCTGCTAAGCAGGGAGCCCGATGTGGGGCTCGATCCCAGAGCCGAAGGCAGACAGATGCTTAACGACTGAGCCACCCAGGCGCCCCAATAGCAAAGACTTAAATCACTTTTTAAAGATTGTCATAGTCTCACCAAGAACCAACTATTACTAGAAACATGAAAGACCTGGAAAGATAATTCAGACATACCTTATTGGAATACCAGCTTTCCTAGTTAGGGGCTATGTGATCCTGGACAAGTACTTAAAAACTTTCTTAAAGAAGTCCCTGTTTGTTCAGCTGTAAAAATAGGCTAAAAATTACCTCAGAGTTCTATGAAATCTATGAAAATCAGGTGAGATAATTAATATAGGCAAAGCACCCCATACATATTTTTAGGCACTCACTTAATGTTAGGCATCCCTCTCCCTTACTACAATCATTGTTACAACTAATTAATGCTATTGCTAATAATTACAGTGAAAAACATTACTTGAACACTTACTAAGTGCTAGGAATTGTTCTAAGCACTTTAATGTACGTATAGGCAGTCCTCACTTTGCATTACAATGTAGGACTGTAAAAATGATCGAGCAAGCTGAAACCGTGCAAAGTGATTTATGGAAAATATTGATTATTCTGCAACCTTCAAAAATTCTTGTCACAATGTTAAAGCTCTTTCCTTGTTTATGTTAATCAGTGAGACTTCATTAAGTTCTTCCGGATCAAATCTAGAGTCTCTCCAACAGTGGCAGTGTCAATCAACATCCCCTACAGTCAGCTATTTCTTCCAAAACTCCATCTAGGCTTGATATGAATTTCACTTTTTCCTGTGTTATCATTTTTCATTTCTTTGCTGGACTTCCATCTTTATTCACCCATTCCCTTTTGATCATCCACTTTTGGAAAATGTCACATGGGTTTATGACCAAGAGACAAGAAGGTAATACTACTACATGGTTTGCTGTCTGTATGAACTGAATAACAGGTATGGCAATGACCAATCACCAAGAGACTTTGAAAGAAGTGACATGATTAGTCGATAATCATGATTCACCTCTGTTATTCACATAGTGATTTATGGACTCCAGTGCTAGCAGTGAAGTTTGTCCTTTATTCAATTACAGTTAATATACCATGGAGACTTAAATCTGAGATGTGTTTTTGGGAGACTGGCATCATTTAATTAAACTGTGGTAAATGAAATTAATGCATATTGAATCTATACAAAACAAGAACTGCTTGTATAGTCTCTCTTTAATCTTGACAATAATGCTAAGTGGTACTATCACGGTACTGTTCTACAGATGAAAAAACTGGGACACAAAAATGTGTCATTTAGTTACTAAGTAGCAATACGGTTAGGACTAGGCTTTAAGAAACAATATGAACTGAATGTATAGTAAATGTAAATAGCTATAAGCAATTTATTAGAGACTTAGAATTTATTTTAGTCTCTACGTTTTCTAAAAGAGTCAAAAAAATGCCTTTTAAAAAACATTATTTCAGAATCTGCTGAAGTTTAAACACTAATGCAAATACATTCTCAACTTGTAATTTCCTAATAGTACAAAAGAAATTAACTCTTTCATCCCTTTTCATTTATTTCCTAATGTCACTTAAAATCTCTTGTCACAGGACAAAATCCTTTTCCTCTAAATTTAGAATTAAAAAGAAAAATCATTACACTCAGCTTTATTTAATTCCTCTTTTTAAATCAAATCTCTGAGTCTGTTCATTTCACGGAATAAATGATCTTTACCTTTCCAGTTTATTTTTTAATATAGTAAATCAGTGGTTTCTAGTTTTAAATATTAATGATCCTTTGATTCATATTTACATTAAAACCAGATCATCTTTTCTCCCTGAAAGACAAATATATCACTTACAAAATAAATACTGTCAAACTACCAAGACATTTTTTAAACTTTGCAAGTTTGGTCATTAAGGTCAACCTATTTTTAGAATGGTTTCCTTGAATGTTGCCTTGCTCAAAGTCTTGATAACTTTTTAGCTCTCTCTAAGAAAATAAGTATCAAAGACACCCCTCAAAATCTGAGGAATAAAAAGCACATGTGGGTGCCTGGGTGCCTCAGTCGGTTAAGTGCCTGCCTTCGGCTCATGTTATGATCCTAGGATCCTGGGATCAAGTCCCACATCGGGCTCCTTGCTCAGCTGGGAGTCTGCTTCTCCCTGTCCCTCTGCCTACTTGTGCTCTGTCAAATAAATAAAATCTTAAAAAAAAAAAAAAAGCACATGCAAACAAAATAAAAATGGCATACAGGTCCAGGGCAGTTGTGTTTGCTGTGTTCTTGGAACTTCTCTGAAAAGAACATTACTCATTTGAATCATCTGTCCTGTCACAAAGTACTGTGTAAATTCCCAGAAAAGAGATACAGTAGTAGTAGTTGGTAAGAGGTTACACAGTAAACATGACGGATATCTCTGATTATCTAAGTTTTCAAGAAGTTACAGGGATGCCTTCCATCTTCTCATGCATGGCCTCTAGAAGAAACAACTAGTTTTCTGAGGATATTACATCTCACTCAGGCTCCTCCCAATGATCTCCTAGGGGTCTTTTACTCAACAAACGAAAGTTCTTCCAGAAAAAAAACCTTTATGTAAAACAGCTGTGAAATCTGACAAGCACTAAGGCCTTTCTATGCCTAAACTGTCACTAACAGAAGGAACCTAACCAAAAGTGGTACAAATGGGTCCATTCAGATTCTGAACAGAATTATCATTTTGACAGCTGTCTAGCAACTGAGTGTAACACAAAGTGATATGGGGTTATGTGAGAGGAACGTAGGACTTGTGAGGTAACATTCTGTATTGTATGAGCTTGTTGACTGTTTTTGTTTTTTTGTAAAATACATATTCTCTAAGTTAATATAATTTAGCCTCATAACTCACAAAAATGTGCCTTTATATGATCCTTAATTTATTTTTTAAAGTGTCTCAGTTATAAGGCTGTGCCTAGCTTAGTAACTTTTTAAATATCTGCTACTGCATTTACCCCTATGGTTTCTAGAATGTATTTCAGCAACAATGAGCCCACTATACCCAACAACATAAAATCCCTAATTTGCATTTTTATGTCACTGACATTCAATTCAAAGTTTAGGACTTAGCAAAGCATGCTTAACAATTATACAATAAAATGGAGTAATCCTAAAGTTAACTTTCTATTAAAGCATTAGGTTAATACTCAGCATTTAATATTTTAAAAACAAATTTTCAAACAATTAATAAGCTAAAACAATAAATATAATGCTTTTGGTAAAAAAGTTTCATGTACATTTTAAGTCCCTTTGAGAGAATACAAAATAATATTTGTAGTAACAGCTTCCATAAAGCTGTGAAGGGGTGCTAATTTTTTTTTTTTTAAAGATTTTATTCTTTTTTTTTTTTTAAGATTTTATTTATTTGACAGAGAGAGACACAGCGAGAGAGGGAACACAAGCAGGGGGAGTGGGAGAGGGAGAAGCAGGCTTCCCGCTGAGCAGGGAGCCCAATGCGGGGCTCGATCCCAGGGCCCTGGGATCATGACCTGAGCCGAAGGCAGACTCCCAACGGCTGAGCCACCCAGGTGCTCCAAGAGGTGCTAGTTTTCAACCAAAATGCCTTCATTTTGCAGATTTTCATGGAGGTAAGAACAGGAATGAGGCTAAAAACATACCTTTGGAATTTATAATTTTGTACAGTAATCTACTTTTGAACTAGTTAGTGCAAAACCAGCAAATAAAGAACACAAAATGTTTAGCCAATTTTGTTATGCATCTTATTAAGGATGTGTTAAGCATCCTTAGTAAGATGCATAACACCACAACAGATAAGCAGAACTAGAGATTTATTAATTAATACTCCCCTTTATGTAGGGTGAGAGGAGAAATTTTAAACAAAGGAGTGATTCTCAAAGTGTGTCCTGTAACCAGCAACAATCTGTTAAGGATTCTCCAAGTACCCTATAAATCACACGAACTCTCTTGTCCCTCAGTTCCCTTACACTATGTTCTCCCTGTTTTCCTCTTATCTCCATCTTCTAAAATGGTCTGCTGTTCTTTACTGGTTCTAGGTTCTCTACAAGAGAAAAGTCTGAAGTCTCACTTCCCCACTTCCCTTGGAAATCTGATCCATCTCCTGTGTCTCTAGTCTTGTCACCCCTGAAATTCATTCTTCAAACTGTAGGCAGAGAAAACTTTTTTATTTTAGGTTTTTTTAATTTATTTGACACACAGAGAGCAAGCACAAGCAGGTGGAGCAGCAGAGGGAAAGGGAGAAGCAGATTCCCCTCTGAGCAGGGAGCCTGATGTGGGGCTCGATGTTCTGGGTGTTCCCTGGGATCATGGCCTGAGTTGAAGGCAGATGCTTAATCAACTGAGCCAACTAGGCGCCCCACAGAGAGAACTTTCTAAAACATGAATCTGATTGAGACCTCCCATTTTTACATCATTTAGTCCCCTTTGCCTTTTAGGTAAAATCCCAAAGTCCTCAACATGATTTTAAGGTTTTGCAGGCTCTGGTCCCTGCTTAATCTCTCTAGCCTCATTTCTCACTATCTGCCCCCACATTCTCCACTCCAACAACAGAAAATTTTCAACTCTATAGTCTTACACCTTTTTCAGCTCCTTATAGTTGCCTCTGATGGGAACATCCCTCACCCTTCTTCATTTGGCCAGCTCATTCTTGAGATTCAGCTTGCTCATCAATTCCTCAGGTAATCTTTCCATGCTCTTCCTACCAGTTCTCAGACCATGCTATACTTGGCCTAGCATATTACTTTTCAGATGATATTAAAATCTGTAAATTAATTAATTTCTATATTCTCTCTTCCTGCCTACTGTAAAAGCTAAGCTAAGACCAGGTTGCTTATCTATCTTGTTCCCCTTTAGTTTTCATTCCTAGCATCTAGTAGATGTAATACTAATACTTGATTTGCTAGCAATTTTCTCAATTTAAACATTCCTCAAAATGGATAAAACCATCCAAAACATTTACATAATTTTTAAAGAAACAAATTGAAAAGTTTCTGTTAAATGTTCTATGAATTTTGGTAATTTAAAATCCCCTTTGTTGGGGCACCTGAGTGGCTCAGTGGGTTAAGCGTCCGCCTTCAGCTCAGGTCATGACCCCAGGGTCTGGGATTGAACCCCACAACGGGGCTCCGTGCTCAGCAGGGAGTCTGCTCCTCCCTTCTCCCTCCCTGCTCCTTCCCCCACCATGATCTCTCTCAAATAAATGAATAAAATCTTTTTTTTTTTTTAAATCCCCTTTGCTGTTTTAACAGCTGCCTAGAAGGAATATCTGCCAGAAGCAAAGCTATTATTCAAACAGATCTCCACATCCCCAATCCTACTGTAAACTATCGCAACATCCTAACCTCCTCGTAGTGGCCTCGCTACCTCTCCACAATTACCTCGAGTCAAAGATGATTATTCTCCAACATTCTGCTTATCAAGGGAATAAAAGCAGGGTCAGCATTTTCTCAGTTCTCCACTGATACTTCTAAACTACCAGTTCTCAAACTTTAGTTTGGGTAAGAACCACCTGAGAACCTACTAAAATTCAGATTCTTCTCAGCTGTCCACTGTGATCTCATTAAGTTGGAATATGAAGCCAAGGAGCCAGAATTTCAAACAAATAAGCCAGGTGATGCTGATTCAGCTAATCCTTTGTCTACATTTTAAGGAACTCTGTTGTAGAGAACTGTTTTTGCATACCTGTACATTACTGACTCCCATCCCACATTTCCTTGTGGGCCACTTTGCCTCACTGCCCTTTTCCCCACCTTAACATGGTCATCTACCTTCTTTCTAGTCAATCTCAAATATTTATTGAGGGCTTTGGCACATCCAGGTCTTCTGCTCTATCCCCAACTCTTACCATTATTCTGGGTGTTCCCAACCTTTTGCATGCCCTTGGGCACACTTTCAGAGAATGAAATGATTCTATGTTCAGTTTGCAATTCTTTCCAAACTGATATATAAGGTCCAAGCTGAGTTTTAATAGCTCATCAAAAACATAGCCTATAATGGCACGGTATCTAGTCTGTTGCTTGCTTTTTTTTTTTTTTTAAAGATTTTATGTATTTATTTGACAGAGAGACACAGCGAGAGAGGAACACAAGCAGGGGGAGTGGGAGAGGGAGAAGCAGGCTCCCGGCTGAGTGGGGAGCCCGATGCGGGGCTCGATCCCCGGACCCTAGGGTCATGACCTGAGCCGAAGGCAGACGCTTAACAACTGAGCCACCCAGGTGCCCCTGCCTTTTTTTTTTTTTTTAATACAAACTGTGAAATAAGTTACTTAAAATGAAATAAAATCTATCGCATGAGCTTGCCTACCTATGTTGATACAGAATGATGGGTGGTAGTAATAACAATCTGTTATTGTGTGTATGATTTTTTTTTTCTCCTTAGTATACTTGTAGGAAGCCCAGAGTTGGTAGTTTGATACAGGTTTGGTAATTTGTAGTTGGACAATGGGCCAAAAAAAGTGTGAGGGCAGATAAAAGATACACTAGACAATCCAACCTATACTTCCGTCTCAGATTTCATTAACCGCTTCATCTTTAATTCCTTTCATCTTTCATCCCCCATTCTACTTAAGCCACCAGAAATTCCCATGGCCACTCTTTGGGACCTTGTCATCACTCAGGAAGCAATACTTCTGGAATTTTAAGTCCAATAACTCACTTTTTGGTCACAACCTCCTGTATCTGTTATTCCACTTGATCAAGTTAGCAAATCTCCTGACTCATCTATTTTCTCCATTTTATCAACACACACACACACACACACACACACACACACAATCTCAGTCTCCTCTCTCTCTCCCTCCTCCCCTCTCATTCAGTCAACAAACATTTAACAAGAACTTACAGAATCACTATCTTTTGATAGTTTTCTGCCTACCCTCTCGGCCTCACCCCCTCCCCATGCCCTCTTAGTCTAAACTTTAAATAGTACTGAAATTTGATAAGAATGAAATCACGTGCCAACCTCCATCAAGGGAATGCTGAATTCAAAGACTTATCACTGTTGGAACATTTGTATGTATCTACATTCAAAACAATTGCTACTAGAAATCAAAAAACGTATTCATGATAAGAGTTTGCTTATAAATAAAGGCAGAATCTACCATCTATTTTATAGGCACAATATCTTGTAATTAAGATATTATATTTATTATATTTATTCACACTTTTCAGTAGAAATTCCAATCCAGAGTTAATTTAAAAGATGTATATGTAGTAAACACATATATTTAAAAACGTAATTTGTGGTAATAGTACTAAGAATGTAGTCTTTATTTGAAAAGTAAATATTAAAATGAATCTAGATTTGCATGGGTTAGACAATCCTTGAAAAACATTTGCCATACCTCCAAAAGGGTCCACAATATACATGATATACAACTGGTAAAAACTGGCCTTTGGAAAAAGTCCCCATCAAATCAATGTTGCCATTGATGGAGCTACTAAACTTTCCAGATGTGAGTAATGCAGAAATGTGATATTGAATAACATGTAGTAAGGAGACAAACTGTTATCACATGGTATTCAAACTCTAGGACAGGATGGCTGAAGTAGAAAACATGTTAAATTTTTTAAGTCCTTATACTGGAATTCATTCCTTTATTGAGCAACTACTATGAAATCATAACTGTGCTGTGTGTACACTGTTTCTGCCCTTAAGTTGATTGCAATCTCTTGGGAAAAGCAGATAAATAAATGGGCAGTTACAACACTGAGGTGAGGGGAGGAAATATGTCCAAAACAAGTGTTCTGACCATTTCTATTCTTATGTTCCTTCCCCAATCTTCTCCAGACTGCTAGAGTTTATTATCCAGACTGATAAGTACAGGAGAATGGAAAAACTACTTAGTTCAATAAAAGCCTTAGAACAATAACAACAAAGGCCACGTATACAAAATTGCAACAACAACAACAACAACGATGATGCATGCTGGGAAATTAAAGACACAAGATGGATTTATCAAGTCTGAGAGTACAGTACATCTTCCTGTTGTTCCACAGAAGTCTAGAAACGTGTTTTTAGTTCCGGCTTTAACATGTGTTTTCATTCACTCATTTATTCACCAAACATTTAATGAAAGCCTGGATTATCTCTTATGTGGCAGCACTGCAGATAAGGTAATGAATGAATGGAAACATTTTTGCCCTCACCTTACTTATAATCAAGTCACGTAAGCCTTTGGTACAGCCAGTTATAAGGGTAATTTCATCACAACCTCAACGGTCCTTTTCCTCAACTGTAAAATAAAGTAGTGGGATTCAGGGATCTGTAAAGTACTCCTACTAAACTAAAATCCTGTGATTTAACTCAAAACTTGTAGACCAGAGGTTTTTAAGACCCAGGAAACTAAGGATCCACAGGCAGGGTGGAGGGCGTCCTAAACTCCCTAAAACTGAATGCAAAATTTGGTAGTTTTGTGTATATGTACATTTTTCCAGAGAAAAGGTCCACAGGTGGAAAAAACTAAATTATGGGTTTTAGTTTGGGGCTTACCACAGAAAAAATTTTGTTTTAACTCTATCTACTAAGATAATTTCACTAAATCTGCCAAGTATAACTTAATTAACAAGAAGTTTCAACTTCGTGGAGCTCATATTTGCTTCTTTAATTCATGTCACAAATTGCAAATGTTTTTAATCTAATATTTTGACCAGCACTTTAACAGAAAAAGTAAAAATAATACACAGTTTAGAAGTCAAAGAATAATTTGTATCCTTCTAAGATTAAACTTTACTGATCTTTAAAAAACAAGAATTTTTATTTAGAAAAAAAATTTTTTGCTGTAAAAAAACTGTGATAATATTAAGACTAGTATTCTACAGTCTCTCTATAATAGTTGTTGTCCCTTATCTTAAGAAAAAGAATAACAAGCCTCAAAATATTAACATATGTTAAGTTGCTACCAGGGGATTTTTAGGACAAGCTCTTTCATTACAATCTCTATTAGAATGTGAATGTTGAGTTAACATCCAACCAGGGCCTCCTGTAGGACAGACTAAGAGGGGAAACCAAATGAAGAATGAAACATCTGCAATGAGACACAAAAACCAGGACAGAAACATTCACAATTTCACTGCCTGTGCCACAGTGACACCAACTGGCCAGTCAAGATACGACAACTTGATAAGCTACCATCCTAGTTTTATACAAGATTTTGTATTTTTTAAAGTGCATTATGCAATATGCTTTAAATAAAAGCCATCAAATGATTTTAAACAAACAGGTATAAAAGGGAGATGTATATAAGTAAAATTTCTCAGAAAACTCTAGTTATGATCAAGTTTTACATGAGACATCTTTACTAGTCTATAAAATACAGTCTAATGCTAAGTAATACATTTTCACTTATTTTTCCATATGAACTTTTATCAATATTAAAATATGAACATAAACCTGAGGTTAAATGCAATTTTCCTTTTATTGCTCAGGAAAATAAAGGATGGAAAGTATGACAAAATTGAGGTAAATATGCCTACAAGATCTTGAGTATAATTTATTCAAAATGGTCAAAAGATGCTTGTTTTCACTCACAGTGAAAGGGGTCACACAGCCAATTTTATTTTAATTCAAGGATATTAAATATGTAAGAGGCTCTTGTGATGAATATATTTTTAATAAGAGCAGGTACAAACAGAAACAAGTTTTATGATGTTGAATTTCTTCAGGGAGGTGAAGTGGGGTGTACTACTTGAAGTAGATTACTGCTGCTTCTTTTTTTTTTTTTAAGATTTTATTTATTTATTTGACAGAGAGAGACACAGCAAGAGAGGGAACACAAGCAGGGGGAGTGGGAGAGGGAGAAGTAGGCTTCCCGCTGAGCAGGGAGCCTGATTCGGGGCTGGATCCCAGGACCCTGGGATCATGACCTGAGCCGAAGGCAGACGCTTAACGACTGAGCCACCAAGGGGCCCCTAGCTTACTGCTTCTTAAGAAACCTTGCCCACAGGTAAAGTTCACATCCAATAAAAGGAGACCTCCAGGAGAACATCTTTTTTCCTTCTCTTACCATCCAAAAGAAGTGAAATAACACTGCAGGGGAATGTCCAAAAAGAGGATTTGACATTAACCAATGAGTAATTTACAAAGCAGCAAGTCAGCTGGCTTTGACCGCATAAGCAAAGAGCTTATATAGATAATGTTATGGTTTAATTCACTTCACTCAAATAAGATTTGATTCTAAAGTTAAAATTTGAAAGGATAAAAACTTTTTTCAGTGCCACTCAAAGGCAAATAAAGGTTCTTATTATTTAAATCTTTTTTTTTTTGATTTTGAGAGAGAGGGCGCAAGAGAGAGAGCCAGTGGGTGAGGGGGAGGGAGAGGGACAAGTAGACTCCTTGCTCAGCCTAGAGCCTGCCTGAGACAGGGCTCTATCCCACAAACCTGAGATCATGACCTAAGTTGAAATAGAGAGTCGGACACTTAACCGACTGAACACCGCCCCCACCCCAGACATCCCACAGCTTTTAAAAAGATTTTTATTTATTTGACAGACAGAGGGGGGAGAGCATGTGTGCAGGCGAGTGGGAGAAGGGACAGAGGGAGAGGGAGACAGAATCTCAAGCAGACTCGCACTCAGCACAGAGCCCTATGCAAGGCTGATCTCAGGACCCTGAGATCATGACCTGAGCTGAAACCAAGAATTGGACGCTTAACTGACTGAGCCACCCAGGCGCCCCAAAGGCTTTTAAAAATAAAGGTTCTTAAGTAAAGAGTCATGAATAAGTTTAAGGCAACCCAGAAAAAGAACAGAGCTAGAAGAATTAACTACTAGGTATTAGGGTTAAACATAATATGTGTTCCAGACTTAATTACTGTAGTAATTAAGTAACAGTGTGGTATTATTACAAGGATAATATAAGGATAAAAGACCAAGAAATAAAACAGAGTCCAGAAATAGAACATATATATGATTACCTGATTAACAGCAAAAGCTTCCAGTGCAGAAAGGACAGTCTCTTCAATAAACAGTGAATAGCAAGTAGATATTTATATGAGGGAAAAAAAAAAAGAACCTTGACCCCCACATCACACAAAAACTAATTCAAGATGAATCACAGAGCTAAGTGTGAGAAGCAAAACAAAAAACGTTTAGAAGAGAACAGGATATCTTCATGATACTGGGATAGGCAAAGATGTCTCGAAAGGGTCACAAAAGTCACTAAAAGGAAACATTGATAAATTGGACTTCATTAAAAATTACCAACTTTTGTTCATCAAAAGATACCATTAACAGAGTGCAAAAGCAAGTTACAGACTGAAAGAAAATATCTGAAATATATATATCCAAACAAGTGACTTAGGATATATAAAGAACTCCTACAAATTATTAGAAAAAGGCATGCACCCAACAGAAAAATGGGCAAAAAACTTAAAAAAGGGCTTCACAAAAGATAATATTCAAATGGTCAATGAGAATATGAAAATATGCTCAACGTCATTAATCATTAGAGAAATGCATAAGAAAATCACAGTGAGATCCATTATGCTTCCATCAGAGTGGCTAAAATTAAAAGGTATGAGAATACTAAGTTTTGGTAAGGATGTTTAACAACTAGAACTCTCACTCATTGCTGGTAGGATTGTCAACTGGTCCAACCACTTTGGAAAATTAGTTAACAATATCTACCAAAGCCAAACATCATGTATCTGGCAATTCCGTTCTAGGGTATATACCCAATAGAAATAGGTGATCATGTACACCAAAAGACCTGTACCAGAATGGTAACAACAGCTTTATTCATAATAGCCATGGACTGGAAAAAACCTAGGTATCCATCAATTGAAGAATGGATACACAAATTGTGGTATATTAACACAATGGAAAACTACATTACAATGAAAAAGAATGAAATACTGCCATAAGCAACAGTATGAATAAATGTCACAGAAATAATGTTGAGTGAAGCCAGTCAAAAAACAGTACATACTGTATGATCCCATTTATTTGTAGTCAGGAACAGTCAAAAGCAATCTATGATATAAAGTTAGAGTAGCAGTGATTACCCTGGGAGGGAGGGAAGTATATTGCCTCTGAAGAGGGCAAGAGAGCCAGTAAAGTCCTGGAAATGTTCTACATCTTGATGTAGGTGGTGGTTCCACTTAAGCTGTACACTTAACATTTGTGCTTTTTTTTTTAATCTATGATCTTGAGGGTTTTTTAAAAGATTTATTTGAGAGAGAGAGAGAGAGAGAAGCGTGCATGAACACATGTGCGCAAGGGGAGGGGCAGAAGGACAGGGAGAGAAGCAGACTCCCTGCTGAGCATGGAGCCTGACAGGATGCAATCTCACAACCCTGAGATCATAACCTGAGCAGAAATCAAGAGTCAGACACTTAACGGACTGAGCTACCTATGTGCCCCATTAAAATTTCTGCTAATACTGTGTATAAACTATAAGTCAAAACAAAACAAAATGAAAACAACAACAAGAAAAAGAACAGGCTTAAGGTGGCAGGTGAATCTCCAAAACAATTCAACATTTTGTACGTACTGCATTTTTCTTGGATGAAAGTCATTAGACTGCCTATTAGAATATCAACTCCCTGATGGCAGGTATTTTTGTCATTTTTATTCACTACTGTATCTCCAGGCATGGTACACAGCAGATATTTGATAAATATTTGCAGAATAAGGTGCACCTGGGTAGCTCAGTCGGTTCAGTGTCTGCCTCCAGCTCAGGTCATAATCCCAGAGTCCTGGGATCGCTCCCTGCTCAGTGGGGAGCCTGCTTCTCCCTCTCCCTTTCGCCCCCACCCCCCGTTCATGCTCTCTCTCTCTAATAAATAAAATCTTAAAAAAATATATTTGCAGAATAAGTTTGCAAAAGGAGCTGTTAAGCAAAAGTAAAACGAAGCAATCATTAACTAAAATCTTGGTATAATGAGTTATTTGAATTAACAGAAGTTTATAAAGTAATTGCTAGAGTCTAATGCTGGTAACTTGAATTAGCTTATTATGCAGGTGTGTCTTAGTACTTTCAAACACAAGAAAAACTAAACTTGAAATGAAAATTTCTTGTGTGTTCAGAATTTAAGGTCTCTTCCTTCTGTGAGTCACTCTATATTAGGCCACAGGGGCTTAGAAACCAAGTTAAAACACTTGCAACTAAAATAAACCTCAGGTTTGAAGACACATTCATTGCTTCCAAAAAATTGCTAAGGCAAAAATAAGTGAAATTCAATGGAATTTACTAAAATCAACTAAAACAATCTATCTAAAACTTGTTTCTCCTCAACCCTCGGGGTCATCTGGCACCTAGCAGAACAGGCCAGGGATGCTGCTAACCATCCTACGTGCAGACATCAGCCCTCCACAACAATGAATTTATCCAGCCCAAAATGTCCATAGTGCTGAGATTAAGAAATCCTGATCTAAAATACCACCTTATGTTAAAATAAAGGATTTAAAAAAATAAAGGATTTTATTAAGCATATGAACTAAAGAGTCTTATTTAAACTATAAAATAATTCAAGTTTCTTTCAACTATTACTTTTCCAAAAATACGAACACTATATTTTTAAAGTTAAAATTGTACAGGGGCAGCACCTGGGTGGCTCAATTGGTTAAGCATCCGACTCTTGATATCAGCTCAGGTCTTGATCTCAGGGTTGTGAGTTCAAGCCCCACGTTGATTTAAAAAAAAAAAGAAAAAAGTAAAGTTGTACACATGTATCAAATGTCATAAAAAGGGGTATTTAATGTAAATATCTCCAGAGATAATAATCATCACTAACATTTCTAGGACAATCCTAGGCATATTACTTACTTTATCTCATTTAATATCAATATCCCCATGAAAGTAAGATTCTCATTTATAGTGATTAGAAACAAAATTTAGAAGAGATTAAATACTTGCCTAAGATTACACGGCTAGAAATGGCATAGTGGAAATTTGCACCCAGATTATCTCCAAACCCATAGTGTTTCCATTAAAATGCATTAAATTTCAATTTCAAATGAGAGTTATATCAAAATTAAAAGCACCGCAAGTTTCATTTTCCAGAGTCAATATGCCACTTTAGAAAGTGAAGAGCAAAGTCAGGAGAAGCCTACTTAGGAATTATGTACTAAGGACACATAAAAAAGAAATCAGTGCCAATTTTTGAAAGGATAATCTATAGTTAATATTTTTTCTTATCACAAATAAAATTAAATAGTTTTATAAAGTTATATGCCAAAGTCATCAGCTATACTCTTTTCCTGGTCATACAACAGAATTACTGATGATAACATCAAAGCTTAAATGCTTACTGGCTGGGAGCTTAATCTTGACAATTCACGAACATGACCCACCTAGTCATCCCTACATGGTAATGTTAGATTCCTAACACTTCAGCCAATCTAAGAAAAATATTCCTATATTAAACTCTATTACTTTCATCTCAACATTTAAGGGCTTATCATGATTCTTTGTATTAAGAGAAAGAAAAGTATTCTTACCCTATTAAAGCCATGTTCACGAGAGTCATCAACTTCTCCATTACTAGTCACTGGAATTTCTGCTGCTGAATTTTTGGGAGATTCTTGAGCCATGCTATACTCCTAAAAAATAGAAGAAAAGAAACAGTTGTAAATAACACCAAATCATAAAAGGCAAACACTCAAAAGACTATTCATGTTTATAGCACTTAAAAGCCACTATTATAGCATTTTAAAAAATAATTACAACCTACCTAACACATAATAAACATGATACTAATCTAATAAAAAATGCATGTGGCATTTAAAACTGCAGTCAACTTAAATTTCTTGTTTAAAAAAAATGTTACTTGTAGATCCCAAGGGGCAATATCCTTGCCTCACAAATAGTGTAATGACAGACTACCAGTTACAACTGAAAAAAATATCACAGAAAGCCAAGCTTGATTATTAATTCCACTACGCAGCTCTACTTTTCCTGTTGTACATAATGGGCTTCTAGGTCAGCTTTTGTCTAAAGAGTTTCCCTGATATAACAAAAATTTTTATTTTTATTTTTTTTAAGATTTATTTATTTATTTGAGAGAGAGAGAACAGAGGGAGAGTGAGGGGGAGAAGCAGACTCCCCACTGAGCAAAGAGCCTGACATGGGGCTCGATCCCAGGACCTGAGCCGAAGGCAGATGCTTAACTGACTGAGCCATCCAGGCACCCCATAACAAAAATCTTTAAATCTCTATACTAGTTTTACATTCTGGCTTTACCGTTCTAAAAGTCAAATAATGTTTGGGGCACCTGGGTGGCTCAGTTGGCTAAGTGTCTGCCTTCGACTCAGGTCATGATCTCAGGGTTCTGGGATTGAGCCCCACATTGGGCTCCCTGCTTAGCGGGGAGTCTGCTTCTCCCTCTCCCTCTGCTCGTGCTCTCTCTCAAATAAATAAAATCTTAAAAAAAGAAGTCAATAATGTTTAAAAAATACATTACTTAATTTTATAACCATATTTTCTCTAAATATAAATTTCTTTCAGAAACTTAATATAGTTAATCAGTAATAGAAAGTCAATTTTGGTTGGTAAAAACTTTCCTTCCTCCAGTCGTACGTGATTGTAAAAAGCATGTGTGGCTACGGGTTAAAATGAGAATTTTATACCTGTAAAGGATCCTAAAAATTATCTATTTTTCCTAATTTTAAAAATTAAAAAACTTCAGAGTAAATAGCAACTATTCCACTTTTTAAAAAAAGATTTTATTTATTTATTTTGACAGAGAGAGAGAGACAGCGAGAGAGGGAACACAAGCAGGGGGAGTGGGAGAGGGAGAAGCAGGCTTCCCGCTGAACAGAGAGCCCGATGTGGGGCTCGATCCCAGGACCCTGGGACCACGACCCGAGCCAAAGGCAGACGCCCAAAGACTGAGCCACCCAGGCACCCCTATTCCACTTTTCACAGAGAACAAGTACCCCATCTCCACCCAGCTCCCCTCCCTTTTAAACCAGTAATGGCTTTAAAAGCATTATACACACACACACACGCACACACTTTAACAATAGTGCACACTAAAAGACTCGTTAGGAACACAATCGGTATCTAACAATATGTGTTCTAATGTTCAATCCTGAATCCAGCTGCTAGTCCTGATTCTGCATTACACAGAATTACCAAAACCAAACCAAACAACTAAAATGTGTGTGTGTGTGTGTCTATGTTTAATCTACAGACCTGAATCTACTACCGAGAGCATTAAGAGGTTCTTTGATTTTCTCCGTTAAAGAATTTTTTTTTAAAAGATTAAAATAACTAAGATAGTGTTGTCATACCAAGCTCATGCATTACTCATTTTGTTTTTGAGGGGTTAAGGATGGGTTCAAGGCCAGGAACCTTTAAAAAAAATCACACTATATTTTTATAATTTAGGGAATTTTAATAGGGTAAGTCATACTACTAAAAGCAAGTATTAATGCAAATAGGTTTGTGGCCTAGTCTCTACTTCGGTGAAACATAAAAAGGTCTTATTAATATACTGAATGATACCTAACAATATTTTTCATACACTGTGTATATCATTAAGTATGTGAGACAGAAGATACTGTCAAGTACATGGAGGTAGGACTTAATTTATTCCTAACACTACAGACCAGCAATTCTCAAACTTTTTGGCCTCAGGACCTCTTTACATTCTTAAAAATCATCAAGTACCCCAAAAAGCCTTTATTTATGTGGGTTATATCTATCAATGTTTACTATATTATAAAGTAAGTGTGTAAATTTAAAAAGTATTTATTAATCCATTTTAAAGTAATACATGTACACCCAGCATATGTTAAGGTAAAATCTTTTTATGAAAATAGTTGTATTTTAAAACAACAAAAACTTGGTGACAGCAGTAGCACTGTTTCACATTTTTGCACATTTCTGTAATGTCTGCCTTTATAAGAAGACAGCTGGACTCTCTTATCTAGTCCCACACTCAATCTGTTGCAATATGTTGCTTTGGTACAAGTCTATGAAGAAAACCTGGCTTATGTGGCTACTGTCTCTTCAAATAATTGTGGACATACGTTTTTGATACTATATCAAAACTTGACAAGTGGTCGTTTCTTAAAAGTTAACTAAAATGTGGAATATAAACCATAATGATAAATTTCTTTCATAATCTATCGCATTAAAATCCACCAGTCTACCCTGTACTTTGAATGCATCTTTTACATATGCATGATTTGGTAACATCATGCATTGGTCATTTAGAAAACACTGACTCGGTGACTTATACATATCATCCAAATATTGATGCAGTTCCTTAAATAATAAAAATTCTTACTTTTATATATAACTGATCTTATCAAAACAGTCTTTAAGTACTAGGAAGCCGTCAAGCTCAGATTGGTGGGTATAAATTTTCCAAAATTCTAATTTTTGCTTGAAAACTTGAATTTGGCCACTGGCAAGAAATGATGTCAGTCATTTTACTTCAAGTAACAGGTTTTTCAAAAGTATGTCTCTCAAATACCCAAGTCTAAATATAGCCACAGTTTGCCTGCCATTTTTCCTAATAAAAAAATAGTGTTATATTAAAAAAACAAACAAAAAACAGTTCACCTAACTGAATCACACGTGTGCTTTTCCCCAAGACAACCACTGACCTTTGTCATGTAGCAGACTCCCCGCCGAGCAAGGAACCTGATGCAGGCTGAGATCATGACCTGGGTTGAGGGCAGACTCAACTGACTGAGCCACCCAGGTGCTCTTACTTACCTATTTTTGTGCACCATCAGGGCAAATGACACAACAATGAAAAATGCAAACAATGCAAATGTCTTACCAGTATTACTGAAAACAGTTTTGCCTTGTAGACTCCCTGAAATATTCCTGGGGTCCTCCAAAACCTCCAGGCCACACTTTGAAAAACACTGGTATAGACAAATGGTTTTAACCAACATCTAGTGAAAGCTTGTTATGTGCAAGGCACTCTTATTAATTAGAATTTTGCCTGCAGACAACCTACCAGAGAGTCCTCCAGTAAAGTACTTCAGTAGAGGCCAGTAAGACTGGACAGAGCGGCAATGCTATTGTTACATTATAGACCTTGGCCAATCCCAGAGCGAGCTAACTAACGCTGAGATGGCTCTTTAAAGTTGTCCAAATTAAGGCAAGGAGACCAGGCCTTTGTACCCCGACATCTGTACCCCTGATCATTAGATGCAGGCTATTCCCTGGATGGGGCTATAACCATGGATAAGGCAACTGTCTTTGGCAGAGGCAATTCCTGGGAAGACTCAGCTATGAGCCCTCAGGAGGCAATACTCCTGGAATAAGGGCTTTGGTCCCAGAGGAAGTAACTGAGCCACTCACCACAGCATCCACTATATCCTCCTTATTACTAACGTAGTATCTTTTATGTATGTATGTATGTATTTATTTATTTACTCATTCATTCATTCTCAAGAGAGCCTGCGCGTGCAGTGGGGGAGGAGCAGAGGGAGAGGGACAAGCGGACTCCAGAGCCTGACATCGGGCTCGATCTCACAACCCTGAGATCATGACCTGAGCCAAAACAAAGAGTCGGATGCTCAACTGACTGAGCCACCCAGGCCCCCTAAAGTAGTATCTATTTTAAAAGAACTTGAAATGTCTTTAGAGGATATCTGACTACTTTATGCATAAGTTTACAGAAATTCGGTGATCTCTACTAAGAAAAACTGTCCCTTTCACAGTCCCCAATTAAGGAGTGCCCACTAACTGAACCAAAGACACCAGACTGGCTGATCCACAGTTCACAAGCTAAGAGAAGACCAGGTCAGAAAAGTATTGCCCAATAGAAGAAAGAGAAATTTTCCGAGCTAATCAGAGTCATTTTGAAGTGTAAATTAGGGATGCTGAGAGAATTAGTCAACTGGCATACTAAAAGACAAATGAGAGCAGAAGAGCAAAGAGTAGAATTAGGTCAATGACAGGTCACAGCTTAAAAATTCACAAACTCTAGTTGACAAGTATTAATCAAACTTGTCAAAGTTTATTTACAGTGTTATCTGTGGCTGGTTCTTCCTTTCTGAATTATGACCTTATGAAAATCCTCTGTTCTTAGATTCTTTTTTAAAAACTGTGGTAAAAAACGCTTAACATAAAATTTACCATCTTAACCATTTCTAAGTGTAAAGTTCAGTAGTATTAAGTATATTCAAACTGTTGTATAATCAATCTCCAGAACTTATTCATCTTACAAAACTGAAACTCCACACATTAAACAACAACTCTCCATTTTCCCCCACCCCTATGCCCTTGGCAAGCATCATCCTACTTTCTGTTCTATGAATGTGATTATTCTGGATACCTCTTCAATGGAATTGTATAGTTTCTGACTTTGTGACTGGCTTATTTAACTTAGCATAATGTCCTCAAGATTCATCCATGTTGTAACATGTGTCAGAATTTTCCTTTTTAAGGCTAAATAACATTTCATTGTATGTATATACCACATTTTATTTATCCATTCATCCAACAATGGACACTTGGATTGCTTCTACCTATATGTGAATAATGCTTCTATAAACACAGGTATGCAGATATCTCTTCAAAGATTCTGTTTTCTTCTGGAAATATACTCAGAAGTGGGACTGCTAGATCATATGGTAACTCCATTTTTAAATTCTGGAAAAAACAGCATGCTGTTTTCCATAATGGTTGCACCATTTTATATTCCTACCAACTGTGCACAAAGGTTCCAATTTCTTCATATACTCACCAACAATATTTACTGTTTTTTTGGTAGTAACTATTTTAACAGGTAAGAAGTAATACCTCACTATGGTTTTGACTTACATTTCTCTGATGATTAGTGATATTGAGCACCTTTTTATATGCCTGTTGGCCACTTGTATATCATCTTTGGAGAAATGTCTATTGAAGTCCTTTGCCCATTTTCTAAATTGGGTTGTGTTTTTATTACTGAGTTACAGGAGTTCTTTCTATATTCTGGATATTAACCACATCAGAAATATGGTTTGCCAATATTTTCTCCCATTCCATAGGTTGCCTTTCTATTCTGTTGATTGTGTCCTTTGATACACGGAAGTTTTCAGTTTTGATGTAGTTCAATTTGTCTATTTTTACTTTTGTTTCCAGTGCTTCTGGCATCATATTCAGGAATTCTTTGCCAAATCCAATGTCATGACGGTTTTCCCCTGTTTTTTCTTCTAAGAGTCTTATAGTTTTAGGTCTCATATTTAGATCTCTGATCCATTTTGAGCTGACTTTGTATATAAGGGTCCAATTTCATTCTTTTGCATGTGGATAACCCAGTTTTCCCAGCACCATCTGTTGAAGAGATTTTCCTTATCCCGTTGAATGTTCTTGGCATCTTGGATTCTTTTGAGATTCCTATTTTCCTCACTGCTACTGCATCCTTACAATACACCCAGATTACTTGTGGCTATTGGAGTTAAATGTCTGCCTCTTGCAAATAAGAGACACTAGTTATCTGGTCTCTAATTCAACCTGGAAGACTAAGATCTAGCTATCTAAATAATCATCACTCTTTCAAATTTTAAGGTAAGTTCTTACTTTCTTCCTCCTAAAAACAGGTGGTGATTCAACTATCTTCCAATGTACATGGGATAAAACAAAAACAGAAATAAAGTCTTTATATAAACCTAAAGTGTATTGCAGACAAAAAAAAATAATTATAATACAGTGGGGTGAACACCAGAGGGAAGCACTTAATGTGGTGAGCAGGAAGAGGGAAAACTTAATCAGCAATGGTATTTAAGCTGACTCTTATACGATAACAGATTGGGATACAGTAAAGGAAAGATTCTAAATAGAAGGAATAATTGGAGCATAGTGGAAAAAGAGTCTGGTATACTCTAGAAATTGCAAGTAAAGCAACTTGGCTAGAATGGTGATTCCTCATTCATATATTCACTGGTTCAACTGATTTATTGAGCGCTTAAATGTGCCAGGCACAATTTCAGACACACAAGACAGTGGTGAACAAAACAGACAAGACTCCCTATCCTCATAGAGCTTACATTCTAGTTGGGGGAAAAAGCAAATAAATATGCATGTCATAGTCATAAGTGCTAACGGGCATGTATATGTGCACATGTGTTCATGCATGTGCTGTTTTAAACAGTGCGGTCAGGGAAAACCTCAAAAGAGGTTTTAATATTTTTGTAATATCTGAATAAAGTGAGGGAGTAAGTCATAAAAATATTTGGGAGTATAGCCTTCTAGGCAGAGGGAAGAGTAAATACAAAGACGAAAGGTGGGAAGAAGCTCAGCTTTTTAAGCGAAGACAAGAAGGCCGTGTGGCTTGAGGGGAGAGCAAGGGAAGAGAGGAAATGTCAAGAAACAGCCAGGGGCAAGAACATGTGTGGCTTTAAAGACCATCATAAGAACTTTGGATTTTATTTTCAGTGAAGTAAGAAGCCATGTGAGGGTTCTGAACATAAAAATGAAATGACCTGACTTATGTTTTAAAAAGATCACTCTTTTGGGGCACCTGGGTGGCTCAGTCATTAAGCATCTGCCTTTGGCTCAGGTCATGATCCCAGAGTCCAGGGATCGAGCCCCGCATCGGGCTCCCTGCTCCACGGGAAGCCTGCTTCTCCCTCTCCCACCACCCCTGCTTGTGTTCCCTCTCTTGCTGTCTCTCTCTCTGTCAAATAAATAAATAAAATCTTTTTTTTTTTTTAAAAGATCACTCTTTTCCTGCTGTGTTGAATTAAACTATAAGTGAACAAAGGCAGCAGCAAGAAGAACAATTAGGAGGCTAACAGAATAATCTAAGCAAGAGATGATGGTGACCTAGAAAGTCAATGCAGCTTTATTAATATCTGTTTCAGACCTTCATTACAACAGCTAAGAGGGACATTTCATAATGACAAAAGGATCAATTCATCAGGATTATGTAACAATCATAACTGTGTATATTGGTCCCAATAATAGAGTTTCAATATAAATGAAACATTGACAGAATTAAAGGGAGAAACACACAAGTCCATAATCATAGTTAAGAGGTATTACCACCAATCTCACAGCAATTGAAAGAATAACTAGACAAAGAAAATCTGCATAGACATAGAAGATCTGAACACTATCATCCACCTTGACTAATATTTATAGAACAGTAAACTCAATAATGGCAGAATACACATCACTTTCACATGAACATGACATGTTTAGTAAAACAGATCAAATCTGGGGGCATAAAATAAGCTTCAATATATTTTAAAATACTAAACCCATATAAAATATGTACTCTGACCACAGTAGAATTAAATTATAATCAATTGCAATAAGAAATAAGATATCAGTGACCTCATCACCAAAATTTGGAAATTAAATAACACATCTAAATAATTAATGGGACAAAGAAGAAATCAAGAGAGAAAGAAAATATGTTGAACTGAATGATAACAAAAACAATAATGTTTGTGGGATGCACCTAAGAGAGCAATTCATAGCTTTAAATGCTTACATTTGAATAGAAGACCTTAAGCCAATGATCTAAGGATGAACCTTAAGAAAACAAAACAAAACAAAAAGAGTAAATTAAACTCAAAGTAAGCAGCAGGAAGGAAATAATGATAAACACCAAAAATTAAGGAAATAGTACAAAAACTGGCCTGCATACTTCAACAAGCTTAAGCTCATAAGAAACAAAGAGATGAAACGTTGCATGAAAGAAGAGACTTCAAAGACAGCTAAGTACAATGTACACTATGGATTGGTTCACAAACAAGGAGAAAGACAGTTGCAGAGGACATTATTAGAACAACTGTGGGTTAAACAATAGCACTGTATCAATTTTCTAATTATATTTTCTAATTTTGATAAATATATTGAGGTTATATAAGAGAAAGTCCTTGTTCTTAGAAAAAAAGGGACATGATATTTGAGAATCACCCTCAAATGGATCAAAAAGGAAGCTGTATATACATAGAAAATGTTCAGGTAAATGGAACAAAACAATAGCTGGTAAATCTGGGTAGAGTTTAAGTTTTCAGTATGAAATCTTATCATCAAAATTAAAAGTCTTTTAAAATAAAAATAACAAGTATGCAGCAGCCTATCATAGGCTTCATAATGCCAGACAAAGCGTGGACTTCATCCTGAGAGGGTAAGGAGAAAGCAGCAGGAGAGCCTGATCAATTTATTTTAGAGAACAGTCTCATGGGAGGTTAGATTGAAGGGAAAGAAGGAAAGACTCCACGTAGAAAAACTATTTAAGACACTATTTTACAGTTCAAGTAAGAAATAATAATGATCTAAATTAAGGTTGTGGGAATAGAAAAAGGTGGATTCAATAATTATTTAAAAGACAGAAGAGGGGCGCTTGGGTGGCTCAGTCAGTTGAGTGTCTGACTCTTGATTTCGGCTCAAGTCATGATCTCAGGGTCATGAGATCACGAGCCCCAAGTTGGGGTCCATGCTCAGCATGGAGTCTGCTTGAGATTCTCTCTCCCTCTCCATCTGCCCTTCCTGCTTACGTTTGCTCTCTCTCAAATAAATAAATAAATCTTAAAAAAAAAAAAGGCAGTAAAGACTTACAGAGTGATTGGATTGTGAAAGATAAAAAAGGAAGAAACATCAAGGATGACCTATGCCTCCTCCTGTGGTTTGGACAATTAGAAAGACAAACATGTCACTCACCAAAGTGGGAAAAGTGGAGGTTTATCTGGCTTTGGGAAAGTCAGAAAATGAGTTGTGTTGTAGACATTCTGAATTTGAGAATGTGGGGTATCCAAGTCCACCAGTACCTCAGGAATTTCAAAATACAGGTCCAGAGCCCCAGACTGAACACATAAATCTGGGAGTTACCAATATAGGGATGTCGATGGCAAGAACTGATAAGAGGGACAAGAGAAACTGAAGAGAAGCATTCAATGGAACATTAAAGGGCAGAGAACACTGCAAACGAGATAGGGGGAGGGACAAATAGTTCACAATGCAGACACAGCAGAGAAAATTATAACAGTAAAACTATGTGTCGTTTTAGTTTATAACAAATGTTCTGAAAGTGAAAAGTACAATAAACGAATACAACTTTATGCCATAAAGTAGGTAATAGGAATATTCATTTGCCAAAAGATATACAAATATTCCAGCTATTATCTGTTCACTCTCTTACCCACAAAGAATGACCTACTTTTAGAAACATCATTTACTAAACATTAATCATAGAAGTGAAAATTAATAGCCAATACAAAAACTGGCAGAATAGGGCTCAAAACCAAAAACTCCATGTCATCTTCCTGGATAAAAACCATTCACAGTACTTCACTCACGCTTTAAACCGAAATTGAATTTGAGTTTAAATTTAAATTAAACACTCAAAGTAATTATACAAAAGACTTTGGGAAATAATTATGTCCTTTAGAAAGAAAATTAGAATCTCTTCTAAGATACATGTTATTTAAGGTTTGCTATGGTCTGAATGTTTGTATCCCCCACTCCCCAAATTCACATGTTAAAATCCTAACGCCCAATGTGAAGGTATTAGGAGGTGGGTCCTTTAGGAGGTGCTTAGGTCATGAGGGTAGAGCCCCTCATGAATGGGATTAGTGTTCTTAAAGACCCTAGAAGAGGGCCTTCACCAGAATCTGACTTTGCTGGCACCTGATCTTCAACTTCCAACCTTCAGAACTGTGAGAACTAAATTTCTGTTGTTTATAAGCCACCCTGTCTGTGTTTTGCTATAGCAGCCAGAATGGACTAAGATAAGGTCCTTCACAGTAGGGTCCAATGAACTTTTCAGGCTTTACTTCTCTTAACTTTAACCTTCTAAAGATCCTCTACTACTAAATCTACTTGCCATTTTTTTTTAAAGATTTTATTTATTTATTTGAGACAGAGAGAGAGTGAGAGAGAGAGGGGGAGAGGGGAGGGAGGGAGGGAGAGGGAGGGAGAGAGGGAGGGAGAGAGAGAGAGAGAGAGTGTGAGTGCATGAGTTGGGGGAAGGGCAGAGGGAGAGGGAGAAGCAGGGAGCCCAATGCGGGGCTTGATCCCAGGACCCTGGGGTCATGACCTGAGCCAAAGGCAGACACTTAACCAACTGAGCCACCCAGGCACCCCACCACTCTGTTCTTCTTAACAAGGCCTACCCTCAGGAGAAACCAGAACATAACCTGCTTGGATATAATCAGCCCCTAACTGACCTCAGAAAGGGAAATAACCAAATCCAACACACTCTAGCTATCTTGTCCCACCTAAGCAAGGGAAAGAAAAACTGAGAAACACCTGTGAAGTTCACAGTCCAGAGGCACAGGCTCACTAAAAGATTGAGACCTAATCATAGGGCTATATAATGCTTCCCTTCTCCCATACTCTACAACCATATTGCTAAAGATCTTAAACAACAATTCCTTTTACATCCTATCTATCAAGAAAAAAATTATAAGGCCTACCCAAGGCAAAAAACACAATTTGAAGAAACAGAGCAAGCATCACAACCAGATATGGCAAGGATGTTGGAATTATCAGACAGGAATTTAAAACAACTATGATTAATATGCTAAGGGCTACAATGGACAAAGTAGACAGCATACACGAACAGATGGGCAATGTAAACAGAGATACAGAAATCGTACAAAAGAACCAAAAAGAAATTCTAGAGATCAAAATCACTATAACAGAAATGGGCTTATTAGATTAAATGATGATCTTGGAGTAGGCAAATATTTCTTAGGACACAAAAAGCATAAAATAATAAAAGAGAAACACTGATAACCTGGGCTTCATCAAAATTAAAAACTTGTCTTCAAAAGGTACCATTAAAATCAATGAAAAGGCAAGCCACAGACTGGAAGAGAATAAATGTAATATATGTATCTGACAAATGACTGGTATTCAAGATATATAAATATGTATATTATTTACAATAATATACGAGTCTTACAATTTAGTAATAAGAAGACAAATAACTCAAAATATGGCTAAAATTTTAACAGGCACTTTACAAAAGAAAATATATGATAGGCGAGTAAGTACATGAAAAGATGACCAACATCACTAATCATCAAGGAAATGAAATTTAAATCTAAATTAAGATACAACTATATACCCACTATAATGGGTTGGTATGACAAGTGTTGGTAAAGTGTAGCTGGAATTTGTATAATTTACATGCTGGAGGGAATGTAAAAAAGTACTTCACTTGGACAAATGTTTGGCAAATTCTTATGAAAGTAAATATACACTTAACCATATGACTCAGCCATTCTACACCTAATCATTCACCACAGAAATTAAAAAAAATGTCCAGAAGAGACTTTTATGAGCATATTCATAGCGGCTTTATTCATAAGAGCCCCAAACTAGAAAAAAATGTCCATCAATAGGTAAATGGATAAACAAACTGTGGCATGTATACATAATGTAATATTCCTCAGCAACAGAAAGGAATGAATTCCTTATGTATGCAGTAACTGTTAATTAATCTCAAAAAATGCTGAGCCAAAAAAAGCCTGACACAAAAGAAGACATACTAAATGATTTCATTTATATAGAATTCTAGCACATACAAAATCTATTATGGCAGATCAGCTGTTACCTTGAGAGAGGGGGAGGGGAAGACTGACTACAAAGGGACACAGAAACTTTAGGATGATGGAAACATTATCTATCTCATGATTATGGTTTCCCAAGTTTATACATTTGTCAAAACTCATTGGACTGTATATTTAAATGGGTGCATTTTATCATATGAAAATTTCATCTTAAACTGTTTTCTTCTTTAAAGGGTAAAATTCCATTCTATCATCTCTAATGGTAAAGGATCCATTTCTTCTGTTAGCCCCAAATCCACCCAGAGAGCCCAATCTGGTGGGAGGAGGTTTATGGCCTGATCATAGTACCCACCTTTAAGGAAGGACTGACTTGCAGCTCTACAACCTAGTAGCAAATGAAGTTTGTCATTTTCCAAAATATGTCTCCATGACAAAAATATATTAGACCAATACCCTCTCACTATGAAAATCACTACACAGTCCTAAGTGCTATTTACAGATATATATTCCCTATTTAAGCCAGTCTGAAAATCATAAGCACTTGCATTCTAAGAGTATCTAAAAAATGGCATTGAAAAAAAAATCCCAGTTTCTCAGATCCAGTGACCCTTCTCCTAGATCTTTTAAATCAGCAATCGAGGCAATAACTAGTTTGCCAAATCAGATTTTAGCCCAAGTATTGTGTGTGTGTATATAATCCTGGCTGCCTAGCCACAGCCCCCTTCCAATGTTGGGGAAAGCCTCCACATTTTAAGGCCAGGGAAAGGTAGAGCCTGTGTCTTACTATATAAAAGCTCAAAATACCAGATAACCAAGCAACCATCCGGAGCCAGATTACTATAACATGGCTCATAAAACTGCTTACAGTCTGACCCCTACCTATTCCTCCAGCTGCTTCTCATACCATTCTCTCCTCCAACTCTCTCCAACTTGGCCAACTGGGCAACCAAATATCTATTAACTTCATCTTCACCCTCAGGATGCACAGTAACTCTTCTCCCTCTCTATTCAACTCCTAGTCTATAGCCTTTTCTGTAGTTCCTGAAGACCTAGGCTAAAAGAAAAAAAAGCTCCTGTAATTTTTTCTGGCACAACTGATATTTTTCAAATTCTAATTCAAAATATATCTTGACATTAACATTTAAAAAGGCTTTACATATGACAGCATTTATAGATGAACACCCCATGGAAAATAAAAGATACAACATTAACAAAAGTTCACCCAGACTAAAAATCTATCTTAATAATGAAAGAGAAGGCATACTGGAAATGTATTTCTTCCTGTTATCAATTTATTACATTATTAACGGTAAAACTTAATTTCTACAATGCTCAGCAACAAGGTAGAAACTTTCTAGAAAAGATGTAAAAGAACTTGTCATAGCCTTGGACTTCTGCAACTACACAAGGCACTGTACCTCCTAAAACACACACATTTAACATTGTTCTTTACTCCAATTTACCACTGAGCAAGCAAAAATAAAGTGATATAATAAGCTTGAAGTTTTTCCAATTCTTTCTTAAATCTACCATTTTAAAAAAGGTATTTGAAAATTCATTGAAAAGTACTGTGAAATATTTCCAGTGCTCAGTTCACTGGCTACATATATTCAATAGGTATATTGTTCTATCACTTAGCTATATTTTCTGCTAATTTAAGGGACTAAATTGTTAATTCCAGTCAATCTGAGACAAAAGAGCAACGAAGAAAGTGAACAGTGTGAAAAAAAGAAGAGAAAGTAGCCAAAATATTTAACTCTAATTGTTCTAGTTATGGCTTCAAACAATGAAGGTTGCAGTGTTTAGTGGACTAATTATATGCATGTCAACAGAGACCATACTTTGTTCCAATACAAAAAGCACAAATGCCTTCTGTGTCAGATGAAATTATTTACATTTTTGTTTGCCTACAAAAAGAGAAAGTAATTATATTAAACTCATAATTCAAATAGTCTTTGAAATTTCCTTCTACATGAGTAAAAATATGACCTTCTTTAAAAAATAGTTAATGTATTTATTATAAAGTGTTAACTCAGCATGGTTCAAAAGTATTAGGTGAATAAACCTCCTGCATGAAGTTTCAGGAGAACGAGGCAACATATCAGAAAATATGGATTTAAGGACCAGCCTTACCCCTTTTTATAAGTTTATAAAAGTCACTTTATTTTCCCAAGTTTCAATTTCCTCCTTATAAAATGAGATTATTAACCTCACTATATAAGAATCAAATAGGAAATTGCTGGGAAAACTGAAAATGCCATATTACATAAAGATGTCATAACTATAGCACACTGGTTTCAGCTCAGCTCCAATAGGACAAATACTGGAATAGGTCCATCAACACTAATACCTACCAGCACACCTACCCTTGCTAACTTTCTTACCATGGGTATCCTCACTATACTTTTCTAAAACAGACCAGTATCAAGACAGAGTTGAAACTGAATCCAAATGTTATTGTTTGTAGCTTTGTTCTTTTTTATTTTATTCTATCTTTCTTGGCAATTTCATGATTTTAAAAGGAAGATGACTGGGCGCCTGGGTGGCTCAGTCGGTTAAGCGTCTGCCTTCGGATCAGGTCATGATCTCAGGGCCCTGGGATCGAGCCCCTCGTTGGGCTCCCTGCTCAGCAGTCTGTTTCTCCCTTTCCCGCTCCCCCTGCTTGTGCTCTCTCTGTCAAATAAATAAATAAAATCTTAAAAAAAAAGGGGGGGGGGAAGATGACTCTCAAACCTATTATAAAGAAATAGCTAAAGCAAATGTGGTAAAATCCAGATAATTATTGAATGTGGATGATGAGTATATGGGAATTCAATTACTTTTTTTTTTTAATTTTATTATGTTAGTCACCACACATTACATCATTAGTTTTTGATGTAGTGTTCCACGATTCACTGTTTGTGTATAACACCCAGTGCTCCATGCAATATGCGCCCTCCTTAATACCCATCAACAGGCTAACCCATCCCCCCACCTCCTCCCCTCTAAAACCCTCAGTGTGTTTCTGAGTCCATAGTCTCTCATGGTTCGTCTCCTTCTCCGATTTCCCCCCCTTCATTTTTCCCTTCCTACTATCTTCTTCTTTTTTAAACATACAATGTATTATTTGTTTCAGGGGTACAGGTCTGTGATTCATCAGTCTTACACAATTCACAGCACTCACCATAGCACATACTCTCCCCAATGTCCATCACCCAGCCACCCCATCCCTCCCACCCCCCATCATTCCAGCAACCCTGTTTGTCTCCTGAGATTAAGGTCTCTTACGGTTTGTCTCCCTCTCTGGTTTCACCTGGTTTCATTTTTTCCTCCCTTCCCCTATGCTCTTGTCTTGTATCTCAAATTCCTCATATCAGTGAGATCATATGATACTTGTGTTTCTCTGACTGACTTATTTCATTTAGCCTAATACCCTCTAGTTCCCTGCACATCGTTGCAAATGGCAAGATTTCATTTTTTTGATGGCTGCATAATATTCCATTGCATATATATATACACCAAATCTTCTTTATCCCTTCATCTGTTGAAGGACATCTTGGCTCTTTCCATAGTTTGGCTACTGTGGACATTGCTGCTATAAACATTGGGGTGCATGTGCCCCTTTGGATCACTACATTTGTAGCTTTGGGATAAATACCCAGTAGTGCAATTGCTGGGTCATAAGGTAGCTCTATTTTCAACTTTTTGAGGAACCTCCACACTGTTTTCCGGAGTAGCTGCACCAGCTTGCATTCCCACCAACAGTGTAGGAGGGTTCCCCTTTCTCCATATCCTCGCCAACATCTGTTGTTTCCTGACTTGTTAATTCTAGCCATTCTGACTGGTGTAAGGTGCTATCTCATTGAGGTTTTGATTTGGATTTCCCTGATGCCGAGTGATGTTGAGCACTTTTTCATGTGTCTGTTGGCCATTTGGATGTCTTTGCAGAAGTGTCTTCTGCCCATTTCTTGATTGGATTATTTGTTCTTTGGGCGCTGAGTTTGAAAAGTTCTTTATAGATTTTGGATACTAGCCCTTTATCTGATATGTCATTTGCAAATATCTTCTCCCATTCTGTCGGCTGTCTTTTGGTTTTGTTGACTGTTTCCTTTGCTGTGCAAAAGCTTTTAATCTTGATGAAGTCCCAATAGTTCATTTTTGCCCTTGCTTCCCTTGCCTTTAAAGGCAATATGTCTAGGAGGAAGTTGCTGCAGCTGAGGTCGAAGAGGTTGCTGCCTGTGTTCTCCTCTAGGATTTTGATGGATTCCTGTCTCACATTGAGGTCTTTCATCCATTCTGAGTCTATTTTTGTGTGTGGTGTAAGGAAATGGTCCAGTTTCATTCTTCTGCATGTGGCTGTCCAATTTTCCCAACACCATTTGTTCAAGAGACTGTCTTTTTTCCATTGGACATTCTTTCCTGCTTTGTCGAAGGTTGACCATAGAGTTGAGGGTCCATTTCTGGGCTCTCTATTCTGTTCCACTGATCGATGTGTCTGTTTTTGTGCCAGTACCGTACTGTCTTGATGACTACAGCTTTATAATAGAGCTTGGAGTCCGGAATTATGATGCCACCACCTTTGCTTTTCTTTTTCAACATTCCTCTGGCTATTCGGGGTCTTTTCTGGTTCCATATAAATTTTAGAATTATTTGTTCCCATTGAAAAAAGTTGATGGTATTTTGATATGGATTGCATTAAATGTGTAGATTGCTCTAGGTAGCATTGACATCTTCACAATATTTGTTCTTCCAATCCATGAGCATGGAATGTTTTTCCATTTCTTTGTGTCTTCCTCAATTTCTTTCATGAGTATTCTATAGTTTCCTGAGTACAGATTCTTTGCCTCTTTGGTTAGATTTATTCCTAGGTATCTTATGGTTTTGGGTTCAATTGTAAATGGGATCGACTCCTTAATTTCTCTTTCTTTTGTCTTGTTGTTGGTGTATAGAAATGCCACTGATTTCTGTAGATTGATTTTATATCCTGCCACTTTATTGAATTCCTGTATGAGTTCTAGCAGTTTTGGGGTGGAGTCTTTTGGGTTTTCCACATAAAGTATCATATCATCTGTAAAGAGTGAGAGTTTGACTTCTTCTTCGCCGATTCGGATGCCTTTGATTTCTTTTTGTTGTCTGATTGCTGTGGCTAGGACTTCCAATACTATGTTGAATAGCAGTGGTGATAGTGGACATCCCTGCCGTGTTCCTGACCTCAGGGGGAAAGCTCTCAGTTTTTCCCAACTGAGAATGATATTCGCTGTGGGTTTTTCCTAGATGGCTTTTATGATATTGAGGTATGTACCCTCTATCCCTACACTCTGAAGAGTTTTAATCAAGAAAGGATGCTGTACTTTGTCAAATGCTTTTTCTGCACCTACTGAGAGAATCATATGGTTCTTGTTCTTTCTTTTATTAATGTATTGTATCACATTGATTGATTTGTGGATGTTGAACCAACCTTGCAGCCCAGGAATAAATCCCACTTGGTGGTGGTGAATAATCCTTTTAATATACTGTTGGATCCTATTGGCTAGTATTTTGGGGAGAATTTTTGCATCCATGTTCATCAGGGATATTGGTAATTCTCCTTTTTGATGGGGCCTTTGTCTGGTTTTGGGATCAAGGTAATGGTGGCCTCATAAAACGAGTTTGGAAGTTTTCCTTCCATTTCTATTTTTTGGAACAGTTTCAGAAGAATAGGTATTAATTTTCTTTAAATATTTGGTAGAATACCCCTGGGAAGCCATCTGGCCCTGGGCTCTTGTTTGTTGGGAGATTTTTGATTACTGCTTCAATTTCCTTACTGGTTATGGGTCTGTTCAGGTTTTTCATTTTTTTCCTGGTTCAGCTGTGGTAGTTTATACTTCTCTAAGAATGCATCCATTTCTTCCAGATTGTCTAATTTGCTGGCATATAGTTGCTCATAATATGTTCTTATAATTGTTTGTATTTCTTTGGTGTTGGTTGTGATTTCTCCTCTTTCATTCATGATTTTATTTACTTGGGTCGTTTCTCTTTTCTTTTTGATAAGTCTGGCCAGGGGTTTATCAATCTTATTCTGTCAAAGAACCAGCTCCTAGTTTCGTTGATATGTTCTACTGTTCTTTTGGTTTCTATTTCATTGATTTCTCCTCTGATCTTTATTATTTCTCTTCTCCTGCTGGGTTTAGGCTTTATTTGCTGTTCTTTCTCCAGCTCCTTTACGTGTAGCATTAGGTTGTGTATTTGAGACCTTTCTTGTTTCTTGAGAAAGGCTTGTATTGCTATAATACTTTCCTCTTAGGACTGCCTTTGCTGCATCCCAAAGATTTTGAACACTTGTGTTTTCATTTTCATTGGTTTCCATGAATTTTTTTAATTCTTCTTTAATTTCCTGGTTGACCCATTCATTCTTTTTTTTTTTTTTTTTTTAAAGATTTTATTTATTTATTTGAGAGAGAGAATGAGAGAGAGAGAGCATGAGAGGGGGGAGGGTCAGAGGGAGAAGCAGACTCCCTGCCGAGCAGGGAGCCCGATGCAGGACTCGATCCTGAGACTCCAGGATCATGACCTGAGCCGAAGGCAGTCGCTTAACCAACTGAGCCACCCAGGCGCCCCCATTCATTCTTTAGTAGGATGCTCGTTAGCCTCCATGTATTTGAGTTCTTTCCAACTTTCCTCTTGTGACTGAGTTCTAGTTTCAAAGCAGTGATCCGAAAATATGCAGGGAATGATCCCAATCTTTTGGTACTGGTTGAGACCTGATTTGTGACCTAGGATGTGATCTATTCTGGAGAATGTTCCATGGGCACTAGAGAAGAATGTGTATTCTGTTGCTTTGGGATGGAATGTTCTGAATATATCTGTGAATATATCTGAACATATCTGAATATATATATATGTTCTGAATACACATTTGGTCCAGTGTGTCATTTAAAGCCTTTATTTCCTTGTTGATCTTTTGCCTAGATGATCTGTCCATTTCAGTGGGGGGGGGGGGGTGTTAAAGTCCCCTACTATTATTGTATTCTTGTCGATGTGTTTCTTTGACTGTTATTAATTGGTTATATAATTGGCTGCTCCCATAGTAGGGGCACAGATATTTACCATTGTTAGATCTTCCTGTTGGACAGACCCTTTAAGTAGGATATAGTGTCCTTCCTCAACTCTTATTATAGTCTTTGGTTTAAAACCTAATTTGTCTGACGTAAGGATTGCCACCAGTTTTCTTTTGATGTCCATTAGCATGGTAAATGGTTTTCTACCCCCTCACTTTCAATCTGGAGGTGTCTTTGGGTCTAAAAGGAGTCTCTTGCAGGCAGCATATCGATAGGTCTTGTTTTTTAATCCAATCTGATACCCTGTGTCTTTTGATTGGGGCATTTAGCCCATTTACATTCAGGGTAACTATTGAAAGATATGAATTTAGTGCCACTGTATTGCCTGTAAGGTGACTGTTACTGTATATTGTCTGTGTTCCTTTCTGGTCTATGTTACTTTTAGGCTCTCTCTTTGCTTAGAGGACCCCTTTCAATTATTCTTGTAGGGCTGGTCTGGTGTCTGCAAATTCTTTTAGTTTTTGTTTGTCCTGGAAGCTTTTTATCTCTCCTATTTTCAATGACAGCCTAGCTGGATATAGTATTCTTGGCTGCATATTTTTCTCTTTAGTGCTCTGACTTTATCATGCCAGTCCTTTCTGGCCTGCCAGGTCTCTGTGGATAGGTCTGCTGCCAATCTAATATTTCTACTGTTGTAGGTTACAGACCTCATGTCCTGAGCTGCTTTCAGGATTTTCTCTTTGTCTCTGAGACTTGTAAGTTTTACTATTAGGTGTCAGGGTGTTGATCTATTTTTATTCATTTGAGGGGGGTTCTCTGTGCCTCCTGGATTTTGATGCCTGTTTCCTTCCCCAAATTAGGGAAGTTCTCTGCTATAATTTGCTCCAATATACCTTCTGCCCCTCTCTCTCTTTCTTCTTCTGGGATCCCAATTATTCTAATATTGTTTCATCTTATGGTATCACTTATCTCCCGAATTCTGCCCTCGTGATCCCGTAGTTGTTTATCTTTTTCTCAGCTTCTTTATTCTCCATCATTTGGTCTTCTGTATCACTAATTCTCTCTTCTGCCTCATTTATCCTAGCATTTAGAGCCTCCATTTTTTATTGTACCTCATTAATAGCCTTTTCGATTTCAACTTGGTTAGATTTTAGTTCTTTTACTTCTCCAGAAAGGGATTTTCTAGTATCTTCCATGCTTTTTTCAAGCCCAGCTAGTATCTTTATAATCATCATTCTGAACTCTAGTTCCAACATCTTACCGATGTCTGTATTGATTAGGTCCCTGGCAGTCGGTACTGCCTCTTGTTCTTTTTTTCCGAGGTGAGTTTTTCCATCTTGTCATTTTGTCCAGAGGAGAATAGATGAATGAGAAAACAAAATGCTAAAAGGGTAATAACAACCCCAGAAAAATATACACTAAACAAATCAGAGGAGACCTTCTAGAAAGTGGTCGCTTTTCTGTTCAGAGAGTTGCTACTATTCTTTTCTTCGATCTCCTGTTGAGTTTGTAGGTGGTCAGAATGGTTTGATACCTATCTAGCTGAATTCCTGGGACCAGACAAATTTAGGTCTCCTACTCCTCCGCCATCTTGCTCCTCCTCCCCAAATTCATTTACTATTTAATCTTTATTTCACACGTTGCAAACTTCCCTTAAAAATGTTTTAATATATTAGTATCAACAGCTAATTTGGCTTATATTTTCAACCAGGTGCTACCTGACCACTGCATTTCAAATCTTCTCCCAACTTTCTCATTCTCTGTCATTCTCATTTCTATATCAAGCCAATCTCAGCTGCCAGCTACCACCTGAACCACATTTCCTCCCACTCTTTCCTCAGTGACACTCAGTTCCAGCCACAGAGCCTTCATCACTGTTCCTCAAACACACCAATCTTATTTTTGCCCTTGTTTCCTCTTTCTGGAAAGTTCATATTTCCAGATTTTCATTCAGGTTTTTGCTAAAACATCATCTAAGAAGGGCCTTCCCTGACCAACCAATGCAAATCTGCAGTTTTTGTCACTCTTTAACCCCTTAACCTGCTTTATAGCAGTAAAGACTACATTAATTATAAAATTTACTTATGTATTTTTTTAAAGATTTTATTTATTTGAGACAGAAAGAGAGTGTGTGTGCACGAGTGGGGGAGGAGGGGCAAACAGAGAGGGAGAAGGAGACTCCCCACTAAGCAAGGAGCCCCGACTCAAATTGGAGCTAGATCCCAGGACCCCGGGATCATGACCTGAGCTGAAGGCAGATGCTTAACCAACTGGGCCACCCAGGTGTCCCTATTTATGTATATGTTTAACTTCTGTCTCCCTCAATATGTTTCCAACATAAAAAAAGCAAACTCCTCTTGACACTCAAAATCCTTCCATGACCTGGACTATTTCTTTCCATCAATTATACTTCAGATACCCTATTAAATCAAACTTAATTATTCACACTTTCCCATACACGTCTCTCAATCTCCTTTCTCTATGCCTTTGCTCAAGCAGTGACCATCATCACTCATATGCTCAAATTCTACTCACACTCTAAGACTCAGTTTAAAATGCCACCTGCAGTGATGTTCCTGGCTGATACTCCTCTGAACTGTCACAATTCTTTATTTGTATCACTCTAAAGACATTACTCTACATTTTCTTTATTTTAAAATTTCCTCTATTAATCAAAATGTCTTGAATGCAGAATCTGCATTCCCTTCATAGCATAATAAAAGAAAAACGCAAATTTTTGTATATATTTTTTGGACATTAGAAATTGGTATATGTATTGGTGTTACTATACTGAAGGTCAGACAGAAAAGAAGAATTCAGGCAATAACCCTAGAACATGCTAATACCTAATACACTTGCTTTCCTTTCTTTCCTTTTTTATTGTTAAAAATATACCTATTTGCTTTTTTCCAATATCCTTGTTTCTACCTTTAAATAATTTTTTCCCTATTTAGTTTCTTAAATTTACTCATATTTTCCACTTTTATTTGGGTTTAAATCATAGCTCTGTTCCTCATTAGCTATGTTAGCCTTTTGAGGTCTGTGTTGCCTAATCTGTAAAATGAGGGAGAATACCTCAAATGCAAACAGGGTTATTATAGTATTAAATGAGATAATACATATGTAAAACCCAGTACAGCATCTAGCACCTAACAGACTCTCTGTGAATGGTGCCTATTAAACCATTATTTCTTCCACAGATACAGAATCAGCAGTTTAAACACATTTCAAGGTATAAAGTTTAAATATTAAAAACACAAAGAACAAAATGCACCTTCATCTGCTGTAATCAAGACTGGACTAGAGTATAAAGCAAGCCAAGCTCATGTTTTCTTCTTTTTTTTTTTTAATTTAGAAAGAAAAAAACTGATGTCATTAAAACACACACATTAAAAGAAGAAAGCATTTTTATGGTCACTGATGAGACGGATATTTTAACAGATCATTTGGTTGAGAGCTAGAAAATCCCCCTAGGTTCTATAATTAACTAGCTGAATGATTGTGAGCAAGGCAATTCACCTTATAGAACTTAAATGAACTTTTTAAGTTTCTTTTTGCTCAGGGTTGACAGTGTTTTTGGCTCAGTTCAAAAAGCTGGAGTTTTTGCTGTTGTTTTTAAGGATTCTGTATATTTGAGAGAGAGAGGGAGCGCAAGCCAGCAGGGAAGAAGGAGAGAGGGAGGGAAAAAGAATCTGAAGCAGGCTCCGCACTGAGCGAGCAGCTGCATACAGGGCTCGATCCCAGGACAGCGAGATCATGACCTGAGCCGAAACCAAGATTCAGATGCTTAACTGATTAAGCCACCCAGCACCCTCCTTGCTGTTGTTCTGTTTTACTTTTAAAGAAATCAAAACTATCACCCATGTCCTCAGTATTCTATTCCTAAGAAACCAATATCCATATATCCTTTATACTAGTAGTGAGAATTAATTCATTCATCAAACTGATCACCAGTGATGCACCAAGCTCGAAGATTAGTCCGAATTACTGAAAAGTTTGTTGCATAGAACATTTAAGAAGTTAACTGCCGTAATACATATAGAGATATATTCAAAGAAAAATTCATGTAAGCAAATCTGACCCCCCAAAAATGTTTTCATCTGGATTTTGAAAAAGAGCAGATTCAGGTTAGTAGAATACTAATGGGGAATTTTATTCTTTTAAATTTAAATTCAATTAATTAACATATAATGTATTATTGGTTTCAGAGGCAGAGGTCAGTGATTCATCAGTCCTATACCCAGTGTAAACGGGGAATTTTAAAGATTTATTTATTTATTTGAGAGAGATAGAGAGAGTGCGCGTGCATGTGTGCACGCGCGTGCAGGGAGGGAGAGGCAGAGGGAGAGGGAGAGAGAGTCCTAAGCAGATTCCACGCTGAGCATGGAGCTTAATGCAGGGCTCGATCTCACAACCCGAGATCACAATCTGAGATGAAACCAAGAGTTGGAAGCCTAACCAACTGTGCCATCCAGGCACACCATAAACAGGGAATTTTAAAGTCAAAAATATCCCTAAATCTTTTTTCGGTTAATTGTAAACTCACACAGTACTTTTAAATTTGGACATAAATTCAGACTATACTCACACACCTGATCCTTTTTTTTTTTTTAAATCCTAGTATTTCCTGTGAACACTGCACTTTGGGTATGGCTAAAAATGCAGGGAATGCATAACATGGATTTCTTTTTTTTTTTAAAGATTTTATTTATTTATTTGACAGAGAGAGACACAGCGAGAGAGGGAACACAAGCAGGGGGAGTGGGAGAGGGAGAAGCAAGCTTCCCGCGGAGCAGGGAACCTGACGTGGGGCTCAATCCCAGGACCCTGGGATCATGACCTGAGCCAAAGGCAGACGCTTAACGACTGAGCCACCCAGGTGCCCCCATAACATGGATTTTAATGTTAATATACATACAAATTTTCACAACGATTACTTGGCAGTGGTTTCCTTCAGATCATCATCATTCAGGTTTACCTCTCTATTAAAAGAGCAAGAAACTTCTAGTTTAGCATCTATGTGAGTGACATTCAGACAGCCGAATCTCAGTGGTAAACCACGAATACAATACTTTCATTTATTATGAATCTTATCATTGGCTGGGCTGCCAATCCTTCCTGTAGTTCACAAGCATCAAACTTCCTCTGATCATTTCTCAACAGTTTAGATTCAGAGATCTGATCATAAAAAATCAAATCCATGAGTTAAGATAAATACAGTATACATAATTCCCTAGTTTCTCTGAACTAAATATAATTAAAACATTGTTTTGACAAACAGTAAATAACCAAACTATTTTAAATCACAAAGAATCCTAAACCCTCCATAGGTAATACATATATGGCCAACCAGAACTCAACTCTGACTTTTGGGCTAAAATTAAATTATCTAGCTCTAAATCCCATGTTAAAGCTTTCACACAGACTCACAGTGTCTTGGCTTAGTTGAAGAAATACTGTGCCTGGCATTGTTCATATATACTGATGGCAACCTGGTTCAGGAACACTGCATCTGGAGTCAGAAGACCCCACGTGGTGTTCCAGCCTTGCCAATTCCTCTAAGTCAGTCACTATCTCTGAAAGCTCAGTATGTTCAACAAATAAGTGGGGAAAATAACAGCTGTTCTAGTATACTATCTGAATGATACCAAACTGTTCTAAGGTTCAAAATGGGACAATATGAAAGTGCTACTCTAGAAATCGTTACACACTATAAACATGAGAGGCTTTACTAGTATTAGGTATTTAAAAACATCTGATAACTTGAATTTAATATAAAATTAACTTTTTTCATATTTTTCTCTTTACTCTAATGAAGTAGTGGTTCATTGAACCATCAGAGAAATGGTTAGAATCATTTGTAGAACTTCCAGAAAGAAAAAAACCCCCAAAACCCATATGGTCTGGTACTATCACTGTAGCTTCAGATTCAGTGAGTCAAAAGCAAAGTTCAGAACTCAGGTTTTTTGTTTTGTTTTTTTTTTAAACTCTATACTTGGGATTCTGATGCATACCTAACTAAAGACAGTATACGGAAGTAGACAGGTTCAAATATGAACCTATTACTACATTATTTCAACAGAAACCCCATTTCATGTTTAAGTTAAAAACTATAGGGACGCCTGGGTGGCTCAGTCAGTTAAGTGTCTGCCTTTGGCTCAGGTCATGGACCCAGGGTCCTGGGATCAAGTCCCGCATCAGGCTCCCTGCTCAGTGGGGAGCCTGCTTCTCCCTCTGCCTGCCGCTCCCCCTGCTTGTGCACTCGCTCGCTCGCTCTCTCTCTCTCCCCCTCTGACAAATAAAATCTTAAAAATAAATAAATAAATATAACAATTAAAAGCTATGCTTTGACCCCAACTTTTACATTCATATTTATGTGACAAGTATATTCTAGAATTTCAGATGCCCAAAAGTAAATAGCAACTTACTTCCCGTTTTTGAAGAAATCTCTCTCTTCCCACTCCTTTCCTGTGTCTATGTGTGTAAAAGAGTTTATTCAGAATGGCACATGTTTAGATCAACTGAGTCAATTTGGACAGTCTAAAACTTTGATTGAGATGGGCTGATTTCAAAAAACCATAGAAATACCACCCAATCACCTCAGAATTAGACTTGACTTCTTCTGTGCCTGGTTTAGATGCACCAAGAGTTGTAGTATCATTGCTGCAGTCAGACATACCTAAAAGTAAAATGTGTTAAGCACACATTAAATAATTTAGTTAAAAAAGCTGTATAATCTCACCAATATTCTTAAACAAATATTCTGTAACATAACTAATTTATTTGTAGTCAGAATGTGCTTTGCAAAATGATCTATAATCACATGAGTATCTATTGATTATAACAGGTAAACAATTCTAAAAAGCAAAAATTAAGAAAAAAAGTATGTAGAATGTTAAAAATACAGACCTCAATGATTAAGAAATAATTTCATACAATTATTTTAGATATGAAACAAAATTTAAAAGATCAGAGGGTCAACTTGATTTGACAGATGAAAAAACTCATATCCAAAGATATCTGAAGCCAAAATATTAGTTATTCATGGCCTACATAAACCCAAAGTTTTAGACCAGAACTCAGACCTCTTCTACTTTCCTGGCCAGTGCTCTTTTGAACTGATAACACATATGACTGGTCATTCTCTAAGTGAAACACTATATCCAGATTTCATTAAATAAAAGTTTAATAAAAAAGAATTTAATAGACTATTTCTGCTTCTAACTTATTCAACAACATTTAGAGAACGCCAACTATTTATGAAGAACTCTGCTAGGCACTAAGGAGAAAGAAGAGTAAAATCTAATTCACATTCTACAAGTACTCTGAATCTAATCAAGGAGACGAATAAATAATTACAAGGCACCATGTTAGGTACTATAATACAAAGAAACAAATTTTTACTTTCGAAATACACAGGAGGGAACAATTTTACAATTTCGGTTTGTAAACCAAACCCAATACCACATTAGGAAAATACAACATGAACAGGTGGGATTTATCCCAGGAATGCAAGACAAGTTCAATTAGAAAATCTATTAATATAAACTGTATTCATAAATCTAAGGGAAAGAATAAAGTTTTCTTCACAGATGTTGAGAGATCTTTTGACAAAATTCAACATCCATTCAAAATGCAACATTCAAGGAGAAAGGAATCAAGGGAGACTTTCTCAACATAACTTCTCATCATGACCTTGGCTAACTGAAACTAGAGAAAGTGAAACCTCAGCTAAGGGGGGACTATTGTATATTTGAGGGATATTATTGTGTTTCAACTGTGGTTGATAAGCAAATGATCCTCTTTCTGACATGTCATCAGATCAACAGCAACCTAACACTACATCACAACATCTACGTCACTCACCTCAACTTCATCTCATCACATGGGCATTTTATCATCTCACATCACTCCAGGAAGAAGGTGAGTACAGTACAGTACAATAAGATATTTTGAGAGAGAAAGAGACCACATTCACATAACTTTTATTACAGTATATTGTTATAATTGTTCCACTTTATTACTGTTGTTAATCTTTTTTTTTTAAGATTATTTACTTATTTATCTGTCAGAGAGAGAGAGAGAGTGAGAGTGAGAGAGTGCACGCACAAGCAGGGGGAGCTGCAGGCTGAGGGAGAAGCAGGTTCACCGCTGAGCAGGGAGCCTGATGCAGGACTTGATCCCAGGACCCTGGGATCATAACCTGAGCTGAAGGCAGACGCTTAACCGACTGAGCCACCCAGGCATCCCTGTTATTAGTCTCTGAACATGCCTAATTGATAAATTAAACTTTATCATAGATATCATAGATATGTATGTGTAGAAAAAACACACAGTATATATAGGGTTTGGTACTATCCACACTTTCAGGCATCCATTGGAGGTTTTGGAATGTATCCCCCACAGATAAGGAGAGACAACTGTAAAGAGTTCTTAAAGAAAAAACATAAAAAACCAGATTGAGAGCAGGAAAAAGACATGAACAGAAAATTCACACACACAAAAAAGATATTAAAATGGCCCTTCAAAATATAAAAATGTTCAAATTCACTCACAATTAGAGAAGTGTAAGTTAAAACACCAAGATACCATTTCTCACCTATTAGACTGGCAAAAAAATTTTAAACATAACAAAAACATTCTGTTAGTGAGGAAATAAGGAAAAACAGGCACTCTCATACTATACTGCTGATGGGAATACATATTGGTACAACCATTCTGGAGGGAATTTTGGTGATGCTTAAGAATATCACATACGGATTTACTGTTGGACCCAGCAATCTCAATTCTAGGAATCTATCCTGGGAGTACACCTCCAACAATACAAAAATACATAGACATTGCAGTATTCTTCATAAATGCAAAATATGAGAAACAGCCTAAATGTCTGTACATGGGAAAATGACTGAATAAACTATGGTACATCCAAAGAATGGAGTACTATGCAACTGTAAAAAAAAAAAAAAAAAAAAAAGAGGACGATTTCTATGATACGGAGTGATTTCCAGGACATATTGTTAAGTGAAAAAAGCAAAACAGGAGTTATCATCTGCTCCCCCTGTATTCAACAGCAGCACCAATTAGGAAAATATATCATTATTATCCAGCTCAAGAAAAGGCCAAATAACCCTAGGCATATAGGGAAACAGGAAATCAAATTTCTGAGAATTACAGAGATGATTACTAAATCTGTGTTTTATTCATATTCTTTAAATGCTCTGACCTTCACATTTATTTTTTAGAAGTTTGTTCACAACTTTGATAACTAATATACATGGGAACAAAAAGATTTAAGAATTAATGACTTGTAACGTGTACTGTTTAAGTTATGTGTTTTTTGATCTTTACATAAATTCAGTTATCTTTAAAAACTGTTTTCAAAACAGGGGCACCTGGGTGGCTCAGTCGGTTAAGCGTCTGCCTTCTGCTCAGGTCATGATTCCAGGGTTCTGGGATAGAACCCCTGTCAGGCTCCCTGCTCAGTGGGGAGCCTACTTCTCCCTCTCCCTCTGCCCCTCCCCCTGCTTGTGCACATGCATGCTCTCTCTCTCAAATGAATAAATACAATTAAAAAAAAAAACTGTTTTCAAAATAGAACGATAAATTACTATTACAAAACTACCATTAATGCTCAGGCTTCATAGGCCAATTTGTACTGCAGGTCAAAAATGCCTCAAGTCATCTCTGGGGCTCTACTTCTATAAATCAGCCAGAGGTATTCATTAACTAATGAGTGTAAGAACAAATGACCTATAAAGTGAATTATTAATTAGCACTTGTAAAAAGTACATAAATAATATCACCTGAAGTTTATAATTCAACTGTTTGGGATTGTTTTTGATTTTATTATTAAAATCACATTTTAATTTCCATAAACTGAATAAACTAGAGCTATGCAGAGGGAAATTATATAAGAACTTTAACTGGAATTTAATGAGGGAGAATTCTATGCCCTACAATACTTAAATGCACTTAAGAGTCTTCCTAGGACCCAAGAAAGAGAGGCCAGGAGGTACTAGATTTGCCAGGATACTGGAAGAAGAAACAAAAGATTCCATGGATATCAGAAAAGAAAAACTGCATTTATAGTCTCCATGATGCCAATGAGTTAAAGACTGGGAGTCTAATACTGAAGGACCTATGTATGGAATAAGTGTTGTTAAACAGAAACCATGAGTTTTTCAAATTAAGGTATTCACATACCACACAGAGTCTGAAATGGTATGATCAAGGCACAGGAAGGCAGATATAAACAGGATAAACATGGCACATCATACTAGAATGGGAATTTACATTCTTTTTATTAAAATAAGTACTATATTATGGGATCTAAAGCAATATTCACTTGAATAAAACAATATACATAAGTCTTCTAAGAAATTTCTTAAATTTTTGTAACAAAATATGAGCCTCCAAAGAAACATCTGAAAAAGAAAAGAAAATCTGAAGAGGGATACATCTTTCTAGGGGTACTTTAGTAAAAAAGTTGGAGAAATAGTATAAATAATTATAATATATGGGACAAAGCAGCTCTGACTGGGGAGTCAAAGACAATGCTAAGGAAGTAAATACAGAAAACTGAAAGCAAAAAGTAGCAAAATGGCCTTGCTTTAATCCAAACTTGCTTAGTTTCTTTAGACTACTATATTGCTGCTATTCCAGAGACTGGTTACCAGGCTAAATATTAAAGAAAAATGACTCTATTTCTTTCATTCTTGATGGAATCTACAGAATATATTTTCTTGCTCATGGATAAACAGAAAGAGAATGGTAAGACTTGCTTTAATTTCACAATTTAATCTGAAATTTCAACTTGAACTAACTTATTTACCAAAAAAAAAAAGTTAAAATACATAGTGACATTAAATAACTACATGTGTTTAAAGTTGAAAAATAATATCCAAAATACAGAAGCTTTCTGCTTTAGTCAAAACAATTTAAAATAATTTTCATTTTTATGATAGTTTTCTTAACATAAGGAAAAAAATCCTTTAACCCACTGTCCAATGCAAATGATACTGAACTAAAAATGGTTTCCACCACACAATATGTTCAAAATACAATTACATTCCCTTTCCTAAGTAGAATAACCAAATAAACAGAAGTAAGATAATAAAGAACCATTTACATTATGCTGCTGTCTGTATGTCAACAATTACCTTGTATCTGTAAAAGCTATTTTGCTAGATATCTCTAAGTCCTTTCGGGTAGTGGTAAATTAAGATTAAGTTGCTCATTAGGATAAACCATCAGTCTAGATAATTCAAAAATAGAAAGCTTTGACAAAATATAGTTAATTCTCAATTATATGTAATAATGAGAAACAATTTAAAAATCAATATTCAGGGGCACCTGGCTGGCTCAGTTGGAGGAGCATGCAACTCTTGATCTTGGGGTCGTGAGTTTGAACCCTATACTAGTGTAGAGATTACTAATAAAAATAAACTTTAAAAAATAAAACTCAATATTCAACTATTCCCATTCCTACCACCATTACTAGTTTTTAACCAAGTAATAAATTCACTGGAGAAGTCTTATTTTCCCCATTCAGATCGTGTTAGAGAAACTAATGAGAAGTAAAATTTTAAGACTCTCAAAACTAAATTATTCCTTGAAAAGAAAACTAGCTGTAAGTAAACTCTAAATTATTCCATGTACTGTGGTCTCATTCTTCATAAATGACCAGTCAAGTTCCAGAACATTAGCAGTGAAGCCAACCAAGAACCAAAAGAATTGGAATACTTTAATTCTGTTACTAAATTCCCAAAACTATATAAAATAAACCCCTCAATATTCACAGGTAATTGTTTTCAGTGGAAAAAAGTTCAGAGTAAATAATCTAAGAATACTGCTTAAACACAAATACAGATATTAAATATTTAGAGATATGTATATTTACATGAGTTGGTGTATATTTTTAGAAGCAACCACAGCAAGAATGAGCACACACAGTTCCCAGATATTGATTTCTAATACCATTCTCCAATAAAGGGAACCAGCACTCCTTGGAGAAATGGCTGATTCTAGGACTGCGGCAGGAAATATACAAGATGAGTCTGCAACATCTTGTAGTGCCAGAAAGTAAAGATGTGCTAAAAAAAAACCAAAAAAACAAAGAAAAAAAACAAACCACCACCAACAAACCAAACAAAACAACAAAATCCTCACAATGATGGGGATATGTCAAAGGAATATAAAAACCAACTGAAAGAGCTCCCGAAGGCCAAAGCTGAAGCAATCTGAGCAACAAATAAAGTTGTACTGGATTATAAGTCAAAATATAAATACCCATGAGTCAATATTCATATAAATAAATGATTAAGTTAATAAATGAGGACAAGGAGATGAATTTCCCTTGCCGAAGAATTCCAAAAAATTCATACATATACTCCACTATTAAGGAGATGGAACGTAACTCCCTACTTCTTAAGCATGTACTTCAACTAATAGTGACTTTCTTCTAAAAAGTACAATATGCAAAGGTGGGGGGAGAAGTAACTTTACAGAGGACACCACGAAACTGATAAACCCTATCTCAAGCCAGGTGACCAAGGTTAACAACAGTGGTAAGGCACATTGATAGTATTTATTCTTCATATGATGAGGATGTCACTTTACCTCTGTGGGTCTTCCTCGCCAAAACACATTATCCAGTCTAATCCTAAGAATAGCATCAGACAAATCTCAATTAAGGGATAATCTACAAAATACCTGACCAGTAATTCTCAAAACTATCAACTTGTAATCAAAATGAAGGAGTCTGAGAACCAGTCAAAACCAAGAGGGCACATGACAACTAAATGTAATGTGGTATCTTGGCATAGAAAAAGGACATTAGGAGACAACTGATGCAATTTGAACACAGGTTAGTACATATGAATACTGGTTCATGAATTGTGACAAATGTACCATACTAATGCAGTATGTTAACAATAAGAGAAACTGGGCATGGGGTATAGCGGAATCACTACACTATCTGCAATAATTCTATAAAACTGTTCTAAAATAAGAGTTTATTATAACATAATCTAAGAATACTATGCTATATTTTATAATAATTAGTTTTCAATATTCATATCAGGTACTGAGCTAGGTAGGTCATAGGGATTTAAGAATCAGCCAAAAAAGAAAATAAGATTTGGTCCTATCTTCATGGAGTTTGGAGGCAAACGGAAGAGAAAGACAATCATATAATCACACACAAAATGTAAATTTTAACTGTGGTAAATGTGTGTTCTGGGAGGTTAGAGTATCTAATCTCAGAGGTTAGAGTATTCCCTAAGGAAACAAAACTTCTGTTGAAGTGTGAAGGATAGCTAGGAGCTAACAAGAGAAGTGAAATGTAGAAGAGTGACCCAGACAGGGAAAAAAGCATGTGCAAAGGCTCTGTAATGGCAAAGAGCAAGACAAGTACAAAGGACTAAAAGGTGGCCAGCATGGCTGAAGTGGAGAGTTAAGCAGAACACTGTATACGAGGAGGCTGGAGGGTGAGGATGAGTTAAGCATTGTTAAGGGGTTTTATTTTTATCATCGAAGCAGTGGGACGCCATAGAAAGATTGGGGAGGTGGAGAGAAGAGTAACAATCAGATGTGTGTTTCAAAATAAACCACTATGCCTTCAGGATGGTTAATGGACTAGAGAGTGGCCTAAACAGAAGTGGGCAGACAAGAATGGAGGCTACCGTAGAAATTTCAGGCAAGATGATGGTAACAAAATAATGTGGTGGTAGTGGAAATGGGAAGAAGTAAACAGATTCAAGAGATATCCAGAAAGTAAGATTAATAAAACTTGTTGATAGACTGGATGTAACCGGGAGAGGGAGTTATTAAGAACCACTCCTAGTTTTCTGGATTTTACAACTGGAAAGATAATGGAGTCACTCACTGAAATAAGGAACAAAGAAAGATGAACATTTGGGTTTTTTTTTTTTTGGGGGGGGGGTGTGGAAGTGAAGGGGAAATCAATTTAGTTTTAGACATGTTGTATTTGAGATACCTTTTACATACTCAAGAGAGGGCACCAACTAGAAAGCAAAATATATAGGTCTAGAGCTCAGAGGAGAGAGAAAACACACCCTTAGAAAAGCTGTCCTCTTTATCCTAGAAAAGCAGGTAACTATAATCCCCAAATATCCAAGAAAACATTAGACTTTGACCATCTGGATTTAGTTAAAATAAAAAGCTGAGAGAGAATATGGCAATAATATTTCATCAGCTAAAACAAAAACTGCTAGGCACCATGGGCAATACAGAGATTTTTAAAATCTTGGTTCAATAGTACAGCAATTATGTCACTAATCATGTAGTATTTTAAAGTTTTAGCAGGGCTGGCCAATGTTGTTGGGAATGTTTTATACCTGCAGTACCCAGTGAAGTAGCAACTTAGCCACATGTGGCTGTTGAGCACCTAAATGTGACTGATGTGACTGAGGAACTGAATTTTTACTCCTATTTTATTTTAAACAATTTAAATAGCCACATGTGGCTAGTGCTACAGTATGAGAGCTCGTTTAGAGCTTCCTCATCTATTTCATCTAACCCCCAGCAACTACCGTGCAAATTAACTGACAGTGGATGTGGGTGACAGAGGGATTAGAGCACTAGAAACTCTCATTTCATCTGCTTATATTATTTGAATTTTAATTTGAAGGATATATATTACTTGTATAATTAAAATATTTTTAAAAGTCATTAATATGCCATAGAGAAAAATTAGTAAATACAGAAAGAATAAAAATAATCTGTAAACCTACCTTTAAGAAATAATCTATAATTAGTATTAAGTCATATATGAAGAGGGTCTATATTTTTTTAACCCTTTTGTTAGGAGCACCTATAGCACCAATGGTCCAAGTCACTGAGTTGTATCACACTACTCTTCTATCCCACCCCCATCTCAAAACAATTTGGAAATCCTTTAAAAAAGACAGCCACCATCTCTAGAACTCAACCTCAAAACTGCCAAAAATAAACACTTAATAGTCCACTTGGCTAGCTCCCTTTACCACCATCACCCTTTGCCCCCAATGTCACACACTTTAAATGGAACCCAATCTCTACCCTACAATGTCATGAAATCATTCAGTCACTATAGTGAAAAGAGTACAAGCTTTGGAGCAAGCAACTTTGGTTATTAGTCTGTGGTTCTCCTTTACAGCTTGGGTGACCTTGGACTAATTACTTCTGCTGGTTTATATACCTGTTTCTTCATTTGTTAATAGAAAATAAGAATAACTAATATCTAATATACCTAATATAATACCTAATATAGCATCTACAAAGCATAATGCCTAGCCAGAGTAGCACTTAATAACTGACAACTATTATGGACTTCCATGTACCTAGCCCTGCCCTTGATGCCTTGAAAGTAGCACTTAAACAAAACAGATAGGGTCCTGGCCATCCTGGAGGTTACATGCCACTGACTTAACTCCCAGGGACTCTTTCCACCTGGGATTTGAATTCCTGATCCACCCCTTATTACATGTGTGACCTTATACAAAGCACTTTATCTAAAATCTCAATTTTTTCATTTCTAACATGGTAATATTATTTGCTCCATCTACTTGATATGGCTGGAGTAAAACTAAGAGTAAAATGGAGTATGGAAAAAACTAGAGTAAAATAAAGTATGGAAGTGCTTTGTAAATTATTATATACTAAATAAACAGAAGGTATTAAACAAAGTAACATATTCCTCTTCTCCAAGGCAAAGCTTTCCAACCAGTGTGCCAAGAATGAATTATAGATGTGCTGAAATATTGACCCCTCCTTCGGACTTCAGGGAGCCAGGGAGAGCCAGGCTATAGTCTGCCATACAAGTAAATCATTTCCGCCATGATGCAGAAAAGTCTGGAAACCTTGTTCTAAAATACTATCTCATGCTAGCAGAAACCGGAGTTGGCCAACTGACTCCTCTGGATATTTAGGCCTCATCACCAACTCCACGGTTCTTATGATCCTGCTTCAAAAACTGCATCACAGTTCCCTAAAAGGTCAAAGATCAAGCCTGAACATCAAGGAGCTATTAGTCCAATGCTATCACAGATATACAAAAATAAAACAAAATAAAAACTCTTAGATGAGAATATGGCAAAGATATTGCCATATTTTCACAAAAGAGTTGAGCTATTTCCAGCAACACCCTAAGACAAAGGTTTAGAAATCATGAAGAGAAGAATAAGAGACAGAAGAAAGAAGAAAGAGAAAAGGAATAAAGGAAAGGGAAAAAGAAAAGATATACTTTTATAGACAATAACTGAGAATCTGCAAGAGCTATTCAGTGGCTTCCATGGCTGCCTAAAGCTAGTAGACCAAAGATAACAAGATTATTTTCAGATTCTCTTGTTTTATAGTGTTTTTCACACATCCTAGAACTAATGCTGGTACATATCTGACTTTCAGACTGTCATGTTTCCTAAGTCATCATCTTTCATATTATGTGGAACAGGTCTTTCCAGTCTGTACATATATTGATAGCTTTTTCATCCATAGCCATATTAGCTTTAATTCCCTGTGGAGGGGTGCTTGGGTGGCTCAGTCAGTTAAGCATCTGACTCTTGGTTTCAACTCCAGTGGTGATATCAGCGTCATGAGATGGAGCCCCGAGTCGGACTCCACAATGAGCATGGAGTCGGCTTGGGATTCTCTCTCCCTCTCCCTCTGCTCCTCCCTCCCATTCTCTCTCTCTCCCAAAATAAACAAATGAATCTTAAAAAAAAAATTCCCTGTTGAATTTATTCCTTCCTTCATCCTGAGTTTATTCCTTACTCCATCCCAAATCTATCATTCTTGGATGTATTTATACCTCCAGACTCTTACAAAGCCAAGTTTATTACTTAAAACCTTTTTCTCACTTTCCACTCCTCACGTCATAATAAACGCACACACTCTATATACACACAGATTTATGTCCATCCCCATGGGAAAACTCTATCAAATAAACACTCCATAGGCTTTCGCCAAGTTCATTTCTTTGTGTCATACTTTTAGGTATGACATTCAAAAAGGTGTTCATCTACTGAAGATTAATAAGGGAAAAGATCTTCTTTTCTTAACAGCTGATAGGAATAAGGTGAGATACCCCCAAGTCATGCCAAAAATGATGTAAAGGAAATATGGTAGAAGCAGTCTAGAGTAGTAGTTAAGATTAAGAGCTCGAGTCTGGAGTCAAACAACCTAAGTTCAATCCTGGCTCCCCCAGTGGGCTTCTGGGCAGATTACTTTGGCTTCAGTTAATCACTTAGTTTTAGTTTCTTCATCTATAAAAATGGGGATTTTAGCCATCTTATAAAGTTGCCGTGAGGATTAGATGAGAGAGTCACGTAAAACATTTAACATAATGCCTGGCACAAAGTAAGCAAACAAATGTTAATTGTTGGTATGGTGTCAGATATAACCTATCTGCTGACTTTGTCATCAGCTTCGAAAGAAACTAATTCAGCATAATCTACTCTTTATAAAATTATGTTTTCTGCTCCCCCAAGTGATGAAAGACTTCAGGAATATAATTTTGTGAGCAGAAGAATCTGGTTACTCTACACAAACTATGATAAGCTGTATAGGTCTCTTCAAGTTCTAACATTCTACGAAACAAGAGGCAAACGTTTAGAACTTCAACCCTCAACCAATAAACACTTCCCAACCAAATCAGTAAGTTCAAGTACACACTCTAAACTCACATTAAGTTTGGAGGGATACTAACCTATTCACATGAAAGAACAATCATTAAAATACCTAATATAGAGACGGAAAGGGGATGACAAGATAAGCAGGAATATACCAAAAATTTAAGCACTACACTACTGAAATTATCTTATTTGCCATTCCTAGCAAAGCCAAAGTCTCAAGGGAAAAACAAGAAAAGGAAAGCAAAGGACAACCAAAATTTAAATTTTTTGTTCTGAACTGTACCTAGTAGGTTGGTGGTATTTAATATGTATTACATAATAATTAACCACATTAATTTGTAAACCCACTGGATCTCCACAGCATTGGTCACAAACAGCTATCCGTAAAAAGAAACCTCAAAACCACAAATCAGGAACTAAATAAGTAGGCAGTCTTGCTTCCTTCTCGAGGTCTAGGAAAGAATTCAGAAACACTGACATTTTGAAGTAGTTAAGAGATTGCAGTATAAAGCTAGAATCTCTGCTTTCTACTCTCCCAATACAAGCTATTTACAGTTTGTAAAAATAAAACTCCACAAAAAAAGTTGTCATTAACTTGAACAAGACACTGAGGAATGGTTTTTAATCTCTCTGGAGGATTTATATCTCCCCTGAGAATCTGATTTTTGTAAATGGACATTCTCCCCCAAGTCCCCCACCCCATGCACTCAAACAAAATTCTGCACATAATTTCAGGGGTGGGGATGAGAAGACCCCTGGAAGTTATGGACTCCTAGACTATGGACCCCAAGGCATAACCCAGGATTAAGGCAAACTAATTTATTAATTTGAAAAGGAATGAAAGTAACTGAGGCAGAGATTTTCATTCAAATAATAAAATTAGAAATATTTTCTATTTTCTCAGACAAGGAGTGTTGGACGTGGTCAGGAGAGGGTGTTGGTCGTGTAGAGCAAGGAAAACAAAGATAAGAAACGAGTTAGAGAAATTACGTACTTTAGAAGAAAACAAAGGGAGGAGACAGAAATCCTAAAAGGGGATGGCTTAAGGATCGTAGGAAGTGTAAACTATAAACTTTTTGAGATCAAAGGGTTCAAGAGGGAGATAAAAACATAACAAAGGAAGCAATAAAGTAAAAAGGAAAAGCGTCTAGAAACTGTTCTTAAAAAAAAAAAAAAAAAAACTCTTTCCTTTTCCTAGACACGTAAACACTAACTTGGCAAAAAGGAACGGACGAGAAAACGACAGCACGACTTCCTCCCCAAACTCCAGCATTCCTTGGCCGTCCTCACAAGCACAGACTTGGGACGTTTCTTAGGCAAGGCTCCAACCTGCACCACTGATTGCCCCGTGAACCTCTGGGAGGGACTATCACTATCTCCATTCCTCTCGCTGCGGGAGAGAGGAAGTAAGGGATGCAGAGAGAGCCGGAGAAAAATAAACACTGGACATCACCTGAAGGTGGCCCACTCCGAGACTTAGTCGAGAAAGACCTGGATCCTGCCACCCCTTTTTCTATCCAACACATGCAAAGATGAGAGAGTGCAGCCTTGCAAGGGCCAGTCCTCCCTTTTCACCGGCTGTTTCGGGGACACAGGGGGTTGGGGCAGAAACGAAAGGCCGAATACTTGGGCAGATACGGCACAGCCTAGGGACAGAAGTGTCCAGTGAAAGTCCGGAATGGCAAGCTCCAGAGGCAACGTGTCCGCCCCCGCCAACTACCTCGGACGAGCCTGCCCCTCCCTTCCCTGCGGGCGGGCTCCGCCCTCACCTGTCTGCGGGGAACTCTGCGGCTCTCACGTCGAGGATTATCCCTGCCGCGGCTCTCTGGAATCGCCTCAAACCTGGCACGAAGTGAGCGGAAACGCGACCTGGGCCTTTTCCTTCTTCCCCTCCCCCCACGCACCTCGGATTCTCGGGGGCGGGGAGCAACTGCAGCTGTCACAGCTTCACACTGACCAACCGCCGCGGACACTCAGACCGGCAGCCTCTCAACCCGGCCTGCAGCACCAACACGGAGAGCAGCGGAGCCGGAAGTGAGGAGACCGGAAGTAGCGTTGTCCTTGGCCCTGGACGGCCTCTCTCTCCCTCAATCTGGCCCGGCCCAGCCACATCTCGATGGTGCCAACGCGCCTCCCTTGAGGCCTCCTCCGCCCCTCTCCTGGAGGCTGGCCCCGCCCCTCCCGCTGCGGCCCTAGCAACCACATCCGGGGCTCCGCGGGTGCTGTTGCCCGGGTAATTTTCTGGCTGCGGCCGGATCACAGAGGGGTGTGCGCCCGGGTCCCAATGCACCTGCCAGAGCCGGGAGCTTGCAGAAGGGCGCGCGGGCCTGGTGTTGAGTGGTCGGAGGTCTCCTGGAGCCCTCAGCATCCCTTCTTTCTCACTCATACACCCCAGCTTCACGCGTTAGGCTTCCCCCCAGCAGACGGTGAGCCGGTGCCGGGAGGGTGGAGGTGGACGTAGCTCGCCGCCACGCATATCACAGGAGAACCAAAGCTTTCTCAGCTGCTGGAGAGCACGTAGAAGGTTGTTTCAGTCCCGCGCGGGGTGGGAGGGTGGAGGGAATGCGGGGTTAAGGGAACAGACGGGATGCGGGCGCCTTACCCTCGCTTCCCCGGTGCTTGGAGCGCCCCACTCCGGCCACGTCACTCACGCCCACCCCCTTCAAGAAGACCAGACCTCCAAGCCTGGCATCCCTGAGTTGTTGTTTGTAATCACTCTCTGCGCTGCTCGCTCGCCGACGGTGGACCCCTTATACATTTTCTTTCCTGCTCCTGTTTCTTTATCCAAATGACTGAGTTCTGCTTTATTTGCTCGCCCCATTTCTTCTTAGGTAGATCACTGCCCTGTCTACAGAAACCGCTGAACAATCCTTTCTCTCTGAGCCCTTTGTAGTTTACTAAGTTGAGACCCCAACCTGTACTGTGGATACTCTCCCTACTCCCGGCACTGAATGGAGGGAATGTATGGCTGCACAGTGGTGCTAGACACACCTGAAGCTCATTTGCATACAGTCCCTACAGTTGATCCATCCACATACATCTCCCATCAAGGTTCTGACCTGTTTTTCCTTTGAAAGCCTTGCATGCTCATTTTTACCGCCATTTCACTTGTAGAAATGCGAAGGATAACAGTGCATTCTGTGGGATTTACTCTTCTTTACACTGTACTTCTCACCTGCCTTTGTCATATTAGCTGATGAGACATTTTTAATGGCTAAGTACCCAAAGACAGACCTTTGCCTTTACAAATTCTAGGGAGTTTCAGCATAGTGAATCATATATCCCTGTGCAAATATCTTCCCCATACCCGTGAATAGTAAAAACCCCTGAGGACACAAAAGTTTCAAAAGTAAATAACATTATTTATCGGCTGAGATCTCCAGGACACTTCCTCTGTCAAAAACAGTACTGAAGTCTCAAAACATGAATCTGTGTATAAAGGACCCTCATCTTAAGTGGCTTTGTCCTTAACAAAAAGAGAAGAGCAAATGTATATGCCGGTTCACTCAAACTGTAACTTCAGTTCTATAGCCTACTGTGGACTTTTCTGTTCAAAGCCATCCTGTTAGTCTTCTCAATTATAAGAAAAGGATCCCAATCTAGAATAATTACTGCTCTTGTTGTATAGGAACAGAATGGAACTTAGCAGCTAAGTACAAGTATTCTTAGTTTCAGAAGGGTAATTAGGAAGAGGAGCATGGTAGTGCTCAGTGGTGCTTGAATGATCTGTACTTAACTGTTTGAGTTGGCTGGCACCTTAAGGATTCCTGCCAGGTGTCTCTTGAGTTTGGGGATGCTTAGCTTCATTAGAGTTAATCTAACTATTAAACTTTTAGACTCAGAGGTGTTTTAAATTGGAAAGGTGGACACTTGCTTTAATTATTTGTCCTTAGCTGGATAGTTTCCTTGGCAGCTGGTGATGTTTTTGTTAGAGATTCAGATGGATTCCAAACTGCTTGGAACTCCTGCTTATTTCTGTTTGGTGAAGGTGCCGTTAATCATGTTAGGTACTCCAGTCCGGTGTGATCCTGGTACTGCACGTGATTAGTTCTCATACATAGTGCAAGGCTCCACACAGGATTAGTCTTCCCATGATTTCTGCTGCCCCAAGGGAAATTAGAATGTAGGTTGGCTCGAAGAAAACACTGGAAGCTGCTTCAGCTGGTGATGGAAGAGAGTGAAATTCTATGTAATTTATTTTGGAAAAAGGAAGCAGTAGCTGGTATTTTTTTTTGATTTGGGGGAAATTTTTGATGCTGACAGAAAGACCTTATTTTAAATCTAACCCTGCTTAGATGGGGATCTTTCTTTCTTTCTTTCTTTCTTCCCTCTCTCTTTTTTTCTTTGCCCTAGAGTTTGGGGAATTCTGCCTGCTCATTCTCTTAGGAAGAATAGATTACTTCTTTTCTCTAAATTGGCATCTATGTTTGGAGAGGTAAGAAAAAAGGTAATAGTTGTCTTCTCTGTATGTTTATGACGTGGGGATTATCTACTAATTTGTCTTTGTACTGTTATTGGCTATTATTCAGCTTTTGAAAAATCAGGTGCTATTTATTCACTTGGCTTGTGGGAACTCTGACAGCCTATATTTCATTTATTGACCACAAAGGGGGGCAACAGGTTAAGGAATATTATTCCTTTCTGAATGAGTTAAATGTGCACGCAACCTTTTTTCTTCACTTTAGATGTTGAATACTGTATGCTGCATATAAATAGTATTTCCTCAAGAGAAAGAAAAAGGTGCTACCTTCAAATCTTTTCTAGGGGAATTCTGGTAATGTCACAATAATTTTATCACTCTCCATCATCACCTCCCTTTTCATGGAGACATATTTAGTTGATGATTGCACAGTGTAATTCTCTGGAAACAAACCTTTGTTAGAGGATACTGATAAATGGAACATTTAAAGAAGCCCATGAATAGTAGTCTGAGTGGAATATAAGAGTAGAAATTGTTCTGACTACAAAGAGAAAAAAAACTGAAGTTTTTCATAATTCCATTATCTAGAATTAACATTCAACATTTTGTCAATGTCTTCTTTTCTATGCATATATACTTTTCCTACATTTATTTAAGAAATTGTTATTTAGAACCTACTGTTTGCTGGGCACTAAGCACTGTAGGAATAGCCATGAGCCTCTGCCCCTATGTAACTTACAGTATATGTTGGTTTTGTTGCCATACAGTTTTGCATTTTGCTTTTTTCACTTAAGATATTATGGAATTTTCTTCATATTATTAAATATTCTCCTTCAGTGGCTCAGTAGTGTTTCAGCATATATATTTCTTAATTCATTTACTTAGTCCTTTTTATACATTTAGGTTCTTTCCTGTTTGGTCTGTAATTATAAAACAACAATGTGAGAAATATGGTTGTATGGTAAAATTCTAAGATGACTTCCAATGATTCTCACTTTGTATAATTCCCTCCCATATGAACATGATAGGACATCATTCTCATCATGTTGTATTACATGCACAAGGGATTTTGCAGACGTAGCCAGCTGACTTTAAATCAATCAAAAGGGAGATGATCTGGATGGGCCTAAATTGTTACAGGAACCTTTTAAGAGCAAGGAATTTTCTCTTGCTGGTGCAGCAGAGAAGGCAGAGAGATTCGAAGCGTAAGAGAGGTTTGACAGGAGGAAGGTTCTCTATTGCTGAAATGAAAAGGGCCACAGTCAAGGACCTGAACCAGGAGCTGAGAGCAGTCTCTGCTGATGGGCCAGCAAAAAACTCAGGGACCTCGGTCCTCCAACCACAAGAAGTTGAATTCTGCAAATAACCTGAATGAACTTGCAAGCAGATTCTTCCCCAGAGCCTCCAGATAACTAACATCTCGATTTCTGCCTTGTGAGATCCTAAGCAGAGGATCCATTTGAGCTCACCTGGATTTCTGGCCTGCAGAACTGTGAGATAATAAATGGGTATTTGTTTTAAGCTACTAAATGCAGCAATAGATCATGAAGACATGTGTAAGCTAGGTTATTTTTATATTTATAATTATTCTTTGGGGATAAAAATCCTAGGTATGGACTTGCTGGGTAAAAGTTATGCACATTTTTAAGGCTTTTGTATCATATTACTAATTTGTCCTTCATAAGCTTTGTACCAATTTATATACCTCCTCACAAACTATGTTATGACATTCTGGCAAACACTAAATACTGCCATTCTGATAGGCAAAAACAAAAAGCAAAAAGGTATCCTGTGTTGAAAGAAGATTTACATTTCTCTTGTTACCAGTAGAATTGACTATTGTTTTCTTGGGAGTTCAATTGGTAAGTCTTTTTTTAGTGACTTGCCTATTCTTATTCTTACTTAGCTTTACCACTGACATAGAGAAAATAGTATCTAACATGTAGTACAATATTTCTCTGCTGTAATATTTTCAAGGAGTAGAATGATTAATGATCTTAATTGAGAGAATGGGTACTTTTGAGAAAAATTACCTCCTGCCATTACTCCCTGCAAGAAATATCCGAGACATTATACTGTGGGAGAATGGAAACTGTTAACTTCATTGATTAAGCAGTATTGGTGCCTTGTTCTTTTCTAGGGAAAAACTCTGGCTTGTCTGGTTTGGCATTAGGCATGTGGTTGTTTTGGGAATAAAGATGTATTGTATGTTACCATGGAAAATTGTAGGTTTCACTACTGTTTTAGAAGGAAATATATACTGTTAACTCGCAGAAAACAACTAATATCTTCCTAAATAAACATATCATTATTTTCAATTTGATCAAGATAATCACTAATCTCTGTGTATATTATATTGCTTTATATGGGAGGAAATTCAAGTGACTTTTTCTGTAATCCTTGTTATTTGAGATGATAGGGTTTATTTCTGACAAATGATGAAATAAGGCAGAAGGAAAAGAAGGAAGGAAGAAAAGAAGGGAAAGAACAGAAGACAGAAGGGAGAGAGAAGTTGGGAGAGTCCCTTTTTCTCTTAGGGAGTAATTTTGCGTCGTTTTCTCTTAAAAAATTGGTTCTTGCTACCTCAATTTCTGAAGGTTGGTATCTTCCTAATAAGAGCAAGATAATTTTAAAATGTTTATTTTGAAGTAATTGTAGATTTATAGGAAATTACAGAAAAATGTGCAGAGAGGTCCCATATGTGAGCAAGGCTTTTTTGTTTGTTTTTTAGTTGAATAGTCAAAGCTTATTTACTTAGGAAGGTCAGCCCACTTAATAGTGGGATATGGTTGCTATTTGTGTTCACAGAATTCATAAAGGCCTATTCTTCTGTTCTTCTGTAGAGGCTTGATATTGTTTTTGTTTTGTTTGGTTTTTTGGGTTTTTTGTTTTGTTTTGTTTTGTTTTTGTTAGATTCAGATAGGCATTGAAAATGCTGCCTTGGTTTGGCTTGGTGCTGGGGACATAGAGTGTATAACTGTTATCAGAGGAGGCCACACCAGTGTGATTCAAAGACACTGTAATATAGTGAAAAGAATAGTAGACATTACATTAGAAAGCCTGGATTCTGGACTGCACTCAACCGCCTTATAACTATATGAGCTTTGAAATTCAGTTTTATCTTCCTCCTGAGTTGTTTGGAATATAGGAAATAAAGGTGTTTGTAAATTAAAGCCCTAATTATTATTGAGACTTTTTTACAGTGACAACAACAAAAAACTCCTTTACTAGTTGTAATTCCTATGATAAAAATTACTTTTTTTAGACAACAAAGGCAGAGGAATTTTGACAAAAAGTCTTGTCCAAAACTTTGTGCAAAAAATGCACATGACATCTTGAAACCTGGGAAGACAGAGCGAAAAACCTGAGGAACATCATGCCCACATTATTTCACACAGTAGTAACACCTCATCAAATTAGCTTGTTACTTTGGCCTGCAGTAGGCCCTGAGCTTGTAGATTCTCGTAGGGTACGTGCCACCTGGGAAGATAGGGGCAAGCCCATCTAGGTCCGTGTGACTGTTCTCACAGTACTGTTTGATTTAAAAGAATCTCTGCTTTCAGTATATATTTCAGTGGGATTCTTGGCTTCTGTTTGCAAGTAGGATTTTGAAAAATCTTTGAATTATAAAGATCAACACAGCCAAGGGGCCATTAGAGAGAGGATAATGATGATGAGATCATCACCAAACATTCATTGAACACTTTGTAAGGTGCTAAATGCTGTGCTGAGTGCTTTACACTAGCTTGTTGAATCTCCTTGAATGTGCAATAACCCTATGGGGTAGGGGCTGTAGTTACACCTATTTTACAAATAAGGAAGCTGAAGCTTCAAATGGTTAAGTAAACTACCCAGGATCACATAAGTTTAAATGGCAGAATCACTTGTCAACTCAGGTGTGCCTGACACCAAAGCCCAGATCCTTACGGTATGATAAGCCCTTTATTTTACGGATAAGGAAGTGGAGGTCCTGAGACGTCAAGAGCCATGGTCACTTTCCTTCTTACTCTAGTCTAGGTCTTTTTCTGCATTATATCCTCTTAACCATTTGCTTATTCCTACACATTTTGTCGATTATTTCTGGCCTCTGTGCATCCAAGTTAATACAAAGTTACTAGGTTTGTAAGCATTTAGATAAAATAATATTTTGATTTTTAAAATTTGTAATGGAATCGCTTGATTTGATTTTTAGTGAAGCCTTTTCTACCAGACTCCTCTAAAGGGGATGCTGTCTCCCATGTGCTATTAAAAGTTGAACCTTGTGACTACTGTCTGACTGTGTTTTTCTTTTAGAGAAGTCAGAGGGGGGCAGTTGTGACTTCATGTGAAAAATAGCCACCAAAGATCTATGCAGCATCATTTTTAGTTCTTTAATTTTGGTAAGCACCCATTTTTAAAACAGATTAAATTTGCCTGAATTATTTCAGAAGTATATATTACAAAGCATTGGAAAGCAAGCGAGAATTCAAAAGCACAGAGCAGAGCTAGAGGGCTTTTTACAGAGGCCCTTTAGGAGGTAAGCATTTCTCCTGGAAGCTTTGGTTATTACATTTGCAGAAACATGTTCCCGTTCTTTTCATTATTATTAAAAACATAACTAATTAGTATAAATATTCTTTTTGATATTCAATTGACACATCATTGCTAAGATAGCTTTCTTTTTTTATTTTCTTTTCTTTTCTTTTTTTTTTTCTATTTTCAAGAGGCAGAAGATATACCGTCAAGTCCTAGAAGGAGTCTACCACTTTCTTCTCCACCCTGAAGAGACTTGGAAATTAATGGGTAACATTTTGCTTGAAAATTACTGAATGCTTTTCCTTCTTATCTCGGAGGCCTTCTGCGGAGAATTAATAGGAGGTTGAATGCGCGCATGGATAAAATGGATCATCTTAAAGGATTGAAGTTCCAAAAATATATCAGCAGGACTGGACAGGTTTGACATAATGAGATTTCTATTTTAGCTTGACTTCTGGAACACTGAATAAACTATAAACCGAGCCGCACAGGTCCTGGGAAGGAAGTTTCTCTTCCAAAATATTCTAGCTCTGTGTAACATTTTTCTTACTCAGAACCTTTGAAAATATATTTACTTATCAATTTTTAGAAATTTAAAGAAACAGCCACCAGAAAGACAAGCAATCTCTACATAAGCACTGGTGGAGATGGCAGAAGCTTCCGAGGATGCCTCAGCTCTGCCCGTAACAGTGAAGAAAAAGAAAAGTTTATCCATTGAAGAAAAGATCGACATCATAAATGCAGTAGAAAGCGGCAAGAAAAAGGCAGAAATTGCAGCTGAATATGGAATAAAGAAAAATTCGTTGTCTTCTATTATGAAGAATAAAGACAAAGTTCTAGAAGCCTTTGAATCTCTGAGATTTGATCCAAAGAGAAAAAGACTGAGAACTGCTTTTTACACAGATCTGGAAGAAGCATTAATGAGGTGGTATCGAATTGCTCAGTGTCTAAATGTACCAGTTAATGGTCCAATGTTGCGTCTAAAAGCTAATGATTTTGCCCAGAAACTGGGACATAATGATTTTAAGTGCAGTAATGGTTGGCTGGATCGCTTTAAATCCAGGTATGGTTTAGTATTCAGAGCTCAACCTGTAGAAGCTACAGGTGTATCAGTAGACCCTTCAACTGTCTGGCACCAAAATGTACTTCCTTATTATTTAAATGATTATCATCCTAAAAATGTTTTTAATATAAAAGAGACTGGGCTGCTGTATCGAATGTTACCTACAAATACGTTTGCATTTAAAGGAGAAACATGCTCAATCGGAAAGTTATGCAAAGACAGAATAACTCTGGTGGTTGGGGCGAACATGGATGGCTCAGAGAAACTTCCTTTGCTTATCATTGGAAAAAACAGAAATCCACATTGTTTCAAAGGTATAAAATCATTGCCTGTGTGTTATGAAGCTAACAGAATGGCATGGATGACCTCAGATGTATTTGAACAATGGATGCGGAAGCTCGATGAGAAATTTCAAGTCCAGCAACGAAGAGTGGTGATTTTTGTTGATTCTTTTCCTTCACATCCAGAGGTAAAGAACCTAAAGTCCATTGAGTTAGCGTTCTTTCCATCATGTTTATCTTCCAAATTTATAGCTATGAAACAAGGTGTTATTAAAAGCCTTAAAATCAAATATCGACATTGTCTTATCAAGAAATTTTTAAGCTCTGTTGAAGGCAGCAAAGAATTTACATTTTCTCTACTCGATGCAGTTGATACTTTGCACCTTTGTTGGAGGGCTGTAACCCCAGAGACTATTGTTAAGAGTTATGAAGAGGCAGGATTCAAATCTCAAAAAGGAGAAAGTGACAAGACAAATGCAGAGACAGACACTGGTCTTGATTTGGTTGCCCATGCTCAGGCAGCAGGCGTGGAATTTCCTGAAGGTTTATCTATAGAAGAGTATGCTGCCCTCGATGATGATTTGGAGACATGTGAAGCTGCACCAGAAGGTGATTCGGTATGGACCGAACAAAGTAAATCAGATGAAACTGAATTTTATACTTCTGACGAAGAGGATGATGATGGATCTCTAGGAACTGAACTCCCTTTGCCATCAAAAAATGAGGCAATAACTGCTTTAGATACTCTTAAAAATTTTCTTAGAAGTCAAGATATGAATGATGAGCTTCATAATTCTTTAGCAGACCTTGAAATTTTTATTAACTCATCATCTAAATAATTATTTGTGGTACAACATCTGAAGAGTAATAGCTTTTCCTGATGTATTTTACCATATGAGGTATATAAAGGTAAAATACCACTTAAACATAAAAAAAAAAGAAAGAAATCTTTGGTTTAATTGCATATGTCTTTGACCTGAATAGCAAAGTTCCCTAGGTAGATTAAGTAATGAGTAAGTAAATGAAAAATATGAATTTCAATTTAGTAAGGTTTTGGGGAGTAGAAAATATATTTCAGAGGCCTTGTACTGAAATATATGGTATAGATGTCAAAAATAAAAAACTTTCCAGCTATTTGATTCATACAGGTTGAATTGGTGATTGCTATTTTCTTTTTTTTTAAGTGCAGATCATGTTCTAGAATATTTTCATTTATCTACCTCGTTTCGGAAATAAAATATCTATTACATATTTATTTTTATAAAGACATATATTCTAGCCTCGTATCAAGTATTAACTTTAAATTACTTTATTTTTCTTGTAACTAGCTTATCTTGCTAAGAAGAAATTATGAAAAAGTACTGAAAATAAAATCTGATCCAATTATACACCAAAGTGATTAAAAATATATGTGTCACTACTTTCAGAAGGTCAAATGAAAGACTATTAACTTATCAGATGCTTTTTGTCATCGATAACCAGAAGATGATATGGATTCTTCCTAAATATCTGCATGTATATGTGTGTGTTTAATAGAAAAATCTATTACTGAAACATTTGTGAACTCTTATATTTATATTTTAATAAGATTACTCTTGAAAAGTATATATGAAGATATATATGAAGTTATTAGAAAAGAAAATGTTTTATGTGGTTCTTCGATAGTTTTCTAATTTTAACAGCTGAAACTTTTGATCTATCATTATTTTCTTGATTTTACTGAATTTTATTTTCAGGAAAAACTGAGTGTCTTTTCAGCATATTTTGATATACTTAATCATTTTTTCTTTCAAATTCAATGGCTAACATATTGAATTAAAATTCTGTTTGAGGAAGTTTTGTCTACAGAATCTTTTAAAATACTGTATGAAATTATTTACTCTCCATCCAGAGAATAGTCTTTAAAAGTAGAAAAATATAACCTGTCAGACTTTGGTGTTGTCAAATTTTAAAAGCCATACTTATTTAACATATTACATATAATTTAGGGTACCCTTTGAAAAGTATTTTGAAAAAGTGTAAAATGTTATACAGATTATTTTTATTATGAATTATTAGTCTGCCAACAAAAGACACATTTGGAAGGAAATACTTATAGAAAGTATTTTTATTTTCCATTGTTGATTTACTCTGCTTTTGAGATTTAGTAATGGCAAGCCTTAAAAATATATTCAAATTAAGAAAATTTCTTGTAGAGCAAAATATAGGTTACTTAAACTTAATTGAAAGCGTTTTAATTAATGATTTGATTTAAAATTTTAGCGTGGTTGGAATTGTGGACCTAAATCATGGATCTTAATCTCTCTTAGGAGCCCCAGCTGCAACTAGAGCACCTGGCTATCGAGCCTTCAGGAATTCTTTTCTCTTTGTTTCTCTACTTCATATCATTTTGATATCAAATATTTTTATTTAATCATTCCAGATATTCTATGACATAGGAATTATTACTTCCACTTTTATGGATGAGGAAATCGAAACCTGAAAAAATAATTTGGTTAAAATCTCAGAACCAAAACCAAAATGCAGTAGCTCCCTGTCCCCTAGTCCCGTGTTCCTCTAACTATATACCACAATGCTGCTTTTCTATATTCCATGAAAGAAAATGCTGTTGTTTTTTTCCCTTGAGTTTAGAGGCCCGAGGGTGAAATATATCCGAGAATTTGCTGAATCTATGTTGATAGCTCTGTTCCCAAGATCTCTCCTGCGAACACTGTTACTAATGCAACACTCGGACTTTCTAGCTTGGTAATTCCGTACCACTCTAACAAGAGATTCCAGTGGAGTTCTAAGGAAAATATTTGAAAACGTGAATATGCCCAAAGTGCTGAAAGGACCTACCGGTTTTTCTCCTATGTGACATGATTCATTTTTTATTTCTGGGCATAATAAGTCTAAAGGGGATAAAATTAGAGAAGGCTCCTAGAGAGAATAAGAAAAAGATGCCTGCAGATTTAAATTTAAAGATAAACTTTAAGTCGTTAATGTTGTATACCCTTCTGTGTAGTTTACAAGCTATATAAATTTAAAAATTTTCAGAACAAAAATTTTTTTAATTCACTTTTCCTAGAACAGAAAATCACGGCATACCTCACTCCTGATTTATCTTCTCCACACACAGTTAATACAAAGCTGGGACTAAATGTCACTGGTCTTTTCAGAAAAGAACTTCACTTAACAATTCACCTGCTTTTCAGTTAAATGTAATATTATTTTCATTGTTCTTGATTTATAAATTTCTACTGTTGCAACAATGATTTCCCTTCTGTCTACTTCAACAAACAACAAACCTTATATTGAATTTGGGACATTGATTCACTTCACTAGTGAAAGGTTTGGTTCAGGATAAAGTAGGACAAATGAGTAAACCAAGACCTGAGGGTTTTATGTTGCCTGCCTGACTTCTCTCATTTGGACCTAAGGTCAAATGTAAAACCTCCCATTTACTGTATACAAAGCAGAATAATTAGGAGGAGAAGAATAGGGGAGGGAGAGTTGAAAGAGAGCTTCCCAAGCAAACACCTCAGATGTCAGGAGAAGCCCTTTTCAATCACTGGCTCCGTAGAGACTGGCAGAGATTTGTCCCTCAGGGGAGGTAGCACCCCGTATCTGCCAACAGGTTCAGAGTCCAGTGGTGGGCTGGATCTTTGGGGGTACCTAGAGCTACCTAGCTAAGTATAGCATGGCATAAGGCAGCCAAGAAGCCATACAGTTGGCTGAAAAGAATTCCTAACACTGGAGGAGAGAAAGGCCTAGGTTGGGGGACCATAGTTTGCACACAGTAAGTTCTCAGAAAAAAAATTCATTCAATGAAAAAATCTAGCTCTAGTTCTATGCTACCTTGCAAAAGACATTTCATTTCTCTAAATCTCAGTTTGTACTACCCATAAAATGAGACTGACACTTCATTTGAATTTATTTTGAGGATGAAAGAAAATTTTGCATGCAAATGCATGTAGCAAACTCTAAAGTGTTCCCTGACTACAAAGAATGACTAGAAAGGTGCCTCCATGCTACTCCTTCCGGATATGCCCAGGTATTAGCCTTGTGGTCACTAGACGTCAATGACAATTTTCTCATTGGCATTCCTCTATGCAATAAAACAGGGAAGTCAACATTTCTAGGAATACGCAATTAATCTGTAGAACTAAAACATTTTCACTTTGAGTGAAGGAATAAGGTGACCCAGAAACCTTCATTTTTTCCTTGTGCAAAGCTTCAGCAAAATACTGCAGATAGTCACCCATTCACCATATGCTCACATGACCTCTTTGTGCCATCACAGGGAGTGTGTGTGTGTGGGAGATCTCTGGCATCTCTTCTTGTAAGAGTACTGATTCCATCATGAGGAGCCCATCTTCATTATCTCATCTAATCCTAATTACCTCCCCCAAACCCCATTTCAAGCAGCACTACACTTAGGGCTTACACACACATGAATTTCCAGGGTGACAAACATTCAATCCATAACAACTACCTAGTACCAATAAAGATATTCACACATGGGGCACCTAGGTGGCTCAGTCAGTTAAGCATATGACTCTTGATTTTGGCTCAGGTCATGATCTCAGCATCGTGAGATCCAGCCCCAGGTCCAGCTTTGTGAGCAGCATGAAGTCTGTTTGAGATTCTCTCTCCCTCTGCCCCCTCCCCCTGCTCAGGCTCTCGCTCTCTCTCAAAAAAAGGTATTCACATATTAATCAACTTGTGACTTGCTATATCAGTTTCCAACTTGCTATAAACTAAAACGGTATGTATATTTCAGAACTTGTTAATCAGCTACAGCTATTACCAATGCCCTTAAAGTTTACAAAACTTTAAGACATGACATTTTTCATGGCCTTGAATAAATGGAAAGAATCACTATTGAAATATACGCTCATTTCTTCCAAGTTAATCCCAATCAAAATCTCAATGCAGGTTTGTTGAAAATTTTACAAAATAATTCAGATTTTTGTCTGTAAGAATAAATATGTATCAGTATCTCAGAAAATTTTGAAAAATAAAAATAGGGAGTATTTGAGCTATACAGAATTTTAAACAATATGTTGTGGGCAAGAGAATTAATAGGTCAATTGGCATATGATAAAAATGGTTTTTAATCAGTGATGAAATAGATGATTATTCAGTAACTGATATTAGGGCAAATGACGAGCAATATAGGATTTAAAAAAGTCAGACATCAAAATGAATCCTAAAAGGATTAAACTCTAAAAGAAATGAAAGAAGGCAAGAAAGAAAAAAAAATGAAGAAAGGAAAGAAGGGAGGAAAGGAAGAAAGAAAAAGAGGAGAACAGAAATTTGAAAATACTAGGAAAATTAGAGGTAAATGTAAATTTTAAATAGTATTTTAGTATTAGAAAACATACTAAAAGAAAAATCTTTTAAAAGTTGTGACACTCGGGGCGCCTGGGTGGCTCAGTCCTTAAGTGTCTGCCTTCGGCTCAGATCATGATCCCGGGATCCTGGGATCGAGCCCCGCATCGGGCTCCCTGCTCAGTGGGAGGCCTGCTTCTCCCTCTCCCACTCCCCCTGCTTGTGTTCCCTCTCTCGCTGTCCCTCTCTCTGTCAAATAAATAAAATCTTTAAAAAAAAAAAACAAAACATAACACTTAAAAAAAAAAAGTTATGACACTCAAGAATAGTTGAGTATAAAAATACTAATAAAGTATGGAAATATTGTCAACATCACTAGGAATCAAATGCAAGCAAAAAAAATGGAACATCTTTTGGGGGAGGGGCCATCACATTAGATAAGATTATAAAGAATGATGATACCAAATGTAGGCAAGAATGTAGAGAAATGGGTGCACTGCTGTGGGAAATATAAATTGGCACATTTAGTTGGTGTATATTAAATACTAATTACCAGACTTTGAAGCGTTTTGCCTGTGTTAGTTAATACTCAGAATAACTCCAACTTATTATCATCCCCATTTTACTGCTAAGAAAATTTAAGTATAGCTATAACTAATAAATAACAGAACTAGGATTCAAACCCAAAAAATCTGACTTAAAAATATGTTGTACATGATACAAATTTATCCTGACAAAATAAGAATATTAAGGATGTTTGTTGCAGTGGATACAGGCCCATCATCCCTTATCCAAAACCCTGGGGACATATATGTGTCAGAGTTAAGAATGTATCAGATTTAAAAAGATAACATGTGTATACTTTTTAAAAAAGATTTTATTTATTCATTTGAGAGAGAGAGAGAGAAAAAGAGTGCAGAAGCAGGGGGAGAGGCAGAGGGAGAGGGAAAAGCAGACTCCCCGCTGAGCAGGGAGGTGGACACGGGGCTTGATCCCAGGACGTGGAGATCATGACCTGAGCGGAAGGCAGATGCTTAACCACCTGAGCCACCCAGGTGCCCCTATGTGTATACTTCATATTATGTAACACCCCCAGGAGATACTAGGGCAGCACCCCACAACCAAACATTAATAACTCTGCAGTGAAGCATATTTATATGAAGTCAGATATGTAAAGGTTATAAATAGCTTAATAGCTTCATAGTTTTTATTGCCAAATAAATTCATATCAGGTCAGCTTTTATCATCAAATGGATTACAAAAAGGCTTTCAGAACAACTCTTCATGTTTCAGAATGCAGATAAAAGATTTGGTCCTATAGTAGCTTAAAACAGAAACAAGACTGAAAACTATTTGGGGGTGCCTGGGTGGCTCAGTCCATTAAGCGGTGAACTCTTGATTTCAACTCAGGTCATGATCTCGGGGTTGTGAGATGGAGCCCCGTGTACGGCTCGGCACTCAGCAAGGAGTCTGCTTGAGATTCTTTCTCTCTCCCTCTTCCTCTGTGCCTCCCCACCCCCCACCGCCGTCTCTCTCAAATAGATAAATAAATCTTAAAAAAAAAAAGACTGAAAACTGTTTTTAGTAGAAAATTGGTTAAATATACATGTAATATTGAGTGTAATGTCAAGGTCCAAACTTTTTTTAACTTCTTTTACTTGCACATATATGCAAATTTGCTTGCCTGAACCGGATATTTTTTAAATTTGACTTGCAAATTCTGGAACTAAAATCTCCTATTCCTCGGATTCTCCTTGTTGAACATCTTATCATCCACCTCCAGGCTAGAAATTTTTTTGCCAAGTGAAACAGGATCTCTAGCATAGTATTGAATTGGTGAAAAACTAGATTTGCTGGTTTAATGTATTATAGATTGCATGTTCATCTCCATGCATTAGCCCAATTTAAGTTCAAAGAAGTCAACTTCCTTGTTCAGAGAACTCTTAGCCAATATGTCAGGGGAAAAAATTGAAAAGATAGGGCCCCACTTCACTCCACTTTTACTTATTTTTTTCTTAGTCATCAAATCCAACAAAATCATGTTTAACTGTCATTTTTTTAATAGGTGGGGCTGTTGTATAATGCCTTTATATATCTCTCCCCAACAGTACCTATTAAATACAAACAGGCTATCGATATATTAAATATTTGCTCAGTTGGAGAACCAAATGCAAAGGTGCTGATAGTCTTGTTTCCTGTATTCGTAATAAAGACCGGGTTTTTGTTTTGTTTTGTTTTCCCCTAACTTCCTCTTTGTGTGCTACTGAACTCTCTTTGTTAATGCAAAGTCACCGCCTGTATTATTGGCTGATACCACACCTTATTTTCTACGTTGCAAGATAGGTAACTCAGCAGAGAGATTAAGAGCCACTTTCCTGTCACTACCTGCCCGGTTGAGGAACCATTCCTCCAAAAAGATCCAGAATGTTACCTCTTAACTCTTGCAGAGATAATTGCCTCACTTGTACACTCAAAAGTGAATATTTAAGAGAATTTCATATTGTTCATGTAACGAACAGTTAATTACCAAATTAAACTAAACCAACAAATTAGTTACCAAAAAAGGAAACAAAACAAACGAAATAATGACAAGACTCAGACTTAGCAATGCACCTACATTAATTTCTTAAATTATTGTAAATTCAGCCAACAATAAACTTGGGAAAAAACCTCATGTGTGATATCACAAGAGAGTAATCATTAATTTGACACACTCTAATCTTAAATTTTTAATTAAAAAGTATAGGAAAGTATATATAATACAAATATCTACCAATTTACATAATTACTATTATCATGTTTACTTCAGATTACCATATATATGCTTTATTTTCTTAATTTATTCCTAAATATTTTATAGTTTAGTTGCTACTGCAAATGGAGTATTTTCTTTTTAATTTTCTGATTGCTACTAGAAAAAGTGAATGATTTTTGATTGGTTTATACCTAGTTACATTACCAAGTTTCTTATTAAATCAAGTCTGTTTTCTAGTCAGATCATTTCATTATCATTTATAAATAGAGATCACTTAATTTCTTTTTTTTCTTAAAGATTTTATTTTTATTTATTTGACAGAGAGGGACATAGCGAGAGAGGGAACAGCAGGGGGAGTGAGGGAGGGAGAAGCAGGCTTCCCGCTGAGTAGGGAGCCCGATGCAGGGCTCGATCCCAGGACCCTGGGATCCTGACCTGAGCTGAAGCCAGATGCTTAACGACTGAGCCACCCAGGCGCCCTCTCTTAATTTCTTTCTTTCTACTAATTATTTTATTTTTTTTGTTCTTTCCTGAAGGCCATGAAATAATTCCTTTGTATTTTCTCCCACTAGTTTACAAGTTTTGTTTTCGTATTTAAATTTATTTTGTGTGTGGTAGAGGCAAGGATCTAATCTTATTTTTCCTAAAGAGAAAGCCCCCCTCCCTGCTCCACCCCCTCCCCCTCGCCATATTGACTAGTTTACCTTTTTGTAATACCTTTGTTATTCATAACAATTTCCTGCACCTGTACCAAAAGGTAATTCTGGGGAAGAGTTTAAATCTTATGATGTCTGAATAAGTTCTAAGAAGAAATTAAGTCTTAAACCAAAAGACAGTTATATTTATGTGGAAAGATTAAGTTTGTTGTTTTTTTGCTACTGAATGGAAATGGAGACTTGTGGGCAAGTAAAGGTTTTTGTTTTTTGTGGGTTTTTTTGAGAGACAGAGAGCACGGACGTGAATGCGCCTGGGGACAGGGAAGGGGGTGCAGCGGAGGGAGAGGAGGACAGACTACCACGCAGGCTCCGCACCCAGCATGGAGCCCTACCCAGGGCTTGATCTCATGACCCTGAGATCATGACCTGAGCCAAAATCAAGAGTCGGTCACTCAACACACTGAGCCACCCAGGTACCCCAAAGCTTATCTTTTATAAAGATTTTATTTATTTTAGAGAGAGAGAAAGAGCACGAGTAGGGTGAGGAGGAGAGCGAGAGGGACAAGCCGACTTCACCCTGAGTAAACAGCCCAACATGGGGCTTGATCCCATGACCTGAGATTATAACCCAAGCCAAAATCAAGAGTTGGACACTCAACTGACTGAGCCACACGGGTACCCCCCAAAGCTTATTTTTCAAAAGGGTTTATTTTTGCATTCCTGAACTGTAGTGTGTACAATTTAAGTCTACTACAAGGCTAACAACCTTTTACATCATCTACTTACACTTAGGCTGCAGAACTTCAATTTTGAGACTTTTTCTTCCAAATCTGATCATTGTCTGTCACATTCATTTACTCTGTTAGAGAAATCATACAAAATCCTAGGAAATCCAGGTTAATTTTACCTAATTAGTTACTCCAGGAGTTTTCCAAATAGAACGGATTCAATCCTAGTGACTCTAAAGATTGTAGTGAGGGAAAAAACATAAAAAAGTATGTTTTAGCACAGATAAAGCACAACAGGCAAGGTTCTTTCCTCTAATTTTATCCCACAAGAACCTATCACCCTCCTTAAGCTAGGCACTGAGGATTTATTGGTGAGATTGAAAAAAAGCCCCTTATGGAATCAGTGGTCTCGTGGGGGAGGTGGACACTGCTAAGTAATGACACAAACACATATAACATTGCAAATGCAATAAATACTCGGAAGGAGCAGCACCTGCTTCTCTAAAATCATATAACATGGGAATTTGACATCGTCTTAAGGTCAGGGAGGAGTCAGTGAAGAAATGTCAGGAGCTGAGACCAGAGATTTGAATGGTAAGTAGGAGTTCGCTAGGCAAAGGAGATGAGAGGAGAAGACCATTCTGGGCAAAGGCTCTGAAAGGGAAGGAGCCTGAATGGGCTAAGGAATTGAAAGAAAGAATCTAGAGTGAAGAAAATTGTGGTGAGGTAGGTAGAGACCAGGCCTTGCAGGGACTAGCCTGTAGTCAGGGCTGGGTAAGCATTCACTCTCCTTTTTATAAGAAAAAGTGTAGAAGGAAAAGAAGTCTTCCCATCTTGGTCTTCTATAGCCTAGGCCAAAGCAAGCCAATGGGACTTGGAACATACCCAAAATGTTAGCAAGAAAATGGAATTTGACCGAAGTGAAGTCTCCTTTCAAGATAAAAAGCAGTTCCTCCCACAGTGGGGAGAAAAGAGACAAAGGCCTGAGAGCAGAGAAATAAACGCAGCCACAAGATAATGAGGAAGGTGACAGCCAAGGTCACTGAGAGGGATGTCATTTGAAGGTCAAGAACCGTGGAAGCTGAGTTGCCTATGCAGACGGTGCAGAACCCCCTGGAGTGAGCACCAGAATGGGCAGTGTCCACTGCCTGGGCCCCGGGCTCACGTCAGTCGTCCTCCCTCCTAACACCTGCTCAGGGAAGTCTTCCTCTGACCACAGCAGCCAGGACTTTGCTCGGTGATCACCTAGCAGAAATGCCAGTCTCAGCCCCTCTAGGGTTGGTGAAATAGTGACACCATTTCCTTTATGCTAATAATACAAATTACAACCTAGGAGGAAAGAACAAATATATGGAACAAACGGGTAAGGTCATACTATAAGACATACATCTTTACAAAAACACTAAAATAGATTTCAACAATCTCCTGTAACATTCTTGATTCCCTTTCTGCCACTTCTCTATAAATATGGATGGCTATAATGTGTAATGAGGAAGCACAGGTAGAATAATTGCCAGGGTTCTCCTGATTCTCTGCTTTGAGGTGTGATTTTTCATGGGACGGCTTGAGTTATGTTGGGTCAATGCCCTCAAATGGCTTCACTGGGAATTAACATCTTACTTAGAATAACACATCTTCAATGCTATTAAAAAAGAAATAAGTAATCCACCTAAAAGCTATCTATTTTAAGGTTCAAGCCTCAAAAGGAGGATTTGAAAACACCAAGGAGAAAAAAATATGACAAAAGGAAAAATAAATGTTTATTTAAAAAAATGATTCTCTAATAAATGATGTCCCCCTCCTTTATTTCCCCTTATCTAGTGTAGTAACAAGATATGCTATACTATATAACAGACTGGGGTACGGGAGTCAAGGAGGAAGAGTAAAGGGGTGCCTGGGTGGCTCAGTTGGTTAAGCGTCTGCCTTTGGCTCAGGTCATGGTCTCAGAGTCCTGGGATTGAGCCCCATCTCAGGCTCCCTGCTCAGTGGGGAGCCTGCTTCTCCCTCTCCCTCTGTTGCTCCCCTGCTTGTGCTCTCTCTCTCTGTGTGTCCAATAAATAAATAAAATCTTAAAAAAAAAAAGAAGGAAGAGAAAAAAGTATATTTTAGCACAGATAAAGCACAACAGGCAAGGTTCTTTCCTCTAATTTTTTATTTTGGGTATTTTCTTGGTATTTTAATCCTATTCTTCAGCTCTTCTTAGCATAAAAAATAGAAAAAAATATTTTTAGAATTTTGCTGTCCTCTCCAAATTCTGTTGTTGTCACGGCGTGACCATATTCTCAGCTGGGGTGTCGTTCCCTGCTTTATGATGAACACATTAACAGGAGTAGGAGTCTAAAATCACTTCCACTGAGAACACACTTTTTTGCACTGCTCCACGTCCAACATATGTAATTAACAAGAAACCAGACATCTTAAAAACTTTATTTCACACAATGCCCCTGGTTGGAGGATGGTTCCTTTGATTTTTATTTTCTGTAAGAATTTTTCCCACAAGTTCAGGCAAAAAAAAAAATTTTTTTTTTTAACTTTCAATAATGTGTGTAATAGACACACTGTGCTGAGCAGTTTGAGACCTTCTTTGAGTCTAGGGAAAAAAGCACAGTTCCTAATTAACTGCCCAAAGAATGGTTTCACTGTGTGGGAATCTGTTAAGTACTTCTAGTGATTTTTCTGGGACCTAGGAGCTATGACACTACATTTTTAATCAGGCAAGCTAAAACGCTAACACGTTTTGAAGTCTTAGCAGTCCCACTCCTACAGGGCTCCAGATGTTCAAAGTGCTCAAGAGCATCTCCAGAAATCCTTGTCAAGCTTGATAAGTGCATGGGATCGGTACATACTTTAGCCTTTGAAAAAATCCCACCTGTGGATTTTTTTCTTTTTCATTTTGAGACTGTTAAAGGTAGAGGTTTCTAAAATTTACTTTGAAATAGATGAGAAATGCATTGAGACTTGAGATGTACTTGGAATAAAGGTAATTTGGAAGTGTTTTCATCCCTCCTGTTAAGCTCAGAGTAGTAGATAGGAAGAACATGCATGTTTTTATTTGTTTTTGTTTATTTTTTTTAAAGATTTTATTTATTTATTTGAAAGAGAGAGAGAGAGAGCACAAGCAGGGGGAGCGGCAGGCAGAGGGAGAGGGAGAAGCAGGCTCCCCGCTGAGCAGGGAGCCCGATGCGGGACTTGATCCCAGGACCCAGGGATCATGACCTGAGCCGAAGGCAGATGCTTAACCGACTGAGCCACCCAGACAAGCCCACCCATGTTTTTAGACTTCTTCTGATTAATACCCCCCTTTGAGAATCCAAATAAAACTTTGGAGTTTCTCCAGAAAAAGGACATGTATATAAAATTTGCCTAAAATGCCAGAAGATTCACTATTAAGAACCCCTGCTTCATCCTTTCACCATTTATAGTCTTCATCATTAAAAACTATACAAAACTGCTTAAAAGGAAAAAAAGTCAGTCTCTGAGGAGATTGAGCTCGTATCCCACATCTGACTCTTCTTTTTAAAACACTTCAATGTTTCCGATAAATGCCTAAAGAAATTTTAATAGAATTCTTGTTCTAAGCTTGCATTTGAGTTAAGCAATTTGCTCTTCTTTTGCACATTATTTTTGGCTGTCTTCTTTGAATGTTATTTTTAATCATTTGCTGGTGTATTTTTTACAAGGAATTAACTCCCTTTGCCAAATCCAATTAATAAATAGAATGGTCTGAGGACTTGTGCTCTCTAGAAGCCGAACACGGAGTCCAGAATGAGTACCAGGCTGAATCTCTATAACCAGGACTTGCTTACTGCAGCACTCTCTGACAGTATCATCTACTGGAGCCTCAGAGACACAAGTTTTAATCACTGAGAGTTACAGACTCCAGGCTAATATCCCAGGAATGACATGTGTTCTATTTCTGGAACAAAGAAAATAATGATTCAGTCATACAAACATTATTAGCAGAGCTATTTCAGAACCGGGAGGAAGAATGTCACATAGGGGTAAAATATTATTTTGAGAGCCTTCTCTGCAGTGTCTTATGTTAGGTTGTGGGGAGAGACATAGAGGAGTTAAAGACCTGGTCTCTACCCTTGGATTTTGCCATCCAGTTGGGAAGACAGAATAAACACACCAGATGATACAAGCCACTACATGCTAAATTTCCAATCCCTGTGAGAACAGGATTCCCAGAGTGCAGAGAAGAATGTGGTGTGAACTACCATCATCAGGAAGGCTTCAGTCCTGGACGGGTGAAGTGCAGGGTAATAAATCCAGGCTGCAAGAATTACTAAAGGACTTTAGTTGGATATTTTCTGTGTCACATATAAAGAAGAATGTCCATTTACAACGCTTCCAAATGTAGATCGTGGAAGACGAGTCCTTTGATTCACCTAGGGCTTATGCAGTTTGCAGAAAAAGCCACCAACCCCCACCCTTGATTGCATAAAGCTCCAAAGAGAAAATTGCCCTTCCATTCTAAATGAAAGCCTGTAATCCTCACAAAGGAACTCCTACAAATCATTAAAATATCAATTCCTGCCCTAGACATCAAAGAAAAAGTCAGAGGGGCCTAAACTCGTGCTTTGGAATGTCATCTATCTGGGGTAGCTAGCATGAAAGCATCCAGTAGGGAACACCAGAGTCCAAGAGAGCACTGAGGTCAAGAAAATTATTTTGGGAGCTAGAAGTTTATATCGAGCATGTGAAGGAGTGGCTGGAAAGTAATCTGGCTCATGTTACTACTTGCTGCCTGCCCCGGCAGCCACAAGGTGATTTCAAAGAAAAACCCAGCTCTGCCTCCACGAAACGGTGTGAAGCAAGAGCAAAGGGCCTCTCCACTAAGCTTACTATCTGGCTTACTTTCCAGTAATTCCGTTTCACGGTAACTTTAACATTAACCAGTTTGAGCACAAAACACTTATCCTAAGTAGTGTACTCAAAATCACTTCCCACTCCCCGGGCCCCAAATCCAAGCCGCTAAAACTTGAGGTTCCACTTAAACCAGATTTGTGCTACGAATAAGGTCTGATGTAGGTGAAAAAAAATCACTAAGTTAATGATATATTCTGAGGAGCCAGGGGCTAGCTGAATTCTTGGATGGAATCAGCTAGTTTTCTCACTGTCTCACAAACTGCAATCTCTGCCCTTCTATTTCTTCTATGAAAATAATAGTGATAGGTCTATTGGATGGTTATGGTGTGCCCGGCACTGTGCTAAGCACTTTATGTTCATTATTTCAGATAACATCTGAATAGCAATTACCCTGGGCAGATAGTATCCTGATTTTACAGATGGGGAAACTAGTGAATATTCGAGCTGGGATTTAAGCATGACTTCAGAGGATGAGTCTAACTCCACCCCCAGCTGTGTATCTCCTTCCTCCCGGAATGCCCTTCCCGCTCCGCTCTGCCCAACCAAATGTAGTGAAGGCTCAGCTTAAATCCCGTGTCCTCTGCTAAATGCTCCTACTGCCTATATTGATCTCATCACAGAACTCGTAAAGCATTTATTTATTGAACTCAGGAGAACAGCACATTACTAAAACATGGAGTATTTGAGATTTCACAGCCTGATTGCTGTTCAAGCACACTGAGTGCTTACTACATACACGGAATTGTTCTAAGAATTACGTATGGATTAACTGATTTCATTATCGCAACAAAGCTGTGAGGTTGGAACTCTTATTATTTCCATTATATAGATGTGCAAACTGAGGCTGAGAGAAGTTCAATAACTTTCCTCAGGACACAGAGTTAATATGTATGAACACATAGAGTCGTACCAGGTACAAAGAGTGAGTGTTAGTTATTATTACTATTTCTCTCCAGCGCCCCCACCCTAAAACATTCTTGGTCTTCATCCAGTTGATTCATCTTCCCAGAAAGAAACTAAAGCATCTTCCATGAGCCAGATGCTGGGCTAGAAAGTATCATAATCGTCATTTCATGTCATTCATTCAACAAAAATTTACTGAGCACCTACCATACGCCCGGAACTGCTCTAGGCATCAGGGATACACACTGAAAATTAGGGCCTCATCATAACAATCCTGTAAAGAAGATTTATTAGCTCCCTTATTACCAATGACAAAACTGGGGTTCACATAGCCAGTGAAAGGTTTAAGGCTTAAATATAATTCTCTCCAATTTAAAAGTTCCAGGTCTTTCTCTCACAGGAAATAAGGTTACTTCTGTCTGTGATCCACCTGCTGGTACCTATCCTCCCCCATGGGACATAATGCATTTGGAAATTGGAAGCTGTTGTTTCTCTTTCTCATATTTAGGTTACAATTTCCCAATCACATCACCCTCACCCTCAGATAGTATTTGTAGAATATATGCAAGCTATATTACTAGGGAGGCTGCTCCGTTCCTCCCCACAGGAAAGTCTTCAAGCAAATGGAACTATTCTGGTTGGGGGTGTGGGGTAGGGTAGGATGGGTCTCAAGTCCCAGTTTCTCTGCCTTCTCCTAGAGTCCCTAAAGAGACCCCTAATAAGCCCCCAAAGAACTCTACTACTCCCCAGGACACAAGATAAGCCATTGTGATCAGGAGAAACAGCTCTGTTTTCTCTGTTTTTGGAGTCGGAAAGCCTATTTTATTACCATTTTTCATGATTTCCTTAACCCCTACCTGTGTATCACCAACTATGACCCAGACACCGTTCAAAACATTTTGCAAATACGAACCCCTCTTAGATCCTGATTTGAGTCCCAATTTTCCACTTACAAGCTGTGTGATTATGGTCAGCTCAGTTAACTTCTCTGAGCCTCAGTTTCTTTATCTGTTAAATGAGGGTACTATCTTGCAAGGATCCAATGAAATGAGTCATACACCAGTTTAGAGACTATTACAAGTGTTCATTCTTGGCATTTTGCTAACTGTTGCTCTACAAGAGAGGGATGTTTCTCCTCCATGGGGCTCCTGGTCTATGATGCCAGGAGGGGAGGCGGACAAGCCTCAGCTGTCGAGACTGGGTGATAGGACTGGTAACTATGTCTCAGGTTTCAGGAGAGCATGAAGTAGTCAGATGTCAGTTATACTTAGAGAACCATGTGGGTATGTGTGTGTGAGTGAGTGATTACTACAGTAAACCTAGCCAATGTTTAATCCACAGGAGAGTTTAACGTGGTCCCTTCACGATCCCCTAATCTAAATCCTACTCACCCTTCAGGTCTCAGCTCAGATATTGCTTCCTCCGAGAAGCTCTCCTAATTCCCTTTTTCTGTGTGCTCCCACAGCATTCTGTACTTCCCATCCCCTTTTCTTAATAATTTCTCTATCTAGCTCCTCAACCAGACCACAAGCTCTGAGAAGTGCCAAAGCAATTGCACCAAAGAAACATTAACCAGATCGCCAGCCACACCCACCTTTTCAGCATTGTATTCTCAGCATTCAACAAATATCTGGGTACTTAGTAGGGCCTCAATAAATAGTTGTGTGAAAAAGTGATTCTGTATCTGGAACTGAAGAGGTAGGGAGAACTTAGAACCCTCGTATATTTATAGAAGACCTCCAGAAAGTTGCTATGCTAGGAATACGGGTCTCTTCTTATCATAAAGCACATAGTAATCACGCGCTCCTAAAGTAGCTCTGAGACCAGCCCAACATCTAAGGTCACACTGCAAGAGCTTAGGAAATCTCTGTTGATTTCTCATTCCTAGATGACCTCTGCTCACTAGCCCATTAAGGACTTTCATGTGACCGCCAATCCTTGAAAGTGGGCGTCTATAATGAAGGCTTAAATCCAGTTTTGAAAGTCAAGCACAGGTAGGACAGGTGATGCTTTTTAAGAACTCTGAAGTGTAGACTAGCTTGGGAGAAACTGGAAAGGAAGCCAAGCAGTATTGTATTATGAACTTATTTGGAGTGCGGAAGTATCCTTGTCAGTTTCAGAAGGGTCGGCAAGTATTCTGTTCACTGAAGAATTTCATACATTGCAAGGAGATGAAATAGTATTGAGAATGAAATGAAATGTCATCCACAGTGAAATGCAATGTCTGAGAAAGGGAAAAGAAGACAGACAAGGATGGTAGGGACAATCATGGGCAGACAGCTGTCTAGCATAAGTTAATTTACTGGCCAGCTCAATCCAAAAGGATGCTTATATCTGGCTTACAGTATGATATATTACACTCTGACACGATGGTAGGAGGGCGGAGGGAAAAAGACATTTCCAAGGACGTAATATATTTTGTGTATGAAATGCAGAAGCACAGGAAAGACCAAGAAGAAAACTGGTAAGTGTTTTCATCTTCTTAGACTCTTGCCATCCTTGTGTCTGTGCCAACTCCTTCTCTGGAATGAAAGGTGCAGGTGGTTTGATGCATGGTGTTAAACTATGTATCCCCATGGAGGCAGATAAAAAATGTCATTGGGAATCAGCCAGAGATCCGCATATACCTGCACCCACATATAGAAGTGCACGGTTCACTTTCCATGAGAGTCGACGGGAAAGCAAGTCAGCCATGTTACATACGTATTTCTTAGAACATGACTTTGTACTGGGTTATTGGTAAGCAAGGCCTCTGGTTATAATTCAAAAACATTTTAAGGGCAATGAATAAGACCTTGGTTTCTAAAAGCTCGAAATATTCACAACGATTAGAAGACAACTTGACATAGTCCTTTTCTAATTATAAGCAGCCAACAAAAGCAGTTCCTGGTAAGGCACCTGAGACTTTTGTCTTTTTTCCTTAAGTGTACAGGGAAGGAAGTACAGAAGCAATTGCCCAAGAGAAACATCAAGGACGTAATGAAGATAAAACATGATTAGGCCGTATGCCACGCCCCTTGGAGCACCTTGGACAGAGTAGGTGCTCAATACTTCCTACAAATGACAGGGGTGAGGCTTTCCATCTGAAGGAAGACAGGTCTTCTGACATTTGCAATCTATTGTAATAATGATCTAGTGATCCTGCCTTTGCTATCAGCTTTTGTCACAGGGATGTCAATCAGAGTAAAGGCCCAGGAAAAAGAAAACCCAATGTCCTGGGCAGAAAGACTTGGCCCAGTCTGGGTATGGCTCCCATCTCTGCAGTCATTCTACCCTCCTGATCTTAAAGTGCCTTTGGCATATCTTGCCTACTGACAGCTGCCTCTGGAAAAAAAGAGGGGGGTATAATTTGATTTGCAAAGTGTCTGTACTCTTGAAATTTTGGATTTAAGTATTAAATGAAATCATATTATAAATGCACTTTAGGAGTTTATTGTGTAAAGGACCTCCATGGTGTACCTTCTCTCAAGTGCAAACCCTTACCTCAAAGAAAAACAACACAGATAATAATATTGTAACAAATGTATTCTTTAAGATTGACTTTCAAATGGCAGGGTTTTTTTTCTTTTAAAGATTTTTATTTATTTATTTATTTGACGGAGAGAGAGAGAGCACAAACAGGGGGAACGGCAGAGGGAGAGGGAGAAGCAGGCTCCTGCTGAGTAAGGAGCCCAGTGTGGGCTTGATCCCAGGACCCTGGGATCATGACCTGAGCCGAAGGCAGATGCTTAACAGACTGAGCCATCCAGGTGCCCCAAATGGCAGGTTTTCTTATAGTGCAATACCTTTATATTCTGAAACCTGTTTCTGTAATTGTTCTATGTTTCAAAGCAATAGATTAATAAATCATTGAAATACAAGATCTATTCAGTAACTGTGTTTTTAAAGTACAGAACCGGGGTGCCTGGGTGGCTCAGTTGGTTAGGCGACTGCCTTCGGCTCGGGTCATGATCCTGGAGTCCCAGGATCGAGTCCCACATCGGGCTCCCTGCTCGGCACGGAGTCTGCTTCTCCCTCTGACCTTCCCCCCTCTCATGCTCTCTCTCTCTCTCTTTCTCTCTCTAATAAATAAATAAATAAATAAATCTTTAAAGTACAGAACCAACAAAAAGTTTCCTCCTTTATGTTTTGTGAGGTAGAAATCGATTTTAACTATGATTTCATAAAAGAAATAAGAATTTGACAGCCAAACAGTAAAAAGGGCATAGCAAAAAGGACAGTTGGTAGTCTGGCAACACAGAAGAAATATATTCTTTGAGATATATACAACATTTTTGCGTTTAAGAATTGCAACCTGAAATTTTATTTTACAATATGACATTATATATAATCATTAGTTGGATGTTTGTGGTTACATATTTAATGGGATACCGTGAAGTGGAGCATGAATGTTCAATTTATTTTCATATTTTACCTTTATCATTTTCTATTAAACTCTGTTTCTCATAGATTTGTTAACAAAACTGGAATAACACTCTTACTGACATCTCCCTCAAGTTGGAATATTCTGTGTAAACTGAAGCCCATTCACTAACAGCTCTGATGCTGCCCTTACTCCTGGGCCCTAAAGAATCTGGGGGGTGGAATCCAGTACCTAAAAGAAGTTCCTACTCAGTGACTCCTCTTAGCTGAGGCTGGGCAGCTGGAGGCCCTGGAGGCCTCAACTCAGAACCTGCAGGGTTTATGGGGAAAGATGCCTTGGCCTGTGAAAACTCCTTGGACCAGTGCTATTCCGTGGTACAGCACCTGAGAACCACCGTCCTATGGGATATAGATAAAGGTCAAGTTTGCTTTTTATTGTCAACCATCATGACATAGTTAGATGTAGTAAGAATAACAAGTTAATAAAAAATAAATTTTCTGTCTTATAAATGGATAAGTCCCCCGTTTGTGCATTTTCTGCTATGGGTCACACATTGTAGTGGGTTGAACCATTTTCCCCCAAAATGCATGTTCACCCAAAACTGCAGAATGTGGATTTATTTAGAAACAGGGTCTTTGCAGATGTAATTAGATGGAATTAGTTAAGGACCTTGAGATGAAATCATCGGATTTAGGGCAGCCCTAAATCCAATGGCCAGTGTTCTTGTAAAAAGAAGCAAGGACACAAAGAGACATGGAGGGAAGAAGGCCATGTGAAGACATTGGAGTCATGCTGCCACAAGCCAAGGAATGGCAGGAGCCACCAGAAGGTGGCAGAAACCAAGAAGCCCCCTCCCTCACAGCCTTCAGAGTGAGCATGGCCCTGCCAGCACTTTGATTTTGGACTTCCGGCCTCCAGAACTTCGAGACAATACATTTTTGTTGCTTTAAGTCACCAAGTTACAGCAGACCTGGGAAAGTAACACAAACATCTTTTACTTTTTATGACTCAATTCTCTTTCTTCGACAGCATTTGTGGGGAACAAGGTCATTACATTAAGCAAGAGATTCTGTGTGGAAGTTCTTTGTTGACCACGTGACACCTTCTTCACAAACCCCTTGCTGGTTTGCGGGCTCTGTCTGTTGGTCAGCCTTCATCATCTCGACTCCTCACCCTGTGACATTCGTCCTGCTTTTGCTTCCGTTTGCTTCCGTGTGCCCCAAGAACTAGCAGGGGTGTGTTTGTTGAGGAAGACGGGTGCCTCGTCTGCTGCTCTTTCCCACGTGTAATGCCTGAGGAGGCTCAGAGCCAACTCAGTGGCTTTACGTTTGGAAGAATCAGTTATGTTCAGGTCTTTTTCTAAGACAGTCATGTTCTTACTATTCAGCATACAGGCATTTGCCACCGGTATTTATCATTACTGGCCCATTTCAGAGACTCTCTCTCTCTCTCTCTTTTTTTTTTTTAACCAAAACAATGTCTCCTTATTTGGTGACCCTCCCTGGCCCCTGTACGTCTGCTCTGGAACTATGGTAACCCCCTACTAAATTCAAGGCTGAAGGCAGACTCTCACCCACTTTTTTTTTTTTTAATGTTTTATTTATTTATTCATGAGAGTCAGAGAGAGAGAGAGAGAGAGAGGCAGAGGCAGAGGGAGAAGCAGGCTCCCCGCCTAGCAGGGAGCCCGATGCGGGACTCGATCCCAGGACCCTGGGGTCATGACCTGAGCCGAAGGCAGACGCTTAACGACTGAGCCACCCAGGCGCCCCTCACCTACTCTTTTTAAAACAGCCCACATCTTACCTTAATCAGTCAAGAAAGTACACAGATCCTTCCTGAGCACCAGGTAAGGGCCCGGCACTGCACTGGAGGGTTTCATGGGTACAAATCATCACGTATCCACCAGTAGGAAGGAGGGAAATCCCTTAGTCTTCCCTTCCAGCCCTCGGGCTCTCCCCAAATGCTGGCCCTCTAAATTCCTCAGGATACCATCACACCACAGACAGGGCTGTTTCTTTGCTCAGACGCCTGGAGCATCTCCAGCTAGTGTAAAACCAGAGGAGGAAATATGTTCTCTGCTGTTCCTGAGCCCTATTTTTGTCTTTGGGATGCTAATCCAGAGGGTAAGTGAAACCAGCGATGCAGCAGACACACCTTAAAGCCTCCCGTCCCGGGCTGTCCTCGCTGGCCCCCCGCCCTGCCTCGGCGTGCCACTCCCATCCCACACCAGTTCCCAAAGGCCGGGCTGCCGGGCTGAGCAAAACCATCACTGGTGCAGGGACCCCCAGAGTTGCCAGGCTGTCGGGAGAGCTGGAGGGCTTGCGGGGCAGGGTCCCGGGCAGCAGGGGTGAATGGGGATTCTTGGCAAGCTGGGGCAGCAGCCATTGCTAACTTGTATAGAAAAATTTATCTTTTTAACGACCGATACGGTCACACTGATGGGTGCCAACGGATATCGGCCCCGCCTCACTGTGCAACCAACACTGAATAATTGAACCTCGTTGAGATCCAAATTCCTCATGCGCCAAAGGAAGCATATTTGTCCTGCCTCCCTGCAGCATTATTACGGGTCATAGTCTGTAATGAATACCGACTGCTTAATAGCAGAATTTAGATGACTTTTACTTAAACTTTACCTTTATATTTACCACGGCCACCCGCATGACCTTGAGCAAATTATTTAATCTTTCTGTGCTTATTTTATCATCTGCAAAACAAGAGGTAAAAATAGCCCCCCCACTTTATAGGGTCCTTGTGAAGATTACATGAGTTGATACATGTAGGGTGATCGAAACAGTGATTGGCACCATAATAATCGTTAGGTGGCACTGAGTTGGCAGTGACCGAAGTCCTAGAAATTGAAGGAGAGGTGCTGGGCTCCAGTTTGAAGATGAAAGCCCTGAGGATGACCAGATAGGGAGGTTGTGCTTTGCTTTGCTTTGGTTTAGTGGATATTTATACTACTAGATGCTGAGAGCTACCAGAATAAACAGAAAAGACAAAGAGGATTCTTTTTCAACCCTTACATGCTTTCTAAAAAGTTGTATCTAAATTTCTGAGTCATCAGATACCATGCACCATCTTTTCTTGACAACCGTGTTATTTTTTCCACTATCCCCTTAGGGGACCTTGGGAAAATCATTTCACTTTCTGGAGGTTCACTTTCTTTTCTGTAAAACAGGGACAAACAAGTGAGAATCAAGCAAGAGAAGGTATATCAAAGTCCTCTGAAAATGAGAAACATTGTATAAATATTATGGAGGAAGACATTTTATGGTTTATTAAATACATACGCACAAGCATCCGTTTAAGATTGGAAATGCTCCCATAGGAAGCATCAAAGCCTCAAGATAGACAAGACCTATGGAGATACTCAAAAGGATGAGGACTACTTATCTTGAAGGCAGATAGACCAGAAGCCTGGAGAGTGACTTACCTATAGAAAGGGTGAGACAGGATTATGGTCAACTTTTTCCATCTTCACTGATGACAGAATAAAAGAAAATGGGCATCAACACAAGGGATTTAGAGTAGACAGAAAGACTTTTTCTGCTAGTGAGGCTTCTTAAACATTGAATGCATGGCTCAGTTAGCTCAAGAGTTTCTTCTCCAAAGGTCCATAGATGTGGTACTTAGTAAGGACATGAGAACCAGCACACGGGATCAGATCAGGGGTTTGCTAGGACTGAGGAACTCTGGGTGGGAAAGGGAAGGGAACTCCCCGTACCCCCATGCCTGAAAAGATTCCCTATGTTCCCAAACTGCCATGTCCACATCCACACTTTTCTTGAACAAATTTACATTTTTAGCCTCTGCCAATTTACTGATTCATGTGCATCCTATATCTAAATTAGCATTCTTATTTTTTTTTAAAGATTTTATTTATTTATTTGACAGAGAGAGACACAGCGAGAGAGGAACACAAGCAGGGCGAGTGGGAGAGGGAGAAGCAGGCTTCCCGCTGAGCAGGGAGCCCGATGTGGGGCTCGATCCCAGGACCCTGGGACCATGACCTGAGCCGAAGGCAGACGTTTAACGAATGAGCCACCCAGGCGCCCAGCATTCTTATTTTTTAAGGGGTTGTGGCACTTACAGGTTGGGAGCACAGACTTGGGGTGGAAGAGCCTAGGTTCCCATCTTGATTTTGCCTCTTTCCAGCTATGTTGCCTTGGTTAATTAACTGATTGCTCTCCATTGGTTTCTTTACCTGTAAAATGGAGATAATACCTTAGGGGTGGCTGTCAGCCTACTTGGTACAAAGTAAATGCCCCAAAGTAGTAGCCAATATTATGCTAAAGTGACCTCTTCGTAGTTTCAAAGAGGTGCCTCTTAGATCTTGCACTTGGAGATTTGTTCATTCTATCAGCTCAGTGTTTTAGACACATCAACTTTCTAGTCTGCAGTGTATTCCTTTTCATCTTAAAAGAAATGTATTGTCCCAAGAAAGTACATCTCCCTCCTTGTTTACTCTAGTTACCATTCTCTGAACTTTCTCAAACTCCATTACATCTGCCTTGAAGGGAAGTGACCTGGAATTGTCCAAGCGCTGTCCTCCCTAAAGGCAGTAAGCTGGATTGCATAATTTATTAAGGTACCTTCTGGCAAAATGAATCTATGCAATGATTCTGAGGTTAAGGAATTTTTGTTCTCAGCCTGCCTCAATCAGTTAGCAGAGATCTCTTTATAACACTAGAGGTCACTGTTAAAGCAATATTTCAAAAGCATCAGCCTTACATCAGCAATAAAATTGAGAAAGAATCCTTCAGAGCACCGTAAGGGGAAAGACATTCTATGGGTAGTTTGAGGGCAGCAGCTGGGATTTTGTCAAGTTTCTAAATTGAAATCCACTTCTAATCTCTTCTTGTTTCTCACCCCTAGAAAATAATTCCGTTTTCCCTGCAGTAGTAAGACCTCTACCTGGGAAGACCTGAGACAGAGAAGTTGGCTGTGCCTTGGACTGCTGACTTCCAAATCAACCTCTCCTGCCCAGCCACATGAGCCAAGACTCCTTGTGTTTTCTGAGCATCTTCAACTCATTTCCATTTGTTGAACCCCCCTGCTGGCACCTGCCACTGAAAACCTGTTGAACAGGAATCTGGGAATCTGCTTCCCAGACCCTTCACCTCCTGCAAATTCACATCCCAATAGACTCCCTTATCAACTTCCTCACTGGTGATCAAGACCAGATTCAACCTGCAAATTAAGGCTCTCCATTCACCAAGCCCTGTTGATTTTACATCCTACCTACATTTTGAGTATATATTCTTCTGTACAATTGGAAAAACAACTGTACTCCCTTCATGGTGTTGTGGGGATTAAATAAGGCTCCCATTAGGCAGCAGCCAGGACAGCCCCCGGCGTTAGGCCACATCAATGCCAGAATCATGCCTTCCCCAGCAGCCATCCAGGGGCATCCAGAACCTGTCCGGCTCCTGTCAAGATCCCTGGGTCCCTCCCAATCTGCCAAGTGAACATCAGGACTGACCTCACCATGTCCCCTATCCTCACAAGACCCAGGACTCTCAGGTCACCTCTCATTCCCAGGAGTCTAATCCCCACCCTATTTCTTGACCTCATCTGGCCTTCTTCATCTAGCATTCCTCCCCAACGCCTGCCCTCTGAAACTTGAGTCAGTCATCAGCAAAATCTTCCTTTGCCTCTACCTCTCCTCTGAGTGTTCCCTTCACCTCCTTAACTGAGGCTTGGCTCTGTCCCCTAGGGACGCTGCTTCCCCTGAGGCCCCCTGCAGTGGTGGCTGGATCTCTCCCATGCGGCTAGAGGTGGGATGGGGCTCTTCTTGATCCTCCTTGCTGCCTCTAGACCACGCTCGCTCAGCTTTGATGATCTTATCAACAGAATGTAACAGTCTCCAGGCATTGTTACACATTTTGATGATTTTAATATCTGTCTCACCTTCACTCTCCCCAGTATTGCTCCCTCTTGAGTCTCAGCCATCTCAAGGTACACACGGATCAGCTTTCCAACACCCTGACTTTTCCTCCAATGACCCTGTCCTCTACCCACCTGACCTCAGCCGTTCATTCCCATGGCCTTACCCTAGACCATCACTGTCCAAGAGAACTTCCTGCCATGATGGAAATGTTTTATCTACTCTGTCCAATGGGGTGGTATCAGTTACAAGTGGTTACTGAATATTTGAAATGTGACTAATGCAACCGAAGGAAAAGGATTTTAAATTTTGTTTAATGTTTAACTAATTTAAATGTAAAGCACCTATGCCCCTATCTGTGCTTGTGTTCTCCGTGTGCTCTCCTGCGTCTATTGCTGAACTTGGCTCCTAGCTAAGGCCAACTCACCTCCAGTGCCTTAGGACCCACCCCTCTCACTACTAAATTCTTCCTCCTTTCTCCATCAGTTTTTCCATCTCTACAAGGTCATTTCCATCAGCCTATAAACATGCTGTTATTTCTCCCATCTTAAGAAAAACCTCTCTTGACCCCAGCTCTGCATCTGGCACTCCTGTATTCCTCTCATTCTCTAGAGCAAAACTCCTTGAGAGAACGGTCTACACCCACAGACATCAACTTCTCTCCCCCCATTATTGCTTGAATCTCCACTCAGAAACTGCTCTGAGGGACGCCTGGGTGGCTCAGTCGGTTAAGCGGCTGCCTTCTGCCCGGGTCATGATCCCAGGGTCCTGGGATCGAGTCCCACATCGGGCTCCTTGCTCAGCGGGGAGCCTGCTTCTCTCTCTCTCTCTCCCTCTGCTTGTGCTCTCTCTGTCAAATAAATAAAATCTTAAAAAAAAAAAAGCATATGAAAATCCCTTAAAAAAAAAAAAAGAAACTGCTCTGAACACAGGACCCTTGACCCCATATTGCTAAATCTGGTAATTATTTCCCAATTCTTATCTAACTTGATCCATCAGCAACATTGTACGGTGGCTTGTCACTCTCCTCCTTGGAACACTTTCTTCACTTGGTTCCAGGACAGGACACTTGCCCAGTTTTCCTCCCACCTTTGCTGGCTGCTCCATGTTCATCTCCTATAACAGTTTCTTCTTCCTCAACTCTGCAACCTCGGAATGTCAGCATGCCCAGCGTTTTGTCCTTGGACCCCTTCTTTTTTCTATTTCCTCCTTAGCTGATCTCACCTAGTCTCCTAGCTTTAAACAGCACCCACATGCTGATCATCCCTGCATCTTTCTCTCCGATGCAGACCACTCCTCTGAAGTCCAGTTCAAATTATCCAACTGCCAGCATGACATCTTTAACCTAACAGGTCCCAAAATGAACTGATACCCATCTCCCTGCAAAAATCACTTGCTTCTCCTGTAGTCATCTCCATGTCAGTTAAGGGGAATCTCATTTTTTTTCCAGCTGCTCAGCCAAAACCATTAGAAATATCTTGGCCTTCCTCTCTCTCTCTCTCTCTCCCACAATCGTATGTATGTACACACACACACACACACACACACACTATATCTGATCCATCAGCAAATTTTATTGGCTTTACCTATCTTCAAATTATTTTTTAAAAGATTTTATTTATTTATTTGAGAGAGAGAGAGAGCACAATGGGGGAAGGGAGAGGGAGAAGCAGACTCCCCACTGAGCAGGGAGCCAGATGTGGGGCTCGATCCCAGGACCCTGGCATCATGACCTGAGCCGAAGGCAGACGCTTAAACCACTGAGCCACACACGCGCCCCTGTCTTCAAATTATAATCAGAAACTGATCGCTTCTCACCACCTGCATTGCAACTACTTTGTTCGGAGCCATCATCATCTCTCTCCTGAATTACAGCACTAGTGGTTTCTCCAATCCTGCCCTTGTCCTTGCAATCTAGTCTCAAAAATCAGCCGGAATAATCCAGTAAAATTTAAGTTACATCATGTCACTCTTCTGCTCAGGATGCACCAAAGTCCTTATTACAACTTTCAAGGTCTAACAAGATTAGGACCCTATTACTGCTTTTACCATGTCTTTAATTTCTCTTCTCCTCCTTCACTTGAGACCAGACAAACCAGCCTTCCCACTGCTACTGGAACTTACCATATATGCTCCTGCATCTGGGTCTTTGCACATGCTATTCCCTCTGCACGGAAGGCTCTTCCCCAGATATCTCTGTGGTTAGGTCCCTCATTTCTTCACATCTATTCAAATCTCACCTTTTATTAAGGCCTTCCCTGGCTCTGCTGTCTAAACTTTTTACACTCCTTTTCAGCACTGTATTTCCCCTTTTCCCGCAGTATTTTTTCTCCTTAGTTCTTAGCAATATCTAACATGCTACTAAATTTTATTTATTTAGCTTGTCTGTCTCTCCTAGTAGAATGAAAGCTCTATGAGGACAAAGATTTTTATTGGTTTTATTCACTACTGTATCTGGATCTCTGTCTGGGATATAGTAGGTACTCAAGTATTTATTGAGTGAATTAATAAAATAATTCACATCATGGCTTTAGAACAGTGTCTGGCATATAGCAATAGTTTTGTGAATCTGCACTGGTATTTTTATTGCTGTAACCATCATCTTCTTCATCCTGCTCGATTTGGCCCCTCCTCCCATCCCTGCAGCAGTCACCTCAGACTCTCACTATTTCTTGCCTGACTAGCTCGCTAGTCTCAAAAGTTGTCTTCCAGCCACCTTGAGACCAACCTACCCACTGCTTCCATAGTTACGCTTCTTGAAAACACACTTGATTTCTTTCATTCCTCTGTTTAAAAACGTTTTGGTGACTCCCCCACTGCATTCAGATAAAGTTCCAGCACTGATGTGACAGACAGAGGGGTCACATGTGGTGCACACTCGTCTCTCCAGGCTGTTTCTCTCCACTCCTTCCTTACTCAAGACCCGCAGCACACCATGCTGCTTCTCAACGCTGAGCCTTTCTCTGCCCAGAGTGCTCTTCCCTTCACGTCTGCCCTCTCAGCTCCGAGTCATCCCTCAAAACCACCTTCAGGGTAACATCTCCCCTGGCGTGCATCACCGCCTTCTTTGTGCTCTTGGGCTCTCTCAGGCACACGTCTACTAAGAACGGCATCATACGTAGTGTCTGTCTTTACATATCTTCTGCCCACTTTTTGAGTCTGGATTTCTCCTCTTCCTGTCTGCCTCTCCTACTTGGTGTGAACTCTGTTTTCTCTTTAAGGCCTAGTGATTGTTGGGTTAAATGGACTCCGTCCATATTTCTTCACCCATGTTTGTTCTCAGCCCTCTAGGATTTATGCTCCTTAGACTGGATGTAGACCACCGCTCCATGAGGGAGAAGGGACCTCGCTGGTTATTACTCACGGCTCTATACCTAGCATCTGGCTCATAGGAGGTGCATAATCAACATTTGCTGAATGAATGCTTGAAAATTTGCATATCCCTCTGGAGAGTACGAGGTGAATTTGGGTGGGGATGTGTGAAGTCACACATTTTTAAAAATTTTTTATTGTTATGTTAATCACCATACATCCTTAGTTTTTGATGTAGTGTTCCATGATTCATTGTTTGTGCATAACATCCAGTGCTCCATGCAGAACGTGCCCTCTTTAATACCCATCACCAGGCTAACCCATCCTCTCACCCCCTCACACATTTTACTTGAAGCTTTGAGGGGAAAATATTAAAGAATTTAATTAGTATGCAACCTAAGTTATATATTAAAACAAACATATTGTGAACAAGAATACTAAATTCACAAGAACTTTAAAGACTAAACAGGACACTTAAAAGAAATTTTGAGTGTGTGGCAGGTCCCTCTGGGCTGCTTCTTCTGGTCCTTCAGAGGCAAGAGGTCATTCACCTCTGGTTGTTGGTTAAGCTGCTTCAGTGGAAGATTTAGAAGTTCCTTCCATTCGTGCCACTTTTTATTTTCCTTGTTCATACAGGCACCATCAGGAGGCTCTATCTGCACCCCCAAACACCTTCCCACTGACCCTGTACCCAGTTAGTATTTGAAGCTTTCTTCTGTTATCCTTCACCATTAAATTTAAACCCCTAGAATCCATTCTTACTCCCCCAAAACGTAATACCTGCTTTAGTAGATATTTGCTAATCTAGGATAACCTAACATCTTTTTTTTAAAAAAAGATGTATTTATTTTAGAGAGAGAGAGAGAGAGAGGAGGGGGAGGGGCAGATGGAGAGGGAGAGAATCTCAAGCAGACTCCATGCTCAGGGCAGACCTGAGCCAAAATCAAGATTCAGAGGCTTAATCAACTGAGCCACCCAGGCGCCACTAGGATAACTTAACATCTTAATCCCTCTCCTACTTGGAGAACCTCCTCATTGTGTGAGTCTTGGTGGAAGGCAGGACCCTGCCCGTCGCCACATGATTTTGACTGTCGTTTCAGTGACCCACCTGTATTTAGTTTCTTGATCCCGGTCCTCCTGTCTATCAATTCTTCAAGTTATCTTGTAGTCTTCCAGTAAAATTATTTCCTGCTTAAGTTAACTAGATTTCTGTTGCTTCTATGCAAGAACCCTGACACACACACACACACCCACCCACACACACACACACCCTGCCTTTTTTTTTTTTAAACTAACATTCACTGAGCATTTACTATGGGGTGAGCAGTATGCTAAGACTTTCCATACATGACTTATTTAATTCTCATAACAACCTAATGGAAAATACAGTATCTGGATTCTGCACATGAAGAAACAAACACAAAAGGCTAAATGCTTCGCCCAAGGTCACACCACTTGTAAGTGCTAGAGGTAGGAATTAAACCTAGGGAATCTGATTCCAGAGGACGCCATGCTCATCATGATAACATACTGCCATACTCTCCTGAATTTAACTCTGTCCTCAACTCCTATGTTCTCTGAAAGCTCAGTTCTCACTTCCTTCATGAAGTCTTGCCATCTACTCCAACACACACTGATGAGTCCCCTTCTCAAATCCCATAACACTCACTGTTGATGCCAACCAACTCAACACTTGTCAATATACTGCGCTATTATTTCAATTCAATATATTGTGCTATAATATATTGTGTTATTATTTACTAGCTTCATGCAGATTCATTTTTTCTCCTCAATTCATTTTTGCTCCCCAGAACAATCTAATACTGCTTATGTGTGCTGCTTTAGCAACAAAGAGTTAGGCTGCAATGTGTATTGTATAAGCTCCGTCCACAGCATGGTCGGTCCATCCTATTACAGCTGAATTTTCAGTGTTTACAGCCCAAGTAACAGATAGCCCATAGGCTTCAGGGCCAGACTTAGCTCAGGTTCATTCTTGTTCTGTCACTTTATGACCCAAATAAGTGACTTGTTTATGGAGCCTAGTTCTTCACTTGTACAAATGGAGAAAATACCTAAAACACATGGTTGTGAGCATTGAAAGTACTCATAAGTAGGGGCACCGAGTGGTTCAGTTAGTAGAGCATGTGACTCTTGATCTCAGGGTTGGGAGTTCAAGCCCCATGTTGGGTGTAAAGGTTATTTAAAAATAAAATATATATTTTTAAAGTACTCATAAGTAAAGCCTAAAGTGCTCAGTATGATTTTTTTATAAGATTTTATTTATTTATTTGACAGAGAGACACAGCGAGAGAGGGAACACAAGCAGGGGGAGTGGGAGAGGGAGAAGCAGGCTTCCCGCCGAGCAAGGAGCCCGATGCGGGGCTCGATCACAGGACCCTGGGATCATGACCTGAGCTGAAGGCAGACGCTTAAGCCACTGAGCCACCCAGGCGCCCGGAATCATTTTCTTTTTAACAAAATCAGGTAAAGCAGGGTTTCTCAACCTTGACATTGTCGACACTCTGAGCTGGATAATTCTTTGTTGTGGGGAGCTGTTTTGTGCACTGTAGCATGCTTAGAGCTTCCCTGACCTTAACCTCTACCCACTAAATGCCAGTAGCACACCTCTACCTTCCAGTCTTGACAACGAAAAATGTCTCCTCTGGAGGACAAAATAGCACTGGTTAAGACCACTGAGATAAGGTTTATGAAGGCATTCTTAGGACATGCACCGTATACAAATGACATACTACTTAACAGTTTATATACAAATCCTTTACAACTGAGAATGACCTTCTTGCAGCTCAGGTAATTACACAAACCTCAGGGATCAGGTAAGGGAGACAGAATTGACAAAGGGCCTTTGCTTCTCCTTAAGAAAGGAAATTCCTTCTGACCTTTTGCCTAAACTGCCCCTTTCGCCTGTGGTGGGACCAGCCGGGGCAGGCAATGGGGGCTGGATGAAGCATACCCAGTTCCTGTATCCAGAGCTGATAAAAAGCCTTCAAGATTTTAGATACTTTCCTTTTCCCATTTGAAGTCAAGATATTAAAAAAACTAGGAGGAGAGCTCTTCTGCTATATGCAGAATGATGTAAAAGTCCTCTTCTTAGCCCACTATTGTATCTTGGTAAAACCTGACTTCATTAGTTATAATCAGTAGTTAACATAATTCATAGAGCACCTGATCAGACAGACTCCCAAGGTGAGCATTTTTTTTTAAGATTTTATTTATTCATTTGAGAGAGAGAGAGAGAGGGCACAAGCCGGGTGGGGGGAGGGCAGCGGCAGAGGGAGAAGCAGACTCCCCACTGAGCAGGGAGCCCGACTCGGGACTCGATCCCAGGACCCCAGGATCATGACCTGAGCCAAAGGCAGACGCTTAGCTCACTGAACCACCCAGGTGCCCCAAGGTGAGCTTTTTGAAGAAAAAGGCAGCTTATGATATGCTTGCTCTTTCTTGGGATTTAAAGAACATTTTCAATATTTCTGAATCCAGCTTAAAATTTTTATTAGGAAAAAAGATATTAATGTATAGTGGAGGTTTAACTATTCCTACATATAGCTACAGTCATCCATTTTATAAAACAACTATTTTTCTGTTTCCATTGCAGAGAATTATAGAATTTCAAAACTGGAAAATGCTTTTGGAGTTTTTAAGTTTTCAATCTTTTTGTGTCATGGGTCCCTTTAGCATTCCTGTGAAGCTCACTGACCCCTTCCAAAATAATATTTTTAAATGTATTAAATAAAATGCAGAAGGTTCCAGACATGTCGATCATGTTGAGATATAGTTATCAAAATATAGTTTTGATTATTATTTTTAAAAATTCTGATAAAATACACATAACTTAAAACTTGCCATCTTAACCATTTTTAAATGTACCAGTTCAGTGTCCTTAAGTCCAACCACATTATTGTGCAGCCATCACCACCATCCATCTCCGGAACATTCTTCATCCTGCAAAACTGAAACTCTGTACCCATTACACAGTGTGTCCCCATTCTCTGTAGCCACCCACGCCCCTGGCAACCACCATTCTACTTTCTGTCCCTATGAATTTGACGTCTCTAAGTACCTCAGAGAAGTGGAATCATGCAGTATTTGCCCTTCTGTGACTGGCTTATTTCGCTTAGCATAATGTCTTCAATGTTCATCCATGTTGTAGCATGGGTCAGAATTTCCTTCCTTGTTATGCCTGAATAATATTCCAATTTGCTTGCTGTTCATTTGTTGATGAACATTTGGGTTGTTTCCACTTTTGGCTATTGTGAGTAATGCTGTTATGAACATGGGTGTACACATACCTGTTTGAATCCATTCTTTCAATACTTTTGGGTATATACCCAAAAGTAGAGTTACTGGATCATACAGTAATTCTACTTTTAATTTTCTTTTCTATTCTTTTCTTTTTATTACCCAAGTATTTTTTTTAATTTTTTAAAATTAACATATAATGTATTATTTGTTTCAAGGGTACAAGTCTGTGATTCATCAGTCTTACACAATTCACAGCGCTCACCTAGTACATAGCCTCCCCAATGTCCCTCACCCAGCCACCCCATCCCTCCCACTCCCTTCCACTCCGGCAACCCTTAGTTTGTTTTGTGAGATTAAGGGTCTTTTATGGTTTTTCTTCCTCTCTGGTTTCGCCTTGTTTCATTTTTCCCCCCCTTCCCCTATGATCCTCTGCCTTGTTTCTCAAATTCCTCATATCAGTGAGATCATATGATAATTGTCTTTCTCTGATTGACTTATTTGACTCAGCATAATACCCTCTAGTTCTATCCACGTCATTGCAAATGGTAAGATTTCGGGTTTTTTGATGGCTGCATAATATTCCATTGTGTATATATATACCACTTCTTCTTTATCCATTCATCTGTTGATGGACATCTGGGCTCTTCCCATAGTTTGGCTATTGTGGACATTGCTGCTATAAACATCGGGGTGCACGTACCCCTTCAGATCCCTACATTTGTATCTTTGGGGTAAATACCTAGTAGTGCAATTCCTGGGTCATAGGGTAGCTCTATTTTCAACTTTCTGAGGAACCTCCATGCTGTTTTCCAGAGTGGCTGCACCAGCTTGCATTCCTACCAACAATGTAGGAGGGTTCCCCTTTCTCCACATCCTCGCCAACATCTGTCGTACTTTTAATTTTCTGAGGACTTACCATACTGTTTTCCAGAGCAGCTGCAGCATTTTACATTCCCACCAACAGTACACAGGGGTTCTGATTTCTCCACATCCTTGCCAACACTTGTTATTTTCCTTTTTTTTTTGTTTTCGTTTTTTCTTTTTAAAATAGTAGCCATCGTCATGGGTATGAGGTGGAGTTTTCAACATATTTTTAAAAACAAGTTTGTAATATAGTATTGTATATATGCTGTTCATGAACATATTAATTTTCAAAACTCTAAGAAATTTTAATAATTATCATAGTTTCAAAGTAACAATGAGCCCAAGCAATATTTCAAGATACCTGCAAAATTTCCATATAATATGAGGATACCTATGGTTTCTATTGGTGACAAAGCACAGCTAATACATGGCAAGTACTACTGTGGTTTGTTGCCTACATTTACAATGGCAGAAAATGCCCATTTTCAGTTAAAGGTTACTGGAAACTAAATGCAATATTTTCTGCCATACAAGTTTATAGACCCCAAATATTACCTTTGAACACCTTGGGCAGCGTGGACCCCAGGTTAAGAATTACTGATCTAGTTTCTTTCTCATTTGATAGGGGAAGAGAGTGAGGCCTCGAGGGGTGAAGTGAGACTGGAACCCTGTCTCCCAGTTCCTAGTCCTATATGTTCCTTATCCTAGACATCCCATGCAAAATGATCCACAGGAGAGCCCTCTTTCTGTGCACCAAAGCCGTTAGTTCATCCCTTTGCACATAGCAGCTTTCATAAATAGACAGAGGATGAATGGTGTATATTATAAGAAAGAAAAACCAGAGCTTTAAAGCAATCAGCCCTCTTTGCTGAGAATCTTCGTGTGGGGGCTTTTTTTTCTAGCCAGCAGCAACAATGAGATAGAAATTACTATTTCATTTCCATGAATTAAGAAAAGGAGATTAAAACTTAAAGGTGTTGTTTGCTTCCAACGTACAAATGTAACGAACATTTTTTTGCCCAAGTGAATTAGTGAAAGCCTGGTCTTTTAAAAAGTTATCTGACTAATATTTAGATATAGGTCTTAGAAAATAGTTTCAGATTTCAAACTATTTTTAGAAATGCTGTTATCATTTAAATCACGTGTTTTAGAAAACATCTTGACAGCATATGTTACCACATCTGTTCTTACCTGTTCAGTTTCTTAAGAAAGGACTTGCCCCAGCCTGAAAGCAAAAGAAACAGGAGTAAAGACCCAAAGAAAAAGAACACAAAGGACTCAACCTTCCTCATGTTCCCTACATCCTCTCTAGACCTTTCCTTACCATCTAAAGCAATTTGCTTAATCTTCCTAGTAGTTTTAACTTTGTTCTTAAAACTTGCGATGACTTCTGATGAAAGCTAGATGACAATTCTTCTAAAGCAGGTGTCTCTTGTTGCATGTATTTAGATTGGTGACATTAGTCATTTGTGTGACGCAAGCTCTGTTGCACTTGGTTATTGAATGCCTGTTTTTCTAGTTCATACTGGGCTGGTTGATAGAACCAACTTTCTGTTTCTTTGATTCTGAGAGAAGCTACAGAAAGTTTCAAGTTGTCTGTTTGCTTCAGTTTTATCTGTCTGCCAACAGGACGCTCACCTAGTCATTTGCCAAATAACTAGACTGGTATTTGTTCCTGGAAGGGAATCATCTTCATTTCTGATACGTCTGTGCATTGGCGTGTCTAGCTTTTACCTGAGGCAAAGGGCCAAGTCTCCGAAGAAGTTTCACCTGTGTCAAGGCCAAGGGACTGTTGTTCTTCGCGTCTAAACAGATGGACTTTTCCCTAAAAAGATTTTAAACTCCCTAGCAGAGAGAAACGTTGGAATAATTTGGCATAATTTTTATTTTGTTTTCTTAGCTTTGGGGAATGATATATATATATATATATATATAAAACCTTTAGACTTTCAAGCTTCTAGCTAGTTCCTTAGCTACTTCCAGTGTGTGTGCTCTGACATACAAATCATATTTGTTTCATAAATCCTATTTATATGACACGACGTGTCCTATTTTTACGTTAAATATTTGACAATCTCAATGTGTTTTAAGATGAATAAATGCACACATTTCACAAGGCGGGGAAGGAACCACGCAGGTTTGCCAACACCACATGTGGTGCTGTACTTAAGGAACCTGCTGTTCTTAAAACATGTCTGACAGGAGTGCTCAGCCCTGTGGCGTGTATCCCACTCTGGTTTTTAAGGTCCAGAATTATCATTTTACTTGATCTCCCAGACAGTTGTTTTCTTTCCCTTTCTTCCTTGGCACCTGAAGAAGCTAAAAATGATGAAAAAGAAAATGTGGCCCCGGATTCCTCTGTATTCTGCCAGATCATCAACATTCTAGGCAGGGCGATGCAAATGTCCCTGTCAAGCCTGATCGCTACTGTGTATTTCCCGAGTGGAGAATTATGATAATAAAATCAGTCCGTGGGTTATGGCTAAACCTTAGGAGATTAATTCCAACAGGTTGTGAAGCCCCCTGGGGAGCTTGGTGAGGCGTCTTGGTGGCATTTGGACCTTTGAATTTCTGTTTCGGTTGAGAGAGTGCTGCTGAGCAAAGAGGAAATAACACCCCCCTCCCCTAGCAACTTGTGCACCTTGGCCTCCCACCAAGTTTAGGAGGGCCCACCCAGGGAAAGGGAGGGTGAGGCCCAAACTCCGATGATATGGAGTGATTTGAAAAGCAGGACGGTTCCCCTCTTTCATCCTTCTCCACCCACCCCAACCTCCTCATCCACTGAGGTGTGCCCTTCTAGTAATAACCTCTCCCTCGGCTCTCTCTGAAATGTCTCATACTCCTGAGACACAGCCACGGGACATGTGGCCAGTCCGTGTGACTGACTTCGCTGATTCCTTTATGCCCTTCGGGGCAGCAGCGTGCGGAACCAGGGAGCGATGGCCCCTTAACGCTCTTGAGGTAAACGGTCATTTTGACCCTTTACTCACACATTGTCACTCAGGCAACAAATATCGAGTGGGTTTCTAGTCTTGCAGCTCTGTTCTAGGTGCTGGGATACGGCGGTATGGGGTGACTAAGAACACACGGTCCCTTCTCTAATAACTTTACATCCTAATTGGGAGAAAAACAAACAAATTATAGGACAGGATAAACTCGTATAGTGGCAAACTATGCTATGATGGGACAAAGTGGGATCTGTAAGGGATACCTGTCAGGTTTGGGAACCCCAAATTTAGGCTTTTAGCTCTGTCATGCTGGCTGCCTGGCTAGGGCACGCTGGGTCAAGGCTTTGCTCCTGTGGTTCCCTGTTCCAGAATGCTCTTTGCCCACATGTCCACATACATGGTGCACAATTAAGCTGTCCCTGACCACTACATGTATATTAATATATTGTATACACACACACACACATCGGAGCCATCTGAAAATAAATCTCAGGCATTCTGATGCTCTACCCCAAAATACTAAAGCATGTATCTCCTAAGAACAAGACAATTTTCCCACATAACCAAATAATGGAGATAGGGGGCTTGGAATCTGAACCCCTCGGTGCCATGCAGTGTGACCAGCCATGAAACAGTTCTAGAGTGCCCAGGCAAGGCCCTTGCAGTACTGCCTCCTGGCTGTGTCCATGAGCCAGAGAAGGAGAGATTTGCCGTGCGGGGATGTAAGGGGTCAGCGTCCCATGGTGTTCCAAAAGAACCCAGTGAGCTCTGGCGTTGGAAGTGCTGTGTTCTGTACAGAAGCCTTTCCTTCGCCTGTGAAGGGGTGAACTTCATGAGTATCCATCGCCCAGCTTAACTCCTGAGCATTACATGTGGGACTGGCTTCCCGGGCCCTGCAGTCACACAGACTCTGACATTGAAGGGGGCCCGACGCTCAGCTTAATGCTCTGCTATTGCCATCTTGAAATTCTCAATAATTTTGAATATCTTCATACCTGGACTTCATACCTATTATGTAGCCGGTTCTGATCCCAGGTCACAGGAATTTTAACAGTTAAGAAACTTATAGCGTCAGCAGCTGCTTGGAAAGAACCTCAAGAACATTTAAAAATGAGTAGAAATGGGAAGTTTAGATCTAGGCAGACCTCTTTGAACCTGAATTCTGTGGGGCTTCTGTTATCAGAGCACGCTAAGTGAGTCTGATACCGTTTGATAGCGCTTGGCGGCCATTCCTCAGGCTGCTTCAGGCTGAGGTTCCGGAGGCCCACAGCTCTGACCCATCTCAAGGCAACACCGGTACAAGGCTTGAATGCGGCTCTGCACGGACCTGCTTCTCTATCCTTGGTCATACTAACAGGTAAAGATAACTCATGTTTCATCATTCACTGATGGTGTCTGCTTTATTTTTTTTATTTATTTTTTTTTTTTAAAGATTTTATTTATTTATTTGACAGAGCGAGATACAGTGGGAGAGAGAGCACAAGCAGGGGGAGCAGGAGAGGGAGGAGAAGCAGACTCCCCGCTGAGCAGGGAGCCCGATGCGGGGCTCGATCCCAGGACCCTGGGATCATGACCTGAGCCGAAGGCAGACGCTTAACGACTGAGCCACCCAGGCGCCCCTGATGGTGTCTGCTTTAAAGAATGGTAATGATTCTGAATCCAACCACCCATTTAAAGGAACCCCACAGGCCAGAGGAATACTGAACCACAGCCCAGGGATGTCGTCAGCGAAATCCACACCGGAAAACTCTTGGGCTATACAGCTGCTCCCTTCATCAAATAAATTGCAAGGCTTGAAAAAGAGTGGGAGGGAGGGAGGGAGGGAGGGAAAGGGGGAATTTATAGATTAAAAAAAAAAAGACTTACAGGACACATTGACCAATCACAATGTACGGATCTTATTTGGATGCCAATTTAAAAGAAAAACTGTAAATATAGGATTAGGAAACAATTTGAAATTTGAATATTGACTATTTGCTCTTCAGGATTTATCGGTCATTATTTTAGCTGTGGCCATTGTGTTACGGTTATTTTTTAAAAATCTTTGTGTTTTATAGTTACACACAGAGATATTTAGGGATGAAATGATACAATGTTTGGAGGACAGAATTGCCCATGGCTTAATGGTGTTTAGGACCGGGTGACTGGGATGTGAGGGCTTGTTATACTATATTCTTTACTTTTGTCTGTAGTCAAGATTCTTCATAATAAAAACTAAAAAAAAAAAAAAAAGCCTATTGGTTAAAGTAGTATTGAATTATATCCTGAAGTATAAAATGTCCAGGAATCAATAGTAATGCAAATAGTTATCTTTATGTTGAGTGAATACATAAATAAATGAGAAAGAAGAGACAAATGCAGAACTCCAATAACTAATGTAGATACTCTACCCTCGAGGAGAGGAACTCCCCACTCCTTAAGTGTGGCCTGGGCCTAGTGACTTCCCTCCTGAGAGCGCCATGGAAAGTGGACAGAAAAAGAGTGACTTTGCAGTGAAGAAAACTGACAAACACTACCTCAGGCCAGGTGATCAAGGATCACATCAGGAGTAGTAAGACATATGGATAGCCCTATTGCTCTTCATAGGGTGTGGTGGGAATGGCTCTTGGCCTCTGTGGTCTTCCTCTCGAAAACACATTAACCCAGTCTAAGCAGGCAAACCCAAACTGAGGGCCATGCCACAAAATACCTCACCAGTACTCTTCAAAACTCTCAAGGCCGTTAAAAACAAGGAAAGTCTGAGAAACTGTCACAGCCCAAAGGAACCTAAGGAGACATGACAAATAAATGTAACGTGGTATCCTGGTTGGGATCCTGGAACAGAAAATGGATATTAGGCAAAAAAGAAGACAATGTAAATAAATGTATGGACTTTAGTCAACAATGATGTATTAGTATTGATTCCTTATTTGTAAAAAATGTACCATTCTACTGTAAGATGTTAATGATAGGGGAAACTGGGTATATGGAAACTCTTTGTACTACCTTTACAAAAATTCTGTAAGTCTGAAACTGTCTTAAAATAGAAAGTGTATTGTTGGTTTAAGTTGGTTATTAGGTAGAGTATGGTAGTGTGATAGACTGAGCCTCTCACGATTTCTCATTTCTTCTTTTGCCCCCAGCAAGCCTGCATTCCTTAGCTAAAGACTGTTTTAAGTGTGTTTGTGAGAGAAGGAATTGAAAGTGACTAAAACTTGATGTTTTGTAGGCATTTCCTTTCATCCTCCCATTCCTCTTCAGGAAGAAGAAGCAGGTTGGTGCTCACTTTAGACTTACTACCAGTTTCCACCTTAGGGTTGCAGATACATCAGCAGGGAGGGGAGGGGAGGAGGAAACTGTGATTAACACAATAATGTTTTCTAAGAATTCAGGCCGATTGGGCCTCATCCCTCCTCTCCTGTCTCAGCAAAATCTTCTCTCATTTACACCTTTGTCATTGCAGGGAGAAAACACTTTACTTGGAGAACTCTCTTGAAAGACTGGAAGTAATTGTAATACAGGGTTGGGGGCAGGGGAGGAAATAATGGTGAGGTTAGGGGATAAAGATAAATTATGCAGAGGAAATATTTTTCTTTACTTTTACTCAAAATGGGGAAGGAGAAATATTTTTTTTTTTGCCATATATTTTTTTTATTATGTTATGTTAATCACCATACATTACATCGTTAGTTTTTGATATAGTGTTCCATGATTCATTGTTTGCATATAACACCCAGTGCTCCATGCAGAACGTGCCCTCTTTAATACCCATCACCAGGCTAACCCATCCCCCCACCCCCCTCCCCTCTAGAACCCTCAGTTTATTTTTCAGAGTCCATAGTCTCTCATGGTTCGTCTCCCCCTCCAATTTACCCCCCTTCATTCTTCCCTTCCTGCTATCTTCTTCTTCTTCTTTTTTTTTTTTTTAACATATAATGTATTATTTGCTTCAGAGGTACAGATCTGTGATTCAACAGTCTTGCACACTTCACAGCGCTCACCATAGCACATACCCTCCCCAGTGTCTATCACCCAGCCACCCCCACCCCCCCCCCCCCCCCACTCTAGCAACCCTCAGTTTGTTTCCTCATATCAGTGAGGTCATATGATACATGTCTTTCTCTGATTGACTTATTTCGCTCAGCATAATACCCTCCAGTTCCATCCACGTCATTGCAAATGGCAGGATTTCATTCTTTTTGATGGCTGCATAATATTCCACTGTATATATATACCACATCTTCTTTATCCATTCATCTGCCGATGGACACCTTGGCTCTTTCCACAGTTTGGCTATTGTGGACATTGCTGCCATAAACATTGGGGTGCATGTACTCAGGAAGGAGAAATATTATAAGACTGAAATCATAGGCTCCTCACTCACAAATGGGTCCATTTGCTTGACTGCCAGCTTCTTGCTCAGGCATTTAGGATGTATCTCGTTCATTCTGCACTTGGCAAAGTTTGTCTAGCAAGATACTCTGTGCCAGCAGTGTGTGACTCGTAAGCACTTGAATGATCTTTTTCTTATTTCCAGTGGCTGCTGAGAAGATGCAGCTCAATATGCTGAGTGTTCCTCTCCCTCAGCAAGAATGCCCGATGGGGCTTGGAAAACAACCTTATTGTGAGGATCACAGCCAGGTAGAGGGTGGTGCCCTGGGTGGAGCTGTTCCTGCAGGGACAAGGTTTATCAAGCATCTACAAAGGTAATTCTCTCTCCCTCTCTTTTTTCTTTTTTTTAAGAAAGGAAATGTTGGAGTCCTTGGAGCAATATTTCAATGTCTTTGGGAGCTCTAGGTGTTTGTTCTTCCTAAACATATTCTTTGGAGAAGCCTGGAGAGGAAAGAAAAGTGGTCCAAGTGCACACAGATGGTAAACCCACAGCTTCCATCAACAGCAGCTAGAAATCATCTTGACTCAAGCAGGCCACCTCTGAGATAGGAAATGAAGCCCCGTGAGAATGAGGAACTTAAGTCCTTGAGTCAGAATGATAGGCTGCTCTCAAGAGACCCGCAAAATAACCCCGAGTCCTGTCTTTCCCCAAGAGGGGCATTTTAAAAATGACAGCAAGGTAGATATTGAGCTGGACAATCAATCAAGTCATTGGATACGTTGTTCGGATTTTCTGCAGTTTTCCTCACTGGACCGTAAAGTCATGAATGGACATTGTTTGGAAAGAACTGCAAGAGAATATAAGTGATTATTCATCTTCTTTTGAGATAGGGAAATTCTTTCTAAATATGGCATTAAAATAGAACATAAGGAAAAAGATCAGTGAATTTGACACAGTAAAAACTAAAAACGTCTATGTATTTTTTCAAAAACACTGTGAATAACGTTAAAAGGCAAATGGCAATCTTGAATAATGTTTCCAACATACCTTGCAGACATGAGATTTAGAATCTTAATATAGAAATAAAATAAAGGAGAAGATCCTAATAGGAAAAGAATATGTAAATACACAAATTGGCTATTTATAAAAGAAAAATTCAAATACTCAATAATTTTATGGAAAAAATGTTCTATAAAACTAGTAAACAAGGTGGGGCACCTGGGTGGCTCAGTAGATTAAGCGTCTGGCTCTTGATTTCAGCTCAGGTCATAATCTTGGGGTCACGAGATCGAGCTCCCTGTCGGGCTCAGGCGCTGGGTGTGGAGCCTGCTTGAGATTCTCTCTCTCCCTCTGCCCCTCCTCTCCCTCAAATAAATAAATAAATAAATAGTTACAAAAAAACAACAACTGGTAGACAAGTAAATGCACATTAAAACAACCATGTGGAATATTTTCACCAAATAAGCCACAAAGAAAAAAATTACTAACATCGGTAAGCATTCATAAAAAAATAGTACTTCCATATATGCAGACTATAACTTGGTATGTTCCTGAAATTTGGCAATATGTATCAAAAGCCTTAAAAGTAAGTTTTCCCTTTGGCCTAGGAATTGTCATAAAGAAATAATTGGGCATGTTTACAAAAGTGTGTATTCGAGGATGTTTAACTCAGTATTGTTGATGATTGCAAAGCAGCCCCTGAGTTGGAATGAGAGCCATCAACTGGAAATAGGTTCAGTAAATTACACTGCAGGATGAGTAAGTGGTTAAGAGCATGCATGCTGGACGCCTGGGTGGCCCAGTCGGTTAAGTGTCTGCCTTTGGCTCAGATCACGATCCCAGGATCGTGGGATCAAGTCCCGTGTCAGGTTCCCTGGTCAGCGGGGAGCCTGCTTCTCCCTCTGCCCCTCCCCTCTTCCCCGCCCCTTGCTCATGCTCTCTCTCTCTCTCTCTCTCTCTCAAGTACATGAATAAAATCTTTAAAAAAAAATAGCATGCACTCTCTGAGTTCACATCCTGGCCCTTCACTTAGTACTGGGTGGCTTCTCTGTGCCTCAGTTTCCTTACTTGTAAACTGAGGATAATTTTATAGCATCTGCCTAAGTCATCGTGAGAATTAAATGGGTTGCTCTGTTTAAAGTGCCTCTAATCTATGTGCTAGTTGCTGTTATCATTACTCTTCTTCCTGTGGATACAGCATGGCTATTTTTTTTTTAAAGATTTTATTTATTTATTTGAGAGAGAGAGAGAGACAGAGATAGTGAGAGAGAGCACAGGTGGGCAGGAGAGGGAGAAGCAGGCTCCCCGCTGAGCAGGGAGCCCGATGCGGGGCTCGATCCCAGGACCCCGGGATCATGACCCGAGCCGAAGGCAGACGCTTAACTGACTGAGCCACCCAGGTGCCCACAACATGGCTATTAAATATGTAGCAGAACATGTAAAAATATGGAGAAATGGACATGGTATAGGAAGTGAAAAGAAAAAAAAGCAGATGGCAGAAGAATAGCCATAATCCCGATAACAACTTTGTAAATACATAATTTATGTAGGCAAAGAAAAGACATGTATATAGAGGCAACGGACCAAATGTTAGCAGTGCTTATTTCTGGGTGGCCTTTATTTCTTCTTAATAGTTTTCAGTATTTTACAAATTTCTACCATAATAATATTTTTGCTTATAATCAGAAAATTTAAAAAAATACAAATCCATTTTTAAACGAGATGAAGGCCTGTCGCACATTGCCTTGTCTGACGGGGCAGGGTGGGGTGGAACAGCCTTCCCGCTCCTTTGTTAGAGTCTTGAATTTCACCCCGCCTTGGAGTTGACAGCCCTGTGTCTTCCTCTGCCTGGCCGAAGGCGGGGCTCCATTCTGGTCCTGGAGGAGCAGACGAAGCTGTCAGGATTCTGGGTCCCCGGAGTCCCGTGTGGGAAGGAAGTAGAGCTGCAAGCGGGTGTCTCTAGGGTGGGACTGGGATGAGTGGGGGCCACTGCTGGTTTCTCCATGCTAAGCAGGGGAAATTTGAGAAGGCCGAATGGGGCTTCTGCTGGAGCAGGGCCTGCTGTTAAACTTGAGTTTCATTTTCCTCTCCCCTTGATACACGCTCCCAAGGCGTGTCAGGCAGGTAGCATCCGTCCCACGTCCAGTTTTGGCAATCAGGGCAAGGTCTTTATAGGACTTGGCATCCGGTGCTTGCTTTATTGTCCAGAATTGCCAAATGATGGCTTTGTTCACACCTCCCAGGGGAGAATGGGAGGGTGAGAGAGGCCTGAGATCCCAACGGGTTAAGGGAGGCCCCAGCACTGAGATGGGCAAATGAAACAGGTTTTTCCCTTTCTCCTTGGTGGAAAGCAAGAGAGAATTTGGGCGAGTCTAGGTCTCTGAGTCACTGATGAGCTGGTTTCAGTCTTTCCTGAGGCTTCTCGGTGTTTTTATCTCTTGTTTCTGGAGTCTGGCATACTGTTGGTGCTTCACAAACCTTGCTGACTGGTGAACAGATAAAAAAGTGGCTGAGGGGATGAATACGTGAATGAATAGGTGGATGACTGATGGGCTGGAGCACCGGGAACTTGAGGCTGACCTGCCTGAACTCCTTAATCCTCCCCCTCCTTTAAACTTCCTGAAAGTAAGGCGTGCAGTCCCACTCACAATTCCAATGCTCTCCTCACAATTTCTCCTGCTCCCAACACCAAAGCTGAGGCAACAGCAGGCTAAGCTAAACTGGAGACAGCCGAACGCTGGTTATTTGGTCCAAATAAGGCAGGTTATTAGTAGCTGTGTGTTAGAAAGGTGTTTTCCACATAAAGTTTCTTGGGAGAAGGATAACTGGCAAAATTTCCAAACCAAGTCTCAAATCCTGGGTGTCGGTGTAAATAAAGCTGGGGTTCATAGAAATCAGGTAGACAAACGGTGGGGAGCTGTCTGCCATTGGATATCAGGGGAATCTGGCAGTTAAGACTAGGAAAACCAGTTTCTTGAGATCTTTGCAACAGGTCAAGAGTTTATTTACAGATGAGAAGGCAGAAGCTACGCCATTAGAAACTGGGCTTCAGGCCACTAATTCACTCTCAGGGAAATGGAGCATAAGGGAGAAACTGCTGATCAGGGCAGGATGGTTCCGGAAGGACTCAGGGTCCAACCAGAGTGCTACCGACTGGGGGCCCCATTCTCCCCACCAAGGGCTGCCACCACAGCTGAGGCCTAGGTGATTCCACGTGGAGAGCAGGGGGCTCCAGAGGCCAATAGCTGAGGAGACCTTTACATTCTCCTGCCGGGATCTAGGTCATTATTATCTCCCCAGTCTTTGAACATTCCCACTCCACTGGTTCCTTCTTCCTCTGAGTACCAACATGCCCCGAACTCTCTTACCTTAAAAAAAAAAAATCCTAAATTGCTCTCACCTTGAACTGCCAGCACTCGTTTCCTCTTTTATTACCAAAATTCTCAAAAAAGACATCTGTACTCAATATTCCTCTACTTCCTGTTAACTAGCTCATTCCTTAATTTTTTAGAATATAACTTTCTCTGATGCTTCTTAACTGAAATTGCCACCCAAGGTCAGCACACCTTCTAAGTCCCCAAATCAGCCATCTCTACTCAGTCCTTCTTCTTCTTCTTCTTCTTCTTCTTCTTCTTCTTCTTCTTCTTCTTCTTCTTCTTCTTCTTTTTTTTTTCAAAGAAAGAATGCAAGAGCGGGGGGGGGGGGGGGGGGGGGGGGAGGAGGGGCAGAGGGAGAGGGAGAGAAAGAATCCTAAGCAGGCTCCATGCCCAGCGCAGAGCCCAACGTGGGGCTTGATCCCACAACCCTGAGATCATGACCTGAGCCGAAATCAAGAGTTGGACACTTCAACTCTCACCAACTGAGCCACCCAGGCGCCCCATCTCTACTCAGGTCTTATCCTTCTTGACTTTTTGGTAGCATCTGACACTGACGACCACTGCTATCACTTGCAAGTATTCTCTTTTTTTTACTTCAGGGACATCTTGGTATCTTGAGTTCCTCTCCATGTCCTCTAATTTCTCTCCTCTCCTTGCAGAGCCCAGACATTACTTAGTAGGACAGTAGGGCACAGTGGTTTCAAGTCCGTACTTTGCAGTGCATGGAATAGAGCCTGGCCCATTGTAAGCACTCAAAAAATGTAGCCAATGGGCAAAGAGCCTGCTTCCTCATGTCCCTGCCTCCTCAGAACTCTTATCCATTCCAGGAGTTTCCTCATGGGCAGCTCCCCGAATGCCCCTCTACGGCACCACTTTCCCCATCCCGGGCACTGGAATCAATTATCGCAGGAGGGGCCTGTTTCCTCCACGGATCTGAAAACTGCACAAGGGAAAGACCCTGTCTTTCTTACTTTTCCATCCCCAGAGAGTAGCACTGTGTGAAGTTCCAGAGATGCTCATGTGTTTGTTTGCTTGTTTCTAGAAGGACCTCAGTGTAACCAAATGTGTGTTTTCAGGAGGCCCTTGCTTTCAAGGCTACAGGTTTGTTTCTAAGTGCCTGCTGGACATTTTCACATAATGTCTCAGCTCAACTAAAACCAAACTCATGGTTCAGAATTGTCATTCTCCCAGAAAGACTCAAAATCACAACATGACCACGGCTTTCTCTCTATCATTTCTGACATACAAATCCCCCAATTCTGGGACATCACACTTCCCCACCCCTTCATCCAACCCACCTTTTCTATTCCCAGAACACCATGCTGGCCAAGGCCCTCCCACCCAGCCTGATATGGTGGCCTCCTAACTGGACTCCTTACCCCCCCACTCACCCCACTTTGAGCCATCAGAGCACATTGAGGCCAAGTCAACCCTAAAGCTCCATTTTGGTTCTGTCACTTCTGTATCCTCAATTGACCACCAACAGAGCTCAGGGTGGGCCTCCCTTCCCATCTTCCTGTTCCGTTCCTCCCAACACAAAGACTAGGCGAGTTCCTTTCCCTAAAGACAGCAGGCATTCCCACCTTTGTGCCTTTCAAGTTACCCTTAACAAATTCCTAGCAATCACCCAGGTAAATGCCACCTGCCGCAGGCTGCCTTCTCCCTGTTTACCGTAGCTACCAGTGACACTTCTCTTGTCTGATCTCCTCAAACATTTCATTCATACCTCCCAACATGAATGAGAGTAGATATATCAGTTTCTGTCTTATCCTCCCTTGAGGGAAGGGACAGTATCCCCAGTGCTTTGCACATTTTAAGGGACATTCATTTGCATGATTGAATGAATCACCTTATCAAAACTTTGTACCCAAGAGATCTGTGATCTCCACAGTGACCATCACCAGCTCATTTCCACTCTAGTTAAATCTGTGATAGTTCGCCCCTACGGAAAAAAGATTCCATTAGAGTTAGGCTCTGGGGAAGTGTATACAGCCGAAAAAATGAGTCAAATTAATGAATGAGCCATTCCTCAAACATGGGAGTTCTTGAGGGCCAATGAAAAGAAGGGTAGGGGCATTTTATGGGAACAGTGGACCAGGCGAGACCCATTTGGAATTTTCTGGAGATCTAGGCTTGTAACTTAGAGCATGGCTCAGATTCACCACCATCCAGTCCTTGGGCTTCTAGCTGGATCAACCTTGGGAACATAATTAGGAGTTCCTCCTCTCTTTCCTGTTCATACCCTTGTTTCTATTCTCTTTTTTAGTCTCTCAGCCTATCCCATAACCCAGTTCTGTAGCAGCTTAGTTCCAGAACTTAGTATTTCTCAGGAACTAAGGGATAAGGCAGAAAACAAGAGAAGCAGTAGATATTTTGCCAACAGGACGTGCTGTTCTTGACCCTCTAAAATCTGACACCATCGGGACACCGGGGTGGCTGAGTTGGTTAAGCGTCTGCCTTCAGCTCAGGTCATGATCCCGGAGTCCTGGGATGGAGCCCCACGTCGGGCTCCCTGCTCAGCGGAGAGCCTGCTTCTCTCCCTCTCCTTCTGCTTGCTGCACCCTCTGCTTGTGTTCTCTCTCTCTGACAAATAAATAAAATCTTTTAAAAAAAGTTCTCATTTCATTAAAAAAAATAAAATAAAACCATAAAATCTGACACCACCTAGCTCAAAAGCCAGTCCTCACCTCTAGGGAGCATTGCAGGTGTTGTGTAGGAGGGCCCTGGCCAACTGAGAATAGCTGCAGGGATCTTCAGGAGACAGGAAGACTGGAATTAGCCTGTACTGAGTGCAGTTTTATAGGTAGTGATTAAACACTTGTTACAAAGCAATTATTAAATGATGACACACCTGTGACGGACCCTTTCCAAGAGCGTGGTCTGAAGAGCAGTAGCATCACATCATCCAGGATCCTGCTGGAAATCTAGAACCTGAGGCCCCCGTTCCAGGCCTACTGCATCAGAATCTGCATTTTAGCGTGATCCTGTCATGATTTGGGTCCACTTCAAAGTGGAGGAAGCACCGTCATAGACATTTTATACTGGTCTCTTAAAAACAGGTTCTAAAAGCTGTCAGCGACCTGCCACCCTGCAGAGACTTACTTGCCTTCTTCTGGAAGGGTGGAAATGGTGGGAGACAGCACCATGGAGGATGTCCTTATCAAGCTGTCCCTTCCTCCCAGGGTTCGCGTGGTCACCTCCCTTCCTAGCTCAAATCAAGGGGCTGTTGTGATTTAAAAGGCTGTTGGCATGGAGGAGGTGGGGAAGGAGGGGAGAAGCGGAGGGGTGTGTGGAGATGCTGGGAGAGCTGTCTCCCCACGACTATTCCCATACTCTGCGGACTGATGCCTGCCACTCCCACTGTGCCAGGGCAAGGGAGGTCAGAGCAAGAAGCCTTGGAAGCCTGGATGTTTCCGAAATAACTGCCAGCCCAGCTGGTTTAAGAGAAAGGCAGTCTCAAAACTGGAAACAGTCGAAATAGCCACCAGCAAATGAATGGTATAGCAAGCAAACTGTGTTATAGCTATATGATAGGATGCTAGTCAGCAATAAAAAGGAATGAATTACTGATAAATGCAGCAACAGGGATAAATCTCACAATAATTGTTCTGCAAGCAGCCAGACCTGAGGGAGAGAGAGAGAGAGAAAGAGAAAGAAATACTTGTATGATTGCATTTATATAAAACTCTAAAATATGAGATCTCATCTATGGTGACAGCAGATCAGTGGGTCTTGAGAATGAGGGGCAAGCAAGCAAGGGCAGGAGAGAGGGATTACGAAGTGGGCATGAGGAAAGTTTTGGGGGTGATAGACACGTTTTCTATCTTGATTCTGGTGATGTTTTCCTGAATGTATGCCCATGTCAAAATGTATCAAATTGTATATTTTATTTTATTTTATTTTTTAAGATTTTTTATTTATTTATTTGACAGAGAGAGACACAGTGAGAGAGGGAACACAAAGCAGGGGGAGAGGGAGAGGGAGAAGCAGGCTTCCCGCCTAGCGGGGAGCCCGATGCGGGGCTTGATCCCAGGACCCTGGGACCATGACCTGAGCTGAAGGCAGATGCTTAACCATCTGAGCCACCCAGGCGCCCCAAATTGTATATTTTAGAATGTGCAGCTTCTCTTATGTCAATCATACCTCAATAAAACTGGGAAAGAGAGAGAGAGGGAAGGCTGCTGGTCAGGGTAACCAAGAGCCAGGGAAGAGCAATGAGAAGAATAATGGAGAGAAGCCTGGAACCAGGGCGAGGCAGACACCAGAGGTAAGGTGAATCCTGGCACCCTTGGGCCTCCACACTGTAGGAAGGCAGCCTGCCTTGTTGGGGCCCACCCTGGGCATGGCACATTAGACAGGAATTCAGCTGGGGGAGCCATCTAGGCCCTAGTTCATCTCTGGCCCAAAGGATTCTTTCCAGAACCAGTGGCAGGCTGGCTCCCAGGACCATAGGCTTTCTGTGATGGAGGGAACCTGGACTCCCAAACCAGCCCTGAAATAGACCTCGCTTATCAGAAAAACAAAAGCCAATGGGGGCCTGTCCATTCTGAGCCCTCCCTGGCTCATTTTCCTAGCCAGTGTCAGATGGCTTTCTGGCTGAAGAGTGAGGCATCGCTCACCAGGACAGTGGCCCCATGGTATTGGGCACTGGGTATGGTGGAGGGGAGGGACAGAGGGTAACCTGGGGTTGGGGACCTTCTTGAGCTTGGCACGTGCTTACCGCATGGTAGGCAAGGCTGCCTCCCATCACTTTCACCCTGGAGGTCATCCTAGTGTTAAATGGCTTGATGGTGACCGTGTTCAACATCAGTGACTACCACTTACTATATGACCGCTAATCATATGACATTGTTTATAAAGGGCAGTCCTGATCGAGCCCCTTCCAGTGTGGTTTAACCGGCCACACAAGCTGACTTTCTTTTTAGTGTCACCTCTGTCACCTAATCCTCAACAGCACTTTCCTCCTGAGCTAGAAGCCTATGGGGAAGCTGCATTTATTTTCAGTGGCCCCGAGGTGCTCTTTCTTCCGTACAGGGGGGCGAGAAGCATTTCCATGCCCCTTCGTGAAAGGCTGGCTAGAGATGTGCTGTCATGGCCATTCACACAGCCTGCTTGAAGACAGCCTCCAACTCTGGCTTCATGGTTTTAAAATTAAGGTACCACTTACATATGGGAAAATTCACCCTGTGTGTATAGCTCAGTAAGTTGTTTTTTTTATTTAAAGATTTTATTTATTTATTTGACAGAGAGAGACACAGCGAGAGAGGGAACACAAGCAGGGGGAGTGGGAGAGGGAGAAGCAGGCTTCCCGCTGAGCAGGGAGCCCGATGCAGGGCTCGATCCCAGGACCCTGGGTTCATGACCTGAGCCGAAGGCAGACGCTTAATTACTGAGCCATCCAGGTGCCCCAAGCTCAGTGAGTTTTGGTAAACATGTAGATTTGTGCAACCACCACCATAATGAAGATATAGAAGAGCTCCATCTTTACCAGAATTCCCCCATGCCCCTCTGTGGTCAACCCCTCTGCCCATCCCCCATCCTTGGCAACCACTGATTTGTTTTCTCTCCCGATGGTTTTTCCTTTGCAAAAATATCACGGAAATATCATATAAATAGAGGCACACAGGATGTGGAATTTTCAGTCTGGCTCCTTTCACTTAGCATAGTATTTCTGAGGTTCATGCATGTTGTTGCCTGTATCAGTACTTCATTCCTCACCCATGTATGGATGTAGCGCGGTTTGTTTATCCATACCCAGTAGAAGGACAGTAGGGTTGTTTCCAGCTTTGGGCAATTTTGAATAAAGCAGCCATAAACATTTGCATAAAGGTTGTTGTGTGGACATAGATATTTATGTCATTTAGGAGTGGGACGATCGGGTCGGATGGTAAGTATATGTTTAACTCTGTAAGAGACCTCCACATTGTTTTCCAGAGTGTACCGTTTCATACTCCCATCAGCAGTATGTGAGAGTTCTAGTTCCTTCACAACCTCACCACTACTTGATATCGTTAGTTTGTCTTTTAAGTCATTCTTTTTTTTTTTTTTTTAAGATCTTATTTATTTGTTTGAGAGAGAGAGAGAGAGAGCGGGGGTGGGGGGTGGAGGAGCAGAGGGAGAGGGACAAGCAGACCTTGGGCTGAGCGAGGTGCCCCACGCGGGGCTCGATATCACAACCTGAGCCGAAACTAAGAGTCGGGCGCTGAACCAACTGAGTCACCTAAGCGCCCCTTGTTTTTTAAGCCATTCTAATAGGTGTGTGGTGGTACCTCGCTGTGGTTTTAATTTGCATTTCTCTAATAACAGAGGATCCTGAGCATGTTTTCATGGGCTTGTTTGCCATCCATCTAGCTTCTCAGATGACCTCAGATGTTTTGCTCTAGCTTCATTTGCAGTAGCTGGGGTTGAAGCTCTCCGCACGCTGGGGCTGCTCCCCTTGCACATGCCTCCACAAGCTGCTTCAGAAACTCAGACTAAAACAGTGCACCCTCAGAACCTGGTGGGGAGGGGAAGAGCGGATAACAAAGATCAGTGTGGGGCGCCTGGGTGGCTTAGTCATTAAGCGTGTCTGCCTTCGGCTTAGGTCATGATCCCAGGGTCCTGGGATCGAGCCCCGCGTGGGGCTCCCTGCTCAGCGGGGTGTCTGCTTCTCCCTCTGCCCTCCCCTCCACTGGGGCTCTCTCTCTGTCAAATAAAGAAATAAAATCTTAAAAAAAAGAAAGGCAGAGTGAGTGTTTTCTCAGATAGATTTGTAAGAACGAGGAGGACAGGAAGGGACGAGGAAGCCCCGGTTCTCTTGCAGGAGGGGCAAAGGCACAGTACATTCAGCATGGGGACATGAGAAACATTCTGCTATTCTAGTATCTGCGCTGCTATTCTAGAAGATAACTCAGCGAGCTACTGTTTCCCCGGGCCTCTCCGGAGAAGTAGGAGGCCGGTGATAATAGGCAGTGGCTAGGAGTTACAAAGACAAACGTGCAGCTGTGAGCATGACACTGTGGCTAGAGAGCCACTTGGTGCCTCATTGTATTCAGCTTCTTGTCAAGGTTCCCAAAGAATCTTCCCAAGAGCCTCTTCCCCTCGGCGGCTACGAGGTGCAGGTGCCGGGGTAGCGTCCTGCTGAGGCCGCCGTGCTTTTCCCTCAGCTTAGACTGGTCAAGACGTGTTCTCGGGGCTGCTTGCGCCCGGGCCTCGGTAAGGGAGGTGCTGCCACTTTGGTCGTGTCCCCGCTGCGCTGTCGGGCCCTGCCGGTCTTCCTGGGGCCCGAGGGAGCGCTCACAGGAGAAGGGACAGCTCAGACCCACCCGAGGCGCTGCTGATGGCGTGCCCGTGGGACTCATGGTAGGGAGGCAGGCTGGGGCCCGAGCAGAAGCCTTCCACACACACACACACACACACACACACACACACACACACACACACACGTTCCAAAAGATCACCTCAAAGAGGGAGTGAGTCTGGGATACAGGGCCAAGATAGCATTCGGGAGAAACACCTTCGACAGACATCCAGTGGACATGTGGCAACGTGGTGCGTCGCTCTTGGCCATCAGGTGTCTAGCTGCTAATAGTCACCACGCTCCCTAACCTACAGGGAAGGGCTGCGAAGTCATTCTTTCTTGTCTGCCCCACTCCCACCTGACAGGTCTGACGGTGACAGTGATGGAGAAGCAACCAGAAGCAGCCAGAGGCCCACTTTCCAGATAGAAAACGCAAAATGGTTTCATTACTTTGCTCTCCCTGAGAGCTCTTTAGAAAACAATCATCTGTTTAAGCAACCAGCCTTCAGGCCAGACCCCGTAGGCCTCGAGGAGGGGTGACCCCTTTGTTTTCCTCAGGAGGGTTGTCTGGGTGAAGCACTTAGGGCCAGAAATTGCTCTCACTCTCACGTTCTTATTTTGAAGGCTTAGAGATGTTTATTTGCAGGCTTGGAGATGTTCTAAATTCAAATATTTCTCTTTGCTCACTGAGTGAATCCCCCTGCCCTCCATCCTTTCCATGAACTCATATGAAAGAAGCAACATTCCTTCCCTTTCTGGTTTGAATGTCATTAGAGGTCAAAGGTGGTTTTGTTCTTGGGGATAGAGGACAGCTACCTGCTCCCTTGAAGTGGGTGGGTGGTTTGACTCAGGGCACTGGGTGTGACGAAGCGAGTTCATCAGAACCCAGGGCATCACCCGGTGGTTCCTGTTTCACTGGCAAATGATCTCTACCGGAAGAGGCCTGGCCCTGAGGCTTGCTCCCCAAGGGGCGATCGCTTCACACGGCACAATCTTTCTTCAAACTTGCACAGCTTTGAGTCCTCACTGTCCTCAAGTCTCAAGCAGACTCACTTGAGCAGAGAATTGCTAGAGAATTTACTGCTCTATCGAGGGCTTCAAACTTCAGCTATTAATTTTTCCATGTTGTTTAGGCACTGCTACAACAGAGAAGTTTTGTTCGTTGATTTCCAGAAGTATTTTTTAGGGTATATTTGCTCTTGTTAGAAATCATTTGGATTTATGTGTTGGTGTAGTCCATTCTTAATCATACCCTGCAGAGACCAAGAATCCTGAAGAAATAATTATTATATATGTTCAGTTCTTAGATGCCCTTGAATAGTGCTCTCACTGCTCATATAAAATGTGAGCCTGGGGAGGGTTGGTAGCTGCCTTGTTTTCTCCTTGAACTATACATAGGTGGGAGGCTGTTTTTTGTTTTTTGTTTTTTGTTTTTTTTCCTTTCTGTTCCCAAAGAACTCTTATTTTCTGGTACAGAGGGGAAGATAGAGCTAAATATTTAATTAGGAGAAGAAACACCAGGAAAATGTAAAGAACTTAGTGTGAAGAGGTAAGAGGGTGATTTTAAGGATTGGTAAAGAAGGCCTTCTTAACACAAAATAATACATGCCCATGGAAAAAAAAGGATAAGCTTTAGAAAAGCAAATTGTAGAAAATAAAAAAGTCACCATAAAGCCACCCCTTCTGAGATAATCACTGTGAACATCTTGATGTATGCTCTTCCTAAATGTGTTGAAATGTGGGTACGTGCATTTGCACATGCACACATGTGTTTACATGACTATTTTTACCAGAAAAGGTATACCTTGCATGTTTTGCAACTTGCTTTTTTTTAAATTTTATTTTTTAAGTTATTTTAATTCCAGTTAGTTAACATACAGTGTAATGTTAGTTTCAGCTGAAAAGTGACTCAACACTTCCATACAACACCGAGGACTCAGCATGACAAGTGCCCTCCTTAATCCCCATCACCTGTTTCCCCCATCCCTCCATCCCCCTCCCCTCTGGTAACCATCAGTGTGTTCTCTGTAGTTAAGAGTCTGTTTCTTGGTTTCTCTCTCTCTCTCTCTCTCTTTTTTTTCCCTTTGCTTATTTGTTTTGTTTCTTAAATTCCACACGAGTGAAATCATATGGTATTTACCTTTGTAACTTGCTTTTTTAAAAAAAAATGATTATGTTATGACAATCTTTTCATTTCAGTATGTACTAAAACAGCATCATGTGGATGTACCACAATTTACCCAACTAATTAATTCCTTCTTAACTTAAAAGTAGGTCTTTTGCATCAAATGAATTGGTCAACTAACAAGTGCTAACTGATTCCAGCACCAAAGTCCAGAAAAGATCTTTATGGATTAGGGAGAAGTTAAATATAAGGCCATAGGCTGGGGAGAAAATAACTATGTAGAGTGGGAGAAAGCTACATGGACTAATGTGTTGAGGACCTAACAAAAATTAGGATGAGCATAATGGAAATCAGGTAATAGATCTAAAATAATACATGATGTCAAAGAAAAAATATAGTTTTGAAGCTGGATATTCTACTTTTTTTTTCTTTTTTCAAGTTGCATAACATTTTGAGCCTCAGTGTCTGAATCTACAAAAGGCAAATAATTATTTCTATATCAAGGAGTAACTACGAACATAAAAGAGGGTATTATAAAATACCTGAAAGAAAGCTTGTCCTAGAATAGAATATGTGCTCAATATTTCTTCATTTCTTGCTCTACTTCTACCTGTTTGGGTTGTGTCGTGGGAAACCGGGAAGAGTTGGCGCCTACACTGGGAGCGGATGCGTGTGCTGTGTTGTTCTGGTGACACAGCTGTCCGTTGTTTAGAAAGGTGGTCAGAAGTTAGTGAGTTGCATGGAGATGATTTTTCAAGTTAAAACAAACTTTTACGGGTCTGTGGCCTTTAGGAAAAAAATTGTTTTTCCCATTGCCAGTCTAGTTGGCCAACAGGCATGGTGTAACATGGTGGTTCTCAGGGTGTGGTCCCCAGGCAGCTGCAGCAACACTCCCTGGGAACTTTTGAGAATGCAAATTTTCAGGCCCCACCTCAGACTTCCTGCATCAGAAACTCTGCAGGTGGATCCAGCAGTCTGTGTTTTAACCAGCCCTGTAGGTGATTCTAATGTGTGCTAAAGGCTGAAGACAGCTGGTGTGGCAAGAGTCCTGGGAACCAAGACTTCTAGGTCAAGAATATGCTCTAGCTCTCCAATTCCCTGTGGGACCTTGGGCAAGTCACTTCACTTCTTTAATGTTATATTTTCTCATTTAGAGAAAATAATATATCCCTGCCACCTCAAATGATTATTTCATCCACAATACATTTAGGAGAATGAAAGAAATTCAGATAATGTATGACATAAATGGAAGGGATACTTATTATTCCCCCTGTCCTCAGGCAGGGCACTGTCGAAAGCATCCCCATTTGAAGAGAAATGGTTCTATTTTTATTGACCACGAAAAGAAGAGCCTGTGCCCTCCATGGAAAATCTGGGTGGATGCTTTCATAGCCCTCCCAGCATTTTCTCCTGCATAAATCGAAATCAACTCAGGCAAACACCTTCAGCATCTCAAAGATGTTCTGAGGATGAGATCATCCGATGGGCATGAAAATTTTTTGGCCAAGAAAAAAACCCACAGGAGAGGTAACATTTATTATTTGTTCTCCTTTTTTGGTCCTTAGGGAAAATGGAAAGCAGTGGGTCACCCCCCTTGGGGGCCAACCCTTCATCTACGTGAACGGCATTATTAAGACGTCCCTTAGCCTGCCTGGCTTTTCCGGCTGAAGAGTTCTGCTTTCTTCCCCTCTGTTTGAAGGCCTTCTGGTACTCCCCTTACTCATCTTTGCTTCTGTTCTCTGAGCTCTTTCCACGTTCTTTAGCGACAGCCGCTCACGCATGTACTGCCCAGGCATCTCGAGTTCTGGAGTGCAGAAATGTGCACAGAACCGGGTCACCATCGGAGAGAGTGCTGGGAGCATGGCTGCACGGTTCTAGAACATCGGCCTCCAAAAGCACCATGCGACGCTGATAACTCAGAACAAGGCTGTGGCTCTGGACACAGCTCAGATGCTTTTTACTTTTACTCCAGTTTACCTAGTCATTCAGGTTTTATTTTTCATTGCCCTTGGCATGCCATCTTTTATTCGTGCCTAATGATCTCTGCTATTCTCCTGACACCTTTGATTTCCCGAATAGAAAAAAATAAATTTAACATATTTATATACTTACAGAAAATTAGAATATATGTGTGTAAGAAAATTGGAAGGAGAAACACCAGAATCTTAAAAGCAGTTTTCTTGGGGAAGTGAGATCACAAGCAATGTCATTCATTTTCTTCTTGCTTCTCTGAATATTTAAGTTTTTCTATGGCTGATGCATCAATTGTTTTAATTTTTTTTCAATGGCTTAATTTTTTAAAAAGCAAAAAATAAAACTGAAAAATTAACTCCCTGCATGCTCACAGGGTAACAAATAGGAAATGCTTGTGCTAAGATCTCGCTGCCACACTTGAGGTTCCATTCCAGAAGAATACAAAGCTGTGCTTGGCCATAAGACCTGGTTTGTCCAAGACCGTCCCGGTTTTAGCGCTAAAACTTGGCAAACCAGGACAGTTGGTCACCCTACCCACCACCCCACCCCCCGGCCTTCTCCATCTTCTTCTTTCGCTTGATCTACCGTGGCCGCTTTCTGCTCTCTGCACAGTCCTTCCCTCCTGTATCCAGCTCTGACTTTGCTGGGGACGTTCAGCTCAGTTGAGATTTGAGGACCGGAAGGAGCCTCAGGAGCATCATTTGTGTCTGTTGGTTCAAGTGAGGCTTAGCAGTAGAGAGCAAATGTGAAGAGGCCATTGAACTGAGCTCACTCCCTGGGCAGGGAGGGAGAGCAGAGCCTTTGGGACAGGAAGAAAAAACAGAAGGTTCAGGCGAAGAGCCCGTGTAACTAAGGGAGCTGTTGATGGTACTCTGTGGCAAGGGTGACATGAATTCTTTGGGGACTTTGGTTAGCTGTATTTCTCTCTTTCAGTTTAAATATATTATATTGACCTTATCTGGAGATCTCAGTTTACAAAGGGTTCATTCTAAATCAGTGGTTCTCAATCCTCGCCACACAGGAAAATCACCTGGGAAGCTTCGAAAATATTTAGGCCCCAGCCTAGACCATTTAAGTCAGAATCTCTAAGAAGGGAGGCTCAGGAATTCATATATATAAGATATTATAGTTACACAGAAGGTATTTACATATATTATTACATATGAAAGTCTACAGGAAGGAATTTTATATCCTGTAATTATGTAATATGTAATCATATGTAATTAACATATATTATACAATTTATATAAATTCCTTTATACATGTAATTATATTATTAATATGTATAATTTCCTAAGGATATATATATAAAGGAATTCATATATAAAGGAATTCATATATAAAGGAATTCATATATAAGTATATATTATAATTACATATATAAAGGAATTTATATATAATACAATTACATGTAATATGTAATCACATGTATATATTACGTATATAATTAATACCCTACATTACATATTACATTACCTATAATATATTGTTATATATAATATTAAAATTATATATAAAATTATGCATAAAAGTTTTTGGGAATTCATATAAATAGGTATTATTGCTACGTAAAATAAAGGAATTTACATTTAATTATTATTTATAAATTCCTTTATATATATATGAACTTACATATTCTATGTAATAATATATTAATATAGATCCCTTTATACATTATATATGTAATCACATAAATTCCTTGGTCCTTACAACCTTCTTTATTTCCTCTCTGCCTTCATCTTCTTGAGAAGCATTACTACAAAGCACCGTCTATCTACCTAATCTTCTCAGAGGAGTCTAGCCATGATTGAGAATCACTGATACAGACATTTAAGATGTGTGATGAGGGGACCTCGGGAGGTCAAGGTTGCTGAAGGACACACTGAGGAAATGAGTCAGCAGGTCTTATCCACAGAGTGGATAAGGGCAGGGAGGCAGTAAGACATGCAGAGGAGAAGGAATCTGTCTATAGAGACATGTAAGTCAAGGAAATGGCTCAAGAATGGACCAGAGGTCTGGATTCTGGTCCTTTAATGTCCAGAACTCCAGAAATCTTTCTCCAAGTCAGCAAGAAGTGTCTTACCTTCTAGACACTGGTGATTCAGTGAAGGGTCAGTGCTGTGGGCCATGGGCCCCTGGACTCAACTGCATTAGACTAAGGGATCAATGAGCACGAATGTCAGAGAGGGGACAAAAATGAGCCAGGAAGGAAAACTGGCTAGTCAACATGACCAAGATTGTGAAAAAAGGGGTGCCCGTTCTTGGTGAGAAAGCAGAGTACCAGATGAGCCTAGGTAGGATCACTTTTTGAGGGAGTGCTTGGGGAGTTGTTGACCACCGTAGTTTGCCTTTAATGGCCATGCCCAGCCTCTGTGGGGCCCATGCTGGAGCCATTCACAGCAGCTGCACTGTGTTGATAGCATTGATAGGTTGCTGGCTAGCTGGGGAACCAGCCCAGGCTGGAAGTGAGGAAGGACGTTGTGTTCCCAGCAGGTGTTCAGAAAACATGAGACCTCAGTCAAGGATTTCAGCATTGGCCTATGCTTTCCCACACTGGGTGGTCTTATTTATTATTTTTTTTTAGGATTATTTTGTGCTGAAGGCAGTTGGGAAGAAGCAGATGCAAGGAAAACTCTCTGCCCTCCCCCTATTTGCCTAAGAGCTGGACACAAATTTGTGAAGGTGTCCTTTTCCTACATCAGGAAGGGAAGAACTCTTAATCAGCAGGAGAGAACTCTAGACTCTTATTAACCCAGAGATGGGCACCAAGAAGAATCTACATGATAAATAATTAAATAATTCTAATCTTCTATTAGTTTGCCCCATTTTTAAAAAAAGATTTATTTTATTTTATTTATTTTAGAGAGCATGCACATGAGCATGGGGAGGGGCAGAGGGAGAGGATCCCAAGCAGACTCCTTGCCAAGCATGGGCCAACTTGGAGCACGAAGCGGGGCTCGGTCTTATGACCCTGAGATCATGACCTGAGCCGAAATCAAGAGTCAGATGGTCAACCGACTGAGTCACCCAGGTGCCCTAAGTTTCCATTTCTTTACATAAATAAATGTATGTAGGTAGGACAGGTATATGTAGACTTGCTGGAGAAAAGAAATGAGCTTGAATGTTTGCCTAATCTTCTCCTGAATGTTCTTAGCTGGGCTCTGTGGATATGAAAAGCAAATGTGAGCAGGCAAAGGGAGCCATGAAGAGCAAGAGGCCTCTCTGACCCTCCACTCTCAGCCCAGAGGCTCTAAGCTATGGCTAATAGAATCACCTGAAGATTTCTTAAAAACACAAATGCCAGGTCCCCACCCCCAGGGCCTCTGGCTTACTTGGTTTGAAGTGGGATTTGCAGCAGCCATGTTATTGAAATATTCTCCAGGTTATTCTGAAGTGTAGCTAGGGTGACGACCACTGACTTTACCTTTGGTGGGGCAACCAAATAGGTGGTCAGTCGGGAGAGGGAGAGGGATGAGGCAAGTAAAGAGGAGCAGAGGACCTGTTTGCCCCGCCCAAGGGCGTTAACCCTGGAATTGATCCAGGGGCTGGTTTTTATTTTGCCCTTTTTGCCTATTGATCTTTGGAGTTTTGCAAATCTTAATGTTTTAAAATATCTATTTTCCTTTTGGATCCTCAAATTTTAGCTACATCAGAATCACCAGGCAAACTTGTTAACACAGATTGCCAGGCCCCACTCCCGGAGTTTGTGATTCCAGAGCCCTCGGGGTGGGGCCTAATCATTTACCTTTCTGACAAGTTCCCAGGTTACACTGAGGCTGCCTCTCCAAGAACCACACTTTGAGAACCTCGGGTCTTACTTTATCATTTCATTCTTTTAGTAGTTTAGTTTTCTGGATTTAGTGTTTCAGTTAGATCTTGATTTTCCTCAGCTTTTGTTTTACTCTTCCCATTAAACTATGTTCTATTTTTTTCTCAATTTATAGTTTTTTTAAAAGATTTTATTTATTCATTTGAGAGAGGGTATGAGGAGGTATGGGGGGGAGGGGAAGAGGGAGAAGCAGACTCCCCACTGAGTGTGGAGACTTTCACTGGCCAGATCCCAGGACCCCAGACCACTACCTGAGCGGAAGTCAGATGCTTGACTGACTGAGCCACCCAGGCGCCCCTTAATTTATAGTTTATCTAGATTTTTCTTGCCACCTTTGACGCTAATTTATACTCCATTTTATTTTATCAATATTTTTTTAATTTGCCCTTTTGGCCCATGTAACAGACTGTTAGTTGCCCACTCAAGGGTCATTTTATATCCCCCTTTCCTGTTAACGAGACCCTAATTTTGTTGAGGTATTGGGTGGTCACGTGCCTCATGAGAGCCTCTAAAGTCTCAGCTGTGATCTTTTTTTCAGCTTTATTGAGACGTAATTGATAAGTGATACTGTAAGATACTTAAAGTGTACATCATGATAATTCGATGTACGTGTCCACTGTGAAAGGGTTCCTCCCATCTAGTTAACACATCCATCGCCTCACATGTTTATCTTTTGTGTGTGAGAACATTTCAGTTCTATCCTCCTAGCGAATTTCAATTATACAATACAGTGTTATCAGGGGTGACTCTTAATTAGACTAAAACAATAAAGGTAATCCCACTTCCTTGCTGATGACTAGCATAAAAATGGCAATGTGAAGGGAAGTCAGCTGGTGGTCCCTGGGAAAGTTTTCTTTAGAATAGGAATCAGGAACATTCTGTGTGCCAGGCTTCAGACTGTTGTATGAAGGTTTGATCCTGGGAGAAGAAAGAGCCATCTGGCATCTATTGAGGGAACAAGCCTCAGGAGTAAAGGCAATACCCTGAAGATGGCAGAGCAGAAAGGTGGAAGGAAACCAGGTCCTTGACGATGTCCTTGAGCCACTGAGCTAACAAACCCTGGACCTGCTTTATTTCCAGAGTTTCTGTTACGTGAGATTCTCTTTGTTTAAGGCATTTGAAGTTAGGTCTTCTGTTTCTTCAAGCCAAAAACATCCTGAATGACATATGTTATTTTAGCCACCTGAAGATTACTCTATTTTTATTTGCCTGAAGATATTAGTGTATATATCTTAAATTTCTTGAGATCAGAAATTATGATTTCTTTGCATTTTAAAAAATGCTTCCATTTTTTTTAAAGGATTTTATTCTTAAGTAATCTCTACACCCAAATGGGGCTCAAACCCACAACCCCAAGATCAAGAGTTGCATGCTCCACCAACTGAGCCAGCCAGGCACGCCAAAATGCTTCATTTTTAAAAGAGTAATTTTAGGTTCACAGCAAAATTAAGAGGGTACAGAGATTAACCAGATATCCCTTGCCCCCCTCAATATATATATAGCTTTCCCCATTAAAACATCTTCCACCAAAGTGGTACATTTTTTACAACTGAGGAATCCACACTGATATCCAAAGTCCATAGTTTACATTAGGGTTCACTTTTGTTGTTGTTTGGACAAATGTATAATAACATACATTTACCATGACAGTATCATACAAAGTAATTTCACTGCCCTAAAAAATCCTCTGTGCTCTGGCTATTCATCCCTCCACCACCCAAGCCCTAGCAACTACAAATCTTTTTACTGTTTTGCCTTTTCCAGAATGGCAGATGGTTGGTATCTTACAGTGTATGGCCTTCTCAGATTGGCTTCTTTCACTTAGTAATGTGCATTTAAGTTTCCTCCATGTCTTTTCATGGCTTGATAGCTCATATCTTTTAGCACTGAATAATACTCCATTGTCTGGATGTACCATAGTTTATTTATCTCCTCATCTACTGAAGGACATCTTGGTTGCTTCCAAGGTTTGGCAATTATGAACAAAGCTGCTATAAACATTCGTGTGCAGGAGGTTTTTGTGTGAACATCAACTTTCAATTCCTTTGGGTAAATACCAAGGTGCATGATTGCTGGATCATTTGGTAAGAGATTATTTCATTTTGTAAGAAACTGCCAAACCGTCTTCAAAAGCGGCTGTTTCACTTTGCGTTCCCACCAGCAAGAAGTAAAAAATTTCTATTATTCCACATCCTCACCAGTGTTTGGTGTTGTCAATGTTTCAGATTTGGGCCATTCTAATAGGTATGTAGTGGTATCTCACTGTTGTTTTAATTTGCATTTCCCTCATGTCATATGATGTGGAGCATCTTTTCACATGCCTATTTGCCATCTGTGTATCTTCCTTGTTGAGGGTCCGTTAAGGTCTTTGACCCAGTGTTCAATCAGGTTGTTTTCTTATTGTTGATTTTGTGAGTTCTTTATATGTTGTGGAGAATAGTCCTTTATCAGATGTGTCTTTTGCAAATATTTTCTCCTGGTCTGGGTCTTGTCTTCTAATTCTCTTAGTATTGTCTATTGGAATCATGACATTTTATGCAGAATTTTTCCAAGGTCTCGAATACAACATAGTTTGAGAGAACAAATTAATAATTTCATTTCTGTAATTATTTCATTTCCATACCTTTTAAGACTTAGTTTGTATCAAGCTTATGCTAATCACTTGGAACACTAAAATGAACATATGACGTACAGCTTTTGGTTGTTCAAAACAAAAACAGGACACCTGACCACCTTTAGAGACAGAGGCTTTATTGTGAGGCCGTGTGTGGATGGGCCTCTCATATCTCATAGCTCTGAGCCTGTCCTCTTCTTGCCTCTGGCTTATCTGACCCACATGGGCCTCTCTTTCTATTTTTGTGAGTTCTATCCTTCTCCTTCCACCAACCAACTGGCCAAAGGGGTAAAAATTCTTTCAAGTTTCAGAGGGACATACTTATGTTAGTTTATTATCACCTTTATAGGAAAAAAGCTCTCAGGCCCACTACTTTGTAATCACTGGACAGCTTTGGGTCAAGTGCCACCTTGAGTCAGCCAACGACCTACCCCAAGACAATAAAATACCCTGATGTATCTTCCTTCAAACTCTAAGAGGAAGTTGGGAATGAAAGGTACCATGACGAGAATGTTGAAAGGGTTTAAAAGGGTGATTTAGAAAATAACTCCAGAACTAATACCTTTAGTCACTGCTGCCTTGCCTTCACTCTGCTCCCTGTTTGCCATGTTTTGGAGTGCTTTTAATGATTTCTACCTCCTCAGATCAAAAGAATGAAATAAAACAGAATCAAAGTCTCTTTTTTAAAATTAGTAATGATTCTCAGGGTGCCTGAGTGGCTTAGTCAGTGTCAGACTCTTGATTTCGGCTCAGGTCATGATCTCAGGATCCTGGGATCAAGCCCCTCACTGGGCTCTGCACTCGGTGGAGAGTCTGCTTGAGATTCTCTCTCTTCTTCTCCCCCTACCCCCCAACTCACGTGTGGCACTCTCTCTCTCCAAAATAAATGAAGAAATATTAAAAAAAATAAAATTAGTAACGATTCTTAACTTGTTTGAGGGAAAAGAAATGGAAACTAAGTTATCAGGGCTAAACAAAAATGTGCTCTGTTGGAACAAACCATCAATCCACAGTATCATAATTTCTAAAGGACTAACAATATTTAGAAATATTAAATTAACTAGTTAATTTAAGACAACAGTTAACTAGTTAAGATAAAAGCAACTACTGTTGTAGTTGTTTTTCCTTACAGTCAAATATTACTGTACATATAATTATATTCCCAGAGCAAGAGGTTATCATACTGGCATCAACTTCACCAAGAATAAAGACTTAACTGGAGGATAGATTAGGTTCCTGTACTTAAATGGAAAAAAAATTTTTTTAAAGATGTATTTATTTTTATTTTAGAGAGAGAGAGAGGACATGAGCAGGGATGGGACAGAGGGAGAGGGAGAGAAAGAATCCTCAAGCAGACTCCCCACTGAGCTGGGAGCCCTACTCTGGGCTTGGTCCCATGACCCTGAGATCATGACCTGAGCTGAAATCCAGAGCTGGCCACTTAAACGACTGAGCCACCCAGCCACCACTTAAATGGAAAATTTTTACTTTTATTTGTTTTCGTTTTATTTAAATTCCAGTTAACATCCAGTATTAGGTTCAGATGTAGAATTTAGTGACTCAACACTTCCATACAACACCTGGTGCTCATCATATAACAAGTGCCCTCCTTAATACCCATCACCCATTTAACCCACCCCGCTGCCCTCTTCCCCTCCAGCAACCCTCAGTTTGTTCTCTATAGTTCAGAGTCTATTTTATGGTTTGTCTCTCTCTTCTCTACCCGCACCCCGTGTTCATCTGTTTTTCTTAAATTCCACATGAGTGAAGTCATATGGTATTTGTCTTTCTCTGACTGACTTATTTTGCTTAGCATAATACACTCTAGTTCCATCCAGGTTGTTGCAAATGGCAAGATTTCATTCTTTTTGATGCCTGAGTAATATTTCATTGTATATATATACCACATCTTCTTTATCCATTCATTGGTTGATAGACATTTGGGCTCTTTCCATAGTTTGGCTATTGATAATGTTGCTATAAATATCAGGGTGCATATATCCCTTCGGATTAGTATTTTTGTATCCTTTGGGTAAATACCTAGTAGTGCATTTGCTGGATTGTAGGATAGATCTATTTTTAACTTTCTGAGGAACCTCCATACTGTATTCCAGGAAAATTTTTATTTTTAAATAGAAAAACACAAGTGGGGGGCTCCTGGTGGCTCAGTCAGTTAAATGTCTGCCTTCGGCTCAGGTCATGATCCCAGGGTCCTGGGATCGAGCCCCATGTCGGGCTCCCTGCTCAGCAGGGGAGTCTGCTTCTCCCTCTCCCTCCCTCCCCACTTGTGCTCTCTCTCTCTCACTCTGTCTCTCAAATAAATAAATAAAATCTTTTTTTAAAAAAAGAGCCTGGGTCGCTCAGTTGGTTAAGCAACTGCATTCAGCTCAGGTCATGATCCTGGAGTCCCTGGATCGAGTCCCGCATCGGGCTCGCTGCTCGGCAGGGAGCCTGCTTCTCCCTCTGACCCTCCCCCCTCTCATGTGCTCTCTCTCTCTCTCTCATTCTTTCTGTCTCAAATAAATAGATAAAATCTTTAAAAAAAATAAAAAAAATAAAAAAAGAACAGAAATACACAAGTGTAATTTCAGAATTATTCTTTAAAAAAAAATGATAGTTTTTCTTTATTAATTTGAAAAAAACTGGAAATAAATAGTGGGTGATACTTTTATTTTCTGCCATCTACTGATCTGCATTTTCTAATGTTTCTACAGTGAGCATATATCACTTCAAAAATAATAAAATGTTAGGGCACTCGGGGGCCCAGTCAGTTAAGCATCTGCCTTTGGCTCAGGTCGTGATCTCAGGGTCCTGGGATGGAGCCCCACATTGTCACTGGGCTTGCTGCTCAGCGGGTAGTCTGCTTCTCGCTCTCCCTCTGCCCCTACCCCTGCTTGTGCTCTCTCTCTCTCTCTCAAATAAATAAATAAAATCTTTAAAAAACATGTATGAAAATGTTACATTAATGTATGACCTGTAAGTAAGTAAAAGGAAAATAAAGGAATTTATTTGGTGTAGTGCCCAGTGGGGTGTCATAAGTAAATAAGTGCTTTGTTTTCTAATGCTTTTGAGGGTGATGATCTCCATTCCGGAGTTAGCAAATGTAAACAACACGAGGTACCCTGGGAACACACTGTAGCCTATTTTGATTCATTTGAATTTAGAATTGTGGTAATAAACCTATTTGGAAGCGTCAGATGATGGCTACTTATATGAGTATTTGCGCTATGACTTCACTTGCCGTGGATTTAGATTGCACCCAAAAGGACAGCTGTGCACGATGCTATTTTTATCTGCCTCCAATCCTCAGGAACTTGTTTATCCAAATTGTAGCAAACCACGCAGTCCTCAGTGGAAACCCACCAATATCAAATGCAGTGCCTTTAAAAGCAACCCATGTTGCAACATGGGCGGGGGAATACATGTTATTTAAAAGAAAACATTCTTCACAGGGTAGGTGTCACTAGAACGCCGCTCAAGCCATATTGTTGCATCGCCAACAGAATCCAGTTCCCTTCCTCTAGGACCTTGTCCCTGCCTTCCTTTCTAACTTTACACTCCACTTTCCAACCACATGAGATCGCCCTTCCCCAAGCAAGCCAAACACCTTCAGCTCAGCCCGAACAAATCTCCAGACATCACCACACAAACACTTTCAGATGTTCATATACAAAACGCCAAACATTAAAACCTCCATTCTATCGTAGCTAATTTTTTTTTTTTCAAAAAAAGAGGCAATGTGTTTTGCAGAACAAAAACAAAAACAAAACAAAACAAAACAAAAAAACCCTGAGGATGGAGGACAATTTCATGCAACGGGACAAATAACTACACCAGAGGAGGAAAATTTAGGCAGCGTGTGCATCGGGGAGTAAATGTTCTCCCTTGCGAAAGTTCACGAATCTAAACTCCTGGCAGGGAGACAGTGAGAATTATTTTGTTTCCGATTTGGTAACTTGTGACCATTTACAAAGGCAAAAAAAGAGATTTTTTAAAAATCTCATTAGAATAAAGGCTGTTTTTAGATTCTTTATTTCCTTTGTTCATTCAACATGTATTAATTGGTCTTGGCTCTCTTGTGGGGCAGAGCTTTGAGCTAGAGAAGTCTTACAGTTAACTCAGACATGGTTCCTGCTTTCCAGAAGCCTATGGTCAATTAGGGCAGAAAGAGATTGTCTACATTATATAATCCAAATATGTTCTGATAAAGGTCATAAGTGGAGCTAACCGTCTGTGGGTGCTATCAATATACTTCCTCTCCACTAATCACTGCCATGGACAGTGTTTCTAGCACAACTGTTCAGGGACTCAGAGATCCAGGCATACCCTGAGTGGTCACACAGCTTGACTCAGCCATATATATTTGCTAGCTCTGGACTGAGCAGTAGCTCTTGCCGGAGGAGGGAAGAAGAGGACAGTGGCGAATTAAGTGTGAACAGCCCTATCTTTACAAGCCCTATCTTTACTGTCTACAGTATGGGTGGCAGCCGCTTTATGCAAAATTTCGTGGCTTTGCCAAAAACAGTTCTGTTTTCCTTCTCTGATTTTCTCCATTCAGGTTTGCAACTTGTGAATGAAGAATCTTAAGGGAGACGTGAGTCAGCTATTGCTGCGCTCATTTTATGTAAAAAACAATCTTAAATCTCTCCATAGCTTCTTTTTTTAAAAATTTTATTATGTTATGTTAATCACCATACATTACATCATTAGTTTTTGATGTAGTGTTCCATGATTTATTGTTTGCGTATAACACCCAGTGCTCCATGCAGAACGTGCCCTCTTTAATACCCATCACCAGGCTAACCCATCCCCCCACCCCCCTCCCCTCTAGAACCCTCAGTTTGTTTCTCAGTCCATCGTCTCTCATGATTCGTCTCCCCCTCCGATTTCCCCCCGCTTCATTCTTCCTTTCCTGCTATCTTCTTCTTCTTTTTTTTAACGTATAATGTATTATTTGTTTCAGAGGTACAGATCTGTGATTCATCATGCTAAGCGAAATAAGTCAATCAGAGAAAGACATGTATCATATGATCTCACTGATATGAGGAATTCTTAATCTCAGGAGACAAACTGAGGGTTGCTGGAGTGGTGGGGGGTAGGAGAGATGGGGTGGCTGGGTGGTGGACATTGGGGAGGGTGTGTGCTATGGTGAGCGCTGTGAATTGTGGAAGACTGATGAATCTCCATAGCTTCTAATCAGAAACATTCATTGTCATGCTCCTGGGTCTCTAAGTCAGCCGAGGTTTGGCTGAGCGAGGCTGGATTCCAGGTTTCTGACCTTGTTGAGGTCTGCTTCACATTATGGGGCTCATGATCTCAGATGACAGAAATGCAAGAAGGCAAGCCAGACTACGCGATGGCTGTTAAAGAACTTGCTCACACCCGGCGTACTCTCTCTTCCCCCCATATTTCATTGGTCAGAGCAAGTGATATATGGCCTGGCCCCACATCACCAAGGCAGGGAAGTAATCTCTGTCTGTCTGAGTGGAAGAAACTGCCAAGTCACGAGGGCATGGATGTAATTTATGTAATTCAGAGAAAGCATAAAGAACTGGGAACAATGATCTAATCTATTATAAGGGATTGCTGTTTTTCACAAAGAGAGAACCTAACAATGAGACACATAAGTAAGTGACCTCTTCCTGTGCAGTGGGGCTGTTGCCGACCTTCGGGTACTGGAACATGGGATTGACACCCGTGCCCAGCACTCCTGTGTGGTTAGAGCTGAAATAATCACTCCCGCAGACTTTGAGGGCTTTTGTTCCTGGCCTCAAAGAAGCTTTGAGCCTGCTGCTTCACGAACAGCGAAGAAAACACATCATCTTTCTCTTTAGTGTCCTTGCCTGCTCATTCCCTTCCTCCTGCCCCACCCCCACCACCACCATGCTTCTCCAGCCCACTGTGTTTATGGCCGCTCCCATTCACTCAGTGATACCCCCCTGGATCCACTCTTATCCAGCCCAGTGCTGCTATGTTGCTGTAAATACATGCCTACGTTTCTGAATCTCAGTGATGAAGAAACATCTCGAGAACCTGGCTGTGTGGTTTGTAAGCAAGTCTGTCTTTGGAAACGGAGGTCTGGGTCTCTTCTGAAAACGCTTATATGAGCTGCTTCCAAAGAAACTCATAGCCTCATAGAATGTGAGTGCTGGGACTTTAGAGGGCATCTAGCCAACCCTACTGTTTTAGAGATAAAGCAAATGAGGCCCAGAGAGTCCATTTAGTGAAAGAACTGAGACTGGGGCCTTGGACTTCTTATTCTCAATCCAGGGGGCCCAGAGTGTCTCACCACTTCCATCCTTCCCTGAGGGAGTTAGTTTCATTCTTATTAAAATTACAACATGTGCTACAGGTACTAGATGAACTCCTGTAAGTACAAGGATTTGGGGGCCCTGGACTGTCTCTGTTCATACACTCATTGAGAGCTCCCCAAACTAGCAAATTAGACTATTTGGTCTAGGAAAAAGAGGTCTCAGCTAAAATGCAAAGATAACTATAAAGAGATAATCCTTAGCTTCTGATCTTCTGAGGGCCTGAGGACCAGAGTTGCATTTTAGAGACAGCCCTCCCCACCAACTCCAGCATTCCCAGGACAATCTCATAGAAAACTAAGGGGTTGGAGGGACCCTAAAATAACTGAAAGTGTATCCCAAATAAATGGGAAATTGCCAAACTGACTGGTTGTATTTGTAAGTGACTATATTCTTTTTACCACCACCAGAATTGAAATTCAGAGCTGATACTATAAAGGAAAAATAGAGTAAGTCAGTGTTTTTCCAGACCTGAGTCTGTGACTGTGCGTTTTGAACCTACCGTCCGTTGGCAGGATAGTAGTACCAACTGCTAGTACCAGGAATGAAAATAGAGTCAGCCTGTTAGCCAGTCTGTATGGAAAAAGACCTGCAACAATTTAAACATGGAATACTTTCATTTTGCTTATACGCATTTAACTTTACCCCATAAACATGCAGGATTTTTGTTAGTAAGAAAAAATAATATTTTACCTAAAAACAATCACCGCCCACCCTCCACTACTCATTCCTACCTGCTACAGATCCTCTCCATTTTCACTTATTTTTGGCCCTACCCACATACCTTAGCATTGGAGTCGTGTCCCCTTACATCTTTCTTACTCAAATTTGCAATTTCCCCCCAAACCTTTGTGCCTTTTTATTTTCTGGTTTCATTGGTGTTGAGGATTTAGTTGGCCAGGACACCGGCTGAATTGGAGAAGTCAAATTAAATAGAAAAATCAATAAAAGAAAAAGCACTGAGACCACTAAAGTGCATTTATCATTCTGAAGTGGGCTTCAGAACAGGTACTATGTATTTACTAATGTTGTCTGCCCTACTTAAAAATTACTTGAAGAGAATTAGATAAGTTACCAAGATACGATTTGATCAAAACTGAAACAGCAGTAGAAGGAAATTGAGTTCTTTTTAACAGGTGTGGGAAGCCCCAGCTGAGTAAGACCGGGGCAGTCAGGAGGGGAGCACTTGCCCGGGTCTATTCTGCCCAGCGCCGTGGAGGCGGGGACGAGGAAGGGCACTCAGCCATGCAAGAGGCCAGGGGAGACTTCTGGGAGGGCTCCCTGGTAGAGATGGGTCTCGAACGAGGTCCTGAAAGATAAGTTGATTTAGCCAAGGAAAGAAATGTTCCTAGAAGGGCTAACGGAAGCTGGGCTAGGCAAAGTTATACAACCAAGCTTTACTCTTAGTTCCAGTCTTCCTGGCGAACAAGGCAAAAAGGGGAAGTATCATGTGCTACTTATTTCTTACTATTTGAGAAAAGGGAAATACCATTCCAGGAACTAAAAATGAAACTCTAGATTAGCGATTCGCAAGTTTTAGCCTGTATAAAAATCCCCTCGAACATCATGAAATGCGCAGAGTTCTGGACCCCAGCTCCAGAGATTCTGACTCTCTAGTTCTAGGGTGCGGTCCAGGACTCTGAAATAAACAAGCTCACCCAAATAATCCCAACGTAGGTTCCTCTTTCCACCCACTTAAAAAAAAAAATACCACTATCAAAAGAGTTTTTTTTTTAATCGATTTTTCATTCATTTGTTCATTCAAAAAACTATTAAGCACTGTCCTCAATGCTGGGGATTGACCAGAGAACGAGACAGAGTGGCCCTCTGCCCTCAGGGAGACCCTGGGCAGTTAAAAGGAGGGCTACAGGGTTTCGGGGCCAGCCAGGCTCTTCTCCTCCTGTGCTCCCCACGGCCCTCCAGACCAGAGGTCTGCACCTTGTCCCACATGCTCATTGCCACTTCTGCTCCTAACCACAATCTTTCCCAGTTTCATTTTTGGTGATGAGCCATCCCCCTGGGTCCTGGAGCCTCTGTCATGGAGGAGGTGCCCGCTGAGGCCCCGGGGTGGAAGCTCCTAGGATTCTCCAAATCCTGCAGCAGCTTCTTTGAGTGACCGGTTGAAGCGTATGTCACCAGAGGTGGCAGCCTGGATGTAGGGACAGAGACCACCGAGGGTCCTGACAGGTGCAGAGGGGCTGGTCAGGATGGACCTAGATGTGTAGGCTCCCAGCTTCAAAGACCGTGTGCTATAGATTGAATATGTGTGCTCCCCAAATTCAGACGTTGGACCCCTTTCCCCTAATATGAAGGTATTTGGAGATGGGGACTTTGGGAGGTGTTAGGGGTTGATGGGGTCATTAGGGTGAGGCCCTCACAATGAGATTAGTGCTCTTATAAGGTGAGGCAGCAGAGAGCTTGCTCTTTGTCAATGCCATGTGAGGACACAGCGAGAAGGCAGTGATCTATAAACCAGGAAGTGGACTCTCCCGAGAACACGACCATGTGGGTATCCTGATCTTGGACTTTCAGTTTCCAGAACTATGTGAAAATACAGTTGACCCTTCAACAGCATGGGTTTGAACTGCGTGGGTTCACTTATACACAGATTTTCTTTGATTCAGTACAGTACTCTCAAGTATTCTCTCTTCCCTATGATTTTTTTTTTTTTGGGGGGGGGAACTTCCTTATGATTTTCTCTTTTTTTTCTTGATTGATTTTTTAAAAATTTTTATTTAAATTCAATTTAGTTAACATATAGTGTATTATTAGTTTCAGGGGTAGAATTTAGTGATTCATCAGTTGCATACAACACCCAGTGTTCATTACATCAAGTGCCCTTCTTCATGCCCATCACCCAGTTACCCCATCCCCCACCGACCTCTCCTCCAGCAACCCTCAGTTTGTTTCCTAGAGTTAAGAGCTTCCGTGGTTTGCCTCCCTCTCTGTTTTTGTCTTATTTTATTTTTCCTTCCCTTCCCTTATATTCATTTGTTTGGTTTCTTTTCTTTTTTTTTAAGATTTTATTTATTTACTTATTTGAGAGAGGGAGAGGGAGGTACAGAGAGCATGAGCAGGGGGGAGGGGCAGAGCAGGGTGGGGCAGAGGGAGAGGGAAAGGCAGGCTCTCTGCTGAGCAGGGAGCCTGATGTGGAACTCGATCCCAGGACCCTAAGATCACGACCTGAGCCAAAGGCAGACGCTTAACCAACTGAGCCACCCAGGCACCCTCATCTGTTTTGTTTCTTAAATTCCACATATGAATGAAATCATATGGTATTTGTCTTTGACTGACTTATTTTGCTTAGCATAATACCCTCTAGTTCCATCCATGTCATTGCAAATGGCAAGATTACATTCTTTTTGATGGCTGAGTAATATTCCATTGTATATATACCACTTCTTCTTTATCCATTCAGCTGTTGATGGACATCTGGACTCTTTCCATAGTTCGGGGGTTGTGGACACTGCTGCTATAAACATTGGGGTGCATGTGCCCCTTCATATCACTCTGTTTGTATCCTTTGGATAAATACCTAGTAGTACAATTGCTGGGTCGTAGGGAAGTTCTATTTTTAGCTTTTTGAGGAACATCCACACTGTTTTCCAGAGTGGCTGCACCAGCTTGCATTCCCACCAACAGTAAGATGGTTCCCCTTTCTCTGCATCCTCGCCAACATCTGTCATTTTCTGACTTGTTAATTTTAGCCATTCTGACTGGTGTGAGGTGGTATCTCATTGTGGTTTTGATTTGTGTTTCCTTGATGCCGAGTGATGTTGAGCACTTTTCCATGTGTCCATTGGCCATTTGGATGTCTTCTTTGGAGAAATGTCTGTTCATGTCTTCTGCCCATTTCTTGACTGGAATTTTTGTTTTTTGGGTGTTGAGTTTGGTAAATTCTTAATGGATTTTGGATACTAGCCCTTTATCTGATATGTCATTTGCGAATATCTTCTCCCATTCCATAGGCTGCCTTTTAGTTTTGTTGACTGTTCCCTTTGTTGTGCAGAAGCTTTTTATATTGATGAAGACCCATTGGTTCAATTTTGATTTTGTTTCCCTTGCCTTTGGAGATGTGTCTAGCAAGAAGTTTCTCCAGCCGAGGTCAAAGAAGTTGCTGTCTGTGTTCTCCTCTAAGATTTTGATGGATTCCTGTCTCAAATTTAGGTCTTTCATCCATTTTGAGTTTATTTTTGTGTATAGTATATAAAAGTGGTCCAGTTTCATTCTTCTGCATGTAGCTGTCCAATTTTCCCAACACCATTGTTGAAGAGACTGTATATTTTCTGTTGAATATTCTTTCCTGCTTTGTTGAAGATTAGTTGACCATAGAGTTGAGGGTCCATTTCTGGGCTCTCTATTCTGTTCCATTGATCTATGTGTCTGTTTTTGTGCCAGTACCATACGGTCTTGATGATGACAGCTTTGTAATAGAGCTTGAAGTCCGGAATTGTGATGCCACCAGATTTGCTTTTCTTTCTCAAAATTCCTTTGGCTATTTGGGGTCCTTTCTGATTCCATACTTCCTTATGATTTTCTTAACATTTTCTTTTCTCTAGCTTACTTTAGTGCAAGAATGTGGTCTATAATACATACACAAAATTGATGTTAATGGATTATTTGTGTTATCCATAAGGCTTCCGGTCAACAATAGGCTGCTAGTAGTTAAGTTCTGGGGCAGTCAAAAGTTACACATGGATTTCTGATTGTGTGGGGGGGTCAGTGCCCCTATGCCTTGTGTCGTTCAAAGGTCAAGTGTAAAAGTCTGTGGTATTTTGTATGGCAGCCCAAGCTAACCAAGACATGGCGGAATTGCTGTCAGCCCCTCTCCTGGCTATAGCCTCTCTGCACACTCTGGGGTTCAGTTTAACCCTTTGGCCCCAGCCCTGCCCTGCCCACTTATCTGTATGGGCACTCCTTTCAGAGTCTGGGACCTTATCCTGCTGCCTACACCCTCTCAATCAGCTTCAGAGTGATTACACGCCCACCTGCTCTTACAATGACCATGTCTGAGGACTTTCTTTATTAAGCAAGCACTGCAGACCTTCAGCTGCCACCATCTAGCATTTAGACAGAGAAAGAAGCCCCAGAAAGTGTGTGCATGTGTCTCGGTGTGGGTGGAGTTTTTGTGTGAGTATGCATGTGGGTGTGTGTTGAGAGATGATATATAAACGGACAAAGGCCAGACTGTATATGTAATAATAAAACTGTAACCCACGGTCTGTAGCAAACAACTCAGGAAGCCAGCCTGCTGTAAATCGAACATGTACAAGTCACACCCTATCTCCAGTAACTGGTCCAGGAAGCCAAACAATAATCCTTGTAACAATGGCCCCTCCTTTTATCCCCTCTTCCAAGTTGGGAGAAGCCAAACATGCACCCCCTAGCCAGTCACTAGAACCAATAATTAGAACTTGTTTCTGGTTCCTCATGCCAACAGCCTCTGCTATCAGAGCATACATGAAACCTTCTCTTTTTCCCACTATCAAGTTTTCCCACTCCTGTGCCTGCCTTTGAGCCTCGGCCAAAATGCAAGTGATGGTGGCCGACTCCCCTGCTCCAGCAAGCTTGGAATCGACAGTCTTTGCTTGTTCTCATTTGGATGATCTTCATGTATTTCCGCAGCGTGCAGGAGCGTGGAGAAGCATGTGTGTACGAGCCTGCACTCACTGTGAGATCTCATCACTTCTGGGTTTGTTCCCTTGCCCCTCCTCTTGCAGGGCTGATGGGAAGGGAGGGTTGGGCAGGGAGGAAGCAGGAGGGAAGGGAGGAGGATTTGAATGAGAGTCACTTCTGTGATACAGACCGTTGATGATAAAAGCCAAACTTTTGTGTGAAGTAATAGAGTCCCAGAACCTAGAACCAGTCCCCCCACCCCCTCTCCAGCCCTCTTGAGCCCGACAAGGCCTCAGAGCGTTGCCCAGTCACCATACTTCATGACCTCCCTTTCTCCTTTCATTGTGGAAAGCCAATGGCAGGCACCAGGACGAGGTTACCCCCCGCCTCTGTGCCTGCCATTGGCTCCGGGGCCTCCCCGGTGTCTCATCGTTGTGACCGCGGCCCTGACTTCCCTTTAGTTACAATTGTATCAGGATTTAATCCGAAGCCAGGCAGCCGCTTGCCAAAATTAATGGTTAGTAAAATTAGAACAAACACAGGTAAATAGCCTTTACCTAGCACACAGCTTCCCTGTGATTTTAACGGCAGCAAAGAGATCACTGAGGTGCTACAATTTTCTGATCAATGATGGTAATTTTCCTCCCCTTTAAGATAAGCTTAATCACACTAAGGGGTCAAAAGAAAATCACATGGTTGCGCAGGAGCGAAGCCCGGCACACTCGGAGAGATCGTGCGGAGCCGCCCGACTCTGCCGCAGTAGAGTCCGCGGTCCGGCCACAGATACCGGCTTCTGCAAAGCCCCCTGGCGAGCTGTCCTTTTCAAATTGAAGAAACCAAGGCTGACACCCGGCCCTGGCCAAACGCGTGCCTGCGGCCCGGCGTCCACCACTAGTCCTACCAGGGTGCGAACGGCCGAATGGAGGAGGCCCCCAGCCGTGGGCGTCCCCTCCAGCACGCGGGTGTTACAGCGGGGGATGTGCGTGCTGGCACCGGGAACGGCAGCCAGACTCAGCGCCACACCTGGCGCCCGCACGTCCGAGCCTGTGGTCTGCGCACGTGCTCGGCGAGACTTCTCGCCCTGTTCTCAGATCCATCATCCTGTGTTGGACTTGTCTGCTTTCTCCAGCTGTGTGCTCTGCGTCGTCAGCGACGCTGCAGAGCATCTTGTGTCAGTTGACTTAAGCCAGTTTAAAACAGTGAAATGCATCCTGTGGATCCATAAACAAACTGAACGTTTCATGAATCACCAACCCATTTCTTGTGAGTAAGAACGGAGATAAACAGTGACTAATGTCGCTGAAAAGCAACTATGCACTAAACCCCAAAACGGATGGCTGTGTCAGGGGCTGAGGAATTCCAGTTGCCGGGAGTGTTCACAGCAACCCGAGCACCAGAGATGAACTGACTGGAAGGGGGTGACTCATCGTACCTGCAGGCAGGGGGGTGAGAGACCAGATGGGTTTCTGATGCCTCTCTTTCTCTCTCGCCCTTTCTTGGTACTACCGCAAACATGATTATGAAATTTCATCCTGTGCTGCCTAGGCCCTAAACCTAAACCAAGGGAAGGACTTCAATTAGAACACAAAAACCTAACACACTCTAATCTCCCCTGCTTGCCGGTCTAAACAGACACCTCCTTCCTGCATTGTTTCCACTGGGCAGGATTTCCACCCCCATTCTAATCCAACTCAGTTCTGTTTTGTTTGCTAACCACCTCTGAGAAATTCATTGTTATGTATGAAGGAAGACAAGTGAAATGAAGATTTTTTTTTTTTCTCCCTGAGAACATATTTTGCTTCAGAAATGGGCCCTTTAAAAGATCATTTCTCTTTACCATAGATCCAGCAATCAAGCCCTTTGGTATTTCCCCAAAGGAGTTGAACACTTATATCTGCACAAATGCACCCAGATGTTTCTGGCAGCTTTATTTATAATTGCCAAAACTTGGAAGCAACCAAGATGTCCTTAGTAGGTGAATGAATTAATAACTGGTACATTCAGACAATGGACTGTTATTTAGCGCCAACAAGAAATGAGCTATCATGCCATGAAAAGACATGGAGGAAAGTTTTTTTTGAGATTTTATTTATTTATTTGAGAGAGAGAGAGAGAGAGCATGAGGAGAGGGAGAGGGAGAAGCAGACTTCCCACCGAGCAGGGAGCCCGATGTGGAACTCGATCCCAGGACCCTGAGATCATGACCCGGAGCCGAAGGCAGACGCTTAACCAACTGAGCCACCCAGGCGCCATGACATGGAAGAAACTTAAACACACATTACTAAGTGAAGGAAACCAGTCTGAAAGCCTACATGTTGCATGATTCCAACCATACTCCATTTGGGAAAAGGCAAAACTATGGAGGCAGTAAAAAGATCAGTGGGTGCCTGGGGTTAGGGCGAAAGGAGGGATGAATGGGTGGAGCATGGAGGATTTTTAGGGCAGAGAAACTATTCCAGAGGATACTATCATGGTGCATTTGTGTCATTATACATTTGCCAAGCCCATAGAATGTGCGACACTTGAGAGAACCCTAATGTCAACTGTGGACTTTGGGTGATTATGATGTATCAGTGTGCGTTCATCCATTGTAACAATCGTACCACTTTTGGAAGATGTTGATAATGGGAGGCTGTGTGTGTGTGTGTGTGGGGGGGGGGTTAGGGAGTGTATGGGACATCTCTGCACCTTCCTCTGAATTATGCTGTGAACCTAAAACTGCTCTAAAAACACAAAGGCTTTATAAAGAAAAAAAATAAAAATAATAGAAATCATTTCTCTCCAGGGAAGCAGAGCACATTTGGGCATGTGTATAGCATTGTCCTTTACCTCCCTGTGAGGGAGGTGGCATTCAGGGCCCAGGGATGGTGATGTGCCTGGTTGGAGAGAAGTGTCCTGGCCATTTTCTGATGGTACAGGTGCCCCTGCTCGCTAGGCCTAAGCTGTCCAACACAGCAGCTGCTAGCCATGTGGAGTTCTTTTAATTTAAATTAATAAAAATAAAACTACAAATTCATTTTGCACTGGTCTCATCTGAAGTGCCCTATAGCCTATGTAGCTAATGGCTACTGTATTGGACAGATTTGGGACCTTTCCATCATCTCAGAAAGTTCTACTGGATAGCACTGCTCTAGACTCTGGGCAGCCCTAGAGACTCACCTGGGGTGGAGTAAAATCACCAATGGAGAATGCTTGTGGTCCAGGATCCTCAGTCCTGGATCCCAAAGGACAGCTGAGCTATGGACACCGTTTCTAAGAGACAGTTTCAAAAGATGGGGGCCGGCAACGGGGCCAGGACTGAAAAGGGCTCAAGAGACCTTGCTAACTGAATCAGTGCTTGCAGAACAACTTCTCTTTTGCAATCCTTGCTGGTCTGACAGGCTCCTGCAGAATTACATCACTTCCTAAAAAACAGGCAAACACCTCTCCTTCGAGTTAGCACCGACCCAAACAAGCAGGAAACAGGAAATGTTCAGGTTTCAGGGAGGCTGAAGCCCAGCGCAGCATCATGCCCAGGCGGCGAGCTGACAGGAAGGCTCTCCGGGCTGCCCTCGCCTTTGCCCTGGTGATCATGCTGCTTCCCACCAGCCTGGCTCGGGGTAAGCTACCTCCCTGCTTTCCACCCCAGGGAACGAGGATAGCCAGGCTTGTTCAGTGCCCGAGGCTACAGAACTCTGCCGGGGAGTGGGGGGGGGTGGTGGTGGTGACACCCAGAAAACCTAGTCCTTTCTGCGAAAGAAGGAGACGAAATTAGAATTGTAGTTTTGCGAGGGGTGTGGGGGGGGCTTGGCAGGCTTTCCCTGCAGCCGGCCAATCCCGCTCCAGCTCCCTCACTCCATTTAACTTTCCCGCAATTTCTGTCTTCTAACAAGTGCGGGGGCCCTGTAATGTACCGGCTTTGACAGGCATATTAAGGAAACCATAAACTTTTTTGGCAGTTTGTGTAAAAGAATGTTTCAATCAGAAGTCATGAATTGACTTTTAATAATGTGGGCTGGGAAATCTGCTAGTACCAAAATCTCCCGGAAAAACTAGGGTATGGAAATATACTACCGGAAAATATACTAAAGAAAACCAGTAAGTTAAAAAAAAAAAAAGTAAACAGGAAATTATCAGAGGAGTTACCAGGCATCCATTCTAACTTTTCAAGAGAAGTCTTTCATCTGTTTTTCTTTGATCTTGTTACTTTGGGGGGATATTTTCTTTGCATTGATTGTTACTAATGAACCTTTATTTTAGAAAGTAATGTGATTGTAGCAAATCAAAGGTATTGGAAAGACAAAATATTAAATCTCATTATTTGGAGCTAAGAGCCGCAATTGATTTATACCCTTGACAGTGGCTACAACAAGCACAATCACCCTCTATTGCCTCATACAGTTTTGTTGACTTGCCCTTGGGTAAATAAACTCATTGCCCATGATTTCTGTCAACAGATACTACCTGTTTCTAGTAATGTAGGTCAGTATTTCAAGCAAAAGGAAAGTTCTCAAGCTAGGGTTCTTTAAATAGGATGGGGCAGGCCCCAGGCACTGACCTAGCATGTGGCAATTTCCTGGAGATTCACAGTCAGCACCCACCCACACTGCCCCACCAATTTCTCTTGCCCTGGGTGCTCTCCATGTGGTCTTGCCAGGCATCTGAGGCGGAAAATGAAAAGTGAAAGGCAAACCATTCTGACTGGAAAGATGTCTGGTTGAAATGGGAGGTAGTGTTTCAGATGCGCCGAGGGGGACAATGTGTTGTCTTGGGTACAATTTGGGGGCTGGAAACAAGCATAAAGATGACAAGGTTCAAGCCGCACGGTGGCACAGGGGAAGATGCTGAGGCAGCGGAAGTTCAGATATCCAAGCCCCGCGGCTGCTCAGCTCTTCTGACTGGGACTCCGGGGGTCCCTCCTCTGCCCCAGTGGAGAGCCCTCCGGGCCAGACTCCTTTCCCTGCAGGGTGTCCTCAGCAGCCCAGGAAGCAGAGCCCAACCATCCCACTTCCACCTCTTGTGCGTCTCAATGCTACCACAGGGGCCTCAAACATGCCCTGAGAGTAATATTTAAGCTTGCCTGAGTATTCTCTTGAGCTTCTGGGTATTTTCTTGACATTTCTGAGTCGAAGCTTATGCCATCTGGGAGATGAAGAAGGATCACCTGAAGCCTCAGTACAAGTTTTCTTTCTAAGGCTGGTATCTGATCAGTGGCTCTTCCACATAAAGACCTTTGGTGGCTCCTTACTTACGCCACTTCGACTCTCGCTTCAACCTCCTTCCCATGGCATCTCCTCCCATGTGCCCTCCCCCAGCCCAGTCATACCGAACGGAGTATGTGCTCCAGGCCTCTGGGGCTCTTGCCAAAAGTGAATGACAAGTCCTCTTTTTTCTACTTAGTGAACTCCTATATAACCCTAAAGACCCAGACTGGAAGTTGCGTCCTTCTTGATGTCTCCCCTCACTGCGCCTTACCTGGTGACTTTACCTGTGTCACGCCCATATAAAACTAAACTTCTGTACACACAGCTAATCGTGTTGAATCCTAAGTGTGTATGTGCCCATATCTCCCACCAGGCTATGAGCGCCACCAGGGAAAATGCTCAGTAGCTCATCTCTTACTTCCCAAAACCTTGTAGGGATCCGCATAAATCAAGAACTGCATAATTGTTGATAAATGCTACAATCATTCTAGAATGGATTTGAGGCTGAGCATTAAAAGCTGATGAGCTCCTGAAAACAGGCAGTGTGAGAATGTCAGGGAAGTCAGGGGAAAAGCTACATTTCAGCCGAGAGCAGGGTTTACCTAGATAATCCAACACACTTACTAGGCCCGGTCTGGATTTCCAATGTCAGAAAATGCAAAAATGCCCACTCACAAAAAGCTAGATAATCAAAGCCAAGGGGAAGTCGCTTATAAATTAAAGACTGATTATCTATTTTTTAATTAATTAATGTCTACCCTTTTGAGCTAATGGTGCCTAAGACCATTAGTCAGTGTATAGGGGTCACACTCATATTTCCTTGAATTCTTCAGAAAGCATCTTGGCGATGTTTGGTAGTAGAATCCAGTCTACTGAACAGCCCGACACCGCTCCTTGCGAGCATATTCCAGTATATAGCTCAAGTCAAGCCAACCAGAGACAGGTAACATAAGCTGGTATCAGCGGTTTCCTGGCCCAGAATCAATACCTCAGAGTCAGTGTCCTTTCTCTTTACACGGAGAGCCTGCTGCAGTCTTGATCACTATCCCAAGTGAAATAATCTACTTAGAAGTCACCAGGAGAGAAATGAGAAAACAGCTTTTCTGGGATTTTGACCAAACAGATGAGCACAGGTAAAGAAAACCTGTGGGTTTGGGTATGTTGGCCAGTGTTGGACGCTAAGAAAATTCAGACTCAATGTCAAGGCAACATTCTGTCCAGGGAGTGAGGCAGTCATTTTCACCTGGCTTCTTGCCCTGTGCCCTGTCAATGTTAGCCTAACACTATCAGAGAGCTCAAAGCAACTTCCCAGACACCGAAACGATGGGATTTATTAGCTGAGATGGGCAGGATGGTTTGTAAAAGGAGAGCTAAGGGCATGAGGCAGAAACAAGGAGGCTGGAACTGTTTTGGTGGCCAGGACTAAACACCAGGTTTGACCGGAAAGACTGGGAGATTTTCTGCACCGTTTCAGAAGAGTAAGAACCATGTAATTCGTAGATACACCTTGAGAAGAAAAGAAAGAATTAAAGAAAATACTAGTTGCATACATGGAGCTGCGCTTTCTGACACTGATCTCATTTCGGTGAATGTGACTGGTATCTGCTATTGCCTCGGACAGTTCCAATTTCAAGTAGTAATAATGATGAGAGCAAACACATATAGTCCTCATTGTATGCCAGGTGCCCTTCTGAATAATCTACATATGCTCACTCATTTAGTTCTCCTAACGACCTTATATAGTGGGTTCTAGTACTAGCAGGGGCTTTACATATGAGAAAATGGAGGCACAGAGAGGCTAAGTGACTTGCCTCAGGTCACACAGCTAAATAGTGGATCTAAGTAAGATTCAGTCTCAGGAATCCAAGCTCTAACATATGCCATAACACCTCTGGGTTTTTAGGCTCTGCCAGGATATGTGTCTAGTTTCAGGTTTAGAAAAATGTCTATGGTATCCTTCCAACTGTAGATGTATCACATACATCTTAGACTCCCTCAGTTAGGGTCTGAGGTTATTGCATATTAATAAAGGAGCTGTATTTGTTTGGTTGGGTCAGAGACTGGCCTATAGGAAAAGGGATGGAGAGAGTTGGTTTAACTTTGGCTTGTAGAGGGGGAAGGGAAGGGCTGCAAGGTGCAGAGTGAGCAACAGAGCATCTGGGGATTAGCAAAGTGAAGACCAGAAGCAGGAAAAGTGGAATGATGAAGTCACTGGTAAGAGGTGTCAGGGTGTGGGAACCAGGGAGAAAAAGCACAGCCTTGTGGGAGAGCCCTGTGGAAGAGCCCTGCTGAGAGCTGACCCCAAGGACCGAATCAGGGACCAAAAAAACAGGCAGAAAGGGATTTACTAGGGTTTAAAGTCCCTCTGTGTCTAAAAGCCTGATCCAAGGATCCAGAAGAGGGCTGGATCTTGGCTGGGATGGGCCCAATTCTGCAAAGAAACAATACGACCTGCCATCTGCCTACCTGTGTCGAGTTTGCACCACCCTCAAATGTTGGCAAAGATGTAGAGAAACAGGAACTCCGCACCGCTGGTGGGAGGGTTTGTGCAATCCCCGAGCCTATCCTGCTGCTGAACCCGTTCGTTGGGCTTTTCATTTCAGTAATATTTTTCACTCTAGAAAATTTTATTCATTTCCAGAAAAAAAGTATACTGTCTTGCTTTTATTTTTTTCTTGTATTAGTTATTCCTTCTTTTATGTCTTTTTAAAAAAACATAGTATTTTCTGATAACTTTTATCTGCCATGTGTGTAGACCTAATCTTGTTGCTCATTGTATCTGTCGATTCCCATTCCTGATAGAAATCTTTTTTTTTTTTTTTTTTTAATTTTATTTATTTATTTGAGAGAGAGAATGAGACAGAGAGAGAGCACGAGACGGGGGAGAATCAGAGGGAGAAGCAGACTCCCTGCTGAGCAGGGAGTCCGATGTGGGACTCGATCCCAGGACTCCAGCCAGGATCATGACCTGAGCCGAAGGCAGTCGCTTAACCAACTGAGCCACCCAGGCGCCCATCCCATTCCTGATAGAAATCTTGGGGGCACTGAGGACGCACTCTGGCACACAGGAGATGACTTCACCCCATTTGACAGAAACCCAGATTTTCTGATTCCAGCACCAGGTTACTGTAAATACTTTCCCAACGCAACCTAGTCCTGTCACCACAGAATAGTGTTGGGAAGATATGAAGGCAGGGATGAGCCAGGCTTGAGCAGAGCCGGTGGTGCTTGGACCTCAGGCGTAAAGCCCAGCCTTGGGATGGAGAGGGGACAGGCTGAGCAGGCCTCAGGGCTCAGACTCCAGGAGCTGTATGAGGAGGTGCCAAAACCTCATGAAATATACAAGCCAACAAAGCAGAGTCGGCTGTGGGGGCAGGTCAATTCCAGAAGCAGGTAGACAAGGATGCCAAAGTTATTGCCAAGGAGAAAGAAGTAGACAAAATCAAATTGAAAATCAAAAGGGGGCCAGGGTGCACAGCGTCAGGATGATGGTGAGATCAGCCTGGGCGTGACACACCTGACTGATTAGAACTTTGCCAAAATCATTGCTCCTTCCTTTCCTCCCTCCCTTCGCCCTTCCTTTTTCCTTCCTTCCTTCCTTCCTTCTTTCTCTCTCTATCTCTCTCTCTTTCTTTCTTCCTTCCTTCCTTCCTTCCTTCCTTCCTTCCTTCCTTCCTTTCTTCCTTCCTTCCTTCCTTCCTTCCTTCCTTTCTTTCTTTCTTTCTTTCTTTCCATGGCCTGGTGTTTTAGCTTTAACTTTTAACCCAAGAGATGGACAGGAGCCCCTGAACGCATTATAGCCTCTTATGTCCCTATGGGCCCAAACCTTTGTTCTAGGAAATCCCCATAGGTAAATTTGTCTCTGAATTTAAATTTCCTATATCATCTTTTTCTTTTCTTCTTCTTTTTTTAAAAACATTTTCTGGGGCCTGGGGATTTCCTTGCTTTTTTGAGATTTCTTTATACATGTAAAAAGCTGCCTCTTATATTTCATTCAGGATCTCTAAGTGTTGCATATTGGGAGAATTTTTCAGGTTACCAACTATACCAGATTACTGGAAAAGGAAATTTTTCTATACAATCAGGCTGGAGAACAATTTGGAAATATTTAGTCAGCTGAATATGTTCATACCCTACAACCCCAACAAATCAATCCTAGGTATATACCCCAGATCAAAAACAAATGTGCAGCAAAGAGTCATGGCCAAGAATGTTGATTGTAGCATTGTTTGTAAAGATGGAAAAAATAGAAACAACTTAAATGTGCATGTCCAGAAGAATACATGAGACTTAATATAGTCACAAAATGAGATAGCATTCAACAGGTAAAATTACCGAACTAGTCCAAATGTATGAAGATGACTTAATCTCCAATGTAGTGTTGGCCAAAAGAGCCAATTGAAGATTATTATGCACAGAATGATTACATTTATTTAAAGTTTCTAAAAACACTCCAAATTATGCTTATATTGCTTAGGGATATAGGCATATCTGAAAAGTTGGGACCGATAACGTTAACTTTAGGAGAGCAGTTACCTTTGGAGAGGTAGGGAGGGGAATGAGATCGGGGAGGAGTACAAGGAGGGCTTCAACTACATCTCTGATGTGTTCCTTTCAGAAAAAAACATGACAGTTCTGAAGATAGCAAATGAAGACCCATTGGCCAGTCTCTCTGAGTGTCCTGTTTTTTTGGACCCATGAGCTACAAATGGCTTTTATATATTTAAATGGTTAAATGAAAACTGCATTTTGCTTTCTCTGCTCTTTAAGAAAAAGTTTGCCAAACCATCCTCTGGTCAATATGGAAAAGTGTAAGAAAATTTGTGGTGGGTACTCGGTTATCTGTTACATTGTTCTCTAAAAAAACATGTTAAAAAAAAGTATAACCTCAATACAATTATTGCTTTAAAAATTAATATCATCATATACCCAGTCAATGTCTAATTAGCTCTGATAATTATCTTGTAAATGTTTTTTAATAGTTGTTCTGTTCAAATTAGGATCTAAACAATATCAACACCTTTAAAAAAAAAAAAGGTAGATATACATTCATAATGAAAAATAACTAGAGCACCTCTGAGTTCTTCTCAAGCTTTCCTCTATCTTTCCTTTCCATAATTCCCAATCTCTGAAAGACGGTCAACATGCCTTTATCTCAACCCCCTGCAGCCTGGCTACTGTACCAAGCACAGCCACCCATTGCTCTCTCTGGATCACCAGTGACTTCTGGTCGCTAAATCGAAGGGACCCATCTCTGTCCATACTACACGTCTTCCTCTGTATCACTTAACATAAGTAATCAATTATAGAAATGCTCCTCTTCCTTGGGTCTTATGATGCCATTTTCTCCTTGATCTCCTATGACCTTGATGGCTTCCTTCCAGTTTGGTGTTAGGAGTCTTTCTCTTCCACCTGGTCCTTTCATAGTAATGTCTATCTTTTATTTCTTATTCCTTATATCCTGCCTGGGCCATGGCATCCATGTTCATGGCTTTCATCTCACTCCTCGGCTGATGATTCCCAAAAAAACCACCTCCCCCCAGGCCTAGCTGCCCAGCTCTAGACCTGCATTCTCGCCATCAGTTCTCCTTGGACATGTCACAGGGGCCTTGGGCTCAGCATGTCCAGAGTGGAACTCCTTAGCTCCCTGCTAGTTTAGGCCCTTGTTAGCGCTTACCTCATCTACTTCATTAACTTCTTAACCTATCTCCTTGCCTTTAGTCTCATCTCCGAAACCAATTCCACGTAATGTCCAGAGCAATAACTCTATGACAGAAAGTAATCATTTCCTCCTGCACTTACCCTTCAGTGGGATTTCCTTTCCTTAGCTTCCAAACCCCTTGACATCATTTCAAGCCCCTTATGAGTTGTCCTGAGTTCCTTTCCTGCTTAACCCTGACACTCCCCACCGCACGGCTGAGGGTACAACTGCTTGAATGTGCCAAACTCTGAGCCTTTCTGTGTGCTTCAACTGTAATGCCTTTCCCTGACATCTTGGCTTGATGAACTCCTGAGATTCATTTTAAGGATCTCCTCCTCTGTGAAGATTTCCTGAATCTTCCACCCCCAGATGAATGAAGACCTTCCTTTCCCATGCCCTCATGGGACTCCATACACAAACAATCATACACAATTGCTTTTATTAAACTGTATTTTAGTTATTGGTTTATGTGCCACTGTCCCCACTTACGCGTGTCTGCCCTGGGAGGCTTGGACCTGATCTCCTTCACCTTTATATCCCAGGACCTAGAACAGTGTCTGGTACATTATAGGCACACGACTGCCTGAGGAATGACATGAAATTTATCCAAGATTTACATGTATTCATGACAAAATCATAACCATTTAAATAATAAAATGAAACTGTGGTAATACCTGGATAAATATGATTTTTTAGTTAACCACATTTTATTTTATTCCAAAATGTTAACAATCTCAGATCTTTTTTTGTATAGTTTACTTCTGTCTTCTCACACCCAAACAGGCAACAGTTACTGCTTCCCTTCCTGTAGAGAATATTATGTAGCCACATCCACCAGTAGTACTGAGAAAGTATTCTTTTTTTTTTTTTTTTTAAGATTTTTATTTATTTATCTGTCAGAGAGAGAGAGAGAGTAAGAGAGAGGGCGAGCAGCAGGGAGAGGGAGAAGCAGGCTCCCAACTGAGCAGGGAGCCCGATGTGGGGCTCGATGTAGGGCTTGATACGGGACTCAATCCCAGGACCCCGGGATCATGACCTGAGCCAAAGGCAGACGCTCAACTGACTGAGGACCCAGGTGCTCCCTGAGAAAGTATTCTTATCCATCTTCCTGTCAAACTAGGGATGGAGTTCAGACCCAGAAAATATACATTGAGCAGCATGACAATTTGCAGAAAGGCCAGGTAGTCACAAACATTTTGGGGAGATTTTGAAAGGAATACAAAAGGAATACAAATTCCATAGATGATAAATTTCAAGCCAGTAAGAGCTGATTTGAAAACTTGAAAAAGAAATAACATTTCTGTATCATAAAATGAATAGAAAAATCTGCCTGGGGGTGGGGATGACAGCACAGAAGCATCTCCTGATTAATTGAAGAAGGTGGTTTGAAAGGAGAGTTATCTACCAGAGCAGGGTCCAGTTGGTGGTGGTGTTTTGGTTTCTTTTCCTCGAAACAAAACCACCAAATCTAGTTTGTTTTGGAAATTTGAATTTTTCTTCTATGTGTCTTTGTTGTATATGAGTTACAATGTCTTTATTCTTTCCTGCTCCCCGCCCCATTGTAGTTTTCAGAAACAGGAGCCCAGTGGTTATTAGGGTTTGCTGACATGGGCTTTTATCTTCCATTGACAATATTAATTTAAAAATTAATGTACTCTTTTTTAAACATAATGCTTGTTTTTTATGGTCAAGATTACTAGATTTAGCAAATAAAAATATAGGACACCCAGTTAAATGTAAATTTCAAATAAACACTTTTTTTCTAGTGTAAGTACATCTCATGCAATTCAGTGTAAGTAGAGGCCACACAAATATTGCATGGGACATGTTTATACTAAAAAATTATTTGTTGTTTATCTGATATTCAAATTTAACTGGGCAGCCTGTACTTTAGTAAGCTCTATGACTATGATGATCTTTTTCAAGCAAAGACCATCCTTATGTTGGTGCATCACTAAGACCACAGGCATATTGGCCGTGTAGCCAGTTAACAAATATTAGAAGAAAATTTAGGCTGAGTCCTAGATCAATCATTCAAATAACAAGTAGAGGAACTGTGCTGGAAAACACAAAACAAAACAAGCAAAACAAAACAAAAAACATCCCAGTGATTGCATAGACTAAGACCAGGAATCCAAGAGTGGATCAACTTTAGAGAATCTACTAATGTAATTCATCCCATTAAAAACTAGAAGAGAAAAAAAATTGCAGGATCATAATAATAAATGCAGAAAAGAGGTTGGCAAGACAGTGGGATTGCCCAGCATCAGTAGCTCAAGCAGCAACACTCAATTCTCAGTGCTCAAGTCCTGCTAGATTGCCCGGGATGGAGGGGCAGGATTGAGTCTCTCTCAAGGTAAAATAGGATCAGATGGAAGCAGGGCTTAGAGACCTGGTAAGGGACTTTGCTGACCCCAGAAAATCCAACCCACAATCTGTTCCCCTCAGACACCACTCCAGAGACCTCGGGAGATGGCCTCCTTCCTCAGCCTCCCAAACTCTTGCTCTCTGCTCCTCCTTAGGCTGATGATGGGAACTTCTGATTGCACCCTGTCCCCCTTCCTCCTGCAGCTCGTGGCGAAAGTACCTTAGCCCCTGAGATACTAGCCCACATCTCCTTTCCCTGCTCTCCCGTCCTCTGATTTATCACAAACATACATCTACCACTGAGTTTTTTGGCTTGTCTCTGTCTTTTGGTTGCTTTCTCTGGCAACTCTGAGCCTGTACTGATCTGAGCAAGGAGTGCCATGCCTGGATGGAGGGCGCAAGAGCCCAACTGTCTCCCTCCCCTACTCAGGGGTGCTGGTAGCAGGCCAGGGAGAGGACAAGGGCGTGGCCAAGGACATTTGTTTCCAACTTACTCTCTAGAATTGTATCCTTGAAACTGGCTATTCGAAAGAGAGATAGAGGGATGCCTGGGTGGCTCAGTTGGTTAAGTGGCTGCCTTTGGCTCAGGTCCTGGGATCAAGCCCCGCATCAGGCTCCCTGCTCAGTAGGGAGCCTGCTTCTCCCTCTCCCTCTGCTGCTCCCCCTGCTTGTACTCTCTCACTTGCACTCTCTGTCTCTCAAATAAATAAATAAATAAATAAATAAATAAATAAAATCTTTATAAAAAGAGAGAGAGATAGAAATATAATAAAAATAGAAAATTATTCTGATTAGTAATGATAATAACTATATTTTAATAAAATCCTTTTTTTTTTCCATTTTAAAGCACTTGTGTGTCTATTATCCCACTGATGGTAGAAAGAGTTTTAAATGTGAAAAGTGTGTGGACTCTGTCCCATAAAAATACATGTATTCCTTTAAACTGCCAGGTACCATAGGCCAGTATAAGTCTCCAGTGTGCAAAAAAGGTAGTCAGAAGGTGAAAAATGCAGCTTTCCCAGGTGAGTAACTTCAAACCGAGACAGCCTGAGGGTCTGGGCAAGTCTGACTAAATATGAGTAAGCTTTCTCTTAAAAAGACATCAAAATAAACAGTTTAAAACAAAAAAGACATCAGAGCATTGTGGGCCCCCTTCGTGGGGCATGTTTTCATCTGATAATGAATTGCAATTGCAGGTGTGTTTCTCAAGGCAATGCGGTAAAAATATAACCAAGCTTCACAAGTAAATTCCCAGAGCAGACTACCGCAGGAAAGCATTTTACCAGATGACCCCCCTCAAAATAAGCAAAGGAAACATTTGTCAACCTTCTTTCAACGTAAGGCATCATCACCTTCAGTCATCCGATGGCTGGAGAGAAAGGCTGTGCAAAGCACAGGCACCGCTTTCCCTGAACTACCCTGTGATAGTCAGAACCTGCCCTTACCCCTCAGGGCTTTTGCCTCACGTCTGTTCAACCATACTTATTCTGACCATATCTTCTTCAGGTAAATATGTCAGGAAAAATATATTAAGTGAATATTTTCACTTAACCAAAATTAAATACGTCGTGCAACAGAGCTTACGATGAAAACAACAATCCTTCCGATGCCCTAGTCCTGTCCCCAGAGAATTAGGTCACCTGAGGGAAACCATGTGGAAGACCGGATTCCCCCCACCCTACCAAACAAAAACTAAAAACATGAAATTTTTCATCACTCAGGATTCTTCACTTGGCATTAAATGGTTCCCCTCATTTTCCAGCGTTTTCTTTAAAATTCCGATAACCTTTTGAGGAAACCACCTGAGATCCCTAGTTCTCTTTGTGACTAAGAACACACTGTGTGTATTCTTGGAAGAGGGTGGACAGAGGGAAGAGGACAGGCTATTCTTGATAAAAAGGTGAGAGATGTCCTAACAGTGTCTCTCCGACTAATCTGGCCTGTTTACATTTCCTGAGCAACTTGTACCCAATGGCTACCTCACAGCACACAGGGTTCCAGGTGCTGGGGACAGACATGGCACCAAGCCGTCGTGGCCTCGGGCAATAAACGAGTACCTGAATGAACTACTCTCGGATGATAAACAGTTAGCACTCTTTTTGAAACCAAGCAAACCAGAGAAAGGCCAGAATGCTTCAGAAGCCATGCAGGATGGTGTCCCAGGGGCCCAACGTCAAGGAGCCATGGTCCATCCACTTGGTGTTGGCAACTTCCTGCATCACACGCAATCACCCGCCCACAGACAGGCTGGGGCCCGATTTTTAGTCATTTGTTCCCATTTTGCCCTGGCCCATCGCAGCCAGATTCCACAGATGCTGAGCAACTGATTTGTAGAGAGATACCAGAACCGGAGAGAGAGACCATTTATTTGACGGCTGCATACATCCTTTCGCTTTGCTTTCAGAGGCTTCTTTCTGGGTAGGGTTCTCCAATCATCTTTAAAGCTGGTAAGGACTATCTTCACGAATAGCAACAAATTAAAATGAAGTCAATTGAATTACAGTTTAACTCAGTAACTCTCAACCCAGCGTAGTTACTTACTGTGTACTCACCGCTGCAATCACCGGGGGAGCTCTGAGAACAGATCGCTGCCCAGTGCAGCTGCAGATACCCTCACATAACGGATCTGGGTGGAGCCTAAAACCCACCAGGCGACGCTGGTGCACAGTAAGTGTTGAGAACGAGAGGTGTTACCAACAATAAAGCACATCTAATTGAGGTTGTTTGGGCAACTTAAACCAGTGGCTGTCGAAGTGTGGCCTCCAGACCAGCAGCATTTTGTTAGAAATGAAAATTCTTGGGGCGCCTGGCTGGCTCAGTCAGCAGAGCGTGTGATTCTTGATTTGGGGGTTGTGGGTTCGAACCCCACCTTAGGTGGGGAGATTACTTAAAAATAAAATCTTAAAAAAAAACCCTTAAAATTCTTGGCCTCATCCCAGACCTACTAAAGCAGAGACTCTGGGAGCAGGGGCCAGCACTCTGTGTTTGAGAAGCCCTCCAGGTGATTCTGATGCTAAAGTTCGAGGACCACTGGTGTAAACCTCCAAGCTGATGTGTCGGCAGTGACCGTTAGTGGAAATGAGGGTTTTACATTCCAGCGCACTGTCTCTTCATCAGACTTACTCGGGAAGGCATGGTTGTGACAGTGTTCTCTCAGTCTAGCCTGGCCAGAGTCTCTCAGGAGCTCCAGGCTTCAGCGATGATTCTTAAGCTACTGCATTCTGGTGATCGAGTTGGCAGCTGCTAGGCAAGCCTTGGGCATCCAACTCCCTGACCTCTGATTCTTCTCCACTTTACCAAGGAGGAGCACAGAGAACAGGAGGGGAGGGTGCGGGGGTGGCCCAGGGGAAGACGGGAAATGGGTAGGGTCGGCAGCTGTGGTTCTCAACCTCGGAGTCACCTGGAGAACTGTGAAAAATCCTGAGGCTTGTGTTCACCGCAGATACCATGAGGTAAAGGTTTGGGCATCAAGAGTGTTAAAGGTCCCCAGGCAATTCTTGCGTGCAGCCAAGGCTGAGAACCACTGGAGAGCTTCTTGGTTTGGTTTGGTCTCATCCTTCTCTCACTGACTGGCTCTTTGCTGTGCCCAGATGTACAGGGGTGATAAGAAGTAGGCAGACTTCTTGAGTTTGGTGTCTTGAATATCTTGAAATTCATATCCTCCAGTTACTCCTCAGAGCAGGGCTGAGTTTGAATGCCTGACACTCGACTTGTGTTTTCTTTTGTTTCATTATCTGAATTATAAAATTGTTAAAAATCATAAAAAAATGGGCGCCTGGGTGGCTCAGTCAGTTAAGCGTCTGCCTTCAGCTCAGGTCATGATCCCAGGGTCCTGGGCTCCCTGCTCAGCAGGGAGTCTGCTCCTCCCTCTGGCCCTCCCCTCCCCAGCTTGTGCCCTCTCTCTGTTTCTCTTCCAAAAATAAATAAAATCTTAAAAAAAATGAAATGAAATAAAATAGTTGACACAATTTGTGCACGGAGTCTACATAACAGATGAAAGAATGGGTCCTCTGATTGAGGCCCAACACACTTGATCATATCCCGAGTTTACGCCATTCTCTCAGCCTTGTTCTATTTTATACTATAACAGCATTCTTTCAGTTCGTACGTAATACTTGTTGCTTGTTTTTTTTTCACTTAAAAAAACTAGAGCTGGTTGCATATTTGTTCCACTTTCAAAAAAGGAGAAGTTAGCTAGTTTGCTTCACTGGGAAGCAGAGTCATTTCCACTTAGTGACGGTATTTGGAGCTGTGATGGGGGGAGGGATGTGAGCGGCCCGCTCGGGGGCTGGGGCTGCCAGGCTCACCTCCAGCATTTCCCGCAGTTTCCGACCCACAAGGATTTCCCCCAGGGTCCTTGCCAGACGTGTGGAATATGCGTCCCAGATGTGTTTGCATGCATATAGTCAATGATCCTTTGTAAGGGACGCCGCAAAGGTGCAGTTGATGATCTGGTAATTTTAGGATTTGAGGATTAAAAGCCAAGCGAAGTGCTTTCCTCATTCCCGTGACTACGCCCATGATCTTGTAGTAATGCGGCAGGATCTGAGCAAAGGGGGAGAGATGGTGAAAGGGAGAGTGCGGGGGGTGGGGGGGGGGGCGGCTAGATTGCGTTGGGGCCACTCCAAGACAGGGCTTCCGTGGCCCGGAGCCCGGGCCGCCCCGCGGGCATTCCGTGGGCAGCTCACGTGCAGGGCCCAGGGCCCCCCCGCGGGCGGCCCTCACACACAGCCTGTCTGCTTGTCAGGTACTGTCCTCGCTCTTCTTCTCTTCTGTACTTTTGCTGGCTAACGCCTCTCCCTTTTTGCTCTCAGGCTTGATCCTCTCCATTTCTGTAGCTTTCTCAGCTTTAGCCCCCCGGGCCATACATCTTTTACCCTGAAATATGTCCAAATTTAGCTAAGAAGACACAACAAAAAAAATGAAGACATTATAGCAGGCAGATTAGTCCCGTGGGGAGCCGCAGAGAAACTGGTGAGTCCGGAGATGGGGGAGGACGGACGGGAAGAGCGCGGAGGAAGCAGCAAACCCACCAGCAGGTGGCATGAGCGCGGTGCTCTCTGGGTTAGCCGGTGTTGTGAGGCTTGTGATTCCGTTTGCTCTTCAGCCCCACAGCACGGGAGAGGCCGCACAGGGGCCTCCTTTCCTGGCCTTTGAGCAACAGAGGGTTGAAGCCGTGAGGCGCTTTCGCAGGCCCTGTCGGTCTGCGTCCTGCGCACCACCCCATACCACGGAGATGTCCACAAAGCCCACGCACCACGCAAGACACAGCCCTGCCCGCTCGGCTCCACACGCAAGCTCCAGACTCACCTCCTGAAAGAGAGTGCTGGGTTCTCCCGCAATAGTGCTGGACCCCTTAGGTTGTCAAGTGTCGCTTTTATCCCAGAAGCATAGGATGGTTCTTACGGGAAATCACCATGGACTTTTAAGGGGCCTTAGCAAGTGTTGCTTAGAAAAGGCTGGGGTCCAAAGGCATGTCTGGGGACCCCCGTGTCCATTGGGTTAAGAGTTGCTGTTACCCCACAGGCCACAGGAGGAACCTCCATAATGCTCTGGGGAAATGTCCCCTGAGTTGCCCCCTGGACTCCCCTGCCTGCTCTTGTGACCTCTGGCTCTGCTGCGGTTCCCACCTTGGGTTTGTCCACCTCTGGTTTTCTTGCTCTTACCTCTCTGTCCCCTTGGTCACCCATGCTCAGTCACTGATTTGATTCAATGGCCCACCCTGCTTTTCCAGCTCCCCTTCTGACGACATGTAATGCTCCTGGCATGAACTCTTGGGCCTGATCCCCACTGTTTGTCAGCTCCGGCCCCCGCCTTTCCCATCAAACACCACCTGCACCCCCGGCACTTTCCTGATTTAGTTTCTGCCAGTTTTCATCGTGTGAGGCCTGGGCTGGAGCTATCTTGGAGAAGCTGTGAGGGTAGACCACAGGTTTGGTGCTGTCCTCTCTCCCCCTGCACCCAACGCCCTCGCCCCTGCTCTCATCACACCTGAGACAAAATACAGATAGTACGGGGGGGCCTGGGTGGCTCAGTCGGTTAAGCATCTGCCTTCGGCTCAGGTCATGATCCCAGGGTCCTGGGATCGAGTCCCACATCGGGCTCCCTGCTCAGCGGGGAGCCTGCTTCTCCCTCTCCCTCTGCCGCTCCCCCGCTTGTGCTCTCTCTCTCTCTCTGAGACAAATAAATAAATAAAATCTTAAAAAAAAAAAAAACAGACTGTATGTGCACACGTGCCAACTGAAGGATGGGCAGGGGTGTTTATTGTGGCATCTCTGAAAACGGAAGAGAAACAACCTAAATCTCTGTCAATAGGAATAGGTTATGATACAGCCAAATAATAGGGGGAAAAAACAACTCGCTGTATATAGATAGGAAATAATCTTGAAAACCAATTTTTAAGTGAAAAAAGCAAGGGACAGAACATATATAGATTTTGCTACCTTTTGTGTTAAAAAAAGAAAACGGGAAATGATACTTACATATGCATGGAGTTTCTCTGGAAGGCAACAGAAACAATGGCTACCTCTGGGGAGGGAACAGTAGTAACTGGGGGACATGGTGTAGTGACATTTCCTTTCTGACCTTAGTACCATGTGTCTAGTACCAATTCAAAAATTCTAATTAAAAACAAGATAAACACCGTATATGTGGAAATGTGGAAGTAGATGGGGCTTTGGGGATCACCCCTTAGTTGTACAAATTAGGACATTAATCCACAGGGGTAAATAATTTGTTCAAATTCCCGCTATTACGAAGTGACAGAGCTGTGACTAGAACCTTCGCTGTCATTTGGTGCTTATACTCTAGGGAATGTGGCTTCCAAATCATATGTAGCAGAACTTATAAATGACAGGGTTGTACCCCAGGACAAGACATTCGAGACTCAGTTTCTTCATCTGTAAAATGTGCACAATAAAGTTGTTGTGAAGATGAAATTAGGTAGTGCCTGTTATCCTAGCTAGTTCCTAGCATACGAAGCATCTGATAAATGCCAGTTACTGTTATTTATTATTTTTGGCTATGATGGTGTTGGATGGGGCAGAGAGGGCTGGGAGGAAGGTTATCATAGAAGTATCTGGAGATGAAGGCTTGTAGGGTAAAGAAAAATAAAACAGAGAGGGAGAGAGACCAACCCCTTGGTTCTTATTTATTTAGGTAGTCACTAGAGATTCTGAGAGAGTAAATGATGCTTAATGTGGAAAATGTATGTTAGGGTGTATGTGAGAGAGATATGGGGAGAGAAATTCCAGCCCTTTTCACTGCAAATTGTCACTAAAGGCCACCTGTGACCAGCACTGCCCCTTATGCTAAAAAATGAATGTACAACCCGGGACCATCTGGTGTGCTTCTTTCCATTTCTCTTTCATTCCTGATTATCCAAACGCCCTCTTTATTCCTGCTACCTTATTTCCTTTCCTATTTTCTCTTCTTCTGGGGCCATGGGTCAAGTGGTGACCCAAAGCCTTCCTTGGAGGGGTGCCTGGTTGAGCATCTGACTCTTGGTTTTGGCTCAGGTCGTGATCTCAGGGTTGTGGGATCAAGCCCTGCAATGGGCTCTGTGCTCAGCGGTGCATCTGCTTGAGATTCTCTTTGTCTCCCTCTGCCCCTCCTCCCGCTTGTGCTCTCTCTCTCTTTTCTCGCTCTCTCTAAAATAAATAAATTTTTAAAATAAAATAAATAAAATTAAAAAAAAAAAAAAAAAGCCTTCCTTGGAGAGGTGCTGAACACATCCTGCTCTTCTGGGCAGCTTTGCTCACAGCACATCTGGGCTGAGGAGCTTAGCAGGAGACCCACAAAGCCAAGGCTTCTGGGACCCATCCCCCTGCCCTTCTCTTTCATGCCAGAAAGCCACCTCCTTATAGGCAGAGGGGCAAGGACATGGGGTTCCCTCTCTTGTTCACCACTTGATGACTGGTAATCATATTCCGGTCTAATTGGAAGGAAAATACCATGTGAGATTCAAAGCTCAGGTTCAGCGACTAGCCCTCTTGGGTTCAAATCCTCCTCCATGATTGCTCTGTGACTATGGGCAAGTTGTGTAAACTCTTTGCCCCAGTTTCCATCTGGGAAAATGGTAAGGACAAAATGAGATAATCTGGGTAAAAGGCAGAGCACAGGACTTGGCTTAGTCAATTCTCTATAAAGGTTAGCCTGACATAGTGGCGGCAGCCTCACTGTAGTAGAAGTAAGCAAAAGAGATAAAAGGCAAGTCTGGGGATTCAAGGAAGGTCTGTAAGCACTGACCTCAAGGAATAGGGTCAGTACCACCAATTGCATCTACATATGTGCCACTCACCCCCACCATTTACAGGGAGACATTTACACTCTCCCTGTAAATGTCTCGTCGTCACCTGCTGGATTATCAGTGAAGAATGCTATTTGGTCTCAGTAGTTCGGCAAGCAATGTGACTCTAATGAGATTGTTCTAGTGGACAAATATCTTTTCCTGGTTCGGGGTGATACATGATGCATCAAAGCTTTTAACATATGCTATCATTATTAACTTATTACCTTATTTCGAAGACATAAATATAAGACAAAGCCATTTAACCCAGACAGAAGTCAATAAATAGTAGATATTTTCTTAAATCCTGCTTTTGGTATAAACACGCGAAGAATACCGGTTAGTTAGACTCTGCAGTTTGTAACTGATTCTGATGGTTTGGGGTGACATTTACCAATGTGATTATCAAGTGGATTCCCTGGTCTTGGAGGAAACTGAAATGTTCATCTGTGTAACCAAAAAAAAAAAAAAAATTAGAGTGTGATCAAACAAATATTTTTATAAATTAAATCAGAGGAATCCCTTGTCATTCAGTTGCGCAGATGGGTAAGGTGTGGGATGGGCCCTGCAGGGGCCCCCTCCGGCATTCCGAAGGGTGACCTAAACTCTGGTTATAGAGCATGGCTTGAAGCAGCTGACTTTTCTGTTTGCACAGCACCTTGCACTTTAGAAAGGACTTTCCCATACATCATCTTATTTATTGGGTAAGTTTTCTATGGCCTAAACTCATATGCTCTCTTCCTCGGTGGGCCCCATTTGAACGATAGACGTTATACTATGGTAGGATGAAAACCTTCAGCTTACCTTACTGTGGTCACTACATAGCCAAGGTGAGGGGAGATTTTTCAGATAATCATCAGGCTCATAGTCCTTCCTGCCCTGGGATGAGCCCCAGGATGGTTTTCCAACACAATCTGAAATTCAAACAGAATAAACTGGTTTATAGCTTCTTAATAGGGAAAGTTCTAAACATGCTTTTTATTAAATACATTTAAATATTGGTGCAGTTTCCTTAGTCCCTAAGGGAACTTCCTCCTTGAGAATGTTGCCTTACAAACGAAATCCACACTGTGTTTTTATTTAGAACCCAGGAAGATTTCTGTCAGATAATCTCAGAGAGACTCAGTTCTCTGCAGAATGTGAGAACTGACACTGAAATCTAATCAGTCACCCCAGTTTCCAAAAATTCTTCCACACCGATAGGTAACCTTTTATTAAAAATTAGGACAGTGCGGGGCACCTGGGTGGCTCAGTCGGTTAAGCGTCGGACTCTTGGACTCTTGGTTTGGGCTCAGGTCATGATCTCAGGGTCGTGGGATCGAGCCCCATGTTGGGCTCTGCGCTCAGCGGGGAGCCTGCTTCAGAGTCTCTCTCTCCCTCTGGCCCTCCCCCTCGGCTCCTGCCCTCACTCACACGAAGGCACACGCAATCTCTCTCTCTCAAATAAATAAATAAATAAAATCTTAAAAAAAAATTGGGACAGTGTGCATTCCTTTATACCCAAGTATTACGAGGAAAGTAGTTAACTTCTAGTAGATATGAATTTACATTTATATATTTACATATGCTATAAAAATAGCATCATACCCTATAGGAGATGTTCTGGAGTATCACCCTTTTGACACAAAAAAGCTTCTCAGTGCCCTTCGCGTAAGTGTGTCTAACGTATCTGGTCAAGGCTAAACTGCCTGCATTTGTGGGAAGTTTCTCTCTGGGCTCTGATTCCATGTTCAATATACTCCCAGCTCAAGCTCCATTTACGCTAAATCAATACTCTGTCACACCGAACTGGAAGACCAAACGCAGTGGATCAAGTTTACCGCTGGATGCATGTAGGATATACTTAAAAATCACTGAAAACATTACATAGTAGCTTTGTCTCCATGGCACTCTCAATTTTGTGTGTGTCCCTACAGATATCTCTGAGGAAACAGAACAGTCAGCAGAAATGCCCCTGGAAGAGGAAAGGAGAGATGAAGATTTTCATACTCAAACTACATTTGTTGCCGTGACCATGGGAGCATTCATGGCAAATTCAAGTCTTGGCGACATTGACGAGGATGAAAATCAGTTGGAGTTTGTAGTAATGGTGTTGATCCCACTGGTTTTATTTGGGCTCCTATTTTTATCAGTGATAATCCTTGTAGTACGCTATAAAAGAAAAAGGACCAAACAAGGTAAATATTTTGTATGTTCCCATTTCCGGACAATCGCTTCATGTGTTAATGAACAATCAGTAAAACGAAATATTTTTTGCTTCTTCTACACAGAGCCTTCTAGCCAAGGATCTCAGAGTGGCTTACAGACATGTGAGTATGATCCTAATGCCTGTCTGGAGTGGGTGATGGGGAGGAAAAAGAAGGGAGAGGTTTTAAAGTTGAGCAACCAGGACTACATAAACTAGTAAATGATGAATATCCCTTATTTTTCAAAAAGAGAATGGCTTTAGCCTAAAATTAAAACCCACAGCTACCCTCTCTGTGCCTAATCCAGATGAGGGCCTTGTCTAATATCGGCCAAGAGGTCCGTGCAACATTCCCTAAATCAGAGGAAACGTTCAAAAGGGCGAAGCGGTGGGTCAGTTTGGGGTTGGGGATGGGAAGGCTGAGACCTTGGGCTTGTCTCCACTGGAAGAGGATTCTTCTGCCGTATGTTCTGTATATTATATAATATATTCTGTGTATTTCTGTCAAAGATATTGTTTTCTCCTCCATGCCCGATTTGATTGTGAAAAGGCCTGAGTAAAGCATTGTTCTTATTCTCATTAAAGCTATGCTAACCTTTGTATGAAATTCCTAGTTAGCTGAAGATTCCCAGCATCAAGCTGAAACCGATCTGATAGAGAATCCCCTAGGTCAGAGATGCCTCTGCAGGTATTCAGTTCCAAATCTAGGAGCAACAAATACTAGGTGTCAGGGTGCTTCTAGGTCCAAAGCAGACTTGAGGACTTTTGGCTTGTGCTGGTAAAAATGACTCTAATTAGACTTTTTAAAGTTGAAGCCTTTAGTTATTACAAAAATCACTCAAGGGATGGGACCATCTTTAATGAGCTACATATTGATATGTACATACAAAAACTCACTGTATGTCCCTCACACTCACTAACAGGGCACCTCTGGCTTTGAGATCATGCCCTTGGCCTGCAGGCCTGGCTCACTCTCCTTGTATCAGGAGAGCCTTTAAGCTCTTGGCAGGAGCTATAAATGGTCATTTTTCCATAATGCCAGCAGGTATGGTGAAAGTGAGCTAGGGAAGAAGCACCTTTCTTGGCAGGAGCCAATATAATAGATTCCAAGGGAGTCGAAAAAACCACGTTTCTCCACTGCTTGAAATTTCAGGGTGACCTAGTAACAGTGGTCACATGGGAGCTCCTTTGTAAGCTAAAGAAAAAGATAAAGCAAACGGAGCTGCCTGGACCCCATTTTCTTAACCTCAGGGACAGTAAGAAATTCCTGCCTAAACCATAGCCCTGCAGCCAGTCTTACCTAGTGATATTATGGGACCTGGGGGGGGAGGATGGGGGTGTCTGGTCAAATGTGCCTGCTTTCAGGCTCTAAATACAGAAAAGGATTTTTCGTGGGACTTCATTGTGAGCATCTCCAAAGTCAAAAGCCACTCACCATCAAGAACTGGCCTCCTTCTCAGAGGGCTCATGCACCCTGCTGGAGCCATGCTCCAAGTATTTGCTGTTCCCGGAGCCTAGCTTACACACACGTTTATGATGCTTACATGCCTAGTGGACACTACTCTTCTGTTTGGGATTTCCTTCTTGTCTGCTTGGCAAACTGCCACCCTATTCTTCCATGCCCAGTTCTGAAGTTTTTATGAAGCCTTGAGTAATCACTCCCTGGGCAAAATGAATCACCACCTCTTCTGTGTTCTCACTTACTGTGTACAGCATTTACGTTGCGTAAGTTGGTGACTTGTCTTTTTTCTGTTTTTAGTCTCTCTTACTAGGTTAGGTTCTCTTTAAGGTCCGAGAGAACCAAGAACTTGTCTTACTTATCTGGTTTAATGGTGTGATGTGGAGGTTAGAGTATGGGCTCTGGAACCGCACTACCTGGTTGGCTTTTTTCCCTAGCTCTACGACTTCACTGATTCAGTTTCCTCATCTGTGAAATGGGCAAATCTGACACTTGGCTTGCAGAGCCATCGTGAGAAGTAAATGAACTCATCTATGTAAACCACTTCAGAAAAAGAGTAGCTGGCATATTGTGTTAGCTGCTGCTGCTTATTATTATTGCCCCTTTGACCTGACACAGTGTCTAGCCCAATATATATCAGCTGCTCAATACATGTGGTTGAATGAACGAGTTAATGAAACAGCGTTAGTACTTTTTTATTTTTTTATTTTTATTTTTTTAAAGATTTTATTTATTTATTTGAGAGAGAGAGAATGAGAGAGAGAGCATGAGAGGGGGTACGGTCAGAGGGAGAAGCAGACTCCCTGCCGAGCAGGGAGCCTGATGCGGGACTCGATCCCAGGACTCCAGGATCATGACCTGAGCCGAAGGCAGTCGCTTAACCAACTGAGCCACCCAGGCGCCCGCGTTAGTACTTTTTTAAAAGAACACCTACCTATTCTCAGAGATAAAAACAAATTCGAAACTTATCCTTAATACAAACTGGCACATTCTTTTTGTTTTAAAATATGCCTCACTTTAAGAGAAACAACACAGAGATCTTAAAATTTCAAAACAATTGCTTATCACAAGTTTTGATAGAGAGAGCTTTATTTGAATATTTCCTTTAATATAGATACAGATGGTTAACTGCTTAACACATGGATATCTCTTCAAACAAACTAAATGCTGAAAAGTTAAGCACTGCTGTCTGCCAAAGTCCACCCATTCATATTTAACATTATAACGCAGATCAATAAAAGGAGAGGGGCACCTGGGTGGCGTAGCAGGTTAAGCATCGGACTCTTGATTTTTGACTCAGGTCATGCTCTTAGGGTTGTGAGATCGAGTCCCAAGTCAGGCTCCATGCTCAGCAGGGAGTCTGCTTAAGATTCTCTCTCCCTCTCCCTCTGCGAGCCGCCCCTCCCAGGTCTCTAAAAAATAAATAAATAAGTCTTAAAAAAAAATAAATAAAAGGAGACTGTTCAAATTAACAAAATTTGATTTAAATATTTTTTTCCAGGAAAAATAAAACTGTCACGCTGGGTCAGACCAGCATTTTGCTTGGAAAGCATCCAAAATGATGTTTTGTGGGAGGGCATGGATGATGTCGCCTCAGAAAGTTAGAAACAGACACATTGGTTTCTCCCCCCCACGTGAATAGTGCCTGGTGTGTTCTTCTCCAGCAGGAAGTAAGCCTGCACATTTGATGACTGGGGAGGACCCGGCCAACACCTTTAGAAAGAGCCCTTCTGACCCGCGATCACATTTTTTCCTTTGGGCTTGTCCATTTCAAGTCCAGGAGAAGGGAAGTGCTGGGCAGTAATTTGCTGTTCTATTGCCCTTCTTCCTAGACCTCCGGGAGTTACATTTGTAGCTGTTCTTATTTAACATTTATTAAGGGTCTCGACGGGCTGTGTCTCTGTGCTAGCTGCAGGCATCCCTTTAACCAGGCTGTGGCGATGTGAAGCCTGGCTCAGCTCAGAACATCTCCAGAAAGACTCTCTCTTGCTCAGGGTTCCGCACGGAAAAGAAAAGCTAAGCCAGCCGGTCCCCTGTGGGGGTCCATGCCCCCTGCCCCCCCCACCCGCGCAGCCCAGCAATCCCACCACCCACCACCCCACCACCGGAGGTGCACAGAGGAGAGTGGCTGACAGTGGGGGCACGGGCGTGCTAAGTGGGTGTAACTGGGTGCTGGAGGCAGAGGACAAAGTGGGGAGGAGGGTATGACATGGAAGGACTGTAGGAGGGAAAATGGAATCAAGTGCAGGTGGGGGGTAGTGTAAGAGGTACATTTGCCCTCCGGTTGCAAAGGGACTAGATGGCTATTAATAAAGAGATAGAGGCCAGGTGGAGAGGTGCGGGCAGGGCCTGATTGCTGGGGACATGTAATTGGTCTCCCTCCTGGCTTAATGCTCGGCTCTGGTGAGCTCTCCCAGATGTTTTTCTGTTGCCATGGTGGCTGGGCCGGGGTAATGGTCTCGGAGCAGGAGAGACGAGGCCACAGAAGGCTTTTTGCTCTGTTTGAATACTGATTACAGGAGCTTCGCATTTGGTGCATCTGGAGCACTTTTGTAATGGGTTTTTAAACTTTTCCATCATCTGCATGCGGGGTTAGCTTTTGCTCTCCACAAAGCCTGCGGGCACTCAAATTATAAAGATAAATCCATGCCTTCTACGGTGGGGCTGTGGGGCCACTTGTTCTCTGAGAAATTAGTGTGGGTGTGTGTGTGGGGGGGTGTTACTAAGCAGGAAAAGAGGGGGAGGAAAAGGGGGGGAAGTGACAAAACAGGGGGATCTTTATGGGTCACCTGTAGGGGAGGCTCAATGTGTAGGGACTTTATTTATAGTAAAACCCCTTAAGGAAATAGCATGTCAATTTGAGATTAAAATTATATAAAAAATATAAAATGAATATACTCCCCTTTCCCCAGTCCAAGTGTCTGAGGATCAGGTACCTGCAGGGAGCTTCAGATTCCTACCAGGGGCCAGAAAGACATAACCCAGAGGCCCTGGGAGGTAGGCAGTAATGGCACGAAACTTCCATCTGTGCCTAGCTTTCCTGGATCAGCAAGGCCGTGAAAGCTTGCCAACCCTCAGGAAATGACAGCGGCTCCCAGCTTCCAGGAGCTCAGTTCCCGGGGCCTGCTGGCTGTGTTTCCTCGATGGGGACCTGCATTTCTGCAGGCCTGGCGAAAAGAGACCTCTGCTTGCCAAGGATCGGGAGCATCTGACTATTCGGTGGACCTCTGCAAAGTGGTTTGCTTCTTGATGGTTTTCACATCGTAGAAGGTGCTGGGGGCCTATGTTATCCACTCACATGACATGACTGCCTCTTTCTCTGGATGCATTGGTTCCCCTGCCAAACAAAACGGAGCTGGAGCTGGGGCAATGCGCGTTGATTCTTGCCACACGTTCATCTAGAGTCTGATGGGCATTTGAGAGTCTGTTACCTGGTTCTCACCTCAACCACAGCAACACAGAGCAGGTTTGCTCAGAGCTTCGATTTTACGATATTACGAAGTCCAAAACTGGGTGTGAATTTGATCCGCGTTGGACCATCCAGATTAAGACCTCAATTAAGACCAGATTAAGGTTAATTATTGCTCCCTTAAAAATGCGATTTGAAGTCATCTCTTGTGTTTGTAAAGGAGATTTCAGCTGTTGTTGAACTAAAAAGTTGTTATGGACAGTGAAAGCTAACATGGCCTTTATTTTTTTTTCTCTTTAGGTGAACTGGGAAGTGAAAACAACAAAGTGTAAGTCCCCACTACCTCTGACCCAGCTCAGTGAGGACAAGGATATCAGGGAGAGGAGCAGATTAGAAAGCCATCTGCTTTTTATGGGTTTTTGTTCTGATACCCTTGAGGGACCCTTGAGGGGCCTCTTGCTTCCTGGGCCCTGGGAGAGGGCCCTGAGCAGCCTACGGGGATGCTTGCTAGGCCCCCAACCTCAATTCAGTGGGGAGTCTGGGTGAAGAACAGGGTCCTCTTTAGAAAAAACTAAATCTTTTTGATTACTACCAGTTCCAAATGCATCGTAGTTCAATATTCTGACACTGGGTGTATTTCAAGGACATCGGTTCGTTTACTCTGGTTAAACATTTTATCACCAGGAGAGATATGTTCCCTGGTATTAAAGGAGGAGAGCCCTGGTAGAAGCCTAAAGTTCATGCGGCAGAACCATGGTGGGGTGGGAGGGAGAAAAGGAATGGAGGCGGAGAGGAAGGAAGGGTGGTGCAGGGAGAGAGAGAGGGAGGGAGGAGAAGGAGGGGAAAGATAGGGAGAGGGAGGGAGGGAAGGGAGGCAGAGAGAGAGAGAACAAGATTCCACCAGAAGATTGTTCTGGGGCCCTGTCACCACCCCCGCCCCCGCTTTCCCCCTAGCAACCTTGCTTGTTTAGACACTTGGCTCACTTCCTCTCCACGGTGTCACGCCCATACTGTGGTTCAGAGCTGGTGGTCCTCCTCCCCAACCCCATTTACATTAACCAGGGCCTTCTCTCCCATAACTGTGGGCTCTGAGCCCTGAGAAGTGAGTGCGGTGGGTTTCTGAAAGCAAGGGCTCTATTTCTCCATGACAGAAAAGCCTGGGAATTGAAAGGAGAAGTGAGGAAAGCAACCTGTTCACAGTGGCCTCTTGACCTGGGGCACAGATCAGAAACCTCAAAGAAAGGGAAATGAAATTAAGCAAGGCTTAATTTTAGCATTTTAGCTCAACAGGGCAACTCCCCAGAGGATCCTCACGGTGGAAGCCTGTTGGCTCAACGTTGTACCTTCTGGGGGGCAGTCAGGGTCTCCTGGGCTCCCCTTGAGCTGCGTGCCCTCCGTCTTTGGATCAGCGATAGAGGAAGGTTTATTTTAGTTCTGGCCTTTCCTCCTTTTAGAGTTTGGTACGTGTGAATAGGGCAAACCCCCCCATCTGCCCTGGAGTGTCACACACGACCTCAAGTTCACCTTTCTCCCACTCAGCATTCCAGCCTCTCCCCAAAGGAAACTCTGCCCAACACACTTCTTTTTGTTTTAACATGGTTTTTGCTCTCTCTCTAGCCCCATTTTTGAGGAAGACACGCCCTCTGTTATGGAAATCGAAATGGAAGAGCTTGACAAGTGGATGAACAGCATGAATAGAAATGGTACAGTCACCTAAAGTTCTTTTTCTGTCTTCTCTAGTATGAGAAGACTGTCAGAGTTTCAGAAATACCCCGTAAATCCTGGAGTGTGTCAGGGTGAGCCCAAGCCACATTAGATCTGGAGCACGCAGGCCGTGAACCTGGGGCTGACCATCGTTAAAGACTCCATTTGATTAGGCCATCACTTGGTGCCCTTGGTGTTTATTCTTGTACAAGCTTTTCAAAGAAGCCAATGGTCTTTTTTCAAACAAGGAAGTCTTCAGGTCCAGATTATCTGGAAAAGGTTAGCATCGGGCATTACCTTAAATATGGTAGCATCTAGAGATCTACGATTTTAATCTGTATATGGTATAAAACTTTACCACATATAGTTTACATAGATCCGTGCTGTCCAGGACAACAGATGCTAGCCACATGTGGCTATTTAAATTAAAATTTCAAAAAATGAAATAAAGTTAAAAATTTTGTTCGTCAGTCACTCTAGACACATTTTGAGTGCTCAGTAGCCACTTGCGGCTCATAACTACTATATTATACAGCACAAATCTAGAACATTTCCATCATATAGAAAGTTCTATTGGACAACACTAATATAGTAGTAGTATAAATATTCCCATGAACTTGTTGATATCTGGCAGTAATTGTATGTGTTCTTTACTTTTCATTGAATCAATGTTCAGATTTAAAAATGATGGTAGCTGTTTTTTTTCCTTTTTAAAGTTCTGCTTAAAAAGTCAATAAGTTATTTTAATGCTCGGATTAAATTAATAAGATCCAGTATTTATATTATCATATCATTCGTATTTTTCACATTCGTCTTTAAAAAATACTCTGGGGTCTGTCAGATTCAACAATAGTGAAGTCCAAATCCAGAGACCTGTTATTAGAATTATTGTACCAGAGACTTATCAACATAAGCTTTCCAGAAGATTAGAACCATTCAATGAACTTGTATACTTTTGAACAGAACCATTTTTCATAGCCCAGTATGGAGGAAAGAATGGCTCTGTAGAACATTTAAGGATAGGGGCGGGTCACTGAGATAATCCTGAGGTAGTTTCATTTTGTTATTTTTAGTTTATAAAATATACCTACATAATAGAATTTGGAAAATGCAAAAAAAAAAAAAAAAAAGTAGAAAGAAGAAAAGAATATACCACCCAAAGATAACCTCTCTTAATCATTTGCCATATTTCCTTTTGTGCCTGGGATCATTGTAATACAAAATCAGGATCCTATTACACTCACTAAACCAGAAACCTGGAAAAAGGCCTTTCTTTTTAACAACCATAGCAAACAGTTATTTTGACACATACGTGATGGAGCCGATGGATTTTGTTTTTCCTTAAAAATAAGTGGGGCATAATAGGAGGGAACTCTGACGACTTTAAGAAGGTTGGTTGTTCCTCACTTTATCTGCTGCTTTTTGATGGGGCATCCTGGCTGAAATCATTCTGCAGGCACATCAGGACTCCGGTAAAGCTATTTTATTCCAGTGTCTAATCTGCAACATGCAGATTCTAGCTTTTGGAGCAACAGTGTGGTTCTTCAGGGACTGAATAACCAAGCAGTGATGAATTGTGCTCTTTCCAACAGGGCCAGAGGCATGTTGAAGTCTTGTATCTGTGCTTCTGATGCTTTTTCCATTTCAAGAGCCTTGCCATCATTAATCTTTAAACCTCTGGAACTCCCTAGTGAGGCCATTTCTGCACAAGTAACCATACAGATCAGGGAAATGTGATGCTCAAATGTAAGAGTTTTGTGGATAGAAAATAGAATTTTGGTGACTAACAATGAGTTTGCTTTTTTTCTGTCCTAGCGGACTGTGAATGTTTACCTACTTTAAAGGAAGAAAAAGAATCAAACCACAACCCAAGGTACTTCTAGTTTCCGCTATTGATGAGAGGTGTGTGGGGGAGGAGAGGGGAGACCACGGTAGAGCCCTTTTGCTTATCGTCTCTGTGCCTGTAGATTTCATGTGACAATTTACATGGGTATATGTGTGTGTCATGTGGAGAAAAAAAAGTGTGAGTTATGGCAAAGAGGAAAATGTAAAGTAAATATCCTAGTGACTCCATCTTTAGAAGTAAATTAGTATTGGCATTTTTCTTGCGCTTCTAAAGAGACACTGTTGTGTCGGCTTCCATTTTAGTCATAAAACTGTGATTATAACAAACTAGAGGTTTGTTTAGCTTGGATGAAGAGATGTTTGGTAAGGAAAACAGATGGAAGTGGCCATCTTAAAGGGGATAACTGTAAATAAGAGTGAGCAAAATGAACATATTAAAAAAAACAAAAAAAACAAAACCCCACCTGGATTGGATTGTTTGTTATAGGAGAGAAATTAAATGAGAATTTGATAAACATATTCCATCCTACCACTAGGTGGCTCTGCCTGATAGAAGATTTTGGCGTCTAGGGCTTGGCGTTATTCAGCACACCATAATCTTGTTTAAATGTTGTTCTCTTTTGTGAGGATGGAAATGACCAGGTTTGGGGTGTTTTTGATCAGAGAATTGTTTGGTCAGGACGCGAGAAGTGTCACAGGAGAAAGGATTGATGATGCAGCAGCTCGGGGACTTGTCCCACACGGCTGCACTGTGATTTGGGGGGCGCCAAGTTGTTGGTAGGGGTGACTCAGAGGAGATCGGGGAGCAGAGAACGTGACTGAGCCTGTGACTGAGACTTTACACTTCTGTGGGAATAAATAGAAGAAACTTTCAGAGCAGGATAAACACCACCCGTCTTCTCTCCCTCCGTGTTAACCAAAGTTCCTGTGCCAGTCATCTTAAATGTTTCCAGAATGCAGTCACTTGTCACTGGGCAGTCCCTGAGGCTGGAGCATCATAGGGGAAGACTGATAGTCGATAGTGAGGCAGTCAGATGTTTGTCTTCTGAACCCTTATTCTGCACCTTTCCCTCAACCTCATCTGAGAGGTGGTCACCCCACATCTCACCCATCAGGCCCCCACAGTCTTACTGAGGCAATCCTCAGCTTTGACGTGGAAATTCACTTCGTATTGAAGATTTCAGTCATTATTATCTCTCCAGGTATCTGCATGTTAAAAATTCATCACTGGCTCAGAAAAGATTCTATACTATTTAAATGAGATGCCAGATATTAACAAGCAGACGAAAGAAAAGAAAATGTTAGGGGGAGTATCACAAAGGAAATTACAAAGGAGTATTCTCTCCACATTTTAATCTTACCTAAAATTGAGTCATTGTGTATGTTCAGTGTGGGGCTCACCCACATCACCACCGAAACCCTATAAATACCTTGTTAGTGTATCTCTGACCGGCACCCTCAACTGATACGAAACATCGTGGCTTTTATGTACCTGCCTCTTGATCTTTGAAATTATTGGCAACATAGAAGAAACTGAATGTTAGAGGATTGTATGGTTGTGAAAGCATCTTAGAAATCACATTTTCTGAAATATTGAAAGGTTAGTCTTTGTAATAAGCTCGAGCTCACTTCTGCCTGTAAGACAAAAATGCTTAATGTATTTGGAGGGCTGCTTTATGCTAAACTATTGTTTTTAAGGTGCATGTCCACATTCCTGCATTGGTCCAGAACAATCTGGCTTCAATTCACAGGATGACAGTCTGGCTTCACCCCGTTCCCTCTCAGTGAAGCCGGCACCGGCTTATGGAACCAACAGTGGCAAGTCCCAAGGCTTTGGTACTATAGGTACTTTCTGATTACTCAGAGAGCAGTACAAGATTGTAAAGCAAATCTAGTTTTTAGTCACTAAAAACTCAGAAAGATACAAAGCACTTGGAACAAAGCCTGCCACAGAATAAACTCTCAAGAAGTATTGGTATTATTATTATTTTTAAAGGTTTTATTTATTTATTTGTCAGAGAGAAAGAGAGAGAGAGAGAGAGCACGAGCAGGGGGAGCGGCAGGCAGAGATGGAAGTGGGCTCCCCGCTGAGCAGGAGCCTGGCATGGGACTGGATCCCAGGACCCCAAGATCATGACCTGAGCCAAAGGCAGACACTTAACCCACTGAGCCACCCAGACATCCCTGGTATTATTATTAGTGACTTAAAATTGATATACATAAGTTCACTGCCTCTTGGGCTAAGGAGCCCGTGTCCAAGGGCCCAGGCACATCCATATTAGTGGGTGGGACATTAAAAAAAAAAAAGCTTTCTATTTTAGAGCAGTTTCAGGTGTACAGCAAAATGAGCAGAAATTACAGAGAGTTCCCATATACTCCCAACCCCCACACACGCACAGCCTCCTAGACTATTGGTGTCCCACACCAGAGGGGTACATTGGTTACAATCAGCTAACATACGTTGACACATCATTATCCCCAAAGTTCCCCATTGGCTTTTACGTCTGCGACTCATCCTTCCTCTACCATTCAAGTAGTGTGCAGGGGAACGCAATGCTTCAGAAAGTACATAACAGTCACTGGAGAGTGAGCTTAGTAGAAAACACACGTCTCGATCCTCTTGCTACATTAAGACTTCCAGAACCCATTTAAAGGGTTCAATCCTTCTTGATGCTAGAAAGACACCCTGACATGGAACCTCTGTTATATATAAAGTCCATGTGCTTCTGGAAAAAGGACTCAATCTGGTCACCACCCTACCCTTAATGCACCGCACCGGGTGTGAAGACTTTTCTCATTAGGGTCCATAGTCTCAGGTCTTTCAGGTCTTTTCCCGCATATCCCATTGGCCAGCCATTGTTCATTACTTTGCCCTGTCCTCATGGAATGGACATTTTCCTTTATGCTATGGAATCTAACATTTAGCACAGGACTTTCATAAGGGCCAGAGACATACAAAGCACTCTGGGAAGTTTATACTATGGTTTTCATGTTTTTAGAAAATCAATAAGGAAAGATAACAAAGGAATTGTGGAGGAGGGGGAGTTTGATGTTATTTCCTACCTTAGCATTTTCCCCCAATTCTTGTCTGCTACGGGTGAGGCATTGTGAGAGTAGTGGTGGAAGAGTAGTGTTGGTGGAATAGTGTCCAGGGGGTATGGCGGGGCAGTGGGAGGTGGGGAGAGGTCTGCCCTGGAGTTGAAGAGAATCTCATCAGTGGCGTTGTTAAGCTTTGCCAGCACTTGGTGATAACAGAAAGCAGATCTGTTGAGTTGGTTTTATTATTGTTTAAATTCTCGGTAAAGAATGCATTCCCTTATTGTCTACCCCAACCCTTCCAGTACCTTCCTGAATGCTGCTAGATAGTTGTAACCACATGAAGGATAGAATCCCTTTCATCACAGTGCTTAAGGTCTAGCCAGCCTGTCCCTTCTTCCCGAGGCCTTTATAGTTGGACAATTTCCTGCAAGTGCGGTGTTTCTGTCTCTGCAAGCTTAGGTGAATAACAACAGAAAAGGAATCGCAAATATTAGCCAAGTGTCCATCTTCTTTCCCTTTATGCCAATTGGCCGCAGTGATGAGTTTATATTGAGAAATAGCATTGGGGAAGACAAGGGGAAAAATCGATTTGGTTCCATCCAAATGGACTTAGAATTTTGAAAACACATTTATAACAAAAAATAATAAGACATTTATACAGCATTTTATACATACCAGAAGCCTAGTACTATCACCTAGGAAGTTAGCTAGTTGGGGTAAATAACAGCATACCTGTTCTGGTTTTGTAATAATTCTATTGTTTACTTTATGATTCATGTCTGAGCTCAATGACATAAAAATGGATCACTTCAATATTTCTCAGGAAAATCCAGGTTAGTTTAATAAAGAATTTTGTGAATTTCTTCCTGTTTCTGCTCTTCTCTGTCTTTTTTTCTTTTTTTTGAAAAGTATGATTGTTGATGTAGTTTTACAAAATATATTTACTGAACACCCAATATGTGCCTGGCATGGTCTACATCATGCCAGTTCAACCAGTTAAAATGAAATAATCTGTATGAGTAAACCTGGAATCAGAGAGGTTAAGTGACTTGTCCAATTTACACAACAAGTTTATGATAAAACTCAATGTATCTTTTAAAACTATATTTTCATTTACTTTTATTAATTGGTTAAGATAAGAGATATTCCACAAATTAAAAGGCAAATTAGAGATTAAAAAATAGAAGGGACACTCAGCAGCAAGGAAGGCAGCCACCATGAGGCTAATACATGACAGTATCTGGTGGATGACGTATCCATCACCTCGTGTAGTCATTGACAAGACTGAACCATTAATTGTGAGAAAACAGCAGGTTCGGTGAACTGTTTTGGCCTTTCCACTCAAGTAAATCTCTGTGGCCACTTCTGGTTATTTTCTTTATGAGTTTCTTTCCTTTTTTCCTTTCTAGTCTCTCAAAAGTCCTTTAAAACGCAACAAGTATTCAATAGGAAGTATGTTGAGTGGCAACTGGTTTCCCTCAAATCTGAGCTCTGTTTTATGAGGGATACAAAGTAACATATGAGGGGCACAAAGTAACCGCTTATAATCCTGCAGGATGATAACCTCAACATTGTTGAAATGCAGGTGTGTGTGTGCGCGTGCATGCGTGCGTGCGTGTGCATGTGGTGGTGAGGGAAGATGTATTAAATTTAATAAACCACGGCGTTGCTTGAAGAGTGGCCCAGATTATGTCTGCCGTGGGCATGATCTATGTGTGTTGGATGAATTTTAGGCCCGGCTGTGATGTTAGCCAGATGTGTGACCTCTATAATTCCCCCGCGCGGGCCAGGCCCCTTTCGGGAAGGAGAAGGGAGGTTATACTGATGAAGAGAAAGGGAGCGTGATCGAATTGTTACGTGACTTTGTGCTATACTGAGCTCGGCGTTGCCCCAAGTTACGGAGCATCCTGACACAAGAAAGGTTTGATGCGGGTTTATTGCCATCTTCGGAGCTAGGAAACATTGGCCGTGGTCACACGGAGGGAGCGCTAGAAGATAAACTGGTCAGGAGACCAAACAAGGCTGATCTGCTCCCACCTGCGACCCAGGCGCAGTTAGGAAACGAGGTGTTCAGAGTGGCCTCTGTCCTCGTTTCGCTGCTGGTGTTCCAATTAAACACTTTCTTAAAAATCGTAAGATGATGCTTTGTCATCAGTTCAATTTGTTTTTACAGTTTGTAGGCCTGTCACTATAAAGGCTTTTGGGGAAGCTGTCCCACATGCTTAAAATATCTCTGTAACACTTGGAGAAAAATTGCTGGCTAATGCCACTGTCACCGGCCAGACGCCGGAGCCCCCAGAATTAACACGGAGGCAGGCACAGAGGTTTGAGGCAGGACCCCTGAGTTTATTTGTTGCAATCGTGGGGCAGTTTGCCAAGGTATTTTTCACTGGAAACTCTAGGATTTGCCAGCGTTAAACACGCCCGGGCTTCCTTGATCAGTTCGCAGAGATGACAGCAGGGAACACGTCTAACTAAATGAAGGGATGAGCGAGCGAGAGAGAATGCCTCCAGGCTCAGCTGGGGGCCAGATCCCGGGGCGCGGACTTCCTCCCAGGGAAAACAGGCATGTGGGAGTTGCGACACTAGGCATGACCCAGTGCCCCACAGCTGCAGCAACTGGGGTCTGCTTTGGGGGCATCTTGTGTGGCAGGCCCCGTGCCCTGCTCACCGGTCCCAGCGCTGAGCTGAGCAGCGAGCGCCGCCTGTGAGCTCCCGGGCTCTTTGGTGCTCGCAGGGAACAGTTCGGGTGGGTGGACGGTGGCACATGCTAAGCCTTCCAAATGCTCGTAGGGTGTTCTCCACAGACCCCCTGTAAGTACTTTCTCCTCGGAAACGGAAAGTGTGCTTTTGGAAGATGGTTTCTGAAAGCCTTTGGATGTTTGAAGCTGTGTTGAAGCCTGTGTTGAACCGACAAACATTTGCTTGCATAGAATCTGCAAAATCAGAAGAACCTACGGTCATGGGTTTGTATGTCAGGCCGGTAGCGTGACTTATTCTTTTTTTTTTTAAAGATTTTATTTATTTATTTGACAGAGAGAGAGAGAGCACAAGGAAGGGGAGCGGCAGGGAGAGGGAGAGGGAGAAGCAGGCTTTCTGAGGAGCAGGGAGCCCGACGTGGGACTCGATCCCAGGACCCTGGGATCGTGAACTGAGCCGAAGGCAGACACTTAACCGACTGAGCCACCCAGGCGCCCCTCACTTATTCTTTACAACAACCCTATAAAGTGCATGGCATTATTATGTATGTTTTGCAGGTGAGAGGAAGACAGAAAACTTAGGCCAAGAAAGGTGCCCTTGCCCAAGGTCACCCAGCAAGGAAGTGGCTGAGCCCTGATTCAAGCTCTGGCCATCTGACCCTGTGCTCTTACCTCCCGTGTAGAAGAGCCTCTGGTAGCACATACTAGCATGTGCACGACCATAAACGCAACACGAGCCGCGAAATACCGAGGCATAAACTTAACCAAAAAAATGCATGGCGTAATGTAAAAAGAAATTGTTCAGTTTTATGGAGGGACATAAAAGATTCTTAAAAATAGACAGAGACATACTGTACTCCTGAAAGACTCCACACTGTAATGATTAAAATTTAGAGCTGTCTCATGCTTTAGATTAAAATAGACTCCAAATAAGTTTAAATGTTGAAAAACGAAAAAAAGTCCAGAAAAAATATAGATAAATATTATTATAACTTTAAGGTGGGGATGGGTCGAAAGCATGCCACACAAGTTAAAAACCATATCAGAAAAGCACAGATGTATGGGTGCCAGGGTGGCTCTGTCAGTTAAGCATCCAACTCTTGATTTTGGCTCAGGTCTTGATCTCATGGTTGTGGGATGGAGCCCCACGCGGGGCTCCACGCTCAGCGGGGAGTCTGCTAGAGAGTCTCTCTCTCCCTTTCCATCTGCCCCTCCCCCCCCACTCGCACACACTCTCACTCTCTAAAATAAATAAACAAATCTTTTTAAAAAAAGCATAGATTTGAGCTACATTAAAAACTCAAAATTTCTGTACTTCAAAAAACACAATAAATAGAATCAGAAGGAAGAGGAAAACTGGGGAAAAGTATTTGCAAAATATATATATAATGAACAAAAATTATCATTCTTAATACATGAACCAATAAAAAGATAATAGTCCCATTTTAAATATGAGTAAAAATTATCAATAAGGAATTTAGCAAAAGAAGAAGTCAAAATTACCAATAGAGGTTTAAAAAAATGTTTACTTTTCTTAGAAATCATTACAAAGTAATGGTAAATATGATACTATTTTCACCTATTGAATCAATAAAAAACGAGAATAATACTATCCAGTATTGGAAAGGATGTGGGGAAAGGAAATCTCCCTAAAGAAAGTGTGGGGAGGAAGGTAAACTGTGCAAAATGTCTAGGGAAGGGGGTAATTTGACAATGGGCTGTTCAAGCTTTAAAATGGCATACATTCTAACCTGGCAATTCCTCTTCTAGGTATGTTTAGGCAAAGGTAACAATTGGAAATGTGCGAAGATTTTTTTATACTAAATAAAAACTAAAAATCAGAAATAGTCTACATGTTTAACCATAAGGATATAGTTTAAAAAAAATGGTTTTTGGTCTGGTGACACAATGGAAGTCTCTGTAGCCACTAAAAAGATATGGTATATTTATTAGCAAGGAATGATGTCTGTATGTGAATGAAGGTGAGAAAAGCAGATTACAGCATGAAATGCATAATATGATCCCATTTTTGTACAAAGAAAAAATGTATATCATCATCAAAAGAAGGAAGTTTGGAAGAGTACATACCAAGATGTTAACTGTGGTAAGATTGTTAGTATTTTTGTTTTGCTTATTTGTATTTATTTTTTCAACAAAGACTATGGATTGGTTTTATGATACTTTAAAAAATCACTTCTATTAGGACAGCTGGATGCAGATCAGTGCTGTAGACAAAAGAGGGCTTGAGCCCATAGCTATCCAGCTTTGTGTTATATTCTGCTTAGGGTGGCTGAAATCTCAAGGTAAGGCCGCAGAAGGAAAGAGACTTATGTGCTATAGAGATGAACTCCTAGATCTTAGAAATAATATCCTGCTACCACCCAATTTCCAGGAAATGGAAACTCCTTGCCTAGTTTAAGAGTAGTTCAGGGTCACTGAAGTGAAGGGGTGGTTACATCTGCTCTTCGGCTGAAAAATGTCTTAATTTTCCTTCCATCAGCTTTCCATTTCAAATAAATTTTGCCACGGAAGTTGTCTTTTATTCACAACTGTCCGCCTCCTCTTTTCCCATCGATTGCCCGTCCTTAATCACAGCTTCTTTCCTCCGTCTTCACAACACAAACACAAACACATAACCGGACACACAATGTCTCCCCTCTCCTTCCATGGATAGATCTATTTCTCTATCAGATTGCTTCAGTCTTTTTGGAAACACATGCTGTTTCCCTGAGCAGGAGAGCTCTGAAATAGGAGTCAGAAGAATCTAGTCGGTGGCAGACTATCCACGCCTGTGAGCGAAGGAGATACGAGGTTCTGTTGGTTATTATCATTCAGGCCCTTTCTTGGAGACAAAGGTCACTTCGAGTAGGGATGTTCTGGAACTTGAGCAATGGGGCACAAAACTGAAAGAAGAAGCGGGAGGAGAGGTAGAGTGGCCTGCTTCCCAGGAGCTGGGGGTGGAGGCACAGCCTCGCTGGGGAAAAGCTGCAGAGCCAGATATGTGGCCAAGATTGGCAAGTTAGGAACAAAAGCACAAGTTAGCCAGCCAGCGCAGTCATGTCCCAATCCCATGCCCATGATCTATGTCTCCTCACACCCCGAGGTGCCTAATGATTGGATTCTAAACGACAGCGAGAAGGCGCCTCCAGATCCTTTGTGGATATGAGCAAATTGGGCTTTTGAAAACACGCCAGGACCACAAACTCCTGAGAAAAAAACAACACATGGAAATTTTTGTAAAAAAAGCAATTTGGCATCGATTCATAGAGAATGGGATTAGATTTAATTAAAGAGGGGAACCCCTAACTCCATCTGGTTCTGTCCACATCAGCACTAGGGAGGGATATTAGAGCAAGAGCTAGGGATTATTTCTTGGCTTTCATGGATTTCCTCCTCAGGGATCAAATATAAATTCCAAACCAACCTTTGTTTCAGAAATCGTAAGCTGGACACTCTGGGCTTCCTGACTGTTTATGTTTTCTTGAGTCACCTCCATAGTGGAGTGACCAGCTCTCGGTAGCTTCTTGGAAATACACGATTGTTCTGTTTTTTACAGTGACAATGAATCCTGAAGCTGAATGGTGCTAATGTTTTCCAAGAGAAGCGGCCCCGGAGGGAGCCCGCCGAGCCTGCCAACAGAGGATGAAGAGGATGCGAATTTAATTAATTTCAAATCAACATAGACACAAGAACCTTTTGCTGTTTCTTCCAACGCCCACTCTTCCTAATGATGGCATCACCTGTCCTTGGAAGAATGCACGATTGAGAAGCACTAGGAAGAGGCTTGGCTGCCGTCCAGGGTGGCCTCTGAGGAAAGGAGGAGCCACGTGGTTTTCACCTCTCATCAGGGCCACTTCCCTCCTCTGGGCCAACCTTTATGCTGCCTGTGTTCGTTCTGGCCAGCTCTCCAGGTCTTTGTTATCTTTCTGCTTCATTCCTTGGAGTTTAAATCAGGAAGCTGTTTCATATATGGCTTCCTTCAGGGCCACCTTATTACCTAATTAGCTCTGGATAATTTCCTCTGATTAGTCAAGTCCTCTGATAGGTCATCTGCATTCGGCAGGAACTTTCCTCCAGGCGAGTTACATCATGGAAAAGACAGAAAACAAAGCGAGTGTTTCACCGTACACGTCATCCCAGGGGCTCGGTAAGCTCATCTACCTGCCCAGAAGGTATACTGAGAGAGTCCACCGGCCCAAGGAGATGCTGTTTGGTGCCTTGCGGACTCTGAGTTGGCCAGACCCCTTGGGACCTTCTCGGAGGAACAGGAATCTTCGATGAGAGAGCAAAGTGATTTCCTTCTCAGCTAAAATCACCTGCTTGTTCACATTTCCCAAAGCTCATTCTTGCTCTCACCACACCTCCCTTACCCATGGTATGTGAATAGGACATGTGCACAGGAGGATCGGCTGTCAACCTTCTATGTTTCTGAGATCTTTACGGTCATTTGAAACAAACAGAATAGGAATAGGAAATACCTGTGTGTGTGGCAGATTTCACTCAGTGCACTTTCCTGTCAAGCTGGAACAAGCCTCACGTCCTTCTCAACGCAGCTCTCCAGGAGGCCACTATCAGTCCATCAGAGAGGACATTCTCTGCCGTATTTGGTGACACCCTTTACAAGAAGCAATGGTGCAGAGTGCAGAAGGGCCTGCTTATCATTCCCATTCACGTAAAATCAATCCTCATTTCATCCTGAATTTTCTACTCCCGACCTTTAAAGCAATCTAGTACATTGGGAGTCCTCAGGTCTTCTACAACGGCTGATATTTTATTCCAGGAAAGAAGTAAATAATGAAAACTTTTTATTTTCCTCTCTACATATAAACTGAGGGGAGATGAGGTTCACCAAACATTTGCTGCTGAATTTGGGGTCTTGAAAGGCTGCCTTAATGTGTAACAAAAACTGCCCTTCTCCTCCCTTTTGGATCCTTCTGGCATACTCGCCTTCTGAACCGTGCCCACAGTTTTAAAGGCGGAGTTCCAAAGCCAGGGAGATCTTTCCACACAATGAAAGAAAACTATCTGGTTGTGTTTAACCACTGCCATTCTGCTATCCTGAGACTTCATAGAGCTTTGCTAAAAGAGTGTTCATGGTATATAATTTCAACAGATTTGTCTGTCATAGTCTCCTTAGCACATCCTAATATGACATTTTTGTTTTCACTTCTGTTCTGCACATTCATATTCCACTTGTGGTCCACAATGACTCCCAGATATTTATGCCAAAATTGCCATTTTCTGAATCATCTTTTCTGCCTGTTTTGTTACTTTGTTTCTTCTCAACATTTTGACTCTCAGAAGAGTCTCACATTGCTTCTTTCTCTCTCCAGGTATCCAAGATTTTTGGTGAACACTGAGGCTTGTAAATTTTATCCAAGACTATCAAATAATGTGACTTTAGAAGTTTAGAGACCTAGAAGGGGTCTTGGAATCTTATTTTGATGAAACAATATTTTATGATACGATAAAAATATTCTCATTCGGTATTTAAAATCATGTCAAATTCCAGAAGAAGCAAGTTACAGCAGCATGTCATTCAATTTATGTCTGAAAAATGTACTAACCTCTATAACTGCACAGTATAGAAAGCATTTTTTTAAAGGTAGTTTTTTCTGGCAAGATATATGAACCAAAGCAGTGAAGGGTCAATCCTAGCACCCTATCTCTTGTATTACTGTTCAATCAATAGGTGTCATATATTTATGATAATTTTAAGACTTGCTTTTAAACTCAAAGTTAATTTTATGTTTCAGATTATTGTTTGTAAACATCTAATTTTCTCTTAATTGGGTAGCCAATCAGAACAAAATCTGACTTCGGAATATTTTAAAGATATGTAAGTGTCACTGCATTTTTTGTACATTTTAAGCAAACCAGGTTAACAATATTGTCGAGTCAAACTTCTCAGGAAACTTGTTTTAATAAATATGTAAGAATATCAACCTGTTACCCTTAACTCAGTAATGTGACTCCTCCTTCCGGGGAGCTCACTGGTATCCAAACACAGGAATACAGACAGCGTGGATCAAACTTCATATCCATGGTGGAGGGTGGGGGGAGGCAAATGCCTCTAACAATGTAAATGGATGCTTTAAAAATACTTTTGTCTATTTTTAAATTTTGGTTGTTTAAAATATCAATTCGCACCATCTCTGGAAGGAGGCCCCTATCATGAGTAAACAGAAAATATAGACTTTGGTTTCAATTTCTGTCAGAATTCATACGAGTTCTGAATGTACTTGAGTGATAAGACACAGTTACATATTAGGAAGACACTGCTGAAATTCCCATTGTGGGGAAAACATTGAAACTTTATGCTAAATTTACCCATGCTATGTTTTTACACTCAGAAGATACTCAGGCTGAATCCTGGGGTTCCACTTAATAGGTACAACAGGAAGGCCAGAGTAGCTTCACTCATAGATTACATTTCTTCAATCTTAAAGTAACCAGGAGAGTCACTATGTAATAGTGTGGACTGGAATTAGTCAAAGTGGTTATTAATTATTATAATCCAAACAATGAATTGCCTAAATTTGTTTGTTTGTCTGAGCAGCTCTTTGATATTACCTTGGAACTCTCCCATCTGATACCAAAATTTTATTTTCCTCTTAGTCCTTTTGGGGGTGGCTATTTGTAGATACGCAGTGGGTTTTTTTGGTTTCTTTTGGGTTTTGCCCTGTTACCTTTTCTAAAAAACATGTCATATTCACAGAATAGTGATCCATACAGTTATATAAAATAAAACTTTTTAAAATCGATTCTATAGATACTCTAAGCTCTTTTTGAAATATTTTAAGAAGTTAAATTTCTAAACCAAAGTACATCCAGAAACATGAAGACTTTAATTTCAGTGCTGTACAAGTTTAGAAATACAACACTGAACTGTTTAAGACAACCAAAGGTGAATGGATTCTCTTCAATTGGACTTCAGGTGTGGAGGGCTCAGGTAATCATGTTCCTCACTTCCCATCACAGTATCATCTCTGGCCTTTGGTACTTTATAAATAAGTAATTGGACCTTTTACAAAAAGCATATTCTTCACATTTTTCACTTCTTTGGTCTGCATGGCAAGAATTAAATGAATGATACATAGAAACTACAAATAGTAAGCAACATTTTTTTCAGTGTAAATATCAGTGGTGAGTCATCACCATATTACTCTGACTTAGGTGAAACCCCTGAAATTGTAAATAACATCAAGAACTTAGGGAAACTCAAAAAAAAAAAAAAAAAAAAGAACTTAGGGAAACTCTTCGTGTTTAATAAATGTCAGCTTTCAGAAAGAGCGGATAATGTGGTTTGCCAACAAGTTAAAAAATAATCTGGTAGGTCGTTAGTAATTTAGCATGTATGCATCTTGTTTTTAAAGTTAAGTGAAAATAATGTAAAAAACTACTTCATTAGATGCTCTCATTTTTCAAGCAGTATAAAGTATTTCCTCAGAAGGTCAGTAAGATCATCAGATGTTGTAGAAATTCTACCTTCCAATGTAGAAATTCTACCTTGGAAGCCTCATGTGAGAAAGGGCCCCATCACTACTGATTAAGAACTGATTTGCAGAACTACTCAAATTGTTTTTTTTTGTTTTTCTTTTTGTTCGTTTTCAGAGAGGAAGGGGAGAGGGGAGGGGCGGAGGGAGAGGGAGAGAGAGAATCCCAAGCAGGCTCCACGCCCAGCAGGGAGCCCAGCATGGGGTTTGACCTCACAACCCTGAGATCACAACGTGAGCTGAAATCAAAAGTTGGTGGCTCAACCAACTGAGCCATCCAGGCGCCCCACAACTACTAAAGTTTTAAGACTGATTAAAGGTTTTAGGGTTTTTTCTCTTGCCTTGTATGCTGAAAATCATATATATAATAATATTTTTCCTTTACAGCTTATGGCTTTAGAAATATCAGATATACATGTGTATATGTATAAATTGCTCTATTCTCAGCTGCATGATTTTTTATAAAAAAAAAATGAGTGAGTCCATACCAGTTTGTATGCTATATTGTTCAATCAGCAGTGATCGACTTAAAAGCATTTCTAAATTTAATTGAAAAATAAAGCACTGTAAGACAGGAGTAAAGAATATCTTTGACTTTAGTTTCTATGTAATTAATGTATATTAACATTTAAAATAAATGTTTATTTGAAGGTAAGGTATTTGTTTACTAAAAATGTTGTTGTAAAGGGGTGAATTAAACATCTTTTAAAGGAAAATTCTTTTAATTTAACTTCTGTGACTATGAAAAAGAAGGATTGTTACCTTTGATAATTATGCTCTTTTGATCCATATACCTTTTTAAATAAATGAAGCAATGCCAATTTTAAAAGTTCTTATAGGATTGAAACTGCTTTATACAAAATTATCTACCCTAAAAATTAATTGGATTTTCTACATATCTAAAAGATATTATAACACATTCTTGTCTTTTTTTTCTTTGCAAAATATTTTCACATTGAGAAATGAAATTTTAATTGTCTATGGAATGTAATTTTTAAAAGTATTTTTAGTAAAAATAGAAAAATCTCAGAGCTGAAGCCTTCTCTTTGTCCTGATTACTCACTTTTCTTTGTGCCTTTAATTCTAATTTCATTTTCTACACATTGACATTATAAAAGTTAGAGCAAGGCTGACAGGCAGGTTCACCACATACAGATCATATGAAGACATCTTTGAATAAGAATGCGTTCTTGCAGGTCACAAAAACTAGTCAGCACATTGACAAACAATGAGCAGAAAGATCCCCCCTCCAGGCCCCAGTTAAAGTAAAACCTGGTCACTTATGGCAGTGTTATACCCCTAGAGTCTGTGGCAGGGGTATTTCCTTCCTATTTCAACCAGAATGACTAAGGGACTGAAGTGATGGGACAGATCAGCCTCGAGACAGCTTGAACCCAAAAAGCAGGCAGTCTCACAGCATTAGGGAAATGAGACTAAGAGAGAACAATAATACTAACTGTAACTAGCATCTATTGTGTGTATCAGTTAGGAATTAAGTTCAGCTTCTAATAGTAGACACACAAAACACAATTGTTTTAAGCAAGAGCTTTTCTTCTCATGCATGAAAGAGTACAGAGGTAAGCTGGTGTGGTAACTCCACGGTCACCTGGGACCTGGGTCCTTCTGACCCTCCCCCCTCCAAGGGGCAGAGCTCCCGTCCTCCAGGTGGCCATAGGAAGCAAATGCTCCAGCATCACGTTCGCAAGGAGGAGAGAAAGGGAACCAGAGCAGGGGGGAGCCACTTGAAAGAACTTTCCTGCCAGCGCATTGAAACAACTAGGCCTACATCTCATTAGCCAGCCTATCTGCCAGGCAGCAGGGAACAGTGGTCTCCGGGGTTGGCACATTAGCCCATCCAACAATAAGGTTCTGCTTCCCAAAGCACTGAGAGAATATTGGGTATCCGAAGAGGTAGCAATCCGGGCCATAGGGGTTAAGCACTTATGATGTATCATCTCATTTTAATCCTCACCATATACTTTTAAGATCGGGTTAGAGAACTCATGAACTTGTCCCATGTCTTCCCAACTCCAGAGCACGTGCTTTAAACTACTATACTGAACCGCCTGCCCAGTAATAAACAGTAGGAGAATGTTTAAGAGGGAGTCAGTCATTGTCAAGGAGGCCCATTGGTGGGCATGATCAGACGTAACAGAAGCTGCGGGCTGGTGGGGAAGGAAGGACCGCACCCAGTGCCAGGGGGAATGGTATATCATGCTGAGAAAAAGAAGCCAGGGCTTAGAATAGGGGGGGATAAGGGAAAAAACCTAGTTTTTGGACCTAGGTACTGGTAAGGATTTGCTCACTGAGTGAAAAAATAAAATCCCACTTACTGGAGCTGAAGTCAACAGGATAGTGGTTGTCCTCTTTAAGGTTGCAATAGAGAGGTATGCCCAGGTACTCTCAAATACAGGTGGTTAGTGCGAGCTTGTGAGAATGTAGAGTTGCTTGAAAGATCACCTCTTCAACAGCCATAATCATTGTGGCTTTCAGAACAGCCAAACCTGGCAGGTACATAGCACTTGTGTGGAAGAGGAAAAGCAGCATTGTTTGAGGTTCTCCCTGAGCTCAAGAGTCCCACCTCTGGAAGCATTCATACTTCGCAAGAGAGAAAAATCTGATTGAATTGGCATTTGGTCCATGTATTGCTGCCTAACTACTTAAAACTTAGTAGCTGAAACCAAAACCAAAACCAAACCAAAACAAAACAAAAAGAAAACCAAAAAACTTAGTAGCTTAAACCAGCAACAGTCATTTGTTTTGCCCATGAGTCTGCAATTTGGGTGGGACTCATTGGGAATAGCTCATCCCTGTTCCACATGGCATCAGCTGGGCGACTGAATTGGGGCTAGGGGATCCACCTTCACATGGCTCACCCCCATGGCTGGCAAGCTGGTACCAGTTGTTTGATTGGAACCCAGCCAGGTCTGTGGGCCAGGGGCCTTGGTTCCTACTACATAGTCCTCTCCATAGCTGTCACACAGTATGGCAGCTGGGTTTCAAGAGCAAATATCCCAAGAGAACGAAGTGGAAGGACACGGCATTTTTATAAGCTAGACTCAGAAGTCACATATCATCACTTCTGCCATCCTCTGTCATTTGAAGCCGTCAGAAAGTTCAAGGGGGAGAGGACATAAACGCTACCATCAGTGTCAAGAGCAAGTGGGATAAAAGATATGTTACAGGCATTTTGGAAAACATCATCTGCCAAAATTGGTGTGGCCCCATGTTATCCAGAGGAAATACAATAGGCAAGCTCACATCAAGTGTCCTCGGGAATATTTGACCTCCCTTGAGTCCAGTGCCTGTATGGCTGTCTTTGGCTTAGACATACATCCCTGGTCGTAATTTTTGGTAGGTTTCACCACCTCCATGAGGCCTGAGACACAGCATAGAACAAGCTGTGGGGGGAGCAGACACATAGAAGCCTATGCCTATTCTCAGTACATAAGGTTATAATGGGAACAGATTCGATTGTGAGCACCTTGAGCATGGGGATTAAAAACCATTAGGCATCTCTGTGTCCTGAACAGAGCTTGGCACTAGGAAATGCTCAATTATCATGGGAAAACCAATCACCTACTAAGAGTCACTCTACTGCCCTTACTCAGTATCAGGTCAGTCTTTATCATCAGTGACAACAGGACCCAAATAGAGAATTGCTTATTGTCCATTATCATTTTCTTCCCAAGTTTCCAGTTCCATTGTTTCCCTCACTTTCCAGCTAATAGTTTCTGATGCCGTTTTTAATCTTTATTTGAAATTGTGCTATTGTGTGTGCTTTTTGTTTTTAGCTGTCTAAAATCCAATCTTCCAAGGTGGCAGAGAACGATCATAATTGAACTAGCAAGCAAATGGAGGTGGAGGAGAAAAGGTGGGGATTTGGAGGGGAAGGGTTTGGAGGGGAAGGAGCACGAGGGGGGAGCCCAGCAGATCACTGAAATCCTCTCAGCAGCTCTTTCTGCTCAGCTCTGGGTTCCCCTTCTTTGCTCTCTAGACTGTGCATGGGGAAAGGAAATGCAAGTTTTATTAATAAAAAGAGTCAATGATCTATTTTAGGTGATGATACAAGCAAGATACGAACTGTTTCTTCCCTGGATGGGAAGACAGATGAACAAAATAAGAGGTGCTGTAAAATCTTCTTGAAAGTTCTCCAGCCAGCACTAAATATAGATGAAGCCAACCAAGCCAGCTAATGGGGCAAGATGGTAAACTATGGGACCCATTTATTTCTCACCTCCATGAATCTGTACGGAAATTCCTCCATCTTGTTACATGTGGTGACTGATGACTTTTCATCTCATGTGAATTTGCTTTCTGTCTGTAACCCACCCCTGTTCCTTTCAAGATGAACCTCCATCCTTCCTCTCTGCTTATAACGCCCAACACTCTATCTTCAGGGACCGGGGATAGATATATCTGGGGAAGCAGCCAAATGAATTAATGTCAGGATCTGTGTTCTGAGTGGGGCTAGAGCATGAGCAAGGGGAACACAGTGGTCTGGGGAAGGAGGTGGGGAGTATGTGAGGAAAAACTCTTAGGGAGTTCTTTGTTTCAACAGATGAAACCAAGATAAGTTGTGAAGACCAAAGGGGCAGGATAGGAATCAAAATCTGGAACACAAATCTGAGGCAGGAGTTAGAAGCAGACTAGAAAGTGTTGGGAGTGAGGAGACCGAGGAAGGTTCTGGGTGATTTCCACAATGGAGCTGAGCTGTGCAGAGTCTGCTTTCATTGGCCACTGGAAGCACAGGGAATGGCAGTCAACCTGGCTTCATGGTGGAAGGGCAGAAAGGACACACAATAATACCTTCTCTATGGCAGAGTTGCATCTCCTCCCTGTTAAGTTGAGAAACTCAGTTCTAGAGAGACAGCATGAATATTAAACCCTGGGCTAGGATTCATGCTCCCACAGCATTGGGACATACCCTGACTCCTATCAGATTTGTGGGAGCTAACTGGATTGTCTGAGAAGGGGCAGACCACCTACATCTCTCGTCAGATCCAGAGCAGGCCACACAAGGTGTGGACAGGGCAAGGCCCAACACTTTCTTCTAAATAAATGTTACAAATTTATCCTAAATAAATACACTTCTAATTTTCTGCCCTCACGTGTAATGTTGGTGTGTTTGTTTAAACAAGACTCTTGATTCCATGAGAAAATTTCCAACTCAAAATACCTCAGACCAAAAGAGACTTCCGGGCTCAGGTAACCAAACCGGGCAGAGGCAGGAAGTTGCTGCTCTCAGAGACAAGCAGAAGTAGGTTCAGCTACAGCAAGGGGCGGCCAGAGCAGGGACTCAAACACAATAAGGATTCTTCAGTGTTTTTTTTTCTTTCCTTCACTGTCTGAAACAACTTTCTCCACAGGACTATAACTATTGCAGCTAGTAGCTCCAGGGAGCTCATCTTTCTGTCTTTCCCACCAAAGGAGAAGGCAATCTCTTTCCATTACCCAATGAAGAAAAGTCCCCCAGAAGGACTTTTATGCCTAACCCTGTGAAAATGGTATTGGGACAGACTAGGGTTGACATTTCCCTTACTACCACAGGTTGAAGTGTGTGTGTATGGTACACACATTGTTTGCTTGGTGGGGTGGGTGGTTGATTAGCTCATTAGTTGGTTGGTTGAAGAGGATTCATGAGGAAGCAGCTTCTATAGGGAATCAGAGTGCCAGGACCAGATGCAGGGCATTTGGGACCAGCCAAGCACACAGGTATCCACCACTACACGTGCTCTTCTTTCCCATTCCCCTTACTTACCCACATTCAGAGTCAGAAGTCCAGAGTGGACCAGGTTCTAAGGATGGGGGATCTACCGATGCTTTTCATTTCCTCCTTTGTACATTTTTAGTATTTTCTAAATGTTCTACAATAAATATGTATTACCTTTGTAATTTATGTTACAAAAAAGAGAGTGGGTAAGTTTCCATTAACCAAGGCAGAAATATTAAGAGCTCAAACAGGAAAATTCAATATTTTTACAGCATAAGAATGTTTTGTGAAACTTCGTTGCAAAGCTAATGAGTATATTTAGGTGTATATGACCAGGACCACTTTTTGTAGGAAAGAGAAGGGGTTCTGAATGGGGGTTGGTAAGAAGCCCTGAAAGCCTTGCTCTGCAGAGTGGAATGTATTGGGGTTTTTTTTCTACATGCATTCCTGTATCCCGGGCTGAAAGAGGACACATTTTGCGCATTTCTCTTCAGGGCTTATGAGAGAATCAGAGCAGCCTTTGAGACCCTGCATTTACCTTGTCGGATTGTATAACCATTGAGGACAGGAGCAAAAGGTATCAAAGCAGTCGTCAAGAGCCTAAGAAGCTGAATGAGAGCAAGCCAGCATTAGAAAGACTTCTCTCCCCATAATGCGTAATGTCTAATCACTTGGATTCTTTTCTTTTCTTTTCTTTTTTTTACCATAAGAATCATTAAATATTAAAGAATATTTTGAATAAAGAGCAAAAATATCCTCCATTTAAAATCCTCTCCCTTGTATACTTCTACAGTTGCCACAGTTTCTATAATTAACACAGACACTTTTCACAGAGTAAAAAAAGTATCGAAAATAAAGTCCAATTAAAATTCCCCACCCCCCAATATCATTCATAACTCCACCAGCTTAGCAAGGAGATTTGTATTCTTAGAAGTGATGTGGAGTCTCCACCAACCCTTTCTAAGAAAGGGAACATGAGAAGAAGGCTGAGAGTGAACCCTGATGAGGGTCACGGGTCGGGGGGGGCACTTCCTCATGCAGCCTGAGGGAGCCTGCTTTCCTGAGGAGAGCAGGAACACTAACCAGCTGCCGTTGGGGGCTTTAGAAGGGTCCATAGGAAAGGGAGCCACTCAGAAATCCCGGAGAGAGAAAGTACTAAAAGCCTTCCCTCAAGATGCCACCGGGATCCATTCATTCTGCAAACATTTATTGTTTATACCTACTCTGCGTCAGGTAACAGAGAGACAGAGGGGAGGTGGGGTAGCGTGGGGAAGCCCCCAGCCTCTGGAGCCAGACTGGCTGGGTTTAAATGCTGGCTCCATGCTTCTGGGCAGGTTACCTAACCTCTCTGGGCCCTACTTGCCTCATAAGATTTTCTGTAAAAACCACATGAGTCAATCCATGTGAACGCTCTGAACAATGCGTGCGCAGCGTGTGGTAAGGATTGTACAGTGCTGGCTGTTACTATTGTCATCTCTGCCCTTAAGGAGATCACAGTCCAGAGGCCTCAAGGGCATAGACTTGTGCAACAAGAGGAAGGGCCTGCGAGGCCCAGGTGGTAAGATGCAGAGTTGCTGGGAGGCTCCCCGGCCGAACAGCTTGTAGGAAATTACGCTGCCCAGGACTCTGGCCTCAGCACCATTTTGTAGGTCATGGGGTCACAGAAGGCAGTCACCTAGTGAGAGTCAGTCCAACTGGGAATGACGGCATGATGATGAAGACTTTTACTGAGCATTTACTCGGTGACAGACACTCTTCTACTTGTTCCCTGTGAACTAACTCGCTTAACTCCCCAGGTAAGTATATTATTACCCCATTTTATTTTTAATATTTATTTATTTATTTATTTTTAGGGGGGGTGAGGGAGAGAGAGAATCTCAAGTAGACTCTGCACTGAGTGGGGAGCCCGACGTGAGGCTTGATCTCACGACCCTGAGATCATGACCCGAGCTGAAACCAAGAGTCAGATCCTAACCAATTGAGCCACCCAGGGGCCCCATTACCCCCACTTACAGAGAGGTGAGGTAACTTGCTCAGGGCACACAGGTAGTGTGTGGTAGAGCTGGGATTTGAACCCAGCTAGTCTGTTTCCAAAAGCAGTCTGCTTGTTACCAGGCTCACTGTGCAGATGGGCCATTTTCATTGACTATGAAGGAATTGTGCGAAGGGCGACCCTGGATGGCATTTTGCCCACTTATTTGAGTATTATTCATTTGTTCCTTCCACTTACATTTACTGAGCCCCTTGTTCTAAGTAGGGCACAGTGGGACCTGTTAGGCGCAGAAAAGAAGCCAGGATCCTCCCATCAAGCTGTTTCAGGAGATAAGGCTTGTGCCCAAATGCGGAGTGACAAGTTCGGGGGAGGAGCAGATATAGGGCTCAGAGGCACAGAGGAGGAAGGATCACTGAGCTGGGGACAGCAGACAAAACCCGGGGGAGAAAGTTGAATTGGAGCAAGGTCTTAAAGTACAGAGGGTTGTGACAAATGGTCATTCAAGAAAATGGCATTCCAGTTCCTAGAGAAGAGCATGAGGAAAGGCACAGAGTTGGGGAACAGAGTCCAGCACAATTTGGCTGAAGCACACAGGGCGTGTGAGAGAGAGTGGCAGGTGAGGAAGGAGGCACAGAGAAGCCAGGGCCTTGAACTCTGGTTTAGGAAGTTGGATTTCATTTAGTGGGAATGAGGAGCTCTTGAAGATCTTTGGGAATGAGAGCACGATGCTCAGCACTGGGATTTGGAAGAATGATCCTCACATGTGGAGGGTGAGTTTCAGGGAGAGAAGCAAGTAATAGGAAATGAGTGTAGCAGCAGAGGGAATTGAAAAGAGGAGAAAAGAAATAGGAAGGACACAGCAGATATGATCAGGTCACTGCCCACCCTCCTTTAGCTGCTTAAAAACCTTCAAATGGCTTCCCACTGATTTTCAAATGAGCTCAAAGTCCTTAATATGGTCTGAACACTACCTTTGCCTCTTGGATCCCTCATAGCTCCTAGTGCTTTAGCCAACAGCCTTCTTTTAACTCACGGAGTACACTGTGCCCCTTCCTTCCTTAGACTTTCTCACGAGCTCTTTCCTTTGCCTGACATGCACCCCTACCACCCCACACCCCTCCCTACTCTTTGCCCCAGTAGGTCCAACCATCTTTCAGATTTTGGCTTAGTCAAAGCCTTCCCTGGCCCCCACTGTGTGTTCTCACTACCTTTTCTTTGTAGCATGCGCCACCATTGCAATTTTACATTTGTTTGCGTGATTCTTCAAAGAATGCCTGTCTTCCTTATAAGTTTCATGAGAACAGATAAATTCTTGCCCTTGACTGCAAGCATCATGAGAAGCAAGAGATATCTGTTTGGCTTATTCTTGTAGCCCCAGCACCAATCATCTTTTGAGCTAACATGCCCTCAAAATGTTAGATCAATGAATGGAGCATCTACATGATTCGGTAACTGACTGAATAACAGGAATGAAAACTAACACCAGGCTTTGGACACTAGTGGCAGGAAATGTGGTGTTGCCATTTGCTGCAAGGGGGAACACAAGAGGAACCATTTTTCAGGTTACATTTTCCAGATTATGAATCCGGCGTCACGCAAATTGATTTGGAGTTTCCCTCAGGTCGTCAGTTTGTCCGGCAGGCCGTAGCAAATTACCACTACAATTTAAGGGGAATATTACAGCTAGAGAAAGAAAGTGTGACCAGTTTGTGGGTACATTAACGAGAATTAGTTGCCTGCGTGTAGCAGAAAACCCAAAAGAAGAGAGGCTTGAATTTGCAGGGGTTTCTTGTTGTCTCACCTAAAAGAAGTTTGGAGGTAGGAAGTCCAGGACTGATACAGTGGCTCCAAGGTCATCTGAGACCATGCACTCTATCTTTCTATGCCACTGTTCTTAGTATGTGGATTCTATCCTCAAGGCTGGCTTTGGCCTCCGATGGCTGCTGGAGCTCTGGTCATCAAGCCTGTCCTGCTGGCAGGAAGGAAGAAGAGGGAAGGTAACATGCACTCCCCCGAAAGCCCGATGCACTTACGTCTCATTGGCCCAAACCACTAGAAAAGCAGTGCATCTCGCCTTAAGTAAAGCTGGAAAACGTAGTCCTTTAGGGGTGGGTGCATTGCTATCTTGAAGAAAGTCAGGTGTTCTCCTAAGAATAATGTAATGTCGGATGGGCAATGGCTGATTCTACCACAGGAAGCCAGAGCCTAGATGAGATGGTTGAGTCACGAGAGAAGTGTGCAGTTTCGTAAGTGTTCATCCAGCCGAGAGGAATGAGTGTCCAGTGATGGGTACGTGGAATTTTAGAGAAGCAAGGAATTTCAATAATCACCTAGTATAATCCCTGAATTTTGCTGAGGAAGAGACTTGACCCATAGAAACAGAGGGCTTTGGCCAACGTCATACCCCAGGTGGGTGGCAGAGCTGGGGCCAGAACCAGATTCCCTGGATGAAGTGAGGAAACAGACTGTGGGGAGAGTTTGTAGCAGCCCCAGATGAACATACTTGAGTAAGGACTCACTGCACACAACATTACAGTGATTCAGAAGAGAGGCTGGCATGGAACAGTCTTGGGTTCGAATCCCAGCTGTGTGAGCTTGGGCAAGTTACCCAGCTTCTCTGAACCTCAGCTCCTCTTCGATGTAATGGGGTGATGGCACGGAGTTGGCTCTTTATCACTGGTGGCCATTCTTAGAAAGAAACAGATGTCTTTAGAATAACTGAATGAATCCGTGAACAAACAAAACATGAATGGATGAAATGACAACAGATAGTTATCCGTCTAGATGCTTTCGCTGTTTGTTTGCTGAGAGCTTTCGAGCTGGATAGCTCATTTCTTCTATGCCCTCGCATTCAATTCTATCGCTATAGCAATGTGCTCTACTAAGCATCTGTGCTTCCTCAGACTCCCACTGGTCTTCCTGCCAGACCATGCCATTCTCCTCTGTGACACCTGCACCCCATCTATACACGCCGATTCTATAAAAGATGAACTAGACACTAGATGAACTAGACACGGACTTCCTTCACTCCTTGATTTCAGTTTCCTTTTCCCACCCTCACATATCCTCTGTCACTACCTCACCTGCTCCCCAACTTCCTCTCCCATCCATCCGGGAGCACATTTGCAGTGTTGACACAAGACTGAGCTTAGTGCTGTGGGACAGTACAAAGAAGACAAGAGTCATAGACGCTGGCCTTGAATTGTTTTCTGTATGACGACAAATGCGTGAGCCATGATGACATTTCCTAAGATGTCATGACGTTGAGGTATGATGCAGACTGCTGTACTCTAGCTGTAGTTTTCCCACCTTCCCCCTTTATGGCTGACATTTCCCCAACTCTGTCATTATCTACTCTTTGCTACTTCATATAGTTTTTGTGTTATTAATTCTTGTGGAATTATAAAGTTTGGGAAATAGTTGTATTTATGGTCTCTTCTTTCCTATCTTAAAAAAAACAAAAACAAAACCTCATCAATTCAGTACCAACACCCAAGGTAAAATAGCATTAAATTGCCAAATGAAACATGGAAATCTGTAAATACTATGTGAGATCCTCGTTAAAATTAATTTATTCTCTTTGGGCAGATACTGGGTTCTAGTTTGATTTGGAAATGCAGAATTTATGTCTGTTGTAAAATATGGCAACAAGTCCCATATTGCTGTGGCCAGGACGAGATGCCAGCTGGAGAGGAAACAGAACTCAGTATTTGCCTGTCTGGGAGGGTTTCACATCCACGAGCCTAAGGCCCTCTCTGCAGTCAGAACACTCCCGTATTTCCTCTCCTACAGGGTTCTGCTTCTACCACTAACCAGCGGGGGCTTTGGGAAAGTTGCCTGATTCCCCTGGGCCTCAGTTTCCCCATCTGCAAAACAAAGCAGCTAGACTAAATCATTTCCGAGTCAACAGTTGTCCCACCAAAGTGCACACAAAAAGCATCTCTCTGAGCAGCTTCTTAAAAATTCAAAGTCTTGGGTCGCCACGCCAAAGGGGGATTGGCCCACGAATCAGCAGTTTTAATGAGCAAGTCAGATCATTCTGAAGCAAGGAACGTGGGGACCCCATAGAAATCCACCAGAAGCTCTTATTCAGCCTCGGTATGCTGTATCTTCCTCTGAAACCGATTGCAAATAAATTCTCAAAGAAGTAGAAGATGGAGGAAGAGGAGCAAGAAAAAGAAAAAGAATAAGCAAGAACCCTATTATCCCTGGGAGCAGAGGTTTGAAGGGCAAGCCCTGTGGTTCCCGGGGCTGAGCTGCTGGCGCTGAGCCCTCTCTGCCCTGAGCCCCCGGAGCCCTCACAGAGAGCCACACGCACCAGAAGCTCCATCAGAGGCTGCCTTTCTCATTAGCTCGCCGTGCCCGAGTACGAGACCTCTGGCAGTGGGATCTACTTTGACTTACTGGGCATTTTTAGCAGCCCCTGCACAGTGCCAAGGGAGACCCCCAAGACTCGATGAGATGCCAACACAAGAGAGGCATGACTAGCTTTGAGTCCTGTAAGAGAAGGTCTTCTCAGATTTCCACCAGCGAGGAAGCTCAAGCATGGCTCCCTCAGCACCCAGGGGCGATACTTTCAAAGACCAGCTCCTTTCAGTATGGCTCCGAGAGGGCGAGAGGGAGAAGCTTCCTTTCCCCTGACAAGCTCTTTCTTCCTATTGCTAGTTTAGGGTGATGGGGACAATGGGGCACTTTTTTGGCATTTAAATTAGGGACTGCTTAGTACAGGAAGTTGAAACACCACCAACAGTGGCTAAAACTTACTTTGTGCTGGGCAACATTCTAAGAAATTTACCTGTGCTAACTCCTTTAAACCTCTCCACAAACCTGTGAGAGAGGTATTATAATCGTATTCAATTTCCAGAAATGGAGGCACAAAGAGGTGAAGTAACTTGCTGAGGGCCACCATCTTGGAAGCAGGAGACCCAGGATTCCAGGCAGGGCAGTCTGACTCTGCAGCGGAAGTTCTAAACCCTTTGGCTCAACTGCCTCTCTTGTGTTTTGGGGAGTCTCAGCTCTCCCTCTTCTGTGGACTGCAACCACAAAGAGCCCCTTAGCCATTCCTTTTCCAATTTTCCCATTTGCATCCTCGGTCTGCAAGAGGGCTGTGTGGAGAGAGGGCCAAGCAAAGAGGGAAAATGCTCTTGGGATAATGGAGGACAGCCTTGATGCCTTCCTTCACAGTAAACATCCAGAAATCTGGGGAAAGCAGATAGCTTTGGTAGGCAGAGAAAATACTGGAACTGCTCAGCAGTGATGATCAGATCCTTTGGGACCTGGCTATAAACATACCTGCAAATGCAAGAGAGAAGCTGCAATAGCTGTAAGCCCCTCTCCACCCTGCTCCGATAACTTTCAAAGCAAAGGTCCAGTGCATTTCCTTTGAGGGTTGCCCTTTTTCTTTTTCTTTCTTTCTTTCTTTCTTTCTTTTTTTTTTTTTTTGTGCCCAAGTAAGTATGCTCCTTTTATTCTTCAGGTGATTAGATAAAAAGATAAAATGCCTTGCACATATACAATTTCCTCCTGCAGGAAGTGAGCGGATGGGAGAGATTCACTGTAATGATGAGTCACCACCTGGATTTGAAACAAACACACCTACAAAGAGACGCAGGGTGTAGACTCAGTAAATAACCAGCTGACTGGCACTTCTGAAACCAATTGCTGCCACAGATTCATTTTTCTAAATTTTTTTTTTTTCCTCTTCATTTTTCACTGCCTTGGAGCCCTCCTAGGTAGCAGCCTGTTCATTCTCTCCATTAAAATGCAGAGCTCTCCTCTACCTTCGGAGTCCTGGGAGCCAGGCTCAGTCCAGAGGGGAGAAATGAGGGCAGGGCTAAAGAGGAACATATAAAAAATAAATAAGCCATTCATAAAAATGAATATTATTACCAAAAGGAGCCATCTGCCAACATCTCCATGTATATATTAACTCAGCTGCTGAGCTCTGTAACAGCGCGGAATTAAGCCAATGCATCATCTTTTTAGTGGTTGCTCAGTTGATCTACTATTAACTTTAAACAACCAATTGTGAAATGAGCGCTTCACTGTGCCATAATGATGATGAGGCTTCGCCCGGCACTATTTTTTATAACGTAAGCTTGAAAATTGGTAAAATAAATTCAGCTGTGCTTAGCACACTCTTGTAGCCCTCTGGAACCAGATATTCAGGTGTGGGGGGAGTCGGCGCCACTCAACCAGATTCGTGAAGTCATTTGCACAAATTCTAAAAACCGCCTTTATTTTTCTCCAGCTTAGCGTATCTTTCCCTGAAAATCCGAAATGCCAAGATGTTGGGCTTTTTGCTGTCTCCATGAGCAATTGCAGATGGCTTCTTTTTCTTCCCACTCGACGACTTGCATCTCGGATGCCCGTCTTTTCCTCCGAGGCCTGTGCATCGGTCGAGGTGACAGTATGCAAGACGCTGCCTGCAAAGAGCCTGGGTTGACAGCACCATCCCGGAGACAGACTGAGCACCTGTTTCTGGCATCTTGCTCGGCGATTTGCCGGGTCGCCCAAGGCTTTTTGTTCTTTGTTTCTCCAGGTTGGTGCTGTGATCTGGCCCCTACTTGGTGACTCTGAAGAAAAGCGACTAATTCCCACACATGGCTTGTGGAATCAGGGTCGTTAACTTTGCAGCCACACCTTGTAAATCTCTCCAGGCTACAAGCTGGTGTCTGTCCCCTGCGGTTCTGAGAACAATCCACGGCAAACACTGACAGGAAGGGCCATTATGGTCGTGGATGTTCTCACCATCTGGAATGGTTACAGTTGTCAGGATCTGAGATGACTCACTGTGCTGAGGAATCATTTCTCTAATGGCAGCACTAATCAGGAGGGACGAGGCCGTTGCTAAGTGCCGCTGCATGGAGAACATGCCCTGCCAGATGAAAAGGAAGGGCCGTGGATTTGCTTGTGCTCATTTGAAAATAAACTGGCTTGGAATGTCATCCTTGCCGCCATCTAATGACAGGCCATCCTTCACATCAGGACCTGGTACCTCTGGCCAGCCTTCAGGAGGGTTGGCCGTTTCCATGGGCAGACGGGCTCTCTGTCCTTCCTCTCTGGGTGCCCCGTTGGTTTTCTCTGCGGGAGGTTTAGCAGCTTGGTGTAGAAAGGGCAGTGCAAATAGATGTGGATATGGTTTTTTATGCAGCCCCCTCCCTCGAGCGTTTGTCCTAGTACTATTCCATGCAAACCCTAACCCTGCAATAGACTCTCCCCTCCCTGCGGTCACGGTCGGCAGTGGCAGGGGGCGGGGGGGGGGGGGAGGGGGCTTTGGAAATTCCCATCAGCAGCTGAAGACTCTGAGGGGATCATCAAGCTCGGCCTGAACCTTAACTGTTGCCTTCAGTGGGATTCAACCCTTACCACCCCTTGATTTTGGACTTCCGGCCTCCAGAACTGTGAGAGAATACATTTCTTTTGTTTTATGCCACTCAGTGTGTGGTAATTTGTTATAGCAGCCCCAGGAAATGAATTCAGTGGGGGTACCAGCAGACCTTATGGGTCACAGGAAGACACCAGGTGAGAGCCAAACAGTCTCCCCGTATTACTAAAAGTTGTCATCAGCTCCTTTGTGAAGTTGCTACACCAAGTATCCTTAGAGTTTGTGCTTGAGGTCACTGTATAGTAAAATATAGAAAGTTTTTATTTCATGGGGCGGGAGGGGGTTGATTTATCTGAATCCACTCCTTTTGTTACCATCAAAGGAGTCCTGAGTCCAAGGTGAGAGCTCACCCCTGCCCTTTTCCCCATGGGGTGGAAACAAGAATGCCATGACAATTTCCCCTAGGTGACAGTTCAGGGTGTCCTTTGTAACTATTTCACATTCATTGCCATGGGGTGGCCACGTCATCCTTTTCTCGGATCTGCTTGCCATCCTTCCTTTTGCCTTGGCCTTGCCTTGTGCAGCTGCATACCCACTTCAGCAGCGATCCTAAGAATCCCGACGGAAGGAAATCCAACAGCATCGTTAACCTTCAAATGAAAGTGGACACTTACGCATGTTTAAGAACTCATTTAATTCTCACACTCAACTTGTCACTATCCTTCGTTTACAGACAATAAAATTGAGGTCCAGGGAGGCTAACTTGCCCCAAGTCAACCAACCAATAAGCGACAGGACTGAGACAGTAAGCCACAAACTCTAGCTCAAGAGTCCTATGTATAACTGCTGTGCAAACTGCCTCCAAGGCTGATCACAGAGGAAAAGACCCCGCCGGGGCTGCCAGCCGCACGCCATCTTCTGCTTCCCAATGTTCCCCTTCCGTCTGGGACCATCCCACTTGAGACTGCAGCTCCCCCACGTAATGCAGCGATCGGCGCAAAGACTCCGAGCTCCACCTGTAATTCCTCCCAGCACTGCCACAACTGAGCTGAAATCCTTAAAGCAAGCCTCCACAGTCACACGGAGAGCACGTGTGCCATGTCCCTGGCACTCAGGACGTGCCTCGCCGCCTTGCTCCCAGGCTTTCTCTACCATGGAGGCCATCTTATTCCCTTCCCCAGAGGTGGGGTTGGGAAATGAGGGCTAAATCCCAGCCCAAGGGCAGGGAGAGGCTGTCGGGAGAAAGGATTGCTCTTCCTGCCTGCCTGCCTTGCCCTCCCACTTCTGCTTCCCTACTGAGGTCCAGCCTCCTTGTCTGGGAATGATCACACACATTTCCCATGGGGAAAATCCCCCCTTCCCCCCAAGTGAAGGTGGTCCTATCCCCTCCTCTCAACGGGACCTCCACATTCTAATACAACACCATAAACCTGGTATCACACCCTGAGGCCTGCAGGTCCAGGAGCAAAAGGAGGGAACATCCGTTATATCCTCTCTGCGACAGAGGGGGCAATTTCCAGTCACAAGAATAGTCATCTCATCCCCCTGGAACTTGACGACGTAGTCTCATTCTTAGCTCTATTAGCCATTTCCTCGCTGCTATACTAAAAAAGACATTCCATTAAAGAAGTGAATAAGAAAAAAGGAACTGAATTTATTGAGTATAAGAAGCATTTGGGTTTTTATTTCACATGTTCATTGCAGTATGAAGGTGATGTGACCACAGCTGACTCACAGTGTTAATCAATTAGCCTGCAACACATAGAAAACGAACATGACAATGACACAGCAGAAGTTAACACCTGGCTTCCAGGAAGCTGTCCCGAGCCTACGTGCTTTGTTTTATCTGGTCCCTACTGCCCCCAGCATTAGGGCTTTGCAGGTTCTGGCTTCCGATTCTGCCTGTGCCGAAGGCTCCCACAATTAGCTCCAAACGAGGGCGCGGTGTGTTAGAAAATGATTTCAAATTTAGTGACATTACAGGGCCGGGCAAAGGCCGCACACACTGCGGAAACGGAAGGATGGTTTTTGCTTTTGGACAATCTGCAGCACGTTTTCTTACTCTACTGCCCGGTGAGAAAGACAGGGTCCCCCCCCCGCCCCGCCCCCAGTAGAACCCTATTTCTGATTTTGAAGTGAATATAAGTTGTACATTACGTGCTGAAAATGAAGTTACCTATTTTTTTAAAAAACCATTTCTGATTCAAAACAGCAACTTGCTAGAGTGATTATGATGGTGGTTTAGGGTCAAGTTCTTCAAAAGATAAATAAGATCATCCCAAATGTAATTATGTTGAAATATTAAACATTAAAAGCTCCATTTACCAACAGTTCATAGTCTGGGCTATTACGAAAGCAATTGAGTCAACTATAGAGCAGCTTCCAGCAGGATCTAGAACGATGCTTAGAAAATAAAGATTATTGATTTTTTTTTAGTTAAGGAGCAGGAAGAAAACTTAGTGATTCAGCTTCTTATCTTAAAGATGAGAGGGAAAAGGACGTTTGTAGATAAGTTTGAACAAATTTATCAGCCTCAGAAGAGAGGCTTTGTAGCCCTGTGAAGTGTTCACAGCTGGCCTCCGAGCGGCCACGGGTTATTTCTAGTAGCCGACCTGAACTGACAGGTGCCACAGTGAGCCAGACAACGGCCTCTTCGTCCTTCTCAACACCTCCCTTGTGCTTAGCTCCTGTCCAGCTCACTTAAGGTTGGGGGTATTTCACATCTTTTGCAAGCTGTTTTTTTTTTTTTTTTTTTTTTTAAACATCAAGGCTGACTGGTTGCATTAACCATGGTGACCACACTCCGGCTCAGTCTCTCCAGTGATGGGGAAAGTCCGGTGTTTATAGCAGCAGCTCTTGTTTGTGTGCTTTCTCTCTCTTTTCTGTTTTTGTTTATTTTATTGCTAATTACATTCCTCCTAACCTTCTGACTGGCTGTGTCTTGGCCTCCCTATGAAACTAAGACCCGGGAGGCATGGATGGGAAACTTAATCCCTCTATTGGGTAGTGGGCTGGACTTAGACACGTCCTTTAATGTCCTCTGTACCTCACTTCCTCGTTTGTAATGTGGAATTGATGAACCAAAGAATCTTTAATTTGATGAGATCTTAGATGCTTTTTAGTAGAGCAAAAATATTTTCTCTCCCTTTTTTTCAGATGAAGAAATTGAAGATTAGGGAAGCTAATGAATTTCCTACAACTACCACCTCATAGGATTGAGAATAAATATGGGGTAATAAGCAAAGGATATTTTAATAACTTATTTAATACTCCAAATTCATAGTTGTCTTTGGCAAAATGTTGAGGTAAATAAAGACTGTTTTCTTGCCTTTCAGCTCCCCACTTCTCTCCGGGTCCCAGTATTTGGAGCCATTGTTTGCCAAGAGGGACTGGTGAGGCAGTCATGGCCTGTCGAAGGCAGCTTTTGCTATTGCACTTAAGGACAGCTGTGTCTGTATACTTCGGAAAATAGACTACAGAAAGCACTGGTAATTAAGTAAGTTTTAGAAATTTGAAGGTAGCATGCTTCTCAGTGTTAGCCGTTTGCTGCTACTACAGAATCTTGAACTTAAAAAGATTAGGGCACAATGGGACAGCGCCTGGAGGAAAACGGACAAGATGTTGGCAGCTGAGAAGACAGCCTCTGGGATGAACACCATTCTCTGTTCTTCCTTCCTAAAAACTTGATCATTTGGAAGGCAACCCAATATGAAACAAAGTTAACTTAGAAAGTGAATAAAACGTGATTAATTTTCAGATACCTTCCTTTCAATATATTTTGGTTATTTCAGTTAAAAAAATGTTGACCTAACTTCTTTTTTTTTTTAATTTTTCTTTCTTCTTTTAATAGGTAATAACTTTTATTTATTTATTTATTTATTTATTTATTTTAAGTAATCTCTATGTCCAATGTGGGGCTTGAACTCATGACCTAAAGATCGAGCATCTTGTGCTCCACTGACTGAGCCAGCCAGGCACCTCCAAAAATGTTGACTTAAATTCTTAAAGCAGATCTAGAACTATATCTTGGTTCAGTGCTACAAACCAGAGCCCAGTGCCAGGGGTTCATGCGAGACTTGGACCAACAGTATTAGAGTCATGGGGAAACTTTTTTAAGATAAAGATTTTCTAGGTCCTAGCACTAGATATTTTGAATTGACTGAAGTGGAATGGGTCCTGGGCATGTGTATTATTTTAAATTTCCAGATGTTTGTCAGTATCTACTGGTGGGATGCATTGGTCATACGCCCAGGTACTCTGACAGGTACTCTGTTGTTTCAGGCCTGTAGAGGAGAAGTTTACAGCAAAAGTTCAGTGCGAGTCAGAATCCTGGCAGGGAACAGATGACACAATCAAATCAGGTAATTTGAAGAAAGATTAATAAAGAGGAGAATTACAAAGGCATGGATAAGGTGTAGGGAAATCCACAAGGGATGGTATAGCACCCCAAGCCTAGCAACGTAGGGAGTCACTACCACTCTAAGCCTAAAGAGCCAAAGGAAGGGAGTGGTTATTGGAACAAACAGACGGTCACCATATGGAGAGGACCACCTGACAGAATTTGTGGTCTTGTAAAAGGATGCAGCCATTGTATGTCAATGTTCGTAGCAGCATTATTTACAATAGCCAAAATGTGGAAATAATCCAAATGCCCATCAACAGATGAATGGATAAACAAAATATGGTACATACAGTGAAATATTATTCAGCCTTAAAAAAAAAATAAAATTCTGACACATACTACACCGTGGATGAATCTTGAACACATTTTGCTAAGTGACACAAGCCAGGCGCAAAATGACAAATACTGTATGATCCCCTCTCTAAGAAGTACCTGGAATAGGCAAATACATAGACACAGAAAGTAGAGTAGAGGTTGCTAAGGGCTAAGGGGAAGGAGTAATAGTTATTGTTTAATGGGTATGGAATTTCTGTTTGGGATGATGAAACTTTTCCTGAAATGGATTAGTAGTAATGGTTGCACAACATCGTAACTGTGCTTAACACCACTGAATTGTACACCTAAAAATGGTTAAAATGGTAAATGTTATGTTCTGTATATTTTATCACATTTTTTTAAGTGCAGATAGGAAAAAAGAAAAAAAAAAAAAACCACCAGGATGCAGCCAACCCACAGCAATTCTTTAGGGAGCAGGTCCAGCTTCTTTGTTCTTCCATCCCCCCCCCCTTACTGGTTGGACCCAACTTGAATGCACAGAGCAAGGGAACCCATTGATGTAGTTCATGAAGATCAGCCATGCAGGGCACAAAACAGGGTGGAGAAGAGAAGATCTGAAGAGACAAAAGGCAGCTGGGTAGCGTGGGTCCCGTCACTCAATCATCTGCTCTCTAGAGGAAGCATCAAACCTACCACCAGAACAACATCAAAAAAGCGTTAGAATGAGAAAAGCTAGCGGCAGGTGTTTTCCCCTTACCCAGAAACAACCGTACACAACCAGTAAACACAGTGCTGTGTTTTCAAATTAACCCAGAAAATCTTTGTTTAAATGCCGTGATATTCATTCATATCTTTTGATCTAGAAATCCCACTTCCAGGAAACTACCCTAAGGAAACAACCAGAAATGTAGACGAAAAATTACATACAAGGAGAATCCCTGCAACAGTATTTATAAGCACAGTGGAGAAGCAACCGAACGTCTGGCACGCACAGTACATTAAGTGGGGAGGCAAGCAGCAGCGAGAGTGTCCGTGTGAGGTTGTGTTGAGAGGCTGCCGACTACACTAACACCTTGAAGAGCTTAGCTTTGAATGACTGGATTAAGAATGATTCTTTTTCCCCTCTTTCAAGCTTTCTTATTTTTCAGCATTTCTGTGTTGAACATGATTTACTTTGATGACCAAGAAAAAGCAACACATGTTATTTTTTTAAAGCCTCGCGTCTGCCTTGCTGAGAAATATTCCCAGTACAGTGACCTACAGAGTCTTCTTTGCCACCCTCTGGAAAAGGCATTGATTACCTGCTGGTTGCCTATTAATTTGAAGGGAGGCAGCCGGGGGAGGGCAGCCACCCTCCTCCAAAACAGACAGCGTGTGTGGCTGAGGGTGCAGCTTCCTTTGATGAAATATTGCTAAACGATGAAATTCTATCTCCTGCAAGGAATGATTTCTGCTGGCTGCGCAAATGTCAGGCTGGAGCCTGCCCTCAGAGAGGCGGCTGCGTTACTCTGTATTTGTATAAGCAGCAGGGCCTATGCATGAACGGTCACAGTGGGTGATTTTACAAGCTACTCACGACGGGCATCTGCACATAGAAAACCACAGCTCGGAGAAGATTGAACCTATTGTGATTCCTTCTTATTTCACGCTTTGCCGTTTTGAAAGGGTGTCGCTTTACCCAAGAGAAGATGCTCTTTGGTAAAACGACGACAGTATGAAACTGCAATATATGCACGTAGACTTGGTACGATCTGGCCTTCGATACATTGTTTAACCACTTCTCAGCCTTGCCGCGTGTGCTCACACTCCCCAGCCATGACCGGCTTGTCAGCAACACCAGCTGTGTGCAGGAATGTGTGCTTCCAGAAGGAATTGAGTGCTGCTTAGGAATAACAGCTTTGGGAGGCCTGCCCCGTGGATGTTCAGCCCCAGTTCTCCCCAAGACTTCAGGTGTCCTGACATAGGCCAGAGACCCTGCTGGCTCTGCTCAGCCCTGGGCCTCTACACTTCAGACTACCTATTGGTGATAATGGCCAGGTCGGTATTTGGTGTCACCGGGGCACCTGTCTGCGGCTGGCTTGACACCAAGTCATTGCATCAAGTCAGCAGATGGTAAGAGCTTTTAACCCACACCGACTGTGCTTCCTTCAAACTGCGACTTGGTGAAGTCCCCGAATTTTTTATCCTGTCTGCCTTCGCCCAAGTATCATTTGCTGTGAACTTTACCTCGCAAAGCCTTCTGGCATTGCAATGTTTCAACCAGGGAAATTAATTTTGCCATCAGTGAAGCCAATAATAAAACATTACAGAAAGTTGCGAGTGCTTCCAATTTTAAAAATTAGAATACAAAAACTAACCATTGAGAGAAATCGTTCTTACTTAGGGTAGACACAACAAAAAACTTGGGAAGACTTTTCAACATGCTGTTTGGGTCACATCCCCAGAGACTCTAACCTTGAAAATGCTTCACTTAAGAGAGATTGCATTCGAAGAATTACTGGAAGAAATGAGGCAATTCTAATAGCATTTATTGTTAGAGTATTTTCTGAAGGACGGTATATGATTTTCCTTTGTACTTGGTTGCATTCGGTCAAGAAGATGTTTACTCACTGCTTATTCTTGCCCCAGACTACTGACTTCAGATTGACGTGAGACCCGAGGAGACAGCCATCTTAACTGAAAGCAGAAGGATTCTCCTCCTCTGTTAACAACGTCTTTCCTAACTGAGCAGCTCATTTTCCCCACAATTTGCCACATTATGGCTTAGAGCTCCTGATCTCAAGCCAGAGCAAGAAGGAATTTATATTTCTCATGGCATTATTTCTAGAGAGAAATTAAGTGTGAGCATAAATAACTTGGCCGAGGGTATCACGGATGACGGCAGACAAATCTGAAGATGCCCAGAGATGCAGAACATCATAGTGTGGAGGCATTTGACTCTATGCATCTGTTCACAGAGAGGAAGATGGAATTTTTTTTTATCAGTATTGGATGAGAACATAATTCTTTCTTTTCCCCCCTTATATCCTACATAAATATAACACAGTATTGAGGTTATCAAAAACAGTCTCATACAAGGCCAGAAAGGGAGGCAAGGGTGCCTCAGTTTTTCATACATGTGACCAGAGTCCTGAAAAAGTTGTCAAACTATCATGTCAGGTAGTAAACGTTCAGTTAACACAAAGGAAAGTGTTGCAAACAAAAGCTCATTTCTTTATTAGCTTAGACATACAGAGTGGTAATTGTATGTTACTATTACTTCATGGCCAATTATTCCATCTCTCTGGGTTGAGCCCTCAGAGGAGGTCTTGATAGCACCTGCTAGAAAAGAAAGGACCCAGATTCATTTTTAAGCGACAATGCTTTCAAAACGACGACGCTTTGTGGGCTCTCCGTAGATACCAGAGTGATCCATACAGACGAAGTTGGTGACTTATACTCCCAGAAAGAGATATTACCAGCTTGAATGAACGCTTTGAAATTTCTCAGGTGGTTTAGGATTTCTGTCCCCTATCTTATTAGGGATAAGTTAGAAGGACAGACTTCCAAACAATATCTGGGATGAGAGAATAGTAAGAGCTGGACAAGAGCCTCCCTTGAAGATGAGACTAGTGGAGATTGATTCACGAACGGAGCTACCCTGCGGCTCTGATTCTCAGGACTTCCCTCTAAGCATGCCACTGTTATCTGGGAGTTTATGTTCAAAGCTTTGCAGCATCTGTCCTAGATCTTTCCAGAAAAAGGATTGCTAAGCAGGAGCAGAATGATCACATCATTCACACTTGAACTCAATGCGATGAGCACATTTGTTTGTCCTCATTAAGTGCCGAGTCGCAGGCGCTAACCGACATGCAGAGGCAGCGTGCTGGGGCAGGGCCAGGGAGCGGGAGCTGGGCAGGAGAGCTGGGCTCTTTCTGCCTGCAGCCTGGGGAGATTACTGCTTCTCTGAGCTCTCAAGTAACTTGTCAAGAGGAGGCATTTAGGCAGAGGTTTTCCAGAAGCTCCCAGGGCCCAAGACCCCCTCAGGGGTCTGGAGGAAAGCCAAACAGGGTACCTACAGGTACCTTGCCCCCATTTCAAACTTGGAGGCTTTATATATATCGAGTTCTAAGGAAGATTGATTTTAAAGGTGTAAAAAGCCCAAGACAAGCTAACCTTCACGTTCTTTACTTACGAAAAGGCAAAGCGAAGAGCCTGATCATCTTTTCTCGTGGTCAAACACGATGGTGGCTGGAGCACAGATTCTGGAGCCAGCCTGCCCGGGTTCAACCCTCATCTCCTCTGTCTAGAGCTGTGTGACCTTGGGCAAGTTTGTTACCTTCTCTTTGACTCAGTTTCCTCATCTGTAGCATGAGTGTAATAGCAGTGCTTGCTGCATAGGATTCTTGCGAGGATTAGATGAGGTAATCGATATGAAGCCCTCGGAACAGTGCCTGGCACACAACAAATGTTTCCTATTATTATTGGCCCCAGCTAGCAGCGAGCTTCTGGCCAGCATGGTTAATAAAGCCACAAAAGGAAATGCAGAAGAGCTCACTCATTCCACGTAAAGGTGCTTGGGAGCATAATTGGATTTGCTGAAAGTGCCTTTTTAAACGGTACTGTTGGTTTCTGATTCACATTTGGGAAGAAAAGCAGAACAGAAGGTGATAAATTCCTTTATGGGAGAGCTTGGCAGGAAAGGCAGATGCGACTGTAAAGTTAATTGGTGAATGGGAGGTGGGACCCCTGGGCAAAGGCAGACTGATGGCAGGAACACGTTCTCCCTCTCCAGCTCCGGCTTGTGGTGATTAATTCATTAGGGATTCTGAAAGGCCGTTCTTGGGTGGCTGCTGGTCCTGTGTTTGCCCAGACAGGGATGATGTCAGCATAGAGTTTATGGAGTTCTGCAATCCTCCGGAGGACTCCAGGAGCTTATAGAGCATCTCCAGGCTGCTGGCCAGCACTCTGAACACTGAATCCCACTCGAACCTTGTGTATTGCAACTTACTTGTCTCCATCATGATTTCTGTTGTTGTTGTTGTTCTCTGTACAGCAGTGGGGCATGAGAAGTAACCTCAAAATTTCCTGACATGAGACTCGGTTTTCTAGCCCTGCTGGCTTGAATCTCTCTGAGAATTCGGCTCCATTTGTCATGGGATGAGATAACACACCAGGCATACACCAAGCTGAAGATGTAGAATTTAAGATTGTAAAATATATCATTAAGAAAGAAATGCCTGCTAATGAAACTCTAACACAAGCTTTAAAAAAAAAAAAAAGTTTGAAAATAACTCCTTCGGACTTACTTAGACTGATTTTTAAAAATCACACACCACTCTCACATAAATACATACATACATAGAAAGGAAAATATCAGATTAGGGTTTTCCTAAAACTTTTTTGCATGCAGAGTCTGAGTCTTCTGAATCCGTTTTTTTAAACCCTCGGTCAACATACCTGTGTTCCTTCACGTAATATCATTCTCTGTGCCGTCAGGGGCAATGGGTGTATAGAATGTCAATGTCAAATCATAGTGTAAATTTCTGAAGACATTGTGGATGGCCTGGGGACTCGGCACAGGTGGTGACAACCAGGCCACGTCTTAATTGAAATGCCCTATGAACAGCCGTGACAGGTTTGTGGCTGTGTTGGAAATGACAACTCTTTTATAACCGCCACCAGGCCAGATGCAACGACAAGATGCATCCCAAATGAAGGAACATTTAAGTGTGGGGAAAAAAATCTGTATCTTAGAATCCATGAATTGGTAATAAAGGTTTACACTTGTTTTTTCAGAGGATGGGTTTAATTATCAGGCCACTTTGCAAAGATTGTCGAAAAACTGTACCTCGTCCTGTTAGAAGATAACACAGCAAAGTTTTGGCCTTTTCCAAGAACTTGACAGTTCCTCCCATCAGGGTCTGCTGAAGGGCTGGAATATTCCAGAGGCAAGAGCCAGCCTCGGGAGAGGACAGCTGCTCCTGCCTTGGGTTTCACATTTGCCCAAAGTGTCGTCCCCTTAAATGAGTCACTTATTTGTGTGATGGCATTGTTATTCTCTGTTAAGATACAAATACCCTTAAAAAGGTCATTCACTGTCACTGTCTGATTAATGATTTCTCCCTTCCAGACTGGGTTTTGCCAGAGGTTTATTTAAAGGAGCCAACCTTTTAATTTATTTTTTTATGTTTATTTTTTTTATTAACATATAATGTATTATTTGTTTCAGGGGTACAGGTCTGTGATTCAACAGTCTTACACAATTCACAGCGAAGGAGCCAACCTTTTAAACTACAACATTTTTTTTAAAGTAATCTCTTGCCCAAAGTGGGGCTCAAACTCATGACCCCGAGATCAAGAGTCACGTGCTCTACCAACTGAACCAGCCAGGTGCCCCTCTAAAGGAGCCAACCTTTTAAAAAGAAAAATCTCTGAGGGGCGCCTGTGTGGTTCCGTCGGTTAAGTGTCTGCCTTCGGCTGAGATCATGGTCCCGGGGTCCTGGGATGGAGCCCCACATCGGGCTCCCTGCTCGGCGGGGAGCCTGCTTCTTCCTCTCCCTCTGCCTACATCTCCCCCTGCTTGTGCTCTCTCTCTCTGTCAAATAAATAAATAAAATCTAAAAAAAAAAAAAAAGAAAAATCTCTGAATGTTTCAATATCGTAAAGCTTAGATCAGAAAAGACCACATAGGGGTGCCTGGGTGGCTCAGCTGTTAAGCGTCTGCCTTCGGCTCAGGTCATGATCCCAGGGTCCTGGGATCCAGCCCCGCATTGGGCTCCATGCTCAGCCAGGAGCCTGCTTCTCCCTCTCCCACTCCCCCTGCTTGTGTTCCCTCTCTAGCTGTCTCTCTCTTTGTGTCAAATAAATAAAATCTTAAAAAAAAAAGAAAGAAAAGACCACATCCTGTATGATTCCATTTACATAAAATATCCAGAATGGGCAAATATCTAGAGACAGAAAGTAGATTAGTGGTTGCCAGGGGCTGAGGGGAGGGGGATGGGGGTACCTGGTATTGGATCCAGGGTTTCTTTCTGGAGAGGCTAAACTGTTCTAAAATTAGATTGTGGTGATGGTTACACAAGCCTGTGAATACACTAAAATCACTGAGTTATACACTCTTAAATGGGTGAATTGTATAATATGTGAATTATATCTCAACAAGGGAACAAGAGAGTTTTAAAAAAAAAGAAAACACTTGTCAGAATGTGTATGAAATAACCCAACCAGTTCTTTTACACTTATCCCAGTGATATATATTTAATAAAAACTTAGAAATATTTTGTTCAAAGCAACACAAAAGATTCAATAAAGCAAATGCTAGGGGCTGTAGCAAAGAAGAGCTGATCTCTTCTTGGAGGAACCCATAATCAAGGAACAGCAGAAGGGAGATATATACATAAATAACTCTGGGGGCAGGGGAAATATTCTGAGAAGACTTGAGGACATTTCTTGGTGAACTCAGGATCTGACCTGGCCTCGAAGGCATTGGACTTTGATAGGTAGGTATGGGGGGATGGGAGAGGTGGCACAGGTGGAGTAGAGAAATGTCTTAGATCCTCTGCAAGCAGAGAGAGGCTCTTGGCAAGAGGCCCCGGTCCAGGTGAGTTTATGAGTCCAAACCGCTGAGAGCTTCTCTGGGAAGAGCTGAGGAATCGATGAGCCACAGAGAGTGAGGGTAGGTGGAGTAAAGCCAGAGAAGGTTCTGGGACCGAGGGGAGAATGTTGTCAACAATGAGACGGGAGTAGGAGCATTGAGCAGGGTCACTCAGCCGGCTGCTGGTACAGATTCTGTTCTCAAATCCTGCTTTCCTAACTCTCAGGTCTGTCATCTCTCCCCTGGAATGATTGTCATAACACATTCTTTGCCATCCCTGGCACTGGCCTCCGGTGGCCTTGGGAGACTGTGGTCTAGTGGACAAACACCAGCTTTGTTCAACCTCTCATCATAGGATCAGAAGCATTCGTATTCCATTAATATGCATCCCTGCCCCTCCTACCCCTGTTCTCTAAGGGGTCCGCCCACTTTGGAACCTTGACTGCAACTAGTGGGAGAGGGAGAAGCAGGCCTCCCGCCGAGCATGGAGCCCGATGCGGGGCTCGATCCCAGGACCCCGGGGTCATGACCTGAGTCGAAGGCAGACGCTTAACGACTGAGCCACCCACGTGCCCCTTTTAGATTGTTTTTTAATACGGGAATTTATTAAAAATAAATAAATAAGTTGAGATTGATTGAATCCATACTTTGACAACTAACAACATAGACTTAACCAAATAGCTGACCCAATCAAAATTTATATATAAAAATACATGGAACAGTTCTGGTGTTAACTTTTATTCCCTCCTCACTGAGCATCAGATGTGATTCTTAACTAGATTTCACTGAGGTCACTGTATCTGTGTTGGCCTGTCAGGATCTTTTCCTTTTCTTTTTTAAGATTTTATTTATTTATTTGACAGAGAGAGACACAGCGAGAGAGGGAACACAAGCAGGGGGAGTGGGAGAGGGAGAAGCAGGCTTCCCGCTGAGTAGGGAGCCCGATGTGGGGCTCGATCCCAGGACCCTGGGATCGTGACCTGAGCCGAAGGCAGATGCTTAATGACTGAGCCACCCAGGTGCCCCAGGATCTTTTCCTTTTCTTTCCCTGGACATTTTTATTAAGTTATCTCCTACGAGGCTTCATGCTGTTCCTCATCCATGCTTGTTGTCATCAAAATTGTTATTTCCTTGCATGAAGGCTTTTCGTTTTCTTTCTCCATCTGCAGTGGCCCAAAGTGGCCCTTTTAGGAAGAGAAGCTTCATCAAGTGTGCTTCTGTCATGGGCCAGATAGGAACGCACGTGGAGCAGAAGGCAAGTGTCTCTTCCCTCGGCACTGCAAAGGGCTTGCAGCGGCCACCTGTTGTCCGGGAAATTCTGTCACCCCCTGCTCTCTCAGTTGATTCTTTGCTCTGTGTTGGAGCTGTGCCTGTAAGCTCTCAGAGAAGTAAAGAGGATGTTTATAACTTCTTGTTTGAGTATTAACTTAAAAAAAAATCTCTCTCCGGCTCAGAAGTCATTGGCTGATGTAAACACCCTGGTTTTGCTCTTCCCCCCTTCTCTGTGTAGTCTCTGCTCAGCTTTCGTTCTTAGTATGGGCCACTTGGCTCCCTGCGGCGGTGACCTTGCCTGCAGGCCCACACTCGGGCACAAGTGCCACTTCTGCTGGGGGTCACACTATTTAAAGGAAAGGCGGAGAGGTTCTGGGAAGCCTCACTTGGCCTCTCATCCCGGCTCTCCGTAGTCCTGATTGTGCATCTGAACTAATTTCCTTTCTTGATCAATAGATGCATGCTCATAAAATACTAAAACCATAGAAGCCTAATTAATTCAAGCAATAAATATTCCTACCCATCTGTACCATCATAGTGGATAATAAAAAATTTGCACTTATTTTTATTAAATCAAAGAATAGTATAAAATTAGCTCGCTTTCTAATTCCATAATATCACTCACTGCAGATTCCTTTCCCTCAAAATATTTGAATGGATTGGCTAATTCACACTATGGGATATTTTCAACTGTTTACCAAATTGGAAGAAGTCCAAACCAGATGCTTTTTAAAAATGCATTCTTTATAAACCAGGAAAAGATTCTAAACTCTGAGAGAATCCCAGATGTTTGGACGTTTTATCTGAACTGGGATGATAAAACCCTCTTGTCACTCATTTGTCAGATCGAATGATTTCTTTATTGTGACTGATAATTGTGAGAGCGGCCTTGGCTGATGCCATTATGGACATTACCTCTTCCCATAAACACCAGTAGAAGAAAATTCTGAATTACTAAGAATGGTCCTGCTCTATGACTCTTCTATGATTACTTCTATCAATTTCTTCAGTCTTCAGTTTCACATTCCCAACAAATATACAAATACCGTCTTTCTTTGCTTGTAGGCCAGTTCACAGAAAGCACTGTTACTTAAAATTATTTTATTGGCTTATATTTCAAGTGATTATAAACCTGAAGACTTCCAAGCAAAGGAAATACTTAAAAATTTTTTTTTAAGTTTAAATAGTTTACCCCCCTTTTTAAAGGCCAGCTATTTTATGTTCACATTTTGTAAATTATTCATTCAACAAATATTCATATGTTATTAACTAGTGAAAAGATAAGTGGCAGAAGCACTTGGTCAATAAACAAAGAAAAAATGCATGATTAAATATGTGATAAATGTTATAAATGGAAATATGCGGTGGGATATTAATGGTGTGTGTGTGGTGTGTATATGTGTGTAGTTAGGTAGAGAGAGGCTTCTTGGAGGAGGTCACACTGAAACCAAGGCCTGAAAACAAGAGGTAGACAAACAAAAAGAAGGGGCAGCAGCGTCCCAACTAGAAGGAACAGTAAGTACAAGGCCTTGAAGGAGAAAAGATGTTGGTATATTCAGTTGGAGAAAGGATTTCAGTGTGGCCGAGATGTGCAGAGCAAGGAACAGGTAAGACAAGACAGGAAAAGGGGAAGAGACCAGATCATGTGGGTCAGGAAAGAAGTTTAGATTTTATTGGAAGCACAATCTGTTTAAGGTGGTCAAACAATGCTGTATCATGATTCAATTCATATTAAAAAAAAATAACTCTGGTTATCTTTTGGTGGGAACAGGAAGTCAGGCCACTACGGCAGTGATCCGGGCAAGAGTGGAGAGTGGCTTACAGCTGGAGAGAAACTGTTGGAAGATGAAAAATATTCAAGGAAGTAGAAAAGGCAAGATTTATTGAAAGTGAGAGAAAAGAGGGAGGGAGGAACAGAGTATGGCAGGGCCTTTTGGATTTAGCAACTGGATGGAAGATGATACCACTCAATAAGATGGAAGAAAACTAAGGGAGGGAATGTTCTGGGGGTGGGGATTGGGTTGAATCAAGAGTTTTGTTTGGGGGATATTGACTTCGAGGTGCCTGTTAAGAAAATTCTGTATTCTTAAGGATGGTCATGCTCTAAGATGCTTTTGTGATTATTTCCATCAGCATCTTCAAACATCAGTGAAACTGGGGAAATGGCAGAGGCAGATGGATAAGTAGATTGAATATATGATGTATATGAGCTTAGAGGGGAGGCTTGGTTGGGGAAGTATTTAAAACCATGGGTGTAGATTACTGCCCTAGGGAAAGGATATTCGAGAGAAGAAATTAGGCCTCCTGATTGAATCCCCAAAACCCCAACATTTAAAGATGGTGTCGAGGAGGACAAGTCAACAAAGAAGTCCGAGGTGTGGCTAAAGAAGTAGGAGGGGCACCAGGAGAGTGTGGGGTCATGTAGGCAGACAGGAGAGTGTTTTCAAATGGTGGAAGTGGTCCCTCATTTCAGGAGGAAAAATTTCAATAGCATGGCAGGAGTCGAAGCCATATGGAAACTTGGGAGTACCCAAAGGTCATGGTGATTTTAAATGCCTGTTTAATCCAACTGTGTATAAAGTTTAGTTTACAGGGGCGCCTGGGTGGCTCAGTCATTAAGCGTCTGCCTTCGGCTCAGGTCATGATCCCAGGGTCCTGGGATCGAGCCCCGCATCGGGCTCCCTGCTCAGCGGGAAGCCTGCTTCTCCCTCTCCCACTCCCCCTGCTTGTATTCTTTCCCTCGCTGGATCTCTCTCTGTCAAATAAATAAATAAAATCTTTAAAAAAATAATAAAGTTTAGTTTACAAACTAAAATCCCACTGACAAAGCAAGTCCAAAAGTCAAGCAAAATGTCAAATGTCCTGCAGGATCCTTCATTTCTAGAAAGAAAGAGAAATAACAAAACTTATGCAAGAACTTGTCACATAAAAGATCTGGCAATGCATATAGTATATTTCAGTAAACAAATCAAAGGACAGGGTTTTTTGTTGTTGTTGTTGTTCAAGTGGGTGGATTTATTTACTGTTAAATATTCCTGCATAAAATGTATGTACACTATGAGTGCAACTATATTTGAACCATGCATGTGGGATGTAACCTACAAAAGGGAGTTTTGTTAGAGTTATGATAGTTACATGATTTAAGAAAATGTTTATATTGCTACTATATTATCTTTCTCTAAAAGAAGGAAAACGATTGATTTCCCATGACGTGAAATGTAAGGAACTGAGGTTTCTATGGTTTCTGCTCAACAGGTACACACTTTTTTAGCTGATGGGAACTTCCCAGACCAGGCAGGTAAGAAATGACCCCAGACCCCACAGTGAGGCAGTGTGGGAGGAACTCTAACCAGTCTTCCCCATCTGTGTGCATAGTTCTTTTTCCACTGCTCCTTTAGTACCACAAAATGACCAACCCCTGAAACTCTAAAATCTACTTTTCATCTTATTCCCTAACTTCTTCTTTGGGACGAGATTAGAGTTGGCTATCAAAGCAGCATTGTTTATCTGCATGATTTCCCACTTTGATTATGTACACCTAACCATGATTCCGTGGGTTTGTTTCTCCGGATGGTCGGAGGGGCTGGACCACCTTGGCTTCCCTGGCTGCTGTCCAGGCCCCAGCTGGACTGACTGCAGGTGGAAATCAACCATGGGGGCGGCGGGGGGGGGGGGGGGGGGGGGCCGCAAAGCAGTTGCCTTAATGTTATCAGTAAATACTTTGTTACTTAATTACTGGCACCTTTCCACCATGAACCAGCAGAAAGAATCTCAATTTAGTTCCCGAGGTCAAAGGTAGGGTTGGGCAAGAAAAGCAAAGAGCAAAAGCAATGTGGATTGATCTTCATCAGCCTCTCAACCTGGTGCTCACTGAGGTCAATCTTAACATCAGTTTTTACTCACTAAGCATTTATTGAGTGCTTTGGGTGGTCACTGTGTTTGCTGCCAGCCAGATTCTTAAAGCACCTCACTGTGATGATCAATTATGAGAGACAAAACAATATCCGGATATGTGTCCTTTTGAAATGCAAATAATTGAAAAAAAGTAATAAAAAATTGCCACTGCTTTTGTAAAAATCAGAAGACTCAGCCCCTGCTCCCCTGAGCCCCATTTAACACCTTTTGCACACTCTAGCCACTCAATTAGAGGGAACTGGCAAGATGAAAGGCATAGAGCTTGCAGATTAAAATATATCTCAAGAACCTTTCCATGCTCCAAGGTAGAAATTATTCATAGAATTATAGATGAACAAAACTCCCTTTTAAATTTAAAAACTGTTTAGAATACTGTTTTTTTTTTAACTACAAATTACTTCTTCTTCTTCATTTTAGATGTTTTATTTTAGTACCAGCTACTTCTCCTCTCAATCACTGTGATATCCATTTATATTTGAAAGAACATAACCTAAGATCAGGCAGTAGTGATGCTATTTGAAAGACTGATCATTTATTTGCATTGAGAAAAGACACATTTTTTAAATGGCACGTTCAAAACTTGTGTAAACATCTTTAAGGAGCCCCTCCATGATGACATTACACATTCTCTTTCGGAATAACCTGATTTTGAAGCTCATTCCTTTTCCATCCATGACTCTTTTTTTTTTTTTTTTCAGAGTAGAAGAAAGAGTGGGGAGGGAGGGGTAGAGGGAGAGGGAGAGAGAATCTTAAGCTGGCTCCATGCCCACTGGAGCCCGACACGGGGCTCAATCTCATGACCCTGAGATCATGACCTGAGCCAAAATGAAGAGTCAGACACTTAACCGATTAAGTCACCCAGGAGCCCCCTTCCATGACATTTCTTTCTTTTTTTTTTTTTTTAAAGATTTTATTTATTTATTTATTTGAGAGAGAGAGAGAGAGAAACAGCATGAGAGGGGAGAGGGTCAGAGGGAGAAGCAGGCTCCTTGATGAGCAGGGAGCCCGATGTAGGGTTCGATCCCAGGACTCCGGGATCATGATCTGAGCTAAAGGAAGTCACTTAACCAACTGAGCCACCCACGTGCCCCTTCCATGACATTTCTTAATGTTCTCTTTGCACAAAAGATTCTCAGAAGGATGGGGGCACCTGGGTGGCTCAATCAGTTAAGCGTCTGCCTTCAGCTCAGGTCATGATCCCAGGGTCCTGGAATCGAGTCCCATGTCAGGCTCCCTGCTCAGCAGGGAGTCTGCTTCTCTCTCTCCTTCTCCCTCTGTGCTCTCTCCCTCTCTCTGTCTCTCACACACACACACACTCTCTCTCTCTCTCTCAAATAAATAAATAAAATCTTTCAAAAAAATTAAGAAAAAAAGATTTTCAGAAGGATGGAGAGATAAAAAAAACACCACTTTTTAAAAAAGATGACAAGATGCTTCATAAAAGGGTAGAATAAAGACAAAATGGCATGGAATCCAGAGGCCTGGATTAAGCCTTTCTGAGCCTCAATTTCCTCTTCTGTATAATGGGCAATAATACCAGCACCCACCTCCTGGAGTTACGATAAGCTAGGCAAGATGGCAGCTATTATTATGAGGAAGTACATTTGGGGTTGGATTCTCATGTGTTTATTTTGCAGGGGGAGTATAACCCAGTGGGACCCTAAAAATAACTCAAACCTTTAGGGCTGTACATGTATTTTTTGATTCAGTGAAAATTTATACTCAGTATTCTAGTTTATAAGGCATGAGAGAAAGTTCAAAAGCCTTTGTGGAAAAAGAGATCTTACTGAAGTCTTCTTAAAGGACACATTATTTACTCACTCAACAAGTAGTTACTGAAACCTACTACAACCCAAGCATTTGTGCTAGGTGCTGGGGAGTGATCAAAGGAGTTTCTGATCTCACCCAACTTGGATCTAATGGAGAGGAGATCGTGATTGACCAAATAACCACAAATAAATACTACAATCTATAAGAAAAGCTATGAAGAAAAATTCTGACTTCTTTTAAATCTTGGAAAATAGAACAGACATTGAAAAAAATACTTGAGAAGTATAATTTTGCCATTTCTCAATCTCAGTGTCTTTCGTAATTGATAGTTATGTTGTTAGTACTAGGGTTCACTTGTTTGTGTGTGGCGCTCTTTGTGAAGATAAACTGTATCAAATATATCTTGAATTTTCAAGATTGGATTAAAACATGGAATCACTAACACGGCAAACTAATGAATCCCTGAAGCTACCACTTCATATCAAGGTCATGCACACATTTTGAAGGGGCAAGAAACTCTGGACAGGAAGCCGGGGGTGGATGCGGGGAGTGGAAGCCTAAGGAAGGCAAGGACAAGATTCCCAGAGCGGTTGTCAAGTCGCCTGGATGAGGAAACCCTGAGCCAGAGTGACAAAAGGATTGAGGCAGGGCTAGAAAGACTAGTCATGGCACTCAGAAAGCAAGTCTCTGGGGGAGGGGAGCATTTATTAGTTTTTACTTGTATTCAAATAATTTATCCAGAAGGCCTCAGAGAAGTATTTTTCAAAGAGTAAGTTATGACCCATTCTTGGGTCACAAAATAAATTTAGTGGGTACCCACTGGCATTTTTTAATGAAATAATAGAAAATGTCCATGTGCATGGTCCATAGCAGAGATGAGGTTGTCTGTGTTTGGGGGTGTATGTGTGCACCAAGTGGCCTCTGGGGCCCAGAGCCTGTTTAGTGGTGGGAATTCCTTGAGGAATACCCTGTCCCCGACTTTTCTTAGGATATGGTCCTTTAAAGTTAAAACCTTCTCCCAAGCAAGTTGGGCAGGAACATCGGTCACAGAGCAGCGTTCCTATCCAAGCTAAAGTTCAGGGATCCGTCTGCACTAAAGATGGTGTCTGGATGGGGGGCTGGCCTGCAAAGGTTCAATCTAGAAGAGTTGTCCTTGAAAATGAAAGAAACAGAGACCAAGTACAAGGCAAGAGCATTATCTTCCTTCGATGGGAAGGAAATATATAGGTCGGAATCGGTGATATTTGGCCATTTTTTAACTTGCAAAATGGCAACCTCCTTTATTGAAATTAAGTGGTGGGTTGGTCTGGCTGTGGAGAGGTCCCCTGATGACACAGCTTCATTTAGGACTTGACCTGTGAATGGGAAAGGTGCTGGTAACAGAGAAAATTGGGAGTGGGATTAAACCAAGGGCTTACATTCATATTTTCTCTGCTGGGCTGTTTGTCCTTGAGCAACTGCTCTGAGCACCTGTCAGCTGTCTGTAACTGAGGCCATTGTGTCTTAAACAAGGTATGCTTAGAGGGAGCTCCCTTCTCTCCTTAGCACCTTTATGAATAAGACGGCTTTCTAAATACTGTCAATGTTTTGAGTTTTATTCCCCCACTTGATAAGATACTTCTTTTACTGTGGTTAAAAAAATTACTTTATATAAAAACTTTTTGGAAGGATCAAGAGGTTGATAATTTTATTTGCAGATATAATTTCTAACTTCCGATCTTCCCACATTGATTTTAGATGACAGAGAGAATTCTCAAGGAATGAATAGCTGGTCTTCCTTTGAGTCCTCAGAGCATTCCAGAGAGGACTCCTTGATGATAAATGGGGAGGAAAGGTTGACGGGATGGGGGGGTCCGGGGGGGGGTAATGGAGGGTTGTACAGGTTTGGCAAACCATGGGGTCCCTTTCGCTGAGTTAAGTTGGTGGAAAGGGAGTGAGAGAATAGGCACTGAGCTGGGGATCCAGACAGATAAACTGTGGCGGAAGAAAGATTAGTAAAGCAGTAATGGAAGATGCCGGCTTTCATCCCGGTGAGGGGCGGGTGGTTCTCTGCAGAGGCGGAGGAAGAGTGGCAATCCAGGGACCCCAGAATGAGGCATAAGCTGTCAAGAGAGATGGCAGATCTCCAGGATAACCACTGCTTTCTTTCAAGAAAGGGTCCACCCTGTCATTGCAACTTCAGCCGAGGTGTCCGATCAAGGGAATTTGAGTTCTTCCAAAAGCTTTTCTTAGTCGAGGCCAAAGAGCTCTTTATTTCACACGTAGAGAGAAAGAAATGTTTCCTTAAAACTCTTACCTAAAACTTCCATGTTGTGGGAAAAGCATGTGTGTAGAAAGGGGACAGACCTGAGTAGCATTTTTTTAAAATGCTCACCACAGACTCACTGTGAGCCCTTGGGTAAGATAGTTAACAAGTTAGGAATCTCAAAGAACTACAGTCTCTTACCCTGAAAATAGGGAAAATAATGCCTCTTTTGTAGGGTTGTTGTGAGGATTACATAAGACAAAGTTTATAAAGTGGAAGGCCATTGCTGGGTACCCAATAAATGAAGTTAGTATGTATGTTATAATCTTTCTGGTCCAACAAGCAGTTAAAGGACAACCAAAACAGAATATGCAACTCTTTTAGAACACCAGTTTTGATCATAATATAAACATTTGGGGCAGATTTACAGAATTCATAATTCAAGTTGGGGGTCTTTTTAAAGGCTTTTATAAAGTGTTGCATGAAGCAGCTCAGACAGATAAGTGCAAATTCTATGGCAAGATCAAAGGAAATGTATCCAGTTTTAATTCTTGCATGAGGATCAAGTCTAAGAATTATTCAAGCACTTTGGTTTTCTTCCTTTCCACTTTTGCTGATTAACCTCTGTTTTATTTAATGTTGGCTTCTCTGTTATGGGTAATGTGAGTAACATTTGGAACAAAGGCTTAAAAATTATAGACAGTTCAGACTTAGAGCTGAAACATATCTCAGGGATTATATCCAGTCTAGTATATTCTAGATGAGACCCATGCAAAAATAACATGTCACTATTTTGTTATATTCCTGTATCATTTACTTTATATTTTTCTTTAGGTCAACTGTTTAAAAAAAAAAAACATAATACCTACTTTACTTCCAAGCAGTAATATTCATAAACATTACAGGTTTGATAGGCTAGTAAAATAAGTACATACACTAAAGCATTTGTCATCTAAAATTCTCTCATGTACTACTGGTGGCACGGGGCGGGGGTCGCATACTCAGGTAAACACTGATCGCATACACCCCTCTATTTTATAGATGAGGACTTCAGATAAGACTTTGAGTCTCAAAGAATTGAAGTGATTTGCCCAGAGTCTGTGACTGCAACTCCAATAAAAGTCTTGATATAAGAATTTGGTAATTAAAAACTACCTAGGGGGGCACCTGGGTGGCTCAGTCGGTTAAGCATCCGACTCTTGATTTCAGCTCAGGTCATGATCTCAGGGTCATGAGATGGAGCCCTGCGTCAGGCTCTGAGCTCTCCCTCTCTCTCAAATAAATTAATAAATCTTTGGGGGGAAAAAAAAGCCCATCTAGGTATTTCAATAGTACCATTCTTCTTTTTCACATTTCCCATATACTCCCCAGAATCCAAGAGAGTAGGCAAAATAAGGATTGGCCTTAGTGAATGAGAAAACACTACGTATTATATATAGCCCCTTCAAAAAAATATGGAGATGAGTCAAAGGACAAAGAACTAGATTTTGTAGTTTGTTTCTCTCTTAAAACAATTTTAATAATCATCTGAACACAGCCCAAAGCTGAATCATTTACCTCGGCTCATACCCCTTTATGGAGTTTATTTTTACTGACCAGATTAAGGTCAGCAATATAGACCTTCTCCTGACCCTGAATGCCTTATTCGTTGAAACTCGAGTGTTAGTTCCTGTTTGCACCATTGTACCTTGTTAGAGAAGGTATTTCTATTCTCCAGAGAGTGAACAATAAGCTACTGTATGTTTGGTCTCTAGAGTTCATTTCTTCATGTTTTCATTAGTTTTATTCATAAGATTCTATTAGAGTCAATTGTTAAATTGCTGGAAACGTCCCCAACAAAGGACAAAAAGGTTCTTCTATAAAACAAGAACAGCCCATCCCCTGCCCAGACTTGAAGGACCATAAATTGGTGTAATAAATTGCAGAATATAAGCAAGTTAACTTTTCTTCCTACTCTCCTAAGGGGCCTGGGATTTGTGAGCCCACGTCTGAAAGTAGGTCAGCAGCATAGTAAAAAAAATCCTACTAAATACTAGTTGGAGTTCACTGCTTTGAAAAACTGTGGTCCAAACTAGTTAAATCAGAGTCCCTTATGTTCATTTTGATGGATTCAGTTATCATACATAACCTGGAGTAGTTGAAATAATTGTTATAATTAATAATATCTCATTTGAGATATTCTTTTTTAAAAAAAAAATTCTCCTTTTACTTCCAGAATTAATGGTTAGAAAAACATTCCTCAGTTTATCCCAGAGGTTTCATTTGACTCAATTCCATTGTGGAGTCACAGTTCCCCAGTGTCTTAAAGATCCTAGAATCCCTTTCTCTCTATTCTGAACTCATGGGAGCATTTGAATACAAATCTGTTTTGATTCATTACTACAAAAGCACATTATCCAAAAAGGTGCACTATTTGAGAATATGCATGGTCATGTAATTTCTAGTCAAAAACATAAAAGCCAATACATCACTTAATATTTATTAAGAATTAAGGACCCAAAGGGGGTTAGTTACTAACAAAGACAGAAGCACATGTAGTTCTATGTCAAATGAGAAATTTGAGCATATTCATTGGAGCAAGCATTAATCTTTTATGAATTGTACAATTTTAAATAAGGCAACATAGGGGAAATTACAATAGAGTGAAGAAAAGAGGCAATTTTGGGGAATTATAATGTATTGAAAACACATGCCAAATACTTCCCTCAGTCCTGATGAATGGGATCAAGCCATATTCTATCTGAGCTTCACATTGTTTTTCCATCCTACATTCTAGCAAAGTCTGAAAACAGCAACGTAAGGAGGCAGGGATAGAAATGTTGCAAAAATATTTGTTTTACAGTACAATGGATGCTTATCTTATTTTAAATTAAATGTTCCCTAACGGACAGCTGCTTAATGGTGCTCATGCGCTCCCCTCCCCCTCTCTTGTGTAATTTGCCCACAGCACTCCCTCAAAAACTACTAGAGAGAGGCTTTTGCTATTCTTTAATTTAAAAAAACAAAAAAACAATAGCCAACCATCTCTCTAACACACTGGTAGAATGTTCCCAGAACAGTTAAAAGCTCCTCTATTATACATTAGTGCCTTGTTCACGCCATGGACTCCAAGACAATTTCCCAACTATTTATTTGCTTTTAGCACTTTTCTCTGCAAACTCAGAAACCAGCTGCCATTTCCTTTATACCCTTAAAATTAGGTGGGATTATGTCAAACAATGAATGATATAGGAAAGGGCTCCTAACTTTCCCATTGTACCTACGGAAGAACCCTTTTGGGAACAGAGGGATCCTCCAGGGGACACTGCCCCCTGCATCGGCAGAGGGCCACCTTACTGTGGACAAGAACACACTTGCCAGGCTGTGCCAACCCTTGTCACTTGCACTTAAAAATAAGACAAAGGATGAGACTTCTGACTTAGAACCAAGAGCCATGTTCTGACAGCGCCGTTGTGAATGGTACAATTTTAAATAAGCAACATGGGAACATTGCAATAGAATGAAGAAAAAAGGCAATTTGGGGGAATTAGAATATACTGAAAACACATGGTGAATACTTCTCTCAATGCTGATGTATGGAGCCAAACCTCTCTGGTTATCCTTCTGGCCCCTGGAGCTGGACATATTTTTCATCCATGCCTTGGACCCTCTATCTGGACACTTGGGTTCCAAGTTTATCTTGCCTTCTTGCCCACTCAGGACCCTTAGTTTCTGTAGCTAGCTTGCCCTGCTCGGAGGCCACACTTTGTCATTTCTTCTGGGTCAGTGAACTGCCTCCCATCTTACTGGCCGACCTCACTCCCTTCCCTCCTGTGTGTGGCTTTTGCGAATCAGCCAGGACAGTGTTGACCTGGGACATCCTCTGTCCTGGTTCTCTCTAGCTTATCCACTCCCTGCCCCCAACTTCCTGCTGTCCTGAACGGACTCCTGTCCAGTTCCCAAATTCATGAATTAAGGAATCCAAAGATACATTAAAATTCTGGCCTCAACCAAAAAAAGAACAATGTAATTTTGTTTAAAATGTGACAAATGCAAAGTACTCAGGTAGTCAATATCCTTGACAGTGATCATTTACCCCGAGCAATTAATAGCTTAAGTTGTTGGGAATTTCTCAGTACTGTATGCTGGAGGGACATGGTTCAGATCTTCAGACTGAGGGGAGAAAGGAGACAGGGGGTGGCAAGGGCCAGAAAAATGTGAAAAGCACTGGAAAAGGGGACCAACAGGAAAGATGAAAGGATGTGGGGTATTTGTTTGTGAGAAGAATTTAATTTGCAAGTTCATAACTCCCTTTAAGAATGTGATGCTACTCCAGGAGCATTGGATTTTATTGTCCTCTCAAAGCTTCTGTTCAAAAAATACTACTGAAGGGACAAAAGATAAAAAGCAGAAGGAATGTGAAGAGAGTGTGTTCATTATAGTGCTTTCTGAGGGTGGAACCGCAATGACTTAAAAGGCCTATCACGGAGATAAGGAAGTCTCTTGAGAGCTGCCAGACCAGTATTTCCTAACACCCTTATTTCCTCTCCTGTCTCAGCGTGGCCCAGTTCACATTGTCTAAGGATAAGTCATGAACTGTTCCTACTCTGAGACCCACTAATTCCCCCTTGAAGAACATGCTCCAAGGACAAAGAACAAAAGTAACTTCCACAAACTTGTTCGTAGTGGCATTATTCAAGTTGTAGTGACGTCTTTTAGGGGTCAGCCCAGCCCGTGAGCTAGCCTCTCTTCTGTGGGAACTCCTTCCTCCCTCCCTTCCCCAAAGGTGGGGCCCCGACATCCATGTTTGTAGTGGGCAATCCCCCTCATGATCTCCAACTCAATCAGGGTTGGATCTAATGCAAGCCAGGATGTGGAACTGGGATGGAAAATTGCAGGTTAATCTCTGTATGTGGTCAGAGTGATACAATAAACTATGAGGTAACTCTATTCCCCTGCAAGGGCAGACAATCAGAGTAAAGGAAAGAAGAATGAAGCAGATTCACCAAGAAAAACAGAGATAAACAAAGAATGGACTGTCAACTTTCTGGCTCCTTCCAGACGCCCAAACTGCATTTCTACCCTTTGACTCCGTGACACACCCCTCTATCTTTGTAATAAATTACCCTTTCAACTTAAAGTAACTTGAATCACCTTTTGTTGCTTATAACCAAAGCAACTTAACTGGCACACAATAATAAAAAAATCAGAAGCAAAGTACCCAAAATAAGAAAATAAGTCAATTAGTGTATCTTAACATGATTAAATATCTTTTCAAGTGATTATCTACATGGAAAGATGCAGGCCAGAAAGCAGAATGAACATATTGCTTGCAACTTTTAAATTGTAGACTTAGTCAACAAGGACTGGAAGAGTATACAAAGTAATGTAAACAGTTACTAAGGGCATGAGAGTTTCAGAAACATTGTTTATACAATATCTTTGAAATTTAGACATCTGTCATTCTGAAGCAGTGACTTAATATCCCACTTCAAATCTTCCTCAGAAGGTTCATTATTCAGATATTGATAGCCCCCCATCAGTCTTCACCCAAAACTGGGAAGTTTTTCTTGAGTCCGTCTTTTCTCTAAAGGGTCTTTTATTGGGAAATGGTATTTAGGAGTTACAATTCTGGGTATGATATTTATTTATTTATTTATTTTAAAGATTTTATTTATTTTTTTGACAGAGAGACAGAGAGAGAGGGAACACAAGCAGGGGGAGTGGGAGAGGGAGAAGCAGGCCTCCTGCGGAGCAAGGAGCCCGATGTGGGGCTCGATCCCAGGACCCTGGGATCATGACCTGAGCCAAAGGCAGACGCTTAATGACTGAGCCACCCAGGCACCCCTCTGGGTGTGATTTTAAAATCATCCTTACTTTTATTTTTTTTATTTTTTTTTTTAAAGATTTTATTTTATTTATTTGACAGAGAGAGAGAGAGACAGCTAGAGAGGGAACACAAGCAGGGGGAGTGGGAGAGGGAGAAGCAGGCTCCTGGCCGAGCAGAGAGCCCGATGCAGGGCTCGATCCCAGGACCCTGGGATCATGACCTGAGCCGAAGGCAGACACTTAACGACTGAGCCACCCAGGCGCCCCATAAAATCATCCTTACTTTTATATGGAGAACTGAATAAAAGCAAGCTGAATGTAATTTGAGATATGGACTAGAAGATGGTGTGATGGTCCATCTGGACTACCAATAAGAGGAGCTCCTTGAAGAGTAAACTGATTAAAGGTCTGGCTCAAGAAATGTCAAAGACTAGCCTGGAACGTCTTACCATACCAGTGAACAGTGAAGCAATCTCAGACTACTAAGGACATGTCAGAAGGACTCAGGAATCCACCTGCAGAGACTTCCACTGGCCATATGAGATAATTATATATTGATAAAAATAATAATCACAAGAGATTGACACAGATTAAGGCGTTTAGATCCATGAATTCATAATAAAATGAATTCAAATAATTAAACATGCATATGTAAAACCTTTGAAGGATACGAAGTCATTACCTATGTTGAAAATCCCAAAGAATCATTTTTTAAAATCCTAGAACTAATTAGTGATTATAGCAAGATTGCAGGACACAAGTTAATATACAAAAGAAAGCCAGTTGCTTTCTTATATGTCAGCAGTGAATTTGAAATAAAAACACAATGCCAAAGTTGAAAATAGAGCTACCATACGACCCAGCAATTGCACTACTGGGTATTTACCCCAAAGATACAAATGTAGGGATCTGAAGGGGTACGTGCACCCCGATGTTCATAGAAGCAATGTCCACAATAGCCAAACTATGGAAAGAGCCAAGATGTCCATCGACACATGAATGGGTAAAGAAGATGTGGTGTATATATATACAATGGAATATTATGCAGCCATCAAAAGAAATGAAATCTTGCCATTTGCAATGATGTGGTTGGAACTGGAGGGTATTATGCTGAGCGAAATAAGTCAATCAGAGAAAGACATGTATCATATGACCTCACTGATATGAGGAATTCCCAATCTCAGGAAACAAACTGAGGGTTGCTGGAGTGGTGGGGGGTGGGAGGGAGGGGGTGGCTGGGTGATAGACATTGGGGAGGGTATGTGCTATGGTGAGCGCTGTGAATTGTGCAAGACTGTTGAATCATAGACCTGTACCCCTGAAAAAAATAATACATTATATGTTAAAAAAAAAAAAAAGAAGAAGAAGAAGATAGCAGGAAGGGAAAAATGAAGGCGGGGGAATCGGAGGGGGAGACGAACCATGAAAGACTATGGACTCTGAGAAACAAACTGAGGGTTCTAGAGGGGAGGGGTGGGGGAATGGGTTAGCCTGGTGATGGCTATTAAAGACGGCACGTTCTGCATGGAGCACTGGGTGTTACACGCAAACAGTGAATCATGGAACACTACATCAAAAACTAATGATGTAATGTACGGTGACTAACATAATAAAAACAAAGAAATAAACAAAAAAACACAATGCCATTTACATTAACACCGAAAGAAATACTTAGGTATAAATCCAACAAAATATGTTCAAGTTCTATATACGTAAAACTACAAAACTCTGCTGAAAGAAATCAAAGATCTAAATAAATGGAGGGGGACGCCTGAGTGGCTCAGTTGGTTAAGTGTCTGCCTTCGGCTCAGGTCATGATCTCGGGATCCTGGGATCCTCAGGCTCCCTGCTCAGCGGGGAGCCTGCTTCTCCCTCTCCCTCTGCCTGCCACTCTCCCTGCTTGTGCTCTCTCTCTGTCAAATAAATAAATAAAATCTTTTTAAAAAATAAACAAAAAAATAAATAAATGGAGAAATATTTCATCTTCATGGACAGGTAGCCTCAATATTGTCAAGATGTCAGTTTTTCCCCAACCTATTTATAGATTCAACACAATCCCGATCAAAATCTCAATTATTTTATGAATATCAATGTCAACTGTAAAGTTTATATCGTTTTGATACTGAGAAACTTACTCATTATTTTGAAAACCAGTAAATAAAGGGGAAGAATAAAACAAGAATAAAAGTAAATTGGATATGTTATTTCTCAGATTAAAACCTTCCAACTGTTTTAAATTGCATTTTAAATAAAAGCCAACCTATAAGGTCATGCTTGATCTGGCGTCTTCTAAACACATTCATCTTATTTCATGCCTCTTAGCCCCTTGCTTATGATGTTCCAGCCACCGTCACCTTTAAATAAACTTGCTTTTTTCTGCCCCAGGTGGACTCCTCTTCACACTTCAGATCTCAACTTACCTTTCCAGGGGGGCCTTTCCTGACCATCTTAGGAGTAAATCCTAGTTATTTCCTCCCTAAAACCTAACCAATTTTGTATTTTTTTGTTTTTGTTCACTTGTTTTTCCCAGTACATTGTGAATTTTAAGAGGGGAAGAATGCCTTGTTTCCACCCAGGAGCTACCACATAGAGGCACTCCATAACTATTCGTGGGAACAGTGAACGAAGTTATCCATCACGTTGAGACTGGATGGTTGAAAAACAGGTGAGACTCTCAAATAAACCAGCAAGGGTGATTGTGGGATCTCTAGAAGGGCAGAAGCACTAAGGTCCATGTGTACCAAAGAGCCAGAAGAGCACTGGGGATAAAAAGAAATGTGATTTCAGGGATGCCTGGGTGGCTCAGTCAGTTAAACGTCTACCTTCAGCTCAGGTCATGATCCCAGGATCCTGGGATCGAGTCCTGCATCAGGCTCTTTGTTGAACAGGGAGCCTGCGTCTCCCTCTCCCTCTGCTGCTCCCCCTACTTGTGCTCTCTCTCTCTCTCTCTGACAAATAAAGAAAATCTTAAAAAAAAAAAAAAAAGAAATGTGATTTCAAGGAGAAGGTCATTGTGGAGATTGAGAAATAGATGTGATCACCTTAGGCTTTGGGAATACTTTTATGGAGGGTTACAGTTTTAAAAACTGTAAATACCACTTTAAAAATAAAAATTGTAGAGTTCCTAGGCCTTAGCCTATTTATTCTCAATTAACTACTCCCATGTTACAGATAATAAATAAGGGACCCTTTTCATTATGTATGTGGATATGGCATGGGGACAAATAATTCTAACAACTCTTATTATTATATCTGATCTTTGATATGTCTTGATGTGAGCTTAGGTGTATGTATAGAAAACCCATCACGGTTCTATTTTGTGCTTGGCAGCTTTCAAAACGACTCAATGCAAATGTATCTTTTATGATTAGGAGCACTGTCATGTCCAATGCTCCTTTTAATTTCGTTCTCTTTTGAACCGAGAGATTTTTCTGAGGCTAGCTGTTAGCAAAACCTGTCATTATAGTTTCTGAAAATTAAGACTGGGCTAACTGAAATTTTTCATAAAAATGCTAGGAAGCTGGTGGGTTCTGGAGAACATATGGCTTTTTTTCTAGTGTCTTAATCAAACAGCATAAATACATTACAGAAAATTTGGGAAATAAAAAAAAAGATGAAAGAAATCAGACATAATCAATCCCTATGACCCTCATGTTACAAATCTGATATATTTTCTCATATGCTTATTATTTCCTAGTTCAATCTCAGTGTGCATATAAGGTTTTATCCTAAAATTTTCTTTCATTCTAAAACAGAAGGCAAGCAAATTAGGTAATTTAAAATGGACATAGATAAGGGGAAGTAAATAAAGGAGACCGATGTAGAATGAGTAGTCAGGAAAGGTTCACAAAAATGTAATTTGAGATAGAACCTGATCGACAAGAAAGAATCAGCCTTCTGACTGTCTGAGCCAGATCCTTCTCATACCTGATGCAGTGAGGACAAGGAAACTGGACAGGAATGAACTTGGTTTGAGGAACAGAAAAGTGGCCAGTGTGGATGGAGTAAATGAGCAAGAGGAACATGGACGAAGATGAGTTGGGGGAAGGAAAGGAGGGTGTGTGTGTGTGTGTGTGTAAGAGAGAGGGAAAGAGGATCCTCTGGGACCTCAGAAAACATGGTAAAGAGATTATTTCCTGGTCTAAGAGCAAAGTGAAGCTATTATAAGATTTTACACAGAGCAGTAACATATCTGACCTACATTCTTAAGAGTACTCCAGTCACCAAAGATAATATACAAAAATTATTTCTGCATGAGTGAGGACACAAATGCTAAGGACCAAATCCCAACTCAAATCAGCTTAACCATTCCAAACCATTTGTCAGGAATGCTCATGTATAGTGGGAAGTATAGGGAGTTTAGGTAGGGCTATACCCAGGGGTCCAGAGGATGTCCTCAGATCTTTCTGTTCTCTCTCATTAATTCTGCTTCCCACCCTCTCCTCTGCAACTCTTGAACCCTGCCAACCGGGGATACAGCTGCCAGTAGCCCGAGGTCCTCCAAATGGAAGACAGCTTCTGTCTATCTTCAGTTTGGTACAATCTGGGAAAAGACTCAAATTGGTCACGCAAGAAAAATGTATCTTTTCTTTGACCAGTTACCATGTACAGGGAGATGTTACATTGTCACTGGTCCAACCTGCATCATATACTCACCAGTTGGCAGAGATGAAGTTGGGCTACCATGACATACATCCCCACCAGGATCATGCAAGATTGGGAAGGATTCTCCAAAGGAAAGGAATATTGCTACTGGGAGATTCGTAACCATGCTGGGCAGAGTAGGGAGAAAAAAAAAAAAAAAAGAAACAACCAATAAGTGTACTGCATGGTCATTCAATTTACATAATCTTTTTTTTTTGCCAAGTAATATTCCACTATATGTATATTTTATTCATTTAATATTTTTGTTCAAACTACCATTGTCAAGTTCTCTACTTCACTGAAACAATTTGATTGTTTCATAATTCGGTTGTTTCCAATCTTTTATAATCATGAATAATATTCTATGACCGTCCTACGGCAAATGGCTTTTTCTATACCTTTTGTTTTCTTCATCTCCAGAAAAGGGACCCTGGGTAAAAGGGCATGAGATCTTCTTTTCTTGTTGATACATTTTGTCAAATTTATTACTTTCTAAAAGCTTTTGTCCATGTGAAATGTCAGTAGGCATTCATAAAGCATATACATTTTTCTGTCTTTACATTAATGAGTACCATCCCCTTTTCATTTTACCAGTTTAATGGGTGAAAACGACAAATATTTATTTTGTTCTTCGCTTTGTAAAATCACAACTGCTGGGGAAATTTTGTATTTAAGATTAGTTGTAGTAGCTCTTCTGTAAATGTTCTGCACGTGCCCTTTGCTGATTTATCTAGTAGAATCTTGGTAATTTTTATATCTCTTTATCTGAACTCTTTTTTTTTTTTTTTTAAAGATTTCATTTATTTATTTGACAGAGATAGACACAGCAAGAGAAGGAATACAAGCAGGGGGAGTGGGAGAGGGAGAAGCAGGCCTCCCACAGAGCAGGGAGCCCGATGCAGGGCTCAATCCCAGGACCCTGGGATCATGACCTGAGCCGAAGGCAGACACTCAACGACTGAGCCACCCAGGTGCCCCTCTTTATCCGAACTCATTAAAGTTATTAGTCCCTTCCCATAAGTGACAGTGTTTTCAAGTTTGCAGTTTGCCTTTTTATTTTAACTTTCAAAATTATAGTTGCTTTTATGTTGTCAAATTTTTATTTCATCAACTGTTTCCAGGCTTAGAAATTCATATTTTTCCAGCAACTTGAAAAATATTTAATTATATTTTATTTTAGCTCATCTAAAGCTTGATTTTTCTTTTTCATTTCTCTACATATCCCAAATTTTATTTTTTATTTATAATGTGAAATGAAGGTATGAGCTGATTTTTCTCTCAATTGCTAGCTATTCAACCCATTACAATTTATGAAGTGATCTTTCCTTCCCAGTTGATTTGTGATACAACATTTAATATGTATTTTATGCATGCTAGAACCCATTTATAGGCTATTATGTTCCACTGAGGGGTTTGTCAGTTCAATCCTTATACCAGCACCACAAAGTGTTAATTCCTATTGCTTTTATGTTTTAGTATCTGGTAGGACTAGCTCTCCGCTTCATTTCTCTTTAGGATATCCATGTTATTTTCATTTGGTCATTCTTTCAGATAAAGTTTAGGATAACTTCCAAAGTAAAAAAAAAAAAAAAAGTCCTATTGAGCTGTTCATTGGAACTGCATAAATTTTAAGAGAGAAAACTTCTGGAAAGTATCCAAATGCTAAGATCAGGGTTTTCTCTCATCAAATAGATCAGGATTCTGATACCTTGTTCTCCTCTGTCCGGTTTGCTCTTTCTTTTTGGGAACAAAATCATTTGCACAAGGAAGAAATTTCTGATTCATGTGGAGTTTTTATTTAAAATTTGTAATTTAGAAAATACTTCTATTGTGGCTGACCTCAGAATTGAAGGTAGGACTTAAATACCATCAGCGGGTTGAACTAAAATTCCTATACTTTTTGTTGTCTCTTTTTAGTTTTAGTATTTCTACAGATCTTTTAGAACCTAAAAAAAGACTTAAGAGTTTCAGGATGGGGAACCTGACGTGGGGCTGGATTCCACGACCCCTGAGACAATGACTGGAGTGGAAACCAAGAGTCGGTCACCCAACCGACTGAGTCATCCTAGCATCCCAGTTGTCCAACCCTTTAAGAAGTTTATCCAGTGTCTGGAATCTTGGGGGATCATGTGTGTGTGTGTGTGTGTGTGTGCGCGCGCATTCATATCTATCTTGAGTAGGCTATAGTTCCCAAACACTATGTTCAAGTTGGAGCTCTCCTGTGTGGGTTAGGATTTGGGGTAAAGCCTATTGCTTTCTTTTTATCACCCTTTTTTACCACTCGATGCATTGCAATTGGTGTACAGGTAAAGCCAGCTTAAAATCACCAGATTTGAAGAATGAAGGAAGTCACAAAAGCTTAGCCAGAGGATTGGGTATGGAAGCAAGAAGGGGCAGTACTACCTCTCTGTCTTTTTGGTGATGAGAAAGATGTCCTAATTGTATAAGCCTGTGTTTTGCATTGCTTTGTGGAAACATCAAATAAGATACTTCCTTCTCCCCTACCTCACAAAGCTGCGTTCAACTGTCTAGAACCTGGAGATCCTTGGAGAGTACAGCTTGTGTGTGTGTGTCTCTGGGACTATAGCGTATCTCCAATGACTTACAAAACCATACTCAAGCTTTCTGACTGTTCCAGGAGATCATAATTCTCACATCCATTTATAGACAACATGGATTATTTCACCTTCAGTTTTACTGGGATGCTTTTCCTGTCTTCACACATTTCCCTAGTCTTTGAATCTTTGTTTTTGTCTCAGTCAACTGTATTTAAATTCCTACTTAATTGTCACACTCCTTAAAGTTTTTATTTTTTCTCCTTTGGCAGGCAAATCTTTTCTCTCCTGAAGAATCTTGTGGTCAAGAGAATAAAAAGCTCTTCTTTGTAGTTCTCAGAATAAGGAGCAGTTTCTTTTTTTCTACACTGTGCACTGCCTAGCGGTGCTTTGGTTGGCACTCAATAGGAATTTATTTACTCAAAATAGATTCTAAAGAATATCAAATTCATTCAATACCCAATACCACATTTATTCAAGTGCCATGTTCATTCATTCATTCATCTAGTTTCTGGTAGCTTCTTCTATATTGTCCTGGAGTGGAAGTAAAGGGCACAATAAAGCTTCAAAGATTTTTTTAAATTAATAGACTTTATTTTTTACAGCAGTTTTAGATTTACAGAAAATGAGCAGAAAGTACCAAAAATTTCCGCATACTCCCTTCTCTTTCCCCAGTTTCCCCTATTATTAACATCTTGCATTAGTGTGATGCATTTGATACAACTGATGAACCAATATGGATACATTATTTGTAACTATGGTCCATTACATTACATTACATTACATTAGGGTTCAATCTTTGTATTGTACATTCCATGGGTTTTGGCAAATATATAATGACATATATCCACTATTAGAGTACCATGCAGAAGAATTTCACTGCCCTAAAAATTCTGTGTTCCACCTGTTTATCTCTCCCTCCTTCCCAGAACCTCTGGCAACAATTGATCTTTTACAGTCTTTGTGGTTTTCCCTTTTCCAGAATGTCATATAGTTGGAATGATGCAATATGCACCCTTTTCAAACTGGCCTCTTTCACTTAGAAATATGCACTTCAGTGTCCCTTGTGTATTTTCAACCTATAGACTTTAAAAAATTCATCAATAATATGGATTAAACACCTACCGTGGGTAGGCACAGTGACAGGTGCTGAGTATACTGCAGTAAACAAGACAAGCAAGATTGTTGCCCTTGATCTAAGTTTGAGAACTGTCAGATATTCAGTCCCCAACAACAGCTTTTCCAAGGCAACAAGTATTCTACCTGTCGTGTTGAAGGTCTTCTTGTTCTTCCCTGAGGAAATCATTTGCTTATGTCATCAACTTGAGGAGATCAGTGGTATCCACAAGTGATTTACCAGGTTCCTGACTCACCAGTTCCCTCTCTTTAGTGTAACAGGAATGAGCTCTTCTGGCTCACAACGTAGATCCCGATCTAATTTTGACTACAAAATTTGATGAAGCAAGAGGAAAGCAACTGCCCAAAAAGGAGGTCTCTGCCTGTTTTCTTAGCTTGGAGCATATCTAGATCTTCCTTCCTACCTAATGACTAACATAGAGAAATTTAGTTCTGCCTATAGTCAGTAATAAAATCGAAAGTTGTAGTTGAAATTTCAAAAGATAATTTATGGATCACCAGTAATATAGTTGCAAATGAAAATATAAGGCATCCTCTAACTCTTTCATTGGTTTCTTCCCCCCAAACCGGCAAGATGCATCTTGTATGTGCTAGATTTCATTAGATGAACAATATGAGGAATCTAGTCCCAGCCTCAAATCAGGTCTATTTCATTTAAAAATACTTCACATTTTAAGGGGATTTTTTTTTTAGCTTGTTTATTATTCACTCTTAAGATGGAACTAAAGTGATGGATCTCCATTATAGTTAATAGTAGTTTTAAGTTTTCCATGAATGCAGGGTATTATTTATCCTAATTTAAGGTATTTATATTCTGATAAGACCAATGTTAGAAATAGGCTATATTACCAAACAAAGCAGTATTACATATATAATTAGAAACAATACTGCTAAGAACATGAAAATGTACAACAGATCAGTAAGTTACATTAGGGTTTTTTTTTTTTTTCTCTTTAAGCCTTGAGGTTTTCTGTACTATATAGTGTATTTACAGTCATGAGAACCAAACTGGTTTTAACCAGATTAGAAAAGAGACTACATATGATGATATCATAATGCCTGAAGAAATGAATAATTAAATCTGTGATTAATACACGAACACAATGGGAATACTGAGATACCCTACTTGTCAGCAAATACTTTCACAGATTTTATTTTGAAGTCTTAGACCCACAAAAGAGGACTGTCAAAATGGTTATTAAATCACAAAGAATGTGGACACCCACAAACAGACAATTCTTTTCAATACTACTGCAAGAAAGAAATCTACAACTGAATGATAAAGAAAATCTGGAAAGAGGCTTTATTTATTAATTTTATATTAAGAATATGCATCTATGTATGACAAAAAAGTTCTATACTGAAGATAAGAAGGGGGCATGATGATTTCAATTATTCAGGATGATTGTTATTGGTGTAAAAAAAAAGATTTGAAAATGAGAAATACTTAAGGTAATAACTTGTTTTTTCCCTTGCAGTCTGTCTTCACATGCAGGGTGCAGCTGAAGGTCTTCGCCTAGGAGACAATCTATATCCTCTTAGATTACAAAGCTGTTATCATCTCTTTTTCCTTGTTAGTTTTCTATCCTTAGACATCTAATCACAACTGCTGTTTTCTGTCCTTCTTTTATGAGGGAAGTTTTATATAGAAGAAGCAGAAAATTGTGGTCAGGTGAATGGGTATGCACGACCTGCCAGGCCTTAGGATGGGAGCTGCACGGGATACTAAGTCCTTTCATTCAGGCACTGTGGGAATGAGCCAGGGCCACTTGGAGCCATACTGGAGGCTGAGGCTCGGGAAAAATCAGTCATCCTCATCCTGTCTTCATGTAAAATTTTTATATCATCAAGTATCATCATCTATATTTTGCATTAATTTAAATGTTTTTAAAGCTTATATAAGCTATAATATAAACATTATAAAAATGTTTATAATATCACATGAATATATAATACAAATATTATAAAATGTACTAGATATGGTACATTCTGTAAGATACATTTTTTAAAAGGTGGTGAAAATCTTCTAGATTAAAAAAGACTAAAGAGATGACCACCAAATGCAAAGAGTGAAACGTGATGAGGTGCTGATCTGAAAAATGCTTGATTATTGAGTTTTTTGCTGCTCCCTTAAAATTCATATCTCAGGTGGGTGCCTCTCTGGCCTCACCCTGGTCCCAGGGCTGGAAAGGACAACGGGGGCTGGGTAAACTGCAGTGGTCCAAGGCGGAGGAAGACGTGTCTGGTTAGGGTGAGAATCAGCAGTTTCCGTAAGAAGCCTTAAAGGATGAGGCAGGTTTCTGACTGTCAGACAGTTGAAGGAGGAGGAGAGCACCCGGGAAAAGCAGACATCTCAAGCAGAAAGAACAATGTGGCCAAGGGCAACAGCGGGGCAGCATGAGGTCTACAAGTGGCAGCCAAGCCCATCAGTCTGGGGATGGAATATGTATAGGTAGTAATGGGAGCAGAAGCTGAAAAGAGATTTAGATCTTTCTGTGACCTCTGTCTAATTCGGGAGGCAATGGGGGGGGGGGGGGCTACCGAAAATTTGTTCTTCTGTTTTTTTAAATTAAAATGTGTTTTTGATGTTTTCTTAATTTATTTTCAAGCACTTACATGGAAATAGTTTAAAACTTAAGGTGTATTTTTGCTATATGCCTCTTCTAAATCCACTGGAAAGGGATAGGAGTGAAACTAGGATATTGGAGAGAAATTCAGGAGCAGGTAAGATGAAGACTTGGTGATTGATAATAAGCACAATTCCTATAGAGCCTGGATTTTCCAGGACAGTCTCAATTTAAAATATTCTGTCTTATTATTTTCATTTGTACATTCTGCCCCTCCCCAACTTTTTACAGCTTTGTTAAGTTGTAATTGATGTACAATAAATGGCACGTTTAAAATGTACATTTTTATCAGTTTTGATATATGTTGTCAGCTGTGAAACCATCACCATAATCAATAATGCACATACGATCACCCCAAGAGTTTGCTCAGGTCCTTTGCAATTCATCACTCCTTCTCACTTTCTGCCCCTATCCCCAGGTGACCATCAACTGCTTTCTGTCACCATAGATTAGTTTTTGTTTTTCAGGATTTTATATAAATGGAATTACACAATATATCCTGAATATAGTACATTCTACAAGACATGTTTAAAACAATGGAGGGAAGTTCTAGATTTAGAAAGACTAAAGAGACATAACAATCAAATGCAGTAGATGAAACTTGGTTGGATGCTGGTTTGAAAACACTAGAGACCACACTAGGGAAAATTTGAGTAGGACTGGATCCTACATGACAATAGGGAATAACTCTTAATTCTCTTGGATGTGAAAATTGTACTATTTTATGTAAAAGAGTATCCTAACATTGTGTGTTGAAGCATTAGGTGTAAAGTGTCTTGGTTTTAGCTATTTACATTCAAATGGTTCAGAAAGATAATTAAATAAAGCAATATGGAAACACTTTAACAACTACTGAATCTGCATGGTGGGTATAAGGGCATTTATAAAATTTCTTCTCAACTTCTCTGTATGTTTGAACTTTTTTTTTATAATAACAGCTGGGGAGAGGGGAAAGGACAGAAAATGAAAAATCAAGACTCTCCTGGAAAAATCTAGGCTATAGTCAATCACCAAGTCTTTTTTCTATTTCTAAATCTCTCACTGCTATCCTCTCTATATTCAACTTTATCACCCCACACCTGATTTAGAAAAAGCACACATCTTAACTGAGAGCAACAATGAATTTCAACCTTCAACTCAGATCATATATAAAAATTAACTTAAATTTGATCATAGACCTAAATGTAAGAGCTAAAACTATAAACTTTCTACCAAAAAAAAAAAAAAACAGAGGAGAAAATTGTAGTGACCTTGGGTTTGGCACAGATCTCTTAAACACACGCAAAATACATAAACTATAAAAAAAAATCAATAAATTGGATTTCATAAAAATTAAAATTTAAATTAAAACCACAATGAGATACCCTTGTACAGCTGATAGAATGGATACGATTAAAAAGACTAATGGTACCAAGTGTTTGGGAGAATGTGGAGTGACTGGAGTTCTCATGTACTACTAGTGGGAATGCGAAATGATATAATCACTTTGGACAACAGCTGAACCAGTTCTTAAAAGTTCAATGTATACCAATCAAATGACCCACCATTCAACCCTTAGATATTGACCTAAGAGAAATGAAACAGCTCAAGTATCCATCAACAGGTAAATAAATAAATTGCGATATGCCCACACAATGGAACTCAGCAATGAAAAAGAATAAATTATTGATAGAGGAGGGGAAAAAGTCCTCAGAATAATAATACTGGAGAAAACCTACATAACCTTGGCTATGGTGATGACTTTTTAGATATAACACTAAAGGCACAATAGATGAAAAAAATAATTCATAAGCTGGACTTAATCAAAATGAAAAACTGCTTTGTGAAAGACAATGTCGAAAGAATGAGAAGACAAGCCACAAGTTGGGAGAAAATATTTGCAAAAAAGCTCATCCTTCATGGCTCTGCTCAATAAGCCCCTCTTCTGAAACCCCGACCTCCTTCTTCCTAACTTCCTAACCACAGAGGCTGAGTGTTTTCAAGCCATATTGCAAATACTACTTTTTTTATTCATTCACTCAAAAATATTTATTGTGTGCATGCCATGTTTTAGGCACTATTCTAGGCATGGAGCATATAGCAGTGAATAAATCACATGAGGTCTCTGGCTTATACTCTAGTGGATACGTATGTGGTGGAGGGAGACTATAAATAAATATAACAGAATTCCAGGTAGAAATACTACTGTGAATAATTAAAAAAAAAAACAAAAACAATGGAAGAGTAAAGGGTGATGATGTGGTGTGTGTTCTTTTATTTTATTTTTTACTCATTTTGAAGGGCAGTTGATAATAATGTATTAGTTTCAGGTATCAAAATAGTGCTTTGACTCTTATGTACATTATGAAATAATTACCATGATAAATCTAGCTATCATCTCTCACCATACAAAGTTGTTACAATATTATTAATTATATTCTCTATGCTGTACATTCCATCCCCATGACTTTATTTGAAAACTGGAAGTTTGTACCTTTTAATCCCTTGCCCCTATATTGCTCATTCTCCCATCTCCCTCCCCTCTGGCAACCTCCAGATTGTTCTCTGTATCCATGAAACCGTTTCTGTTTTGTTTTGGTTGCTCATTTGTTTTGTTTTTCAGATTCCACATATAAGTGAAATCATATGGTATTTGTCTTTCTCTGACTTACTTCACTCGAGATAATACCCTCTAGGTCCATCCGTGTTGTTGCAAATGGCAAGATTTCATTCTTTTTTATGGCTGAGTGATATTCCATTGGGGGTGTGTGTGTTAGCTCAGAAAGGAAGTCAGAGAAGGTATAGCTGACAGCCATTGGTGCCTCACCCCCATGCCCTAGGTACTCTGGAATGATCCAGTACAAGCCAACCTCACTGGAAGCACTTGTGTTCTCGTCCGTGGCTTCTCTTTATCTGAATGAATGTAGGGCAGGCCCATGATCAGGGAAGAGACCTCAGCCAATGGAATGGGAGGTGAAGGACAAACATCCTAGCTTCCCTGCCTCCTTGGGTGGGACCCCTTTGATGTGTATTCCACATGTTTCCCAGAGATCCCCTATGGGATTGATCTCCAGTTGTCCTCAGTGGTACCTTGCTCATTAAAGTGCTCGGTACAGTTTCCTTCCCTTTCTGTCTTACTTCTCCATTCCTCTGACGGTACTTCCCAATATCACATTTTACCTTTCAAACATGCCACCTCTACTCAGATCCTTAGTTTTGGAGGAACCCAGCCTAAGTCAGTGGGTCCTAGAAGTGATGCAAGGAAGGAGACGATCAGAATAAGGTACTAGAATTGGATCACTTGCTGGTCAGATGACAATGAAGACCCAGTTGCTATTGATAATCTCTGGCATGTTCTCACATCATTATTACTAAGAGTCTTACCTCTGATGAATTGGGATAGTGTACAAGTGTACGAAAATGCACTGGCCTATAGAATAACTCTTGAATGGCAATCTATGGGGGGCGATGGTAATTATTAGAATTTTGAAGTTGGTTTGTTAGCTGTTAGAGGAGCCATGAAGGAAGGAAATAACAGGCTCAGATCAGGTAACCATTAATTTAGAACATGGTTTGAAAGAAGGCCAGAAATCTTCCCTGGCATCTTTTAAAGGTAGTCTCATCTCCTGTGGACAGAGTAGATAGACTAAGCTGAAAAATAAGACCTCACATTTGATCTTCAGTGCCCAGAAGTTTTCTTAGGCTAAAGTCAGGGACTTGAAGGGGAAGAAGAGGAGACTTGCGACCTCTGATGGGAATGGTTGGGTGGATGGGATTAAAGACTTAACTCCCCAGATTCCTCTGGATACTCTGGGCCAGAATTCTCTGGAGCCCTTCCTCTTGCTAGAGGAAACCAGTGTCTGATTGCCTGGAAATTGTGCAAATGCTTTACTTAGGGCAGATGCCTTGCAAGATGATGCTTGTCTGCAAGATCTTTCCTTGTCTCTCTTTATTGCTTCTAGACCAATAATTAGAAGTCTTATTATGAGCCAAGCAGAGAAATACTGCTATGTGAAGAAAGGGATTATTCACCAAAACACTGCAGCACCTGGCAAATATGTACCAGCAGGAACTGGGAGAATTTGCCTAGAAATGGAACTTAAAGGAGCTGGATCAGGGAGGACAGACTATAAGGCTGGATAGGGGAGAGTTTATCACTAAGGGTGCCGTATGCAGTGACTCAAGACTTTATGTCCTAGTAGAATGCCTAGAACTGTACCCAGTATGTTGCAAAACTGGCTCTTTGAAACTTGAAAACAATGATGAGATGGAGACACTGGAATTTATTTTATTTATTTATGTATTTATTTGACAGAGAGAGAGAAAGATCACAAGCAGGGGGAGCGGCAAGCAGAGGGAGAAGCAGGCAGAGGGAGAAACAGGCTCCCTGCTGAGCAAGGAGCCTGATGCAGGGCTCGATCCCAGGACCCTGGGATCATGACTGAAGCTGAAGGCAGACGCTTAACTGTCTGAGCCACCTAGGCGCCCTCTGATACTGGAATTTCTTAGGAGAAAGATGATGAAGGGGTAAAAAAAATTCAGATAGGTTAGAATTAAGAGTATCCCAATGTTTATAGCAGCAATGTCCATAATAGCCAAACTATGGAAAGAGCCTAGATGTCCGTCCACAGATGAATGTATAAAAAAGATGTGGTATATATATGCAATGGAATACTATGCAGCCATCAAAAAACGAAATCTTGCCATTTGCAATGATGTGGTTGGAACTAGAGGGTATTATGCTAAGTGAAATAAGTCAATCAGAGAAAAATAAGTATCATATGATCTCACTGATATGAGGAATTTGAGAAACAAGACAGAGGATCATTGGGGAAGGGAGGGAAAAGTGAAACAAGACAAAACAAGAGAGGGAGACAAACCATAAGAGACTCTTAATCTCAGGAAACAAACTGAGGGTTGCTGGAGTGGAGGGGGGTTGGGAGGGATGGGGTGGCTGGGTGATGGACATTGGGGAGGGTATGTATTATGGTGAGTGCTGTGAATTGTGGAAGACTGATGAATCACAGACCTGTACCCCTGAAACAAATAATACATTATATGTTAATAAAAAAAAAGAATGCATTTATTATGTAATACTAGAGAACCCGTCAGCTAGCAACATTCCCTGGGAGGGCTCAGAGGATACTCCCTTCACTAAAGTGTTAAGTGTAGTATTCTACAAGTACATTCTGAGAAGCTCATAATTGCTTGTCCTCTAGATCAAGACTGATAAGAGATGCCTCAAAGTCGATGGACATAACAGGATTCTTGAGGCCCGATTGGCAGCACTAGGCCATCAGGGGCAATGGGATGTAATTATGGTCACATACATCAACATGAATTAATTTTAGGGACCTAACGTTGATGGGGAGGTAGGTGAGTTCCAGAAGAACCCATGAATTGTTTGGATTTTAAAAATATGCAAAATGAAAACGTAAACGTGTGTGTGTGTGTGTGAGAGAGAGAGAGAGAGACAGACAGACAGGTTAGTAAACACAAAACTAGAATAGGGGCGCCTGGGTGGCTCATCCGTTAAGTGTCTGACTCTTGATTTCCGCTTGGGTCATGATCTCAGGGTTGTAGGATTGACCCCGAGTTGGGCTCCTCGTTCAGTGAGGAGTCTGCTCCAGATTCTCTCTCTCCTCCTTCTGTCCCTCCCCACCACCTAAAAATAATAGACAAAAAAAACTTTAGAAAGAAACTAGAATAATGGTTCTGGAAGGAAGAGAGAAGAGAATAGGGATGGAGGGAGATGTATAACAGGACTTCTATGATATTGGTAATATATTCTATCTCAAGTCAGGTTGTAAGTACACAGGTGTTCATTTTATTGTTATTCTCTATACACATAAATTATACATTTTGAATGTATTCAATATTTAACAAAAATAATTTAAAGAAATAAACATAAAAGCAAATATAATTTTGAAAGTTAAAATAAAAAGGCAAACTGTAAACTTGAAAACACTGTCACTTATGGGAAGGGACTAATAACTTTAAAGAGTTCAGATAAAGAGGGGCACCTGGGTGGCTCAGTCGTTGAGTGTCTGCCTTTGGCTCAGGTCATGATCCCCGGGTCCTGGGATCGAGTCCCATATCGGATTCCTTGCTCAGTGGGGAGGCTGCTTCTCCCTCTTCCTCTGCCCCTCTGCCTGCTGGTGCTCTCTCTCAAATAAATAAATACAATTTTAAAAAAATTAAACAAACAAAAATCAAGGGTCGCCTGCCTTTTGCCTCATCTAGTGTGGCTTCCTTAGAGGCAAATACTTTCAACTCTTCAGGTGCTTTTTCCTCTTAGTATTTGCATCCAAATAACATGCTGATACAGATATGTCATGATTTTTCAAACCAAGATGTCATCTATTAAGTTCCTATTACTAAAGATGAGTCTTTAATTATCTCAACACACACAGACACAGAAATATACCATTATCCCTTGCCCTACGTCTTTAACAAGTTTTATCACAGTCTTTGATACTTTTCTTCTTCTGTGTTATCTCAGTTTCCTCCAGGTTAATTTTCTTTCTTTTCTTTAATTTTCTTTACTTTCATGTTAGACTTTCTTCAAATGTTCGGGTGATCCTTGTCTTTTTATTCATACTTAAGAAAAAGCCTGTTTTCTGCTTTACCCTGCATTTTTGCCTTCAGAGGCAACTAATGATTTCAATTTTGCCATTTTCTAGGGTTCCATATCAGGAATTGGCTGGTTATTGCAGGACACTCTGCTGCAGGAGGTTAGGTTTTAGCTTTCTTTTCTTGAAGTGAGTTGCTCCTGCCTACCTACTATCTTCTAGAATTTCCTGACATCTCTTTTCTCCCATTCTATCTCCTGTTCTCTTTGTACTTTTTATAACTTTTTATTCCTTTACTATTATTTGGGGGGGTTTTGAGAGGAAATAGAGAACAAACATATCTTTTTAAACAGTAGTCTACACTTCCAATGTTGCCTTTTCTTGGATTTTTACTATTAGTCAATAAGTAATGGTTAGTATCAGCTCAATGCAAATGACTACAAATATCTGTGAGTAACTATTTTTCCAGGTGCGTCTGTCAGAACCTCTTTTATATTGAAAACCTCAGCTTGTGTTATGAGTAATAAGAGGAATATGGTATTTCATACTTAAGTATCACTTATTTTTGAAGACGTTTACGCATAAAGCCAGGTGAGGAGGGGAAGCACACAGGGAGAAGGACCAGTGTGGAATCAAATTCTGAGCAGGCCGAGGAGGCCTTCCACATGGTATGTGGTGGCAAGCCTGGGCAGGGGGAACAGAAGATCCATGTGGAGGGTGGCATGCCATGAGAGGATGGGGGCAGATCCCAAGCAAGGTGAAGAGGGCATCCATTCTGTGGGGTGTCCTGTGGTGAGGTGTCAGAGCCCAGGTTTGTTGAAGAGAGTGTCTGACCATGGGGATAGCCTGGCACAGGGGGCCTCGCACAAGCAGCTGAGGAGGACATCTTCATAGGTAAGGGGGCAGTGGCGGTGGTGTGAGTTTGATTATAAACCAAGGGATGGATCAAATAAGTAAGCATATTAAGGATAATGCAAGTCAGGTTTCTCACCCTAGGAGAATGAAGTCATATATATGGAAAAGGAAAAAACTAGAATAAACCCCCAGGTGTTGGATTGGAATTAGATATTATCAGTGTGAACTCATGGATTACGCTGTATCCACATTTATATGGCACCAATATTGATATATAAATACAGATATAAATGTTTGTACGTGTGTGTGTGTGTGTGTGTGTGTGTGTACATGTTCCCTAGCTCAGTCCATCAAGAGAGTCTGAGAGCTGTGAACTCAAACTGCAACCAGCGGACCCACCCAGATTGTGGCTTCTAAATACCATTCACCACTTAAAGGAACCAAGCTCCTCGGTAGGGTGCCAGATTTATCATTTAAAAATATAGCAGATATTTAGCAAATAAGAAATTATTGCATGGGACATACCTAAGCCAAATATTTATTCATTATTTATCTGAAATTCAAATTTAACTGATTAACCTTTATTTTGTTTGGTAACCCCTATTCCTTGGAGAAAGGGCCATGCCCAACACTGGGACAGAAAAAGTACAACATGAGTCTGAAACATTTTGTTGGGCTAGAAAAAAAAATACTAAAAGAATGATGGGACAAAATGACATAGAAGCCAATTTGGAGGGGTTCCCACTGGCCGAATATAGGACAACTTAAGCATCAAAATAAATAATAATAATAACAGATTATAACTCATTAATCAAGAGAGAGAACCATGAGCCTATACTGATATCAATAAAAGAGTAAAATGAAAGTTTGATGAGGAATAAGATATTTATTTAGAGCTAAAGTATCTCCACAAAAGTATCCTCACAAAATTAATAGTTATTAATTCCAAACGGAAAAAATAATAACTTTATTTTGGAGTTACCTAATTGTGGAGAAGCCTGACAGACATTATTTTAATCAAATGATTAAACCAATTGAGCAGCACCCAGTGAAATGCAATAAGAACAGGACTATTTTGGTGATATTCTTGCTAAACAGAAACACATCCAAGTAGAGGGATGGTCTACAAAAGAACTAACTGTAAACTTCAAAAGTATCAAAGTTGTGCAAGCCAAAGGAAGACTGAGGAAACATTTCAGACTTAAGGAGATTAAAGAGATGTGACAATTGAACGCAACACACATTCTGAAGTGTATCCTTTATTTTGCTATCGAGGTTATTACTAGGACAACTTATGAAATTTAATGGGGGGAGGGGTCCCAGGATTAGGTGGTAGGAATCATCAGGGTTAACGTCCTGATTTTGATGGCTGCACTGCGATTTTGTAGGAGAATATCCTGTATATACCCGCTTAAGTATTTGGGGGTGATGGGACATCAAGTTGGCAATTTATTCCCAAACGGCTCAAGACAAAAAAGTTCTCTAAACTGTACTTACCACTTTCCTGTAAGTTTCAGATTGTTTGAAAATAAATAAAAATGGTTATTTTTGGTTTTAATAAGGAAATGAAAATTTAATCGTTCTTAGACATAGGTCTAAAAAAAGAGCTTTAAAATGCCACTGATATGATGTCTTTTGCAATGATGATGTAAGAGACTAAAAGCCAACCATCTGGAGATCACAAATTCATTTATTTTAAAATGCTCTTGAAATTAAATTGCTAGGATTTTTAAGCTGTTACAAGAAGCAAAAAAGAAGATTCTACATATTATTGATATTTGTATGCAAAATATTAAGGAAAATTGCTATTTCAAATAAAAACACATTGTAGCTATTTCTGGGGTTTAGAGAATGGCATTTCATCTCTGAAGTACATGGTCCTTTTAAGAAAAACATCTCTAAGGGTGTTATGGACTCAACATGTTGATATCTTATTACTGCCCCCATCCCCCCCCCCCCATTCCCACGCAGCCATGTGATGGTACTAAGAGGTGAGGCCTTTGGGAGGTAATTAGGAGTAGATGAAGTCATGAGGGTGTAGGCCTCATGAATGGGATTCATACCCTTATATAAGAGTTAGGAGAGTGGTTGATGTTCTCTGTTCTCCATGTGAGGCTACAAAAAGTCGACAGTCTGTGACCTGTAAGAGGGTGCTCACCCAACCATGCTGGCACCCTGGTCTCAGACTTCCAGCCTCCAGAACTGTAAATTCCTGTGGTTTATGAGCCACCCAATCGATGGTTTCTTGTTATAGCAGACAGGACAGACTAAGACAAAGCGTGTCTGACACTGCTAATTTCCTACTCCTTATCTGTTCTTCCCACTTTCCTTATTAATGGAATTCCAACCTCACTTTGGGCCACAATGCCCAGCAAAAAGACTTCTCAGCCTTCTTTAGATCTAGGCATGGGCCCAAGATACCCTTCTATCAGTCAGACCTAAACGGGAATGTGCTGGAAACATTGGGGAAAGAATCAGTGTTTCCTCAAACAGGCACCACCCTTTCCTCTTCCTTCCAGTCTGCAATTTAAATGTGACTCCTGAGGAATGGCTGCCCGCCCATTTGTGACTCATTAGACCACAGGCTTGATGATAAAAGTCAGTGTGGCAAGGATGGCCATGAAAGAAAAGCAGCCTGGGTACCTGATGGTATTATGAGCTGCTATGCCAATCTTGGATTCCCGACCAGAGGATTTCTCACGAAGGGAAACAATGAATCCTCTCAATGTTTATGCCACTTGGGTTTTCTGTTATTTGCATCCGTGTACATTATTAATAATGGGTTTGAAGGGCTTTTTCGTGAGAGGTGGAGACCCAAGAGAGCTGAATGATTTGCTCAATGAAATAAAAGGAATCTTGGATTTAAGGAGATTGTTCTGAAGGGATGTGAGGAGAATGTGGGGGTTAGAGTAGCAAATATAGGGTGATGGGAAGAGACCTAAGGAAAGACATACTCAGTGAAAGAAATCCTTCAGGTTGCAGTTGGCCAACAGTTTTAGGAAAAGTTATATCTGACATTGATTTTGAAGTTGTTTCATGTAGTATAAGTTGGTTCTTATACTATGATAACCACTTGTTACCTCTCAACCTAAAAGTCCACTACATAGAACAGTCTCATGTTGAGGAATTTAAATAGTAGTGTCCAGCGCGGGGCACAGCCTTGAAATAACTTGAACAAGCCAGCTACAGTGGAGAGAGCTGGCTCTGAACTTTTCATAGCATATAAGATGGTAGGCCATGACATTTTATTTGGTTATTAAAAGAAATGTCAACCCTGGAATAAAAGGCTGAAAAAACTGAGGATTTCTTCATCTTTTAAATGGCAGCCCATTTGTTGAAAAGGCAGCCTTAAACAAATACCTGAAGGGTAGTGGTGTTCTGATATGTGGTACTTCTTTCACGGAAGAATCAATCCCTAGAGTTTTTGTTTTCTTTTCTCTAAAAGTTCTTTTATAGTTTGGATTGGAACTCAGAACTCATGTTTCTATAAAAACAGTTGAACAAAGTGGGGGGGGGTTGCATTCTTATGTCAGGTCGCAAAAGCTTATATAACCCAACCTCGCTGGACCAGAATATTAACACAATGACTTGCTATTCTTTATGTTTCTAAATGCAAACTTGGTATTAAACTCAGAAACTTAATACAACTTTACATTCTGCTCAGTTCACTGTCTGATTGAGGTCAGATAGAACTCCTCTACGCGGTAACTAAACAATCTGAACTCCTGTGATACATGTGATCCAGTATCTTAACATCCTTTGCTTTTAAGCGTTGTAGACAAGGGAGAAATCACAAGCTGATTGTCTCACAGGAGACTTTAGAATCAAGCCTGGGAATGACCCACTTTACTTTTGCCCACATCTCCTGGCCAGACCAATTACATGGCCCCAGCCTAATAGCAAGGGAAACTGGGAAACAGAGTCTTCCTATGTGGTAGGGCGAGGAATAAGGAATGTGGGCATCTTGCACCGATGTTGCAGAGTTTTGTGAAGATTGAACAACTGCACATTCTGAGCTCTTGACAAATGTTATGCCCCTTTCTTCCTTTGGAATCAGCTGGGTAATACTCGTGGTGGTGGGTTCTGATGCTAAGGACTCCTAGTGAAAGGGTTTTGGTAAAGGAAATCAGGTGCAGATTCTGGGAGAGCTAAGAAGAGGTTATGGTAGCCTGAAAGGTGGGTAGAGAATAAGAGACGATAAGAACTGTGCAGTTAGATGCTCTGGAAGGGGTTTCTAGAAAGTTAAGACAGATTCAAGGAGAGGGAAAAGGGGTAATAAGGGTTCTGGACGGGAGAAAAATCAGAGCTTTCCAGGAAAAGCATGGTGGGGCAAAGGTGGAAGGAAGCAGTGTCTAAGAAAATGTTATAGGTTATTTTCAGAAAATAGGGGAATGCTCAGTATCTCAGTGAGTTCCCCATTTATTAAAGCTGCACTAAGTGATGTCAAAGGTGAGTGAAAAGCTACTGAATAAAGGGAGACCATCCTCTACTAAAAATATATAATGCTCTTAAACTTAAAATATAACATTGTTAAAGAGAGAAATGACATAATGTAAAACAATTATTTCCAAGTATTATTGGAGAGTCCAGTTTTTAGTTTCTCTAAAAATATTTACATTTAAATATGACTGAAGAATGCAATGTGTGAAACTTGATTGGATCCAGGTTGGGGGAGGGCAGAAGCTATGAAAAATATTATACTTGAAATTTGCTAAGAGAGATCTGAAATGTTTAAGTGTCGTCACACACACACAAAGGTAACTATATGAGGTGATGGATGTGTTAACTAACCTTATTGTGGTAATCATTGCACTATAAGTATGTCCATCAAATCATCACATTGTACACCTTAACCTTATACAGTGTTATTTGTCAAGTATAGTCCAAAAAACTGGAAAAACTATTTGGGACAATTAGGGAAATCTAAATATGAATCATATATTTAGATATAGATTTTTGTTAATTTTCTTAGGTCAGATTAAAGATTGAGGTTAGGTATATCCTTTTGCTTAGGTGATCCCTGCTGAAGTACTTGGAGAGAAGCCACATGATGCCTGCAACTTAGTTTCAAATGGTTCAGGAAAAAGTGCTTAAAGCAAATATAGCAAAATGTTAACAATGACTGAATCTAGGTAAATAAACATGCATTATAGTACTTTTCAGTGTTTATTTTAAAAAAATAGTCATAATGAAATGCTGAAAAATGACAGTAAGATTGAAGGTTCTAGCATATGATCATTTATTTGCTTACCAAGAGAATAAAAGTAGTCACCCATTTACTTATAGACCATCAGATGGTAATATAGATCGAATAGTTTTAGATGGTAGTGACTGGAGTCGAGTATCAAACCCAGCACATACTAGGGAGTAGACTGTGGGCTCTATGAAGCTAGGGATTAGGTCTGTTTCACCATTATATGTTCAGCACTTGGTTAAGTGCTAGGAAGTAGTAGGTGATAAATTTTTGTTCACTGAATTGTGAAGTAAATGTGAAAAGTCTATGCTTATGACAGATGTTCTAACACTTTCATACTTTCTATATATCCCTGCATTTTGGAAGTTATGGTAAAAATAGACAATATTTATGTATCTGGTACCTTTGGCAACTCCCTACTGTTAATTTGGTAACTCAGCTTTGAATTTCAAGCCAGAAAATTTTAAAGCCTTTGCTCTCCAGGGTTAAGTTACAACCAATCCTACCTTGGTAGGATTTTATTAGATAAAAATACTTTGTGACTATTAATGACAAAACAAAAGGAAGGATTTTTCTGAAACTCCGAGGTTAAACTATCAAAGATTACAAGTGATTTATTTTCTATTAAAACTAGTAGTCATCTATAATTCATTTTTACAGTCAATCTTTTTGCAAGTCCAGTTGATGGTAAAGGCAAATACAGGGGTGATCTCATCAAGCAGTTGATAGGTTTTCTAGGCTGATTTTTTCTCGGATTTACAGATGTCATTATATTCTGAGAGTCAACATTTTTAACAGCATTATGAAATTATTAGGGAGCTGAGCACTAAATACAAGAGTCTTTCCTGAATTATTTGACACCACTAACCATTGCTTTCCTTTGCGTAATAATTTTCTCAGATATTAAGGAAGCATGATGGTTCTCTGAAGAGGCGATGCGGGCTTAGTGAAGGAAAGAGTGGAGAAACCTTATTTTTTTAAACCAAGTATCCAGGGGCCCCATTGGTTAAACGTCTCCCTTTGGCTCAGGTCATGATCTCTGGGTTCTGGGATCGAGCCCTGCATTGGGTTCCCTGCTCAGCAGGGCATCTGCTTCTCTCTCCCTCTGCCCCTCCCCACTGCTCATTCTGTCTCTCAAATAAATAAAATCTTTAAAAAAAGGGTATTAAAACAAGTATCCATGTAATCCCTTTTTAGAAATTATAATAATCTTTAAAAATTGTATTTATTTATTTTTATTTCTATCACACTTAATCTGCTCCTAAAGCTGTTAGGCTTAAAATGATAGAATAAGAGGTTTGCCATGTGGTAGTGAACAATATTCTATAGACTACTGGAATTAATTTATTTACTGCTCCAGAAGACTGAGTCAGTGTGATATAATGGCAAGCACACTTATTGGAAGACTTGGGGTGGAGTCCAGGCATCCTCTTTACTTGCTTTTTTTGACCCTACGTAAAATAATTTCTCTGGGTCTCATCTTAAGATGAGAAATCAGAAAATATCACTGATTCTACACAAAGAACTGACAGATATGGAAATGATAAAGACGACCAAAGAGAATATGTTGGGGAAATTTGCCAGGTAGCAACATGTATGGTGTGTATTTGATATTACTGAGTGAAATTAAAAAACAAAGAAACCCCAACAAACCATTATTTTAGCAGGGACTTCAGAAATAAAGAGAAAGTCACTGTGACTTTTATAAAATGAATGAAACTGGGAAATGAAAAAAAACAAACCCTGTGCTGGGGAAATACTTTGTTACATAGTTGCCTATAATATACAAAGTAACAAAGAACAGAAATGAGTTACATAGATTCAAGAGAATAAAAATCTCTTTTACATACCTGAGGGAAACAAAATCAGCACAAAAACCAAAACCGCCATGAGAAACTCCAGCATTGAAAGTTGAAAGCATGGGATTATTTTGGAAGGTAAAAAATAAAATAAAATATAGTCTTGTCCTTTTTTTTCTTAAGGTTTTATTTATTTGTTTGAGAGAGAGAGAGAGTGAGCACAAGCAGGGGGAGCAGCAGAGGGAGATGGAGAAGGGAGCCTGATGTGGGGCTCGATCCCAGGACCCCAGGATCATGACCTGAGCAGAAGGCAGATGCTTAACCAACTGAGCCACCCAGGCGCCCTGAGTCTTGTCCTATATTTAAGAAGTTTAAAATCAAATTCATAGAAGATAATTAAGTAAGCTATATTTTGGAAAGAACTTTTCCCAAATATAATTCATTTGGTAGCATTACCTTACCTAAAATAAATATTTTAAATGTGGACTATAAAAGGATAATGGGAAATCAGGCATGAAAAAGGTAATAACCACTTCACAAGAGGAAATCCGAATGGCTAGTTGATATGTGAAAAGGAATTCAATAACAACATTGCTCAAATCTCAGCAATCAGAGAAATGCAAGTTAAAACCATAATGACATACAACTATACATCCACTAGACTGGCAAAAGGATTGACAATACTGAGAGGGGATGAGGGTGTGGAGCAATGGGGCTCACATACATGGCTGGTGTAAGTATAACCCTCTAGAAACAGCGCCCAGGTATATACCATACAGAAACTGATATAAATGTGATGGAATATACATACGAAGAATATTCACAGCAGTATTTTTAACAGTCCCAAACTGGAAACAATCCAGATGTCCGTCAAAAATAGAACGGTTAAATAAATTATAGCATATTGCTACAATGGAACACTGCAATTAAAATAAACAAATGACAACTATATGAACAACCTGAACAACATACGGATTAAAAACGACGTTGTACGAAAGCAGCAAGCAAACAGATTACACATTATGTTATTCCATTTAATAAAGTTCAACAGAAAGAACAAAACTAAACAACACATTATTTAGGGATGCATGCTTATGAGAAAACAATAGAGAAAAGCAAGGAAATGATTATCACCAAAGTTAGAATAATGGCTAACTCTAAAAGAGAGGGAAAGAGTTGTGCTCAGGAAGGTCACCAGGGGGGCTTCTAGGATGCTGGCAATGTTCTATTTCTTGACCTGGTTGGCCACAGGCAGGTTTCTTTTATAACTACTTATTACACCGAATAACTGCTGTATGCATTTTAATGTATATCTCACAATAAAAATGCTAAAAGTAATTGAAGACTTTTTAGATGGCATTTCTAGAAATTTTACCAGATAATTTAGCTTATGAAATCTTTGACAGTAAAAACCACTGATGTGGGATGATAAAACACTGATTAAATAGTTTCTCATAATAGCTCGCTTTCAAGTGCATGAGAAAAGAACCCTCTACAAATATCCCTTTGTTATATTCTAACATAGCATGCAGATCTTTATCACAAACAAACTGATGAAGCAGGGAAAGAACTGTTACCTGAAATTTCAGATTTTTTGCAATTTTGAACAAACTAGCTGTTTTCTCCTCTGGATTAATAAGAACTAAAGAGACACGCAGACCAAGTTAGAAATGTATGAACTTCCTCCTCTCTAGTTGCCAGTTCCAGCTGTTTCCTCCAGTTTTCGTACGGGGTGGTGATGTGGGTGGATTTTGCCCAGTAAGTTTAGTGCCGCTATTACTTCGTAAGTAGGTGGATGAGGGCTCTCCTGAGTGCTTTCCTCTCAGTACTAAGGTTCTAAGGTGGAGCCACTGACAATGAAAATGGATCAGGCTACTGAAAAACCCCATGTGGTACAGTACACACTTTTCTGGAGGTGTCCTCTGCTGGGTTGCAGAGCTCTGATGTTTGCATTCTTTTTATCCAAAGCACACAGAACTTAAAATCTGAGGTGCTCAGCTTCACAAAATCTCCTAAATCTGGGCATTTTATTCATTCAATTTCCACCAGGAAATTAGGGAGGGGGCAAAACCAAATAGAGATTTTGCTAGCACTTGGGGGCCAGATTCCCTGTGAGTCTTATTTGGAAGTTACATGGTAGGGCATTGATCATGACAAGGCAGTCAAATCCACAGTAGCTTAAGCAGGATAGCTAACCTGGCTCTTGGAACATCGATTCAAGGACACTTCAGCAAGTGCTGCTTTGTGAGTCTCTTCTTGCTTCTGCAACATCCACTTACCACTCCCATCAATTTTTCTGCAGCATTTTAATAAAAATGAGCCCTTGGATTCACCCAGTTAGAAGTTTCCTTAGTCTACTGTTTGCATACGGTGGTGGTAGAAACCCTGAGCTTCCAAAGTCTGCCTATAAAAACTCGCTCCTTATTCCCTGAAGTGGAAAGACTTATAATATCCGTTAATGCTGCTTGGAGAGCAGGTAGGGTGTGCCAGGGTCCAGCGACAAGAACTCTGGAATCTGCTTCCTTTCATCATTGCTGCTGCTTTCATCTCAGTCTCACGCTATTCACCCGGACAGGTTCAAGACAGATTCTGAGGATTCTGATCCTTTCATCTTAAAATTTCTTTTCCTAGAGAACTACACTTTCAACCTCATGAGTTTTTATTTGAATTTACTTTCCAGGATAACATCTGTAGGAAAAGCTGCATAACAGTAATAATATTTATTTTAGAAATGAAATAGTTTTTGAGTCAGGCCTGAAACACAGGCCAACATTTCTTGATGATGGTTATGGACACTTACTACCAACCAAGATCAGCTCTCCAAAGCTTCATACAAGCAAGAATGGTTCCTAAAACTGAGATACTACTAACATCTCCTCCTGAAAAAGTAAAAAAATCTTTCCACAATCTCTGGGAGGATGGCTTCCTTCCCTTGTCGCGGCAATTCGCCCCCACTTTACACTAAAGACCCAGGTTGTGACTCCGTACTCAAACCGCACCCCTATTTCCTTTCGTGAGAGTGGGGGAGAATAAGGGATGTATCACCACTCTCATCTTTACAACACTACGTAGCTTACAAAACGCTTGCACTTCCATCAACTCCTCTGAACTCCGCGAGTGCGTCGGAGGGAGGCATTCATTCATTCATCAAACATTTGCTCGGCCCGACCACACGTTATCGGGTGCTAGGCTCGCCCTACACCACGGGAAGGGTGGGGCGCTCGCTCCTTGGAGCAGGTGCAGCAGATCAGGCTGTAGGACAAGTTCTCGCTCAGTCTGGCTTTTCGAAGGCCCATTCGGGGCTAAATGCCTCACCTTCGGGTGGTGCGCGCCCGACCATGGCCGCGCGGCCTGGGCTTTCCTCCTTGCTCCCAAAGGAGCAGTCACCACCTGCCCTGGAGGAAACCGCTACGGAGCGAGCTCTCCCCGCCACCGTCGGGTCAGGGGTAAGATCAGGCGGCAGCTTAGGCTCCACTCGGCTCCTCCCCTTCCTCTCTTCAATTCTGACGCGGCCGTAGAGGCGGCGGCAACGGCGGCTAGTCCCGCGGCCCGAGGCGCACCCACCCGCTCGCGGAGCCCCGACTTCCTCTTCCCCTCTAGCGTCATCAGAGCGCGCCAGAGTCACCCAGGGCGGGGTGGTTAGAAAGGGAAAAAAGGGCAGCGGAGGAAACGTCCCGGCGGAAAGAAAAGGGAGGGGGTGAGGGGAGCGGTTGCTAGGTGACTTGCGTCATCCGGCGGCGCCGCTTTCCTCCCGCCCCTCTCTGGAGTGAGGCGAGAGCCCCGCACAGAGCGAGCGAGACAGCGAGCTGAGCTCCGGGCGCTACCGCCACCGCAGCGGAGAGCGTGAGAGCGAGGGAGCATCCGAGAGACCCAGCCCCCGTGCACTGGCCACCGCCGAGACCTTCGTCCTGACCTGGACCAGCGGGAGCCGCGGCCACCCCTCTTCTCCCCCCCTCACCTTCCCGGCCGGCAGTGGCGGCTGCACACGCCGGAGCCCGAGCCGGAGCCGGCGGCTGGGGGGCAGGGAGGCGGCTACCTCGGGCCGGGACTAGTCAGCTTCTCCGCGGTGAGAAGACGCTGAGGAGGGGCCGGAGCTTCTGTCTCGTCCCGGAGCGCGGGGCGAGGGACCCCCAACGTGTAGGGAGGGGGTCCCAGCCGCAGCGACACATGCGGGAGCCGGGAGCGGGGGCGGCGCCGAGCGGAGCCGGCCGGGTCCCCCACCACGCCGCTGCCTCGGCCACCCGCCCGGGGCCGTAGCATCTTGCCCCAGAGTGTATGAGCCGGGGACCCAAGCTCAGCAACCACCCCCCGGCCGGGGGGGCGGGGACCCCGATGTGAAGCGGCGGCCCCGGCGGCGGGGAGAGCAGGACCGGCGCCGCCGTCCTTTCCTTACCTTCCCCCCCTCCTCAGCCCCTTCGCGGGGGAGGGGGTCTTCTCCCTTGGCCAGTCGCCGGCCCCCCGGCTCCTCGGCAGAACTCCGGGAGGAGTTCTTAGAGCCCCCTCCCCCGCCCCAGCCCCGAGGGCGGGGGGGACCCGGGGGGCCGGCTGCAGCCTCAGCCCAGAGGAAAACTTTGTAAGAGCAAAATCTGGAGCCTCCCAGACGTGACTGTCCCGGGAGAAGTGGCCCAGGGCGGGCAGAAGACACAGCCTGAAGAGACCCAGGAAGAGGAAAAGAGGAGGTAAGCGGGGCCGCTGCCGCCTCCTCTGCTCCGGCAGCGCGGAAGAGACCCGGGTGACCGCCTGGCTTAGAGACACAAGCACCGCTTCTTCCTCAGTAACGCGCCGGAGCCTTCCGCAGCTGCCGCCTCAGAGCGGAGGAGGAAGGGAACCAACCCACTTTCTCAGCGCCACGGCTCTTCCCTAAAGTGTGAGTGGCCGGGGGAAAGGGAATCGAGGGGTAGAAAGTGGGAGGATACCGGTTCGTCCTCGTGGAGTTCTGCTGATGTTTTGCAGGAGTGTTGGGAGTGTATAGATGAGAGGGTGCATTTTTATTTTTACAGCGGGGAAAAGGTATTGGGTAGTCCTGTGTTTTATAATATTTTAGCTCCTTGTACGTGTAATATGCAAACTTACAGGTTTCTCTTAGAGGAGTTCTGTCTTTATCCAGAGTGGACACTTGCGCCTTTCTGGCCAGTAATTGGCAAAAGGAAATTGAGGAAGCCAAAGCATATGTGCACACAAAGGACATCTCTGTAATACACCTTTTCCTGGTACACCGGGTGTGAAACAGTGCTGTGGTTTTTGTTTCGGGGCAATTCTTATTAGGGTTCTCAAGAGGGAACCTTTTACCCTGTGAACCCCTGAAAGTAAAATTCCTTTCTTATTTTGCAGTTTTCCTTGAGAGATTTTCATTTCAGTACCTGTTGGTACAGGAGTTTTTTACCTTCTTATTTCCTGGGTCCAGTTCCTATGTGCCAGGAGCTATAACAGATTTCAGTTACTCAGGAAATTCTGAGTTCTTACGAATCACGACTTACTTGGGGGAGAGCATCTAGTACTTTAACCAGTTTATAAAAGTTGTTACATTTTTTTCCCTATCCAAATGCTTTTTTTTTTTTTTAATTTTTGAGTAGCATATGTCCTAATTGCTAGCACTTTTTTTATTTGGCAGAATGACTTGAGACTGCTTGTTTGAGTTATCTTTACTTCACTATCAAACGAGGAGAAACTTTTTTGATATTTAATTCTTTGAAGAATGATTTTTAAGGTGAAGTTTATAAAATCTTTGATATGCATTTTAGTTATCCTCTCAAGAGTGCCAAGTTGAGATGCAAGAAAGTAATTACCATTTCATATATTTATATAGACCTTAAGGGTTAAGCATAGAGTGGAATTTTATTTAACAGAACATAGGCAGTACTATACTGAGAATTGTGGCTCCTCCAGGCAACACTGTGGACTCACTCCCTCTGAAGCCACTGCTGAGAGAAGCTTTGTAGTAATGAATGTAAGCCAGGGGTTGTCTGTGCTAACTTCTCCATTCAGGATCGTGATTAAATTTATTTAAAACTTTCTCAAATAGTGTTTTCATCTGTACTTTTTCTCCTTTGAGGTAGTAAGTTCTACAAGTTTATTAGCCCCTGAATTATTTAACATTTTATTTATTTGTCCAAAATCTGTCTCTTTAAAGTTCCAGGACACATCCAGAGTTTTTGTTTTTTGAGAAATGCTAGGACAAGCTGGAGTTCATCTTTTCCTGGTTTTATAGATTTTGATTATTCCTTTTTACCGTCGTCTTTCCTGACTCTCTGTGTCGGTCTTAGAATGATTACTTTGATCCCTTGATCATTTTACCTCCTCTGGAACTTCTCCAGCTGTTTTGTTTCTTTTTATATATTTGTGCTTGTTAATGCTTTTGTAAGGAACCTTAAGTTCTAATTTAAATGGGTAATGACATGAAAATACTGATTAGTAGATGTGATGTTAGATGTCAAATCAAAAGCAAATGTCTCTGGATCTCTTATCTTTTGAGACCTTGAGGAAGTCATGTATCCCATGTTTTATAAAGATGGGAGGAAGAAATCTAGTCTTGGCATAGGCTGTTTTTCAGGGAGGAAGGGAAGACAAACCAGCAAACTATAATTTGAGTGTAGATTTGTACTCTATCAAAGTTGATTACTAACTTTAAGACTTATTTTTATTGCTTTGACTATAAATTGGTTAAAAAGCATGGTAATGTTTTATTGCATGTTTGGGTAGCAAAGAAAGAGCAAAGTATTTGCTGCCCTGCCTTTGAGATGCTTTTACTTACGGCATAGGCAGTGAAACATAAATTGCACAAAATTGTAGGAAAGAGGTATGTATGACACTATATGTCATACTACTATGTTTGGTACCTTATAGATATAAATGTATTTGTATATTTTTTATTAGAGAAGTGTTGGTGTTGGACTGTACAAAACTAATTGGAGTGTCTGAACCAAATCTGGGAAGTAAGGTCTCTTTTGGGAAGAAAGGTATAGGTGGAGGTAAAATGTTTAAGACTTTTGGAATTGGAGGGTGTGAGGGACAAATGTAATTAGGAAGTTAGCTTCATGGGAATATGGATGAAAGTTGTTGAGTAGGCTTGGAGTCAGTTTGGGTTTGTGCAGTTACATGTGTACAGCCCAAAGAAGCAATTGAGAACAATGTTACCGAGAGGGTAGTTTTAGATGATTGAGGAGAAATTGTATTCTAGGTCAGGAGGCATACCTGGAGTAGGATTTTGTTTTTCTAGGGAGCCAACATTTTTACACCATGGTCTTCGAAGAGCTGTTCAACTGGAGGAGTGAAAAAGATGCTCCCCATATTTTAGATTGGTGCTAGTGGTTTCTTATAGAAAGTAATTCAGAAATGAGGCAGTGGACTTTGTTTTTGACATTAAATTTTAGGGTAAAAAGTTGGTGCTGATGCAATCTGAAGACAGAAAAATAGTTAAACTAATGCGTGATATGTTGGAAATGTAGAGTTAGGAGTCATTTTCACAGTATTAAGGTTTCTCGAGAGAGCTGACAAGAGAGTAAAGAGCTGAAAAATGTGTCTTTTTACTTTGGGGGAAGGGACTCTTTTAAAGTTAGCAAAGATATGGTAAGAACAAAAAATGGATGAGACTCTCCCTAACAAAATGTTTTAAAAGTGGATTAAGATTTGAAGTTCACAAGGGAGGAACAGTCTTTAAACAGGGCTACCAGTTCGGTCTTAGGACATGTGAGTCTATATTTTTGAAGGAGCTAACAAGTTTTTTGTAGAGTATATAGGTCTCTTGAGATTAAGGTCAGAAGAATATATAGGATTTCACTGTTAAGGAACTTATACATAAAAGGACAGATTTGTTTTCATAAAAATTCATGTTTTTAAAGTTTGCCCAGCATTATTATCCTAAGTTTGGTCTTTAACGTGACGAAGTAGAGCTAAAAATAGCTGGCAGAGAAGGCTGCTTCCCCTGCTTGCAGTTGATGTGTGTCTTTGTGTCCCATACAATGGAGGGGATATCCCTGTGTTGGCACAGCAGTGCTGAAAATGGTTTTTTTTAAACCTTTTTATTAAAAAACAAACAAACAAAAAACAACGGCATTTAAAAAAATTCAGCTGTCTTTGAAGCATGAGACACTGGAAGACCTTTTTTGTGGTGAAGCCTGCAGCTAATGGGGCTTGCTTTTAGTGTTGACTCTAACAAAGATTAAGGATTGTAAGATAAGGAATATATACATATCCACACTTTTTGTGTTCCTTAGCTCATTCAGTTCACCACCTTCCTAGTAGCTTCTTTGGTCTCTTCTTAAGAATTTAATTCAAATGACAGAACTCTGCGGAAGAGATGTTTAGATAGGGAGCTAGATCTCAGGTGATTCTAGGATGAGAGTACGGGACTGGAATATATGCCATATGGGTGCCTTCTCCACCCTCTACTTTCCACAACATATTTTATGCAGGTGAAACCATGTTTAGATGAACTTAAAGGGCAGCCCTTTTGGGTTGACATGATTTACTAGTAAAGGTAGTGGGAAAGGTGTGACTCTGGTAGGAGGGAGTGGTAACCTCATGTGCTTTGCCTTGGCAACTTTGGGATTGATATGGGATGATTAAAGGGCCTTGGGTGTGCATTTGTGTTTTAGCACCAGATGACCCAAAAGCCTACACCTAGGCTGACAGCAGCTCATGTACTTCAGAGATGGTTCTTGGAGATGTCATGTGTTGCCTCTGACATCTCATTGTGTGGAGGAGGTTTTTTTTTTTTTTTTTTTGGTAAAGGGCCAGTTAGTAAATATTTTAGATTTTGTGGACTACATCTGATGCAACAATTGAATTCTGCTCTTTGTGGTTTGAAAGTAGCCATAGACAGTGTGTAAGCAAATGAATGTGACTGTGTTCCAGTAAAACCTTATACATTTGACCCTCAAACAACGCAGGGGTTAGGGGTACCAACCCCCTGTGCAGTTGAAAATCGGTGTATGACTTTTGAGTCACCCAAAACTGAACTATTGATAGCCTACTATTGACTGGAAGCTTTACCGATAACATAGTCTAATACATATTTTGTAGGTTATATGTATTATATACCACATTCTTAATAATAAAGTAAGCTAGAGAAAAGAAGATCTTATTAAGAAAATACATTGACAATACTGTATTGTTATTTATTGAAAAAAATTCATGTGTAAGTACAGTTCAAACCCTTGTTATTCAAGGGTCAACTATACATAAACTATGTAGTTTATGGAACCCTCATATAGAAAACTGCCAAGTCGACCCACATACAGTATGAGCTTCATTCCATTACAAAACTTGGACTGGCTGTTTTAGGTTTCTCTGTTCCTTGGGTCCTGTCTTAAAGTGATTCTATATAAAGTCTACAGTTCAAAATACTTTTGTCTCTGGAGTGATGAATACTATGGGAACTTGAGGAACAAGGGGCAGTGCTGTCTATAGCAGCTAAAAAGTAGGGACTACTTGCATTTTTTATTCAGAGATAAATAATTTGCATAAAGTAACATACTGGCTACGCATCATAGCCGAAAGTATCTTTGAAGAATCTTAGGGGTGTAATTTTGAATGGTTCTGAAAACAAATTGTAAATAATTGTAAAGCATTTACTTTACATGTAAAATTATAAGTGTTTATAGTTGGTTTGAGTCAGGTGAAAATATTAAGCCAAATTGTAAGAACAATTTAAAAAACAGAGGTTTGGGGGCGCCTGGGTGGCTCAGTCGTTAAGCGTCTGCCTTCGGCTCAGGTTATGGTCCCAGGGTCCTGGGATCGAGCCCCACATCGGGCTCCCTGCTCAGCGGGAAGCCGCTTCTCCCTCTCCCACTCCCCCTGATTGTGTTCCCTCTCTCGCTGTGTCTCTATCAAATAAATAAATAAAATCTTTTAATAAAAAAAAAAAAAATAAAAAAAATAAAAAACAGAGGTTTGGTACCTCTGTTTTTTAAAGTCTTGTACTGTTACAATGACCAATTCAGTGTGTAGAATTATTGGGTGCAAAATTTTTGTTTTGTTAAGTATTCTAAACAAATCCTCTAGATAACTTAAATGTGTACTTTAAAAAATCTTTGCTGTATTCTTAAGGGTAAATGTAGCATGGATTAATTTATTTCTTAGGTGAATCAATCTTAAATGTATTGTTTAGAACAATGCACTGTGCAATTTTACGTTACAGCTACTATCAAAACGTTTGTTTCATAGGTCAGCAGATACCTGCATTGGATGGTGGTGTATTTTTCTTTTTTTTCTTTTTTTTTAAAGATTTTATTTATTTATTTGAGAGAGAGAGCACCCCGTGCATGAGGCGGGTGTGGGGAGCAGTGGGACAAGCAGACTCCCCACTGAGCAGAGAGCCCAACATGGGGAGCAGTCCCAGGACCCCGAGGTCATGACCTAAGCTGAAATCAGACGCTTAACCAACTGAGGCACCCAGGCGCCTGATGAAGGTGTATTTTTACCCTGGCTTCATAAATTTTTTTTATTTCATGATTCCCCTCAGGGGAGGTGGAGACCCTTGCAATAATGATAACTTTTTTTTTTAAAAGATTTTATTTATTTATTTGAGAGAGAGAGAGAGAATGAGAGAGAGAACACGAGAGGGGGGAGGGTCAGAGGGAGAAGCAGACTCCCCCTGAGCAGGGAGCCCGATGTGGGGCTTGATCCTGGGACTCCAGGATCATGACCTGAGCCGAAGGCAGTCGCCTAACCAACTGAGCCACCCAGGCGCCCCAATGATAACTTTCTAGTTAGTTTCAAACCTGTTTTTATTTTTCATAGTATTTCTACACATATAATTCATACTTCATTTCCTTTCTCTTTAAAAAATCTATACAGTATGACAATTTTAGTGTACTTTTTAGAAGGTCATTATAAAGTTGCTTTCCTGTTCATTAGGGGAAGATTCTTGTTCTTCTAAAAATTTTTAAGTTTTTGTCTTTTCAAAGTAATTTTATCATTGTCTTAAGCTTAAGGATAGATGGTGATTTAAAAGACACAAGGTGTTCATCTCATATCTGACAACATTCCAAGTAGAAATATTCTATATTGGTGACACTTTCATTGGACCAGGGAAAAGAGTGGTGTATTAGTACCCCCCCCCTTTTTTTAAAAAGCTTAGCTGAATTGTCATTACAAACAGTAAAGTTGCTTTTAAATAATAAACTATTTTTTAGAATTTTTTAATTGAAGAATAATTGACATACAATATTGTATTAGTTTCAGGTGTACCACATAGTAATTAGATATTTATATTCATAACAAAATGGTCACCACAGTAAGTGTAGTTACCATCTTGTCACCATGTGCAAAGTTGTTAGAATATTATCGACTATATTCCCTGTGCTGTACATTATATGCCCCATATTGTATTTATTTTGTGATTTGAAGATTGTACCTTCTTATTCCCATCACCATCTATTTTATCCATCTCCTCAACCTCCTGCCCCCTACCCCCTTTCTGGCAACCATCAGTTTATTCTTTGTATCTATGAGTCTGTTTCTCTTTTGTTTTGTTTGTTCATTTGTTTTGTTTCTTAAGTTTCCACATATAAGTGAAATCATATGGTATTTGTCTTTCTCTGTCTGACTTATTTTACTTAGCATAATACCCTCTAGTCCATCCATGTTGCAAATGGCCAAGATTTCATTTGTTTTTATGGCTAACTAATATTTCATTGTGTATATATATACCACATCTTTTTTATTCATCTGTTGATGGACATTTAGGTTGTTTCCCTATCTTGGCTATTGTAAGTAACACTATGATGAACATAGGGGTGGTGAAAGTGTTTTTGAATTAGTATTTTCATTTTCTTCAGATATATACCTAGAAGTAGAATTGCTGGCTGATATGATAGTTCTGTTTTTAATTTTTTGAGGAACCTCAACCTCCACAATGTTTTCCACACTGGGTGCACCAGTTTACATTCCCATTAACAGTGTACGGGAGTTCCCTTCCCTTCAGTCCTTGCCAGCACTTGTTATTTCTTTTTTTTTTTTTTTATAATAGCTGTACAGTTATTTCTTTTACACAGAAGTGGTTTTTACATAGCTGTCTCTAAGATAAATAAATTATAGGATCTTTTTCTAAGAGCAAGTTTTTTTTTTTTTTTTTTTTTAAAGATTTATTTATTTGAGAGAGAGAGGGAGAGAGTGCACGCCCACGTGCAGGGGAAGGGGCAGAGGGAGAGAAGCAGACTCCCTGCTGAGCACAGAACCTGATGCTGGGCTCCATCTCATGACCCTGAGATCGTGACCTGAGCCAAAATCAAGAGTTGGACACTTAACTGACTGAGCCACCCAGGTGCCCCTCTAAGAGCAGGTTTTGATCAGGGAATAGGTGGGCCGACTGCAGAGACTGAATTCCTGAAAGGATGCCCTTGAGGAAGAAGTGAGTTAAGGAAGAAGTTAGGAGTGACAAACCAAATTTATTTTACCGTACAATTTGTCTGAAAGCTGCCTTCGTCCAGTTTGGTAGCATATTTTGAGTAAATAATGAACTTTTGGTGTTAAGCCTTTCTACTTGGAGACTTTTTCCACTAAGTGTAAAACCAGTCTGTCTTATGTCTTAATGTACTTTTAGATTTTTGCTACTTTCTCTTTAGACCTCATTGTCACTTTCTCATGATACCTTTCATAGTATGTTTAGAGTTTATTTTCTAAATGTATATGACATTTCCTAGACACTATGGGATATATATTTTCTAATAATTGTACTACTACACACAAGTATATTTAAAATTTCCTCCTATTCCACCTTCAGAATTGTGAAATATTTGAGGGAATGTCTGTACTTGATCTGGATTTTGAATGACTAATATGTAACAATTTCTCTAAAATAATCCTTTAAAATTTTTGAGTAACACTTGATTTCTCTAAAGCAGTTAGCTAGTACAAGATTTGAGAGCCTCTGTATGTTGTATTATCCTGCAGTGCAGGTAGTTGAAAAATAACAAAAATGCACAAGAGACCTCATTGCTTGAGTATCTTTTGCTGTTTCTACATCACCTAAGGGATAGCTAGTGGATCAGTCAGATATTGTGCAGTTTCTGTTGCTATGCTGTGTTGCCTCTGCCCTTTCTTTATCAGATAGTTACCAGAAATCTGGATGGTTTTAGGAAGGAGGTAGCATGTACTGTGTTTTTGTGTGTCTGTGTGTACATGCACCTAGTGTATTGTGGTAGGTGCTCCGTTCTACATGACTGCTCTTGGATTTAGGAAATATTGAAAGATGTAGTGCAAAATATTTTTAGTGGAGAGGATCACCATTGGATAAGATACTGTTTTCTTCTGGCTTTTTCATCCTACAGCATCTTGAGTGAACCCATTAATATATGTTAGTGCCAGTTGTGAAATCTGAAGGCAAATTGCTGGTTTGTTTTTGGAAGAATGTATATATCTTCTCAAACTTTTTAGGGTGGCTCACATATAGTAATGCAGCCCATCCCTGTTAGCTTATTAAGTTAAAGATCTTTTAAGGTATGATGTAGACAGAGGGCTAAAGTCAGGCCTTATATTGTCCAGCATTTAAATTCAGCCCTTGAGTTTGACAAATAATACTGAAGTAATTCTGCAGTGTTTTCAAAAGTATCTGAACTAGTGTATGATTCATTAACGTTTTATTAAAAGAATCTTAAAAACTAGAGAAATGACGGACTGCTGTCCTTATTATTTATATGAAAGAAGGACCGATTTGAACATAGCTAGAATTTGAAATCATCTCTAAAGAACTCAGAAATACTTAGACCAGAAAGAACTCTTTTTTGAATAATTCATTGATTATCTCTGAAAGTGACTGTGGTAAATTGTTCATTTAGAAATATCAGGTTGTAATTCAGTTATCAAGTCTCTTAACTGTCCATCTCTTTAGCGCTTAGGAACAAAAAGCTTTAAACAATTATGAAGAAGTTTAACAAGTTTTATCTGTATCATTACATCTCTTTATTTTTATTTTTTATTTTTATTTTTAAAGATTTTATTCATTTATTTGTCAAAGAGAGAGAGAGAGAATGAGCACAAGCAGGGGGAGCAGCAGGAGAGGGAGAAACAGGCTCCCTGCTGAGCAAGGAGCCTGATACGGGACTCGATCCCAGGACCCTGGGATCATGACCTGAGCCGAAGGCAGATGCTTAACCAATTGAGCCACCCAGGCGTCCCTGTATCATTACATTTCAAATTGATTGAAGGAATTTTATTTATGTGATTCAGTTTTAACTAAATTTTAGTTTTCTCCCTTTCTTAAAATGATTAGTATTTATGTGTTTGATATTCTCCTTTCATGCTTTGTGTTTATTAAGTACAAATCAATTTTCAGAAACAACTTTTCCTTTAAGCTTGGCATAATCCGTGTTCTGTTGGCTAGTATAAGAAACAAATGATTCTTGATTGTTTTTATATTTGGAAAGTATTTCTATTTTGAGAGCAATTTGGCTATGTCTTCATAGTCTGTTTATTTAATAGGATTGTATATTTAAGATAAGTATATGAAAAAAATCCAAAGACAGAAAGAACGTATCGAGATATATTTCTTAGTAATGATTATCTTGCCTCTTGTCCTCGTTCTCTAACTTCTTTTAAGGCAAGTTTGCTTTAGATTTTGATGTAAATGCAGAAGTTAAATTGATTTATATATTAATAGTAAGTTATGTGGTTGATGACTATTCTCATTTAAAAAATCAGTTATTTAAAGTATTTTTCTTTGTTGGTAGCAGTTGGAGTTAGGCTTCTTTCTGTTTCAGAGATTTTTCAAAGAAGGATTTTATGATAATGACTAGGCTACTGGGTAGATGGGAGAAGGACACAGTCTCTATAGTGACTTTAATTTATTCCTGTCCATTTATTTTGCATGTAATACCAGAAGGTTATATGGATTATCAGTTTTCTTTTGCATGATTGGTGGTCTCTTAATTGACAGCTGTGTGAATTTGAGAATATACACTTTGGAATGCTGCCATAACAAGTGGTGAGGAGCCCTTTTCGAGTATTACATAGGTAGATTTATTTTCATTAGAGAAATATAAAAATTTTAATTTATTAGATTAGAAATTTAGAGCAGGAAACAGGAAACTTCAGATTTTTTGTAAAGGCCAGGCGTTTAGTAGGAGAGGTGGGATGTACAGAGGGTGGGAGAGACAGAGCAAAGGAGGGAGGGAAGGGCAGATACCAGGGAGAATGGCACCGGAAGTTTTGAGGTCAGTCTTAGTCAGAGGTCACACCCTGTTATTTCTTTGGGTTGTGGATGTGGGGTGTTATCACATGTTATCTACCATCCTTTGAAATGTTGATTAGATCAGTCCCTAGCTTTTCAACATCTGGATTCTTTAAGCTATTGAAGTTTTAATCTGTCTGGGATAATCAATGTATCCTAGGGTGGGAAAATTTCCGTAGTACCTGCTTGGAGAAGGGTCAGACAAAGGTTTTCAACTGCACTGGGGTTACTTTTTTGTTTTCTTGTTTTTTTTCTTCTTCGACCATATTTCCTAGCTTTGTCTAACAGGGATGCTTGTAATTCTGTATATGTGACCTAGCAGTTGAGAGGTAAGCTTTGGAGATGATAGACACAGGTTCCAGCTGTATCGCTTTGTGACCTTGGGCAAGTTATCTGGTCTGTGTGTGTTCCTTGTAAAACTGGGAATATTAATAGTACCTACCTCTCTCATAGGGTAGTCAAGAGGATTATGTAAATTAATGCATCTCGAGGTCTGGCTCAGAGTTAGTGCCCAGTAATGTTAGTAACTGTTGCAATAGTTAAGTATTGATATTGATACTAAGTTATTGTAGTTTCTGTGAGGTTGGTGGTTTTTAGAATGCCAGGGGCATTTGTGATCTTCTGGATAGGTCCCTATTTTGAATACTGCCCTTTTTTTAGCAGCAGGTATTTACTGAACACCTGCTGTGTCAGGCATTGATCTGAGTGAACAAAACATGAAAATCCTGCCCTCTTGAAACTTATATTCTGTTTGAGGAAACAAAATACACAAAGCAAAATAGATGACCCATCACTCATCTTATGAAATTTGGTGTTTGACTTCATATATCTAAGCCTGTGTTAACCAGTCTAATCAGTCTTCACCATTAGATTTTTTGTTTGTTTGTTTCTCCTCTTGTGCTTAAGAGTGTTTGTGGCAGGAGCACCCTAAAAGCATGGAACTAGTCTCATTGTTTTCAGCCATGGCTCAATCTTAATTGCAAGGCAGTCTTTACACTCTTCATTTCCTTGACTTACTACTTAAATTGGCTATCACGAACTTTCAGTCCCCAAATTTCGGTTTCACATTATTTACAGAAGGGGTGCTCCTCCCCAGCTCATTACCTTTTGCTTATCCATGTCACTTCTTAAGAGAAGGGGTATTAGAAACCTTTTTAAAGAAATATTCCCTGGGGCGCCTGGGTGGCTCAGTCGTTAAGCGTCTGCCTTCAGCTCAGGTCATGATCCCAGGGTCCTGGGATCGAGCCCCGCATCGGGCTCCCTGCTCGGCAGGAAGTCTGCTTCTCCCTTTCCCACTCCCTCTGCTTGTGTTCCCTCTCTCGCTGTGTCTCTCTCTGTCAAATAAATAAATAAAATCTTTAAAAAAAAAAAAAAAGAAAAAAGAAATATTCCCTGACTAATCTAACTGTATACTTTTCCTTCATCTATTTTGTATTTCCCACCTTCTGTGTATTGCTGAGATATTTAGCTAGTTTATTCTCTGTTGTTTTTTTTTTTTAAAGTGTTTTTCTTGTCTGTTCAGTTAGATTGTAAGCCTTTTTAGGTTAGGGACCACTTTTCTATTCCGAGCCTTAGCATCCTCACTTGAAAAAAAGATATTACTTAACTCACAGGGAAGTTGTGAGAACTTTAGAGAGATAATGTGTGAAAAAGGTCCTGAGCTAAATCATTAATAAATGATAATTTCTTTTTTTTTTGAACCACTGTAGTTCCTAAACTCGATACTTGGCGTATAGTCAGTGTTTAAAAAAATACTTAAGTTATTCTGAATTGAGGTTGGGAGTCTTTTAATTTAACTTCCACTTGTATGGATAATTTTAGTTTTTACTTCCAGATGAGAGTCAAAATATTACTTTTCAAATATCAGGTGATAAAGGCTGAGACATTAATATGAGATGGCATAACAGTGATTAGGAGCAGGGACTCAAGCCATCATGTGGGTTCAAATACCGACTACCACACTTACTGGTCATGTGACTTTTGGCAAGTTGTTTAATTCCCTTGGCTTCAGTTTCTTAATTTGTAAGATGGAGAAAATAATAACCAACTCATGGATACTATGTTGTTAGATTAAATGAGATAATAAATGGGAAGCACAGAACAGTGCCTGGTACATAACAAGGGCCCCAGGGAACATTTGGCAATGTCTGGAGGTGTTTTTGATGGTTGCAGCTAGGGAGAGGTTGGTATGTGTGCTACTAGTATCTAGTGGGTAGAGGCCAGGTATAAACAATGTACAGCACAGCACCCCACAACAAAGGATTATTTGGTCCAAAATATCAGTTGTGCCAAGGTTGGGAAACCCTGCTTTATGAAAAGTCCTCTGTTTCTCATTTGGATATTTTCTTCATATAAGGTACTCACTTTGCCAGTTAGATTCTGTATAAATACTGATTATTGATAAGGATGAGTCATAGACATGGACCTCATTTAACATTCATTTTAAAACACTGATGTAGGAACCCCGCATCGGGCTCCCTGCTCTGCAGGAAGACTGCTTCTCCTTCTCCCACTCCCCCTGCTTGTGTTCCCGCTCTCTTTGTGTCTTTCTGTGTCAAATAAAATCTTAAAAAAAATAAATAAAGTTCACATATGATATTAAGTAGGTGAGAGCCTTAACTTTATTTTTTTTTTTAAAGATTTTTTATTTATTTATTTGAGAGAGAGAGAGCATGAGAGGGAGGAGGGTCAGAGGGAGAAGCAGACTCCCTGCTGAGCAGGAAGCCCGATGTGGGACTCGATCCTGGGACTCCAGGATCATGACCTGAGCCGAAGGCATTTGCTTAACCAACTGAGCCACCCAGGCACCCCGAGATTCTTAACTTTAAAAAAAAAACACAGATGTAAAGGAAAATTAATAGATTTCATTTTTTTTCAAGATTATAGGGCAGTTACTCCAAAAGTAATGTAAAAGTGGTTCCATTTATTATTTAGACACTAGGAAAGATTTCCAGGTGGATTTTACTGATTTGTTTTTTTAAAATGGCAAACTATTCACATAAAAGTGTATCAAGAATAGGGGGCTTATGGGCGCCTGGGTGGCTCAGTTGGTTAAGCATCCGACTCTTGGTTTCAGCTCAGGTTGTGATCTCAGGGTCGTGATTTCAGGGTCGTGAGATCAAGCCCCTTGTGGGGGGCTCTGTGCTCAGTGGGGAGTCTCTTTCTCTCTTTCTCTCTCCCTCCCACCCCTGCTCAGGTGTGCACACGTGTTCTCTCTCTCTCTCTCAAATAAATGGATAAGTCTTCAAAAAAAAAAGAGTAGGGGGCTTATGAGATGTGAGTGCCATATTGTGTAAATAGTCATAGAATCAAATATACACTAATGGAAAAAGCAAGTATCAAGGTTAATGGAATGATCTATTGGGAGAAACCTTGGATCACATCTAATTTCCCTCTCTTGTTTTATTACTAAGTTGAGGGCTATTTAACTTAGGACTTCTTTCTCTGTCTTTTTTTTTCCTATCTAAAATTGCATGCTTACCATTCCCTGTCTATTTCAGGAGCTTCTAAATTGATTTCTTTGCTACTGTCCTTTATATTCCTGCCTGAATTGACACTGCTCTAGGGGGAGCCTTTCTAGTCTGGATTCAGTCTACCATTCAGACCTCCTAGCATCATCCGTTTATTTCTGGGAAAGAATTAAGTGCTAATGCCCTAAGGCTGAAATTGGAATGAACTAACTTTTCTCTTATACATGGTTTCAGTTACGTATCATCTTTGGGAGTCATGTCATTTTCTGTATTTTGGAGTTCAAATGACTTCCCTCACTTGTATCTTAACACTGGTTGTATATCCATATATACACATATAAAGTATATATACACTTTAATGCATATTTGTGTGTGTATGTGTACATGTATATACTTTCACATATGTTTGTCTCTGCACCTTGCTGTTTCCTCGGCCTGGAGTATTCTTTTCCTTTCATCTGCAAAACATTTATCTCTTAAGACCCTACTTAAATATCATCTTCTCTAGGAAACCTGTTCTCATTAATGTAAGTGGAGTTAGTTGTTTTTTCTCCTGGTTATACACAGTCTCTATATGGCTTTTATAGCACTTAAAATAGTTGTTTGTATTTTCTCTTCTACTGGTCTGTCGATCTTTGAGGGCAAATGTTATGTCTTATTCATCGTTCAGTTAATATCTCCTCCCTCCCAAGTGCCTAATATTTCCTGCTACTTACTAGGCATGTAGTTTGCTAACTAATGAAAGAGAAAAAATGATTGGAAAGATTTTTTAATAGGCTCTGTAAGAGGAGGACGTTATCATGTCACCTTTGTTTCAAAGTGCTTAGTGTAATACCTGTCCATAGGTGTAGTGTAATACCTGTCCATAGGTGTCCATACCAAACAAATATTTATTGAATGAATTAGAAGCCGGTTCCAATAGTTGATGGAGATTTTGTGTGTACCTTTTTCTTCAGCATTTCTGGAAGCATATCCTAAAAGTAGAACAGCCTAGATATTTGGTACATCTGATGCATTAAGTTGACCTTTCTTTTCCTGACTCAGTAATGAAACTTTTGATTCAACAAATACTTTTCTGAAAGATGCTTTTAGTTGATTTCTTTTTCACCTGTTCGCCCATTCTAGTACTGAGCTTGTTGAAAAGGTGAATATGTAGCATTAGTGCTACATCATGGATGAGCTATCTTTAAGTAAAAGACCTCTGTTCTCCTCTGTACATTTTGGCCCAGAGTGATCATGTATTTTCTGTAGAGTATGGATAATGATTGAGGCATGAGAGAGAAAAAAGGTGATTGGAGGTGAGGAAGTTGCCTACTAGGTCTCTTTTTCTTTTTATGATGATTGGTTTTTACCTCAGAGCTGCCTCCATTTATTTATAAAGAATTAGTTAGAAGGGAGAGGGGTGTGAATCTAGAGGATAAGATATAGATTTGATAATTTGATGAATAAGTAATTTGATAATTATTGTATAGATCATCCTTATTACTACTTATTGAATGTTTACTATATGTTGGGCACTATGCTAAGGATATTTGTGTGCATTAGTTAATTTATTCCTCACAGCAGTCCCTATGAAATAGGTATTAATAAGCTCGCCTTATGACAGAAGATATAGAATCAGAGGTTTTTCCAAAAACATATAGCTAGGAATTTGAACTCAGAACTGGGATTCAAATCCAGATCCATCTGACTCTGTGGTTTATTTTAATCACTATGCATGCATGCTGCCTCTTAAGTTTCAGTGGAGGAGTTTTGTATTGAAAATGGGAAGTCATCAGGTATACTGAGATAGGAGGGGAAAGTAATAGGATTTCATCCTATATGTGTTTGTCAGAAGGAAAGCAACAGACTCATGGAGAAACAGTTCCCAGGTTTATGGCCTTATACAAAATAATTGTGAAATTTAAGCTTGTAATTTGAATTGACTTGCACTAACCTGCATTTTTCATTAAATTTAGTCTTACTCTTGCTACAACCATCAGGACCCAGATACATCTTCAGCCGTAGAAGAAATCAATCTAGGCAAAATCTGTCTAAAAGATTGTGGAGCAAAGTGATTTTTATAATTTTTTCTGTGTTTAAAATGTGTTTTGCAGTTACAGTGAACTGTTTTGAAAGGCATTCTTGTTTAGAGGATGAGCCACAGAAATCTCTTATTTAGGATTTGAAAATCTATAATATGGCATGCTTGGAAGGTATAGCAGAAAATTTGAGAATCAATTGTTAGTCTCTAAGGTATAAATTGTTTAAGTCAATGAGTATCTGTTGCGTGTTTCCCTTATGTGATTTCTTAAACTATTTTTGTTTGTCATTTAAAAAAAATTCTTTTTCCTGCTTTTTCATACTTTGTACAGGATTATTCTTTACCCAATTAGTTTATTTATAGGTGTTTTATATTTAATAAATATAGTGAGAACATATTAGGTTTATTTGTTCACAGGAGATTTAAATAGTTTTCATCATTTTATTTTGTTACCTAAATCTAAAATGTTTCCTAAAAGATTTCTCTCTTCTCTTGATTTTAAATACTGTATTTGTAACTTTAATTATATACATTTGAATTTTGTCCTTTCCAGAATTTTAATTCTATGTTTCTGTAAAATTTTATCAAAAGTTACTTGCAAACAGTAAGAGCAGTGGTTTGAATGGTATTCTATTAAAGATTAAAACTGCCTAAATAAAATTGAATTCTGGTAGATAAGAATTTAGGAGTTGGGGCACAAGGTATTAAATAATCTTATCAAGATTTTAGGGTTCTAACGCTTAGACTCATAAGTGTTTTTTTATGTTATGTACCACAGGTTGCCTTTCTTAGAAATGAATGTTAATATGGCACTATTATAAAAATAATACTGATATCAACATTTGAGTGCTTAACGTGTGCCAGGCACTCTTCTTCATCCTTTGTATTAACTTACTCAATTTTCATCATAACTCTCTAAGGTAAGTGTTATTAATGTCCCTATTTTATAGTTGAAAAGTTGGTGCGGAGAAGTTATACATGCTCAAGACCTCACTTTAGTTAGTAGTGGAATTGGGATTGTATTCAGGCAGTCTGGTTCTAGAGCCTGGACCTTGATCACTATTCTATACTGTATTTATCATCTGTAAATTTATTTCTTACATAGTAGTTACAGAACAGTGCCTGGCACATAATAAGGTCTATAGAAGTACAGGCCCTTTTCAATGGCATTTAATTATATACTCTATAAGGCTGGCAAAGTACGCATTATTATCCATTTAAGTATGTATGCATTTTTTCTTCTATTAATTAGACTCCAGATTTTATTCAGATTTTTTATTCCCTTTTTTAAAAATAACTGAGTTCCCTGAGGTCCTTAGAAACTAGATTATTGCTCAAAATTATATGGCCATGCTGGATCTCAAAATTAGCTTTTCTCACCACACATTCAATTTTACTTTAATTACATTGAAATGGATAAGGACTGAGGTTGGTTTGTTTATTTTTGTATGTCATTGATTTTGAAAGGCAGAAACAAATAGACTAAGTTTATAGTAGTGTGTTCGTGCCCAGTTGATAGAGGAAGTAAATTCTTAGGTGTTATAAAGCTTTATTTTACCTGTAAAGTTTTGAGAGTAGTATTATCTTACCCTTCGGACTTGTGAAATTGAATCTTATCACTCATAATAATGTGAAATATTAGAAATTGTTTTGACAAGAGAATAAAGATTAACAGGCTTTAAGAGAAATAATATAAGCCATATTTCCTCAAATCAAAGGAATCATCTGTATTAGTTTTCCATTGCTGCATTGCAGATTACCACAGTTTTAGCAGCCAATCTCACAGTTTCTGTAGTCCAGGAATCTGGGCATGGTTTAGCTGGGTCCTGTCCTCAGGGTCTTCCAAGGTGAAATCAAGGTGTCAGTCAGGGCTGCAGTTTCATCCGAGGTTCAGAGTCCTCTCCCAGGTGCACTGGTGGTTGGCAGAATTCAATTCCTTGTGTTTGTAGGAATGGCGTTCCTTTTTCTTGCTGGCTCTCAGTCAGGGACCACTCTCCTCAAGGCTCCTATAGGCCATCCTTAGGTTTTTGCCATGGGGTTCTATCTATGGGCAGTTCACAACAAGGTTATTGAAAAAGACAGTGGGAGAATCTTTCTCCCTTGGAATCTCTCTGCCTTTTTAAGAACTTACCTCTTTAGGTCAGGCCTTACCAAGAATCACCCTAATTTAAATCAACTGATTAGGGATTTTAATTATGTATGTAATATCCCTTCATAGCAGCATCCAGATTAATATTTGGTTGAAGATGTGTACACCAAGCTGTTGTAGTCTTGGGGCCATCTTAGAATTCTGCTTACCACGTGATCAATTATAAGATAAGTTGTTATTTTGTGTACCACTAAGGAAGAAAAATGCTGTATTAAAGTATGATACAATGCCTTATTGGTACTGGGATGTTGCCTTCTGGAAAAAAAAAAAATGGAATTGTGGTTATTCTTCCTAGCACAAATATTTGCTTCATGAGTATCAGATTTATTCCCCACTGCTGTGTTGCTATGTTTTTTTGCAAGCATAATTTTTTGTTTCAATGATGAATCATAGTGTAATCTTTTCTTTTCTTTTTTAAGTTTATTTATTTATTTAAGTAATCTCTACACCCAATGTGAGGCTCAAACCCATGACCCTGAGAGATCAAGAGTCATGCTCTTCCGACCAAGCCAGTCAGGCGCCCCCATAGTGTAATCTTTTAGAGGATACCTAAAATGAGAAGTAAACTTGACATGTGTGTACCAAAAGTACACAGCATTCAGTAAAAGTTATGGTGATATAAACTGCCATGACTAAATTCATACACGCAAGCTCTATTTTGACTGCCACAGGACAAATGGATTGCTTTTTTTTTGTTTCCTATTTATTTTTAATTAACTTTATTGAGATATAATATATACAGTAAACGACATCTATTTAAAGTATATGATTTGATGAATTTTGATAAGTGACACCAGTACCACAATCAGGACATTTCTGTCACCCTCAGAAGATTCCTTGTGATCTTGGCAATCAGTCCTTTAGCCCCAGGCAGTCACTGATACAATTTTTGTTAGTATAGATTAGTTAGCATTTTCTGGTATTTTAAGCAGTGGGAAAACAAAAAAAAGGATATAGAGACAGGATACTCTTAATTTTTGTGTTTTCGTCAGATCTTATTCTTGGAGAAATACCCATTTCTTTATTAGGTCTCAGGTTTATTCTTTCACTGTGGGGGGAAAAATGATCCTCCTTGAGGTTTTCTGAACACAATTTTTGGATGTTATTAACATCTACTTTGCCTACATACTTTTTCTCACCCTACTCAGGGTTGGCTCTCCTAAACCGCATTTGTGCTTGCATTGCTTCCCCATCCACTTTTCTACTTAGGCCAAAAACAGAAGAAGTCATTTTCAACTAGAAATTCCAAGCTCCTAAAAAATTTCACATTGTTACCATCTGAGGCTTTTCACCTGTTAAGATAGTCATAGCACCCCAAGAGAATTTCAAAGTGTACTCATTTCCATTCTTTTTTGTTGAGACTCATAGTACAATTTGAATTTTAGGAAATGTAAAAGATTTCTCTCATAGTCACTTCTTACGGTTATTGCTTGTTTCATGTTACTTAGTATGTGCAGTGTTTTCCATTGCAGGAAGCACTCTGGGAAAAGTCTTACTTCCTGGAGCATAAGAAAAAGGGAACTGAGGGAGAACTCAAGTGAGGCTCTCAAAAGCTCATTTAGCTGTCATCTAACACAGCATTGTCTAATGGGAATATAATGCAAGCTAGATATCTAAATGTATTTTTTAAATTTTTTTCTAACTTTATCTAGTAGCTACATTAAAAAACTAAAAAGAAACAGGTGACAATTTTAATGATGTTTTATTTAGCATAATATATCCAACGTATTATTTCACTATGTAATCAATATGAAAACTTATTAATGAGATATTTTAGATTCTTATTTTAGTGCTAACCCTTTGAGACCCGGTGTATGTTTTGTTTTATACTTACAGCACATATTAATGAGGACTTAGCCACATTTCAAGTGCTCACTAGCTAATGGCTACCATATGGGACAATGCAGATGTAGATTATGAAGGTTTTTGTTCTGTTGCTTTTTCTATTTGTGGCAATAGCATGTGGACTCCACAAGAAATTGGCTTTAGTTTAATAAGTTAGGGCTTTAATGTTTCAGGATGGTTTCTATGGTTGAGATACAAAAGTTTTTGTTTATAAAAACATTTTTATACATTTTCCTTATTATACAAGTAATGTCATTATTGAAAATTTGGAGAAGTCTGGATAGGAGACTACAAATTGCCCTTTTCTTCCTCAATCTAAAGATTACAAATGTTAAACTTTTATTTAATTTCCTCTTTGTGACTGCTTCATTTTAAATCAGAGAGAAAATGTATTCCTTTTTTGTCTTAATTCTTTCCTCTTCATATTCAGACAATTATTATTATTGACAATCCTTTTGCCTGTTTGCTTAAATTTATTCATTCTGTTTCCCAGGCCATATCTTATTAGAGGGTCTCTGTGAGTAGTGCTCCCTGGGACACAGTAATCTGAATGGTGTTCCCTGGGTTGGGGTTAACAATAGAAACCCTGATGGCTCTTATGTACTCATTTCTAAACCAGTATAGTTGCTTTCATTTTTCCTGCCTGCAGTCTTTTACACATACCTCCAACTTTTTTTGTTGTTGAAATATAATTCACATACCCAAAAATTTACCCTTTTTAAGAAAGTATACAACTTAGTGGGTTTTAGTATATTCATAAAGCTTTGCATCCATTTTTACTCTCTAATTCTGTAGCATTTTCATCACCCCAAAAAGAAACCTCATGTCCATTAGCAGTAACTTTCCATTTCCCCTTCCCTCAGCTCCCTGGCAACCAGGAATCTACTTTCTGTCTCTATGGATTTGTCTATTTTGGACATATCATAAATAGAATCATACAATTTATGGCCTTCTTTCATTTAGCGTAATGTTTTCAAGGTTCTTCCATGTTGTAGCATGTATCAGTACTTCATTCTGTTTTTATGGCTGAATAGTATTCCATTGTATGGAGCTATAATACATTTTGTTTATCCATTATCAGTTGATGGACATTTGTGTTTCCAGTTTTTGGCTGTTATGAGTAAATCACCCAGTTTTTGAGATCTGGAGAATGAAAGAACATTACTTTCTTCACTTGATCCCTCATTCTGTTCAAACTTTCAGTGGCTCCCTATCGCTTATATAACATAAAATACTTGAATGTCTTAGAAAGTGTGGCCTCAAGCTGCTTTCCTTTACATTCTTCTTTTTCATCGTGGTATTCTTTACTATTTCTAAATATGTATTACATATGATTAGATTATGTAGACAGTATTGATTATGTAGATAGATTATATAGACAGTATTGATAAATCTGTCAATTGAATTCATTTAAAAATTACTTAAATTTTTGGGGACCTGGGTGGCTCAGTCGGTTAAGCATCTGCCTTCGGCTCAGGTCATGATCTCGGAGTCCTGGGATCAAGTCCCAGGTCAGGCTCCCTGCTCAGTGGGAAGTCTGCTTCTCTCTCTCCCTCTGCCCCTCCCCCTGCCTGTGCTTTCTCTTTCTCTCAAATAAATAAATAAAATCTAAAAAAAAAAAAAATTAGTTAAATTTAGGCTATATTATATATAAATATATGTATTATATTTTATATACGTTATATTAAAAATTTAAAAATATATATCCAAACATATATGTTTATATTTGGATATATATTTAAATAAATATATATTTATATATAGAGAGAGAATGGAGAATTCTAGAAAAGCAAGTACTAGAATAGAAAGAAATGTAATAGTAAGGAAATTTTTTTTCTTGGATTTGTCCATAATGTCAAACAGAGATATATTCATTTTCTATAACATGAAAAAAACACCTCATTTGAATTAGCCATTGATATATGGAACTCATTCAAATTAGTCGTTTTCTGGTTAACACTATTAGCAGCTTGTTGTCTGAGGCCTCGGTTTTTTTTTTCCTTATCAAGATAGAGTCCGTTTTTTTCTCCTTTTGACATTTCTGAAATAGTAAAAGTGAGATATTTTTACGTATACTTAAAAAATACTTCCAGAATGTCCTTATGCATGCACACACACAAATATACATAGTGATATTCTTTCCCATTTTACTGAAAGAGAACATAGTGGGATGTCCTTCCACTTGGGAGGAAACATCAGGAGTGGAGAGGAAGCATTCCCCCTTTGTTTCTCTCTCTCTTTCTCTCTCGTTTTCTTTCTTTGTTTCTTTGTTTCTTTCTTTCTTTGTTTCTTTCTTTCTTTCTTTCTCTCTCTCTCTCTCTCTCTTTCTCTCTTTCTTTCAGAGAGTGGGGAGGGGTAAAGGGGCAAGGGAGGGAGAGAATCTTAAGTAGGCTTCCATGCCTAGCACTCATTCCAACTCCATTTCACCACCCTGAGATCATGACCTGAGCCAAAATCGAGAGTCGGATGCTTAACTGACTGAGCCACCCACATGGCTCTTCCACTTTCTTTTTTTATTTCACAGTATATCTTAGAGATCTTTTCATAATAATACATTGAGAACTTTATCATTTTTTTTTTTCTTGCAGAATAATTTCTCCAAAGTGAAATTACTGGGTCAAAAGGTATATCCACTTGAAATTTTGTTACCTGTACTTTTAAGCATAGAAAAAAGATAAGGGAATATAAATGGGAAAAAGGAAACCAGAGTTTTTTTTGAACTTTGTTTATAGATGAAAAAATGTAGGATCAAAATTTTAAGTAATTGGTTATGGTCATGCAACCAATGCAGGGATTGATCAGGATGCTAATCCAGGTGTTTCTGATTTTAAATAAGCTCCTGTCCTTTCTGTTATATCTGTATTGCATTTGATGAGCGAAAGGAGAAAGAAGTCATGCCAGCTTCTTTTTTGGAGAGAAATAATGGAGTTCTAGACTTTATTTTCTGGATCAGTACTTTAAGAAGCCTCTAAGTCTGCTTTGCAATTTTTAAAAGAGCCATTTCTGATATTAAAAAGTATCACAAAATGACAGTAAATAAAAACACTCCAGGATGCATTTGAATAAAGTACTTAGAGATCCCAATATATATAGGTATTTATCAAAGGCAGTATTTCACATTGGTGGGAAAAAGATGGATGATTTGCATTATGTTGCAACAACTTTCTAATCATTTGGAAAATAAATGAACTGTTCATTGCTTTATTTTTTATGCAAAAGATAATTTAAAAATTAAAACAAAAGATGCTATAAAAGGACTCTGTAAGGTTAGCCTTTTTATTAAATGGACTGAACTCGCTGAGTACAGTCATGAAAGTTTTTCCTTTTCCCAGTCATTGTTTTTTGAAGTTTCCTTAATTGCCCCTTAACATCATCTTGGGTCAGTCTCCTAGATTTTCCAGTGTTTCTTTAGTTGCAGAAAGTCTAGTTCTGCCCTTAATAAGGGCTTGACCTGTGGCTGGAGGGATCTATAGTACTCTTTCACACTACTTACCCCTCATTGGGAGTATAAATTTTTGCAGCCTTTTTTAAAAAATTTTTTTTAAATGTAAATTTAATTAATATATAATGTATTACTGGTTTCAGAGATAGAGGTCAGTGATTCATCAGTCTTATATAATACCAGTGCTCATTACACACCTGCCCTCCTTAATGTCCAGCACCCAGTTACCCCATCCTCCCCCCCCCCAGCAACCCTCAGTTTGTTTCCTATATAGTCTCCTATGATTTGTCTCCATCTCTGATTTTGTCTTGTTTTATTTTTTGCAGTTTTGTTTCTTAAATTCCACATATGAGTGAGATCATAGGATAATTGTCTTTCTTTGATTGACTTATTTATTTTGCTTAGCATAATACCCTCTAGTTCCATCCACATTGTTGCAAATGGCAAGATTTCATTTTTTTTTTTTTTTGATGGCTCAGTAGTATTCCATTGTATATATGGACCACATCTTCTTTATCCATTCATCTGTTGATGGACATCTTGGCTCTTTCCATAGTTTGGCTATTGTGTACATTGCCGCTATAAACGTTGGGGTATAGTGCCCCTTCAGATCACTAGATTTGTATCTTTGGGGTAAATACCCAGTAGTGCAATTGCTGGGTTGTAGGGTAGCGCTGTTTTCAACTTTTTGAGGAACCTCCATACTCTTTTCCAGAGTGGCTGCACCAGCTTATATTCCCACCAACAGTGTAAGAGGGTTCCCCTTTTTCCATATCCTCGCCAACATCTGTCATTTCCTGACTTATTAATTTTAGCATTCTGACAGGTGTGAGGAGGTATCTCATTGTGGTTTTGATTTGTATTTCCCTGGTGCCGAGTGATGTTGAACATTTTTTCATGTGTCTGTTGGCCATTTGATGTCTTCTTTGGAGAAATGTCTGTTCATGTCTTCTGCCCATTTCTTGATTGGATTATTTGTTCTTTGGGTGTTGTTAAGTTCTTTATAGATTTTGAATACGAGCCCTTAATCTGATAAGACATTTGCAAATATCTTCTCCCATTCTATTGGTTGTCTTTTGGTTTTGTCGACTGTTTCCTTTGCTGTGCAAAAGCTTTTTATCCTGATGAAGTCCCAATAGTTCATTTTTGCCTTTGTTTCCTTTGCCTTTGGAGACGTGTCTAGCAAGAAGTTGCTGCGGCTGAGGTCGCAGAGGTTGCTGTCTGTGTTCTCCTCTGGGATTTTGAAGGGTTCCTGTTTCACATTTAGGTCTTTCATCCATTTTGAGTCTATTTTTGTGTATGGTGTAAGGAAATGGACCAGTTTCATTCTTCTGCATGTGGCTATCTAATTTTCCCAACACCATTTGTTGAAGAGACTTTTTTCCATTGGATATTCTTTCCTGCTTTATTGACGATTAGTTGGCCATAGAGTTGAGGGTCCATTTCTGGGTTCTCTGTTCTATTCTGTTGATCTCTGTGTCTGTTTTTGTGCCAGTACCATACTGTCTTGATGATTACAGCTTTGTAGCAGAGCCTGAAGTCCGGAATTGTGATGCCTCCAGCTTTGATTTTCTTTTTCAACATTCTTCTGGCTATTCGGGGTCTTTTCTGGTTCCATACAAATTTTAGGATTATTTGTTCCAGCTCTGTGAAAAAAGTTGATGGTATTTTGATAGGGATTGCATTGAATGTGTAGATTGCTCTAGGTAGCATAGACATTTTAACAATATTCTTCCAATCCATGAGCATGGAACGTTTTTCCATTTCTTTGTGTCTTCCTCAATTTCTTTCATGAGTGTTCTGTAGTTTTCTGGGTACAGATTCTTTGCCTCTTTGGTTAGGTTTATGGTTTTGGGTGCAATTGTAAATGGGATCGACTCCTTAACTTCTCTTTCTTCTGTCTCATTGTTAATGTATAGAAATGCAACTGATTTCTGTGCTCTGATTTTATATCCTGCCACTTTACTGAGTTCCTGTATGAGTTCTAGCAATTTTGGAGTGGAGTCTTTTGGGTTTTCCACATAGAGTATCATGTCATCTACAAAGAGTGAGAGTTTGACTTCTTCTTTGCCGATTTGGATGCCTTTTGTTTCTTTACTTGTCTGATTGCTGAGGCTAGGACTTCTAATACTATGTTGAATAGCAGGGGTGATAGTGGACATCCCTGCCGTGTTCCCGACCTTAGGGGAAAAGCTCTCAGTTTTTGTCCATTGAGAGTGATATTCTGTGTGGGCTTTTCGTCTATGGCTTTTATGCTATTGAGGTATGTACCCTCTATCCCTATACTGTGAAGAGTTTTAATCAAGAAAGGATGCTGTACTTTATCAAATGCTTTTTTTTGCATTTATTGAGAGGATCATATGGTTCTTGTCCTTTCTTTTATTAATGTAGTGTATCACATTGATTTGTGGATGTTGAACTACCTTTTTAGCCCTGGAATAAATCCCACTTGGTCATGGTGAATAATCCTTTAAATGTACTGTTGGATCCTATTGGTTAGTATTTTGGTGAGAATTTTTGCATCCATGTTCATCAGGGATATTGGTCTGTAGTTCTTTTTGATGGGGTCTTTGGTTTGGGGATCAAGGTAATGCTGGCTTCATAGAAAGAGTTTGGAAGTTTTCCTTCCATTTCTATTTTTTTAAACAGCTTCAGAAGAATAGGTATTAATTCTTCTTTAAATGTTTGGTACAGTTCCTCTGGGAAGCCATCCGGCCCTGGACTCTTGTTTGTTGGGAGATTTTTAACTACTGCTTCAATTTCCCTGCTGGTTATAGGTCTTTTCAAGTTTTCTGTTTCTTCCTGTTTCAGTTTTGGTAGTTTATATGTCTCTAGGAATGCATCCATTTCTTCCAGATTGCCTAATTTGTTGGCATTTAGTTGCTCATAATCTGTTCTTATAATTGTATTTCTTTGGTGTTGGTTGTGATCTCTCCTCTTTCATTCATTATTTTATTTATTTGGGTCCTTTCTCTTTTCTTTTTGATAAGACTGGCCAGGGGTTTATCAATCTTACTAATTCTTTAAAAGAACCAGCTCTGAGTTTCATTGAACTGTTCTACTGTTCTTTTGATTTCTATTTCATTGGTTTCTGCGCTAATCTTTATTATTTCTCTTCTCCTGCTGGGATTAGGCTTTATTTGCTGTTCTTTCTTCAGCTCCTTTAGGTGTAAGGTTAGGTTGTATATTTGAGACCTTTCTTGTTTCTTGAGAAAGTCTTGTATCGCTGTATACTTCCCTCCTAGGACCACCTTTGCTGCATCCCAAAGGTTTTGAATAGTTATGTTTTCATTTTCATTTCTTTCCATGAATTTTTTGAAATTCTTCTTTAATTTCCTGGTTGACCCATTCATTCTTTAGTAGAAGCTCTTTAGCTTCCGTGTACTTGAGTTCTTTCCAAATTTCCTCTTGTGACTGGGTTCAAGTTTCAAAGCACTGTGGTCCGAAAATATGCAGGGAATGATCCCAGTCTTTTGGTACCAGTTGAGACCTGATTTGTGACCCAGTATGTGATCTATTCTGGAGAATGTTCCATGTACACTCAAGAATGTGTATTCTGTTGCTTTAGGATGGAATGCTCTGAGTATATCTGTGAAGTCCATCTTGTCCAGTGTGTCATTCAAAGCCATTGTTTCCTTGTTGATCTTCTGCTTAGATGATCTCTCCATTGCAGTGAGTGGGGTGTTATAGTCCCCTGTTATTATTGTATTATTATCGATATGTTTCTTTAATTTTGTTATTAATTGGCTTATATAATTGGCTGCTCCCATGTTAGGGGCATAAATATTTACAATTGTTAGATCTTCTTGTTGGATATCCTTAATTATGATATAGTGTCCTTCCTCATCTCTTATTACAGTCTTTGGTTAAAATCTAATTTGTCTGATAGAAGGATTGCCACTCCAGCTTTCTTTTGCTGTCCATTAGCATGATAAATGGTTTTCCATTCCCTCACTTTAAATCTGGAGGTGTCTTTGGGGCTATTATGCGGCCTTTTTGAAGAGCATTTTGACAATATCTATGAAAATAAAGTGCATATGCCCTTTGAATTGGCAGTTATACTTCCAGGAATTTAGTACTTGAACGGTTAGTCCTTTAGAGATGAAAATTCTTTGTTCTGATAGAAATTCAGCAAAGCTTATACTCATTTTAATTTTATTCATTTATTTATTTTTTAAAAAGATTTATTTATTTATTTTAGAGAGAGAGTGTGTGTATGCAGGGGGAGGGGCAGAGGAAAAGAATCTCAAGTGGACTCCCCGCTGAGCTTGGAGCCCCGTGTGTGCTTAATCCCACTACCCATGAGATTATGAGCTGAGCTGAAACCAAAAGTCGACACTCAACCGACTAAGCCACCTAAGTGCCCCAACTTGCACTCTTTTTTTAATTTAGTGTTTATTAAGAAGAGACCTGTAAAACTTATTGCAACTCTTCCAGCAAAATGGTGAGATATGTTATAATTTAACTACTGGACGTTTAAGCTCCTGGTTGTTTTGTAAGTATCAGAAAAAATGCTGCCATGAACATCTTTATGTATGTGCTACCCATTTCATGAGTGTGGAGAATGTTTTTATGGCTCTGTTTTGAAAAGTCTTCTGCTTTTTTTTTCTCCTCTCATACTTAAAGGAGTGCAGGAGACCTCATTTGAAACTACAACTAATTGCCTAAATGGATGTGTGACTTAAAACAGGCCTTTTAACCTTCCTGAACAGGAGGTTCTGTAAATCTGGACCTCACAGGCTGACATTTTATAGCAGTAACAAAATGGAACTCTTCGTTGTTGACCACTATCACATTCTTCAACATCCTGTAAAGGCGTATTTGTCAGTAAGGGGGCTATTGGTATTTTTGGATAAGACAACCCATTGGTGAAGATAGTCCTGTGCTTTCCTGCTCCCCTCCTCCATTGTGATGTCATCGTGACACAATTGTGTATAACTACTGATTCAAAAAGCAATTTCCGACACTTTTTAGGGGTATAGTATGCTCCCAGTTGAAAACTACTATTGTAAAAAATGTTGGCAGATTATTTGTGATTTTTATTGGCTTCTCCTTCTCTTTTAATTCTTTATCAGTGGGGAACAATGTTAATTTAAGTTACTTAAATTACTCTACTCTAGAACATGTCATTTTGTTTATTGTCCCTGTGAAAGTTTAGGTCAAAGCATTAGTTTCTTCACAGATACATTACTAATTTGATATGATATAAAAACAAGACTGTATTTGGACTTATCAGCTTTATTTTATTTAATTTGTAGTTTTACTGTGCTTTTTTTCCCCAAACTCAGAAAAAAGATGTAAAAATAATACAAAGAATTCCCATATACTCTTCGTACAGGTTCCCCAAACGTTAACCTCTTACACAGTGAGCATGCAGTTATGAAAATCAGGAAATTGACATTGATATAATACTATTATCTAATCTCCAGATTTTATTCCAAGTTCACCAGTTGTCTCACTAACGTTCTTACTCTGGTCTAGGAGCCAGTGTGGGATCACATGTTGTATTTTAGTTATCATGGCCTCTTAGTTTTCTTTAATCTGAAACAATTCTATAATCTTTCTTTGTCTTTCATGACTTATGCTTTGAATAGTGCTAGTTACTAATTTTGTAGAATGTCCCAAATTTGGATTTGTGTGCCTTCCTCATGATTCAATTAGTGTTAGGAATTTTTAGTTAAGGATACTGTTGAAGAGATACCATGAATCTTATTAAGAGGCATATGATACTGATTTTTACATACTCTTACCCCAGTGATACTAAGTTTCTTTACTTGGTTAGGGTGGTATTAGTTGGGTTTGTCTGCTGTAGTTGTGCTTTTCCTTTATAATTAGTAAGTATCCTATAGGAAAGATACTTTGTGACCAGGTAATTATCTTATTATCATACTCTTGCTCTCTAATTTTACTTTCATTGATGATTGTTACCTGAAATTATTATTATTATAGTGTTTGCCAAAATGGTGATTCTCTGTCTTCATCATTCCTTCTACATTTATTGGTTGGAATTCTCTCCTATAGGGAAAAGCTTTCCCTTATTATGTATATATTCACTTTATTTATATCAGAATAGACTTGGAGATTTTTATTCTACTTATATCAAATGGACTCATTGATTCTTATTTTATGGATTTAATCTGTCACCATCAGTACTGATTTTTTTTTTTTAAAGATTTTATTTATTTATTTGACAGAGAGAGACACAGTGAGAGAGGGAACACAAGCAGGGGAGTGGGAGTGGGAGAAGCAGGCTTCCTGCCAAGCAGGGCGCCCAGTGCAGGGCTTGATCCCAGGACCCTGGGGTCATGACCTGAGCCGAAGGCAGACACTTAACGACTGAGCCACCCAGGCGCCCCTCCATCATTACTGATCTTGGTGTTCTAATTATCTCAGATTTGGCCCTTGGGAACCCTTTCAAGGAGGCTTCTGGTCCATCATTTTTGAGGACTGACTGATTTTTTAGCACCATAAGATATTTCAGGCTTATCTTGTACTTTTCTTGCCCTAGCCCTGGAATTAGTGATTTCACCAAGGAATATTTCTTTATTTGAGATTGGGATTCTTCCATGCTTTCTTCCCCTGATACTTGTATCTCACCATCTTATCTCACCATCTTTTAAAAATCTTTCTGGCTTAAAATCATCACTTTGGATGATCTGGGCACATAACCTTGCTGTACAGAAATTAATTTATATTCAGTAATTCTCTTTGTAGCAGACTGTCTGTTTAGTTCCCGGGAGACTCATTTTGTCTAATTAAAACCAGAGGATTTCTTCATACATTGTACCAAATTCATGGAAACAGGATTGAAAATTTTCTTTGGTTTTGTTGGGTGTTTGATAGTAACAAAAAACTTTTCTGAGAGCTTCCTTACAATGCTTATGGTACAGAAATGTTTATATCCCTTATTTATTTATTTATTTAGTGTTGTAGTTTCAGAATTTTTTCTTTTCCTTTTTTTTTTTTTTTAAGATTTTATTCGTCAGAAAGCGCGCACAAGCAGGGGGAGCGGCAGGCAGAGGGAGAAGCAGGCTTAAAAACGCTTAACCGAGTGAGCCACCCAGGCACCCCTTCAGAATTTTTTCTTAAGAAAAATCTTGACTTTGCCTTAAGTACTCTGTTGGCTCACTTCCATGTGGGAGGTGGGTTGGCCATCTACCCAGAGAACATTTTTGATTAGGCTTTACAGCATGTACAAAAGATTTTAGTCTTCTCTGCTCATTTAGTTTTTAAACGTGTATTTGCTCTTAATGAATACAATATACATTAGATCCCTATCACAGACTTTAACTTCAAATTTGGTCCCTAGAAGTTTCAAAAAGGGAAAAATTGTGAAGCATTATTTACAAACCATAAGTTCCTACATATTTGAGCTTTTAATTGTGACATTTTAACCCCATGTACTTAGACTGTATTGTTTTATATACTGACCATTCCAAAGAATGACCAAATCCAAATCTTGAATTTGTCTGTAAATTATATTTACAGTGGTTCTCAAAGTGTGGATCCCTACCAGCAGTAGTGTCAATCTTGCCTTGGAACTGGTTAGAAATACAAACTTCTCAGGACCCACCCAGAGGAAGCGGACTGTTTTAACAAGCCCTCTAGGTGATCCTGATGCACTTATTTGAGAAACATTGCTGTATACATTTCCTATAAATTATTTCAAATTGTTGGTGGAGGTAGGGAATAAGAGTGCCATTTTATCTATCTGCTATATTACCTCTTAACCAAGCTCTAGGGATATTGTGATATTTTGAAGAAATGTGTTTGTAAATTAAGCTCTGTAAAAAAATCTACTCTCATATAAAGTATTTTATAGTATCTTAATGGACATAATATTTTAATTAATGTTAGTTGATTTTGAATTTGAAAAAAGTTGACATATTAGGCCATTTGTCAAAACAACTTCTGGTAGCCATATATTAAGTTCATACAATTTGCTGCATTAATTATATTCACAATACTGTACGATCATCACCACTATTTATTTCTAAAATTTTTCCATTCCCAAGCAGAGCTCTGTACCCATTAAGTAATAATGCTCCATTCTGTCCTCCCCCCAGCTGCTAACCTCTAACTTACTTTCTGTCTCTATGAATTAGTTCATTATACATATTTCCTATAAATGAAATCATATTATATTTGTCCTTTTGTTTCTGGCTTATTTCACTTAACATGTTTTCAGGGTCCATCCATGTTGTAGCATGTGTCAGAACTTCATTCCTGTTTATGGCTGAATAATAATCCATTGTATGTATATACCATAGTTTGTTTACCCATTCATTTGTTGATGGCTACCTGAGTTACTTTCACTTTTTAACTGTTGTGAATAAGGTTGCAGTGAACATTGGTATATCAGTATCTGTTTGAGTATCTTTTTTCAACTCTTTGGTTTTATACCTAGGGATGGAATTGCAGGGTCATATGGTAATTTTATGTTTAGCTTTTTGAGGATCTGTCAAAATGTTTTCCACAGTCGTTGGACTATTATACATTCCTACCAACAATGTATGAGGGTTCCAGTTTCTCCACATCCTTGCCAGTGCTTATTATTTTTATTTAAAAAATCTTTTATTTAAATATTAAACAATTATAGCCATTCCAGTAAGTGTGAAGTGGTATCTCATTGTGGTTTTGATTTGCATTTCCCTCAAGATTAATAATGTAGGATACTTCTTCATATGCTCATTGGCCTTTGTATATATTCTTTGGGGAAATGTCCATTCAAGTCCTTGGCCCATTTTTTAATTAGCTTGTTTCTCTTTTTGTCATCTTGTTCTGGATAGTAAACCCTTACCAGATATGTGGTTTACAGCTATTTTCACTCGTATGGTAGGTTACCTTTTTTACTTTGTTGATGGTATATTTTGATGTACAAAAGTTTTTAGTTTTGAAGTCCAATTTATCTATTTTTTCTTTTGTTACTCATACCTTGGTGTCCTATCTAAGACTCCATTGCCATGACCATGGCAGTCCAAGATCATTAACATTTATCCCAGTATTTTTATGTGTTTTGTGATTTGATCATTGGTCCATTTTGAGTTAACTTTTGCTATGAGGCAGGGGTCAACTTCATTCTTCTGCTTGTGGAAATCCAATTGTTCCAGCACTATTTGCTGAGGAGACCCAGCCATTCTTTTTCTACTGAATGGGCTTGGTATTCTTGTTGAAAATCAGTTGGCCATAGATGTATGGTTTAATGCCTGGACTCTAAATTATGTTCCATTGCTGTATATATATTTATTCTTATGTACTACAGTGTTTTGTTTTTTTTTTTTAAGATTTTATTTATTTATTTGACAGAGAGAGACAGCAAGAGAGGGAACACAAGGAGGGGGAGTAGGAGAGGGAGAAGCAGGCTTCCTGTGGAGCAAGGAGCTCGATGTGGGGCTCGATCCCAGGACCCTGGGATAATGACCTGAGTCGAAGGCAGACGCTTAACGACTGAGCCACCCAGGCGCCTCTGTACTACAGTGTTTTGAATATAAATTTCTCATGTTGATTTTTTTACTTCAAAAATAAAAATTCTTTAGGCAACTTAACTGCATTATTTTTTCTAATTAAAAAAACAAATTAGGAGTAACTTTGAACATTTAAAATACTACACTTGGTAAATTCTAAAGAAATACATTTAGTATCATGTGATGGATATTCTCCTGGGCCTCTGTAGAAAGCATGATGGGGCACAAGACTTGTTCTTGTTCTTTACCAACTTAAAATTCAGTTTGCTAACTTAAAAAGTACTATACTTTTGGCTTTGCCATTCTGTTTTTTGTGTGAGCCAAACATTATGATGTCCTCAGAAAGTATGTATAGGAATATCCTATACATACTTCCTGAGGATGCCTATACCTGTTGGCAGCAAAATTGGAATGTTTAGGTATGATAGTGTTCCCTTTCTTGTTTTTATATAGTTTGTATCTTTACTCTTAATAAGCCCCCAATTTTACTATTCTCCTTATCTTTATATAATTTGCTGCTGTTACATTCCATAACTAGTTTCCTAGAGAATGGGTCTCTCCTCTTTTGGTTTTTATAAAAGACGATTTAAGCTGTTATAGCAGTGAAGCTTACCTCCTGTGTATTATCTCCTGCATATTACCCATCCATCTGTAAATGCTGTAAAACAGCATATCACTAAATTTTCTTTGGGCAAATTTATATTCTGATGCTGAGACTTGTTTACTGTGTGTTCTAATAACGTGAACTTTCAGGGTGATATTTTAGGTAGATGAGAGTGATATCCTAGAGAATATTCTTTTCGGGGGGGCACCTGGGTGGCTCAGTCATTAAGTGTCTGCCTTCGGCTCAGGTCATGATCCCGAGGTCCTGGGATCGAGCCCCGCATTGGGCTCCCTGCTCCGCGGGAAGCCTGCTTCTCCCTCTCCCACTCCCACTCCCCTTGCTTGTGTTCTCTCACTGTGTCTCTCTCTGTCAAATAAATAAATAAAATCTTTAAAAAAAAAAAAGAATATTCTTTTTGGGGCACCTGGGGTGGCTCAGTGGGTTAAGTGTCCGACTCTTGGTTTCTGCTCAGGTTGTAATCTCTGGGGGTTGTGAGATCTGACCCCATGTGTGCTCCACGTGGGGTGGGGGGTTAGGGGGGTGGGCTGGAGCTTGCTTAAGGTTCTCTCTCCCTCTCCCCCTTCCCCCCAAAAAGAAAAAATACAGCTTGTCATTATTTAAAAAAAAAAAAAGAATATTCTTTTCTTGCAAGAATGTTTATCTTTAGGGGCGCCTGGGTGGCTCAGTCATTAAGCGTCTGCCTTAGGCTCAGGTCATGATCCCAGCGTCCTGGGATCGAGCCCTGCATCGGGCTCCCTGCTCCGCGGGAAGCCTGCTTCTCCCTCTCCCACTCCCCCTGCTTCTGTTCCCTCTCACTCTGTCTCTCTCTGTCAAATAAATAAAATCTTTAAAAAAAAAAAAAGTTTAAAGAATGTTTATCTTTACTTAATCTTGTCTAGAACGGCACTGTGTAATAGGAATATAATTTGAGTCACATATGTAGTTTGAAAATTTCTGGTAGCCTCATTAAGAAAAGTAAAAAAAAAGGTTAAATTAATTTTACTTAATGTGATATATCTGACATATCATCTTAACATAAAATCAATTTAAAAATATTGAGATATTTTACATTTCTTTTTGTGTACAAATTCTTCAAAACCTGGTAGATATTTTATATCTTAATTTGGCCACTAAATTTTCTTCAGAAATATTTGATCTTCATTTAGATTTCATAAAATTTATGGTTGAAAAAGTAGGTTCACACACTTAAATGGTTTCAAATATACTTAATGTTTTTTAGTGTCTGAATTAAGTGCCAAAAATTAATTTTCTTTTAATATTTGCATTCAAATTGATAAAATTGGTTTATACATTTTTTTAGTAGAATTCGTTAGACTTTGAAGCAAAAGCTTACCTGCTTCAAAACTGTACTACTCAAATTAAGGAAATTCACCTACTCTTGAGTTAAACTCAGTACTATTTTTTTTTTATTAAAGATTTTATTTATTTTTCAGAGAGAAAGAGAACGAGCACAAGCTATTTTCTCTCTTGACTTCTGTCAAAACCATTCTCCAGGGATGCCTGGGTGGCTCATTGGGTTAAGCTACTGCCTTCAGCTCAGGTCATGATCCCACCCAGGCTTCCCTAAACTCAGTACTATTGACATAAAATTCCAAAGGGTATTGTATAAGTTGAAAAGCAATTCTAAATTTAATCAGCATCAACAAAGTGTTCTTCAACTATTTCTTGTCATTTTTACAGCCAGTTTGCATAACATTGTACATTTTAATTAAAATCTTCTGTATATTGATTCATATTTGGGAAAAGTATAAAATCTTTATTATTGATTTGTATTATGAAAACTTTCAATTTTAGCATAATTTTTTTTAACATCTGGGTACCTAAGTCATAAACGTTTCCTTTCTTTGATTCTTCAGATTAAGCTTGTTTATATGTAGTGAGATACCAGTGCATTTTTGTAAAGAATATAGCCATTTTTGTCTTTGATTATTGAATATTGAAAAGCAATCCTTCCTTGAATGAGAGTTAACAGTATGGTAATTCTTTGTGAAATTCTTGAGCAAAGAACACAAGACTATTAAATGTATTATCTTCTGTTTTTTCCAATAGTTTCATAAACTGGCTAGTATACATATCATTTGCATGTGCATACGTAACCATTTTAACAATTTAATCCATGATGCTTTTCAAGTCTGCTTTAGAAAGCTGAGCCGCAGATATGTTCAATGTGTATCGTACAGTGGAACAAAACAATAAAGAGAAACATCAGTTTCTTCTTTTAAAATTCCAGTAAGTATGGATTTTTGACCTAACGTAGCTAGAGCTGTCTATTTTGATAGAAACTAATTTTTAAATATATGCTGAAATTCTTTGAAAGCTATAAAAGATTGAAAAATATGCTGCAATTTTGATTTTTTTTTGAAGCTACATGTTGACATTTCTTCCTAAATTTAGAAGTTTTTTCAAACAAAATATGCCTAAAGTTTTAATTTGGCAGTGTGTTTTGTATCACTTGGGTCATCTAAAGCTAAAATAGTAATTTCTCAGATTTTGAATCTATTGATTTTGATATTGTTAGAAAAGCCTTCCATATGATGGGCAGTTGTTTGGCGGCTCTGTTTAAGAACTTTCACTCTTTGTGGGATGCCTGGGTGGCTCAGTCCCCTAAGCATCTGCCTTCCGCTCAGGTCATGATCTCAGGGTCCTGGGATCGAGTCCTGCAGAGGGCTCCTTGCTCAGTAGGGAGCCTGCTTCTCCTTTTGCCTGCCACTCTCCCTGCTTGTGGTTTCTCTCTCTCTCTGACAAGTAAATAAAATCTTAAAAAGAACTTTCACTCTTTGCAAAATATCATCCTTTTTAGTATTCCTCATAATTTTCTAACAGAATTTCTATAATTGAAATAATGTCTTTACCATCTCTCCATCTAAATATGGTTCCCTTTTTTGATGCAAGAATTCAGGCCTTTTTGTAGCTGGGCAGAGTAATGGGCCATGTTATACCTGGCCAGAGTAATCTATTAAAAATCATTTAAAAACCTTTGATAGACATTTAATTCTGTTATCAGGTGACTAATTTTGTTGCCTCTCTTTTGACTGCAGAGAGGAAACTTTTTATAAAATTCACTATGTATCCTCGTATTGTCTACTTTTTTATTTGAAAAATATTTTTTTTTACATAAGAAACAGCTTTTTTATTTTGCTCTGCCACAGTTGATTATAGTTCATAGTACACTTTGTGGAGTACTTTCTTCCAGTCTCACTTTACTGTTTTGGTGGTAGTATTAGCTTCTATGTCTTCACTTAATTCTGCGTGACTTTGTTTTAACTTAAAAATTTTGTTCATACCCTGCTCTTTCCTTTTTGTCCACTTGTTTTTGAAGTTAAAGAAAATAACTATATTCAAAATACATTAAAATTAAAAAATAAAATTAAGGTAAAAATGAAAATGTATCACTGTTTAGTTACCAATTATGATTTACATGGGCATCACTGCAACTTATGTTATTTGCAAAAATAACTTAAATAAATGCATTACAGTATTATTACATGATATGTGTAAAAAAAAATCATTCCACCTTTTTTAATCATTCCAGTTTAATCGTTAATTGATACTGTCTAGATCAATTTTATTTTTATATGTAATACTAGAAATGACTCATTATAGTGCTTAGTATAATACACTGTGCAGTGGTTACAGTGGAATGTTGGACTATCAAAACAATAACATTTTCTTTAGTAGAAAGACATTTTGCACTGCTTTAGCTTTTGAATTTAGGTAAAATTAATTATAATTAATAAAAACTTAATTCCCCGGTAACGCTAGTCACATTTCAGTGTTCATTAGTTACATGCAACTAATGGCCAATATATTGGAAATTAAACCTTTGATAGTGGTTTTATATTTTAGTTTCAGGTCTGGAAATTAAAATTTTGAGAGTTGGTCATATACTTGCTTAAAGTATTTTGGTGGTTTGAGACTAGGGGTTAAAGTTTTTTTTGAAGGACTTGCATTTTCTTTGTGGCATGCCTCATAGTTCAAGATGGATTAAAAAGAAAACATTTCAAACATTGTTTATAGATAAAAGGATATTTAGAATTCAAAAGAGTATTTGGAAGGTGGGTGAGATAGGAAGGGGATTACAGAGTACATTTACCTTGATGAGCACTCACTGAGTGGTGTATAGAAGTGTTGAATCATTACATTGTACACCTGAAACTAAATATAATACTTTGTTTACTGGACTTAAAGTTAAAAATAAAGTATTTGGATACACATATTTTCTTTGAAATCATGGCTCACTCCCCTTTTGATAGAATGCTTGAAGAGGAAAAATGTCTGAATCCTAAAAACTATTTCATCATTTTGGTGAAAGACCAAATTTTAAAAAAGTAATTTTGTTTGAATGTTCTCTCACAAATGAAAATATAAGAATATTTCATCTATAGAGATTTATAGAAGCCTCATCAGGTTTACAACAGAGCTTTAGATTAGGAAACTTAATTTCAGTTGACATGGATTGTGGGAAGATTACTAATGGAGCTCAAATATTTAATATTCTGAGTTTGGATAAATATGAAAATGTTTTATTAAGTATATTTTAACTCCTTTGTGGTTTTTTTTTTTTTTTTTAAAGGTTTTATTTATTTGACAGAGAGAAAGACAGCCAGAGAGGGAACACAAGCAGGGGGAGTGGGAGAGGGAGAAGCGGGCTTCCCGTGGAGCAGGGAGCCTGATGCGGGGCTCGATCCCAGGGCCCTGGGATCGTGACCTGAGCCGAAGGCAGACGCTTAACGACTGAGCCACCCAGGTGTCCCTCCTTTGTGGTTTTTATTTTTTTAAATTATTTTTAAGGAATTTATTCATTTATTTGAGAGAGAGAATGTGAGAGGCCAAGAGAGCACAAGCAGGGGGAGTGGCAGGCAGAGGAAGAGGGAGAAGCGGACTCCCTGTTGGCAGGGAGCCCGATGTGGGGCTGGATCCCAGGGCCCTGACTTCATGACCTTAGCTGAAGGCAGCTGATGCTTAACCGACTGAGCCACCCAGGCACCCCTCCTTTGTGGTTTTTAAAGCTAGAAGGGTCTGTAGCTCAACTCGTTATAGCACCAGTCTTTAAAAAATAATTTTTTTTCTGTTGTCCTTTGAGCAAGCCAAGCAGTAAGCTAATATTTTGGTTTCCACATAAATGCTGTTGCCAGTCTTTATTCCATTCTCAGTCATGATCTGTGAGAATAGGGAGACATCTAGAGACCTATTTTAAAAATCAGAAGAGTTAGTTTATGAATAAAGAAGGAAGTGAAAACTTGTCTTGAAAAAATTGGTCCACAAGGTTGTTTCTAAAGTGCTTTCTGTAGAAGTAGTCACTAGAGATGGCCCTTGAATAAAGGGTTCTGTGATTAGTAAGTTTGGAGAAACACAATATACCATAATGGTGACCTACTGAAGATTTACAGTACACAGCAATATAGTAGAGACTCTGAGGCATCTTACAAGAAAGAAACTTGCTAAGCCTTGTTTATCCTGCATGTCTTCAACTTTTTGGACAATGAAATTACTTTTTTTTTTTTTTAAGTCAAACCTCTATCCTATGAGAAATGCTGCCCTCTAGAGGCATAAATTCACTTGCTCTTGAATTGGAGTACCATAATGCTGCCTCATCTTAGTTTGTAGAAGTTGTAACAATTAACACTAAATACATAACAGAATAGCCAATTAGAAAAATCATATATTGTTAATTTTAAGAAAATTTTTGAGGTGTAATAGCAATGTAGTAAATACCCTCTCCCCCCGTATTTGGACATATGACATATTTATGGCTGCCAATAATCTTTCAAATAAATTTTCTTTATATGGGGAATTATGGACCCATAGTACTTTAAGTCTCCAAATTTCATGAAGTTTCTCTTGCTGGCAGAAGCCATTTTCCCTTGTCTTCTCTGAGGACCTCTAACAATCTAACTTATGGTTATCATTTAAGGGGAAGTCATTTTCCTCATACCCCTTCCACAATCCTCCTTGTTTTCAGATCTATAACTGGAGTCAGATTGTAGTATTCTGTACCTTTGCATAGTCAAAATGGGAAGAAAAGGATTATATATTAACATTCTAAAAAAAAAAATTGTTGCTAGGGTATCCACAAGAGCTTCAGTACTGTGTGTAGAAATGGGTTCTGATGGTGAGAGGGAAACATTTGCATTTGGCTCAGTGTATTAGCACGGTGCTGCAACTTCCAGAGAGTCTGCATTCAGGATTCTAGCTCAGGCAACTAGAAGATGTTGTAATTGGTTATAATCCTTTCATGGGTCTCAGTATTAGCCTATACTAAATGGAGTTGAGTGCCTACAAATTTATGGTATAATATCGAGGAAGAAGTCAGAAGATTAAAGGGCTTAATATTAATAGGACTGATGGGAGTGGATTTTTCATTGTGACCATTCAGCCATCTCCCTTATTTCCTCTTCACCATTATCCACTAAGATGTCCAGAAGATACTTAAGTCCCGAGGGTAATGAGAAGTACTTTGAGGACAGTGCCAGCATCTATGAAAAGCAGTATAATTGCTGTTGTCTGCAGGTAGGAGGAGATAGTGCCATTGAAATGTCTTTCTGATTTCAGGTGGTGGGATTCTTGTGTGGCTCTAACTTTCATAGATGGGCATCATTTCCATTAGTTAGCCTGATAGGCGTGATGATCAGAGATGCACTGACTTGATTGCTTCTTTTTGTCTGTAGTCAAATGATGATGGGATCCCTAGGTCTAAAATAGATGGGTGGCCCATTAAGGTCTTATTTGATCTATATAACCAAAAATTTTAGGACTCACAAGTGAAGGTTTGACTTGAACTATCATAAGAGTGAATGGTAGTTCTTCACACAGTTCCTAGACTTGAATTAGAATCTGTTACATTTTCTTTCTTTGTTTATGCATTTGAAAAAATATTTTCACTTGTTTTTCCATTCCTACTCCCCTTTGCAGTTTAGTCCATAGGTTATAGAAGAAACCAGAAGGGAAGGAGACATCACCCAGAGATTCTGATATTGGAGTTGTGTGCGACAACTGATAAGACACTAGTTATTATCTCCCTTTGAGGAACAGAAAGGTTTTTTTTTTTTTTTTTAAGGTTTTATTTATTTAGTTTTGTGAGAGAAAGAGAGAGCAAGCATGAATGGGGTGGGGAGGGGCAGAGGGAGAAGCAGACTCCCTACTGAGCAGGGAGCCCGATGCAGGACTCGATCCCAGGACCCTGGACCATGACCTGAGCTGAAGGCAGATGCCTCACTGACTGAGTCACCTAGACGCCTGAGGAACAGAAAGAGTTTTATTCCTACAAGGCTTTGTTATTATAATGTGTCAGGCTTGAGAACTTTGTTTGGAGCTTGAAGTTTGAAATAAATGTGTGTGTGTTTGATAGACTTGGTCTGTATTTGGTCTCATTTCAAATAACTCCTTGATGTTGGAGAAATTTTTATGTTAGGAGCCTGATAGAAGGCAGAACTCAATTTTCTAGCATCCCTTGCAGCTAGGAACAGGCATGTGACCTAGCTTCTATTGATCAGAAGCAACTGTGTAAGACACGAATTCACAAGAGAGACTTGCAAGGTAACAGCTCTTACCTGGAATGGCTTCCTAATGTGGATGTTAGGTATAGTAGCCGTGGCAGACACCCTAGTGAGCCGTATTGTCTGAGGCTCTGCTTTCATGGTACCAGGGCTCAAAGGGTGGGAACATTTTGGTGGGGAGACTTAAGTATTTTTCCTGGCTGCATACCACCAGACTGATTCTTGGGCTTTTTTGGGGGAATTCTTTGAATCACCTGATATATTTTAATAAATTCTTTTTCTGTTGAAACTTCCTGAAATAGGTTCTGTTGTTTGCAATAAGAACCCTGATTGATCTAATTTAAGATTGCTTGTCAGAATATTTTCTTTTCTTTTCTTTTTTTTTTTTAAGATTTATTAGAGAGAGAGTGTGTGTGCAAGAGTGGGGGAGGGACAGTGGGAGAGGGAGAGAAGCAGACTCCCCACTGAGCGTGGAGTCTGCCACAGGGCTCTATCCCATGACCCTGAGATCATGACCTAAGCTGAAATCACGATTCGGATGCTCAATCAACTGAGCCATCCAGGTGCCCCAGAATATTTTATTTTTCTAATTAAGATCCAAAAGTTGCCAAGCGTTTATACTTTATTTTTGTGTCCTCAGAAGTCTACATTTCTTTGCCACTTTTTTTTTCTACCTAGAATGCTAATTTTTATACCATTTGAATTGCTTCCTGTCTTTCATTACTCAACTTTAATTCCACTGCTGTGATGAAGCCTTTCTTGTACATCCCAGCAACCTGATGGATTCTTTTCTTCCTCTGAGTTCTAGTAGCACTTATTTAGGTGTTAAGTGCTAGGTTTTTAAAAAATTTTTCTTTCTGTACACATCTTAGCTCTCACACTAAATGATAAGCAGCAGAATGCCTTGCAACTGTTAGATTCGAAGTTCAGTATAGTCACTTTCATAATGTATAGTGATCAGAGCTGATGAGAATCACAGTGATGCCTGGCCAAGTGAGCTGAGATAATAAACTAATTAAATTTACTTTATCTTGGTCCTACTGAGACAAAATAGTCTGGCCAGGAGGCCCAATTCTGTTTTACTCAGGAAGTCTGAGACTTGTTTCTCATCCCTGTTTTCATCAGCAGGTGCACTATCTTCTGAATTACCATTTTCATAATGCTTTATAACTTTTTACCTTGACGAAAGCCTTCTATTTTCCCCATACTTTCTAGTTACTTCTATTGTACCCTCTAGAATTGCTGTTCATGATTAGCAAGCTTACTATTTTCAGTTTCTTTAAAAAATTGTGTAAATTATGAAATATTTTGAAAAACACAAAAACTTACAGAAGGTAATGCAATAAACACCTATGTACCCAGCCGGAAGGTCAAATAACGTTTTGCTTCTTTTGCTTTTTCTCTTCTTTTAAAATTCTACTCCCCCAACCTTTCCTCCCTCCTTCAGAGGTACTCATTATCCTGAAGTTCTTGTGCATCATGCCTCTGTTCTTTTGTATATATAAAACATTTACATAAAAGATGACTTGAAAATTTTTCATACAACATTGTTTTCTAGATGTGTTCTTACTGACATGTGTAGGTTTAGTTCACTCTTTTTAACTGCTGTTTGGTATTCTATGTTGAATAAAACTCAGTTTTATACTAAGAGATAACGAGGTCCTACCTTTGGCAAATAATATTGTAATGAATAGCCTTGGAAATAAGTGCCTAGTCAACATGTAACTTTAGCTAGCACAGACACACAAGAGTAGAATTGCCAGATCACAAGGTGTAGGTGCTACTACATTTTATCAAGTATGCCAAGTACATTCCAAAGTAGAAGTACTATTTTGTGTCCACCAGCATGCTTCCCCATTTTTTTAATGAAGATTTTGTTTTATCTAGCCACTGATTTTTGCCTCTCTGAAAGATAAACTCTTTGCATTGCTTTGATTTCTAGTAAAGTTGAACATCTTTGCATGGGTCTTGTTCATTCTGGTCTCCTATTATGTGAGTCTTTTCTCTGTCCTTTGCTAATTTTTTTTTTTTTTTTTCTGTCAGGTATTGACTTTTATATTGATTTATGGCAATTCTTTTTATAATCTGGATATTAATGTTTTTGGTATTAGCATTGCAGATATCTTTTCTGTGGGCTTTTTAAATTTAAATTTATTTTTAAAATTTTAATTCCAGTATAGTTAACATACAGTGTTATATTAGTTTCAGGTGTACAATATAGCAGTTCAGCAATTCCACACATCACCCAGTGCTCATCATGACAAGTGCACTCTTTAATTTTCATCTCCCATTTCACCCATCCCCCCACATCTCTCCTCTGATAACCATCAGTTTGTTCTCAATAGTTAAGAGTCTGTTTCTTGGCATGTCTCTCTCTCTTTTTTTTTTTTCCCTTTGCTTATTTGTTTTGTTTCTTAAATTCCACTTATGAGTGAAATCATAGGATATTTGTCTTCCTTTGATTTATTTCACTTAGCATTATACTCTAGCTCTATCCATGTCATTGTAAATGGCAAGATTTTTTTCTTTTTTATGGACCCTTGGGCTGCTTCCATAATTTGGTTGTTGTAAATAATGCTGCTATAAACATAGGGGTGTATGTATCCTTTTGAATTAGTGTTTTTGTATTTTTTGGGTAAATACTCAATAGCACGGTTACTGGGTCATAGGGCAGTTCTGTTTTTAACTTTTTGAAACTCCATACTGTTTTCCACAGTGGCCACACTAGTTTGCATTCCCACCAACAGTGCACCAAGGTTCCTTTTTCTCTACAACCTCATCAACACTTGTTTTGTCTGTCAGTTGTTTTCGATTTTATTTAAAAATTTTAAATTTACTACATGGGTTTATTTCTAGAGTCTATTCTGTAGTCTTACTTGATTTGCTTGCTTTCCTGTCATTATCATACTGTGTTAATTATAATAGGTTCGATATGTCTTGATGTCTGATAAGGTTATATCTTCTCTCTTACTGAATTTTAGGTCAGCTTGTCAGATTTTATCCCCACCTCAAAGAAAATCCAACAAAAACAAACGCTAAACCATGTTGGGATTGTGATTGGAATTTCATTGAATTTACAAGCTACAGTGGGGATAATTGTCTTATTGGATGACTATCGTATATATTTCTGTTTAAGTATTCTTTAATGTTTTTCAATAGTTATATTGTTTTCACAAATCTTTTATTAGATTTATTCTTACATTCTTTATGACTTTTGTTATTGTGAATGATAAATTTTTATACATTCTGTCACCACCAGTAACCAGTTAGTATGGGAAATAAATTGCTATTTGCATATTGTATTTGTATATTGTTCAGCAACCTTTCTGAACTCTCATTCTATAACGATGGATTGTCTTGGATGCCCTATGTAGTTCATCAGATAATCAGGGAGTAATGATTGTTTTTGTTACTTTCCCAGCCTAAGCCTCTTTACTTTTCTTGTCTTATTGAGCTATCTAGGGCTCCTTTACTAAAATATAGCCCTACCTGGGTTTTGGCTTTATATGTGTATTACTATGTGGAGGAGGAAGAGGGATCTCAGTTCTAAAGTCTCTCACTAAGGTCTAAAAGGCTCGTATGAGTTAAATGCAAAGGTATAGCTTAAGACTAGTAACCCATCCTAGGGCAGAAGCAGGGTCAACTTGCAGTCTTAATTAGTTTTTTTCTGTGTTACTGGAATTTAAAGATTTTTCTTTCATGGTAGCTAAAAAGTTCATTTAAAAAATGATTTTGATTTGTTCCTTCTGGATGAACTTTCTGTGGGAAGGCTTTTCAGGTGATCTGATCTGATATATTGTTGGAACTGGAAGCATAGCCTGTACTGTATAAATTTCCTTAATTGAAATTTCACTCCATTTGGGGAGTCTTTGTGTCTTGCCCCCGCTCGTGCTGGTTTTTGATGTCTTTCAGCATCCTATAGCATAGTGGTTTAAGAGAGTAAACTTGGTTAAGTCTCTTAAAACTTCTCTGAGTTTGGTTCTACATTAGTAGTAGCAGCAGCAGCAGTATCATTCTTACATCAGATTATTTGTGAGCATTAAATTCATGCATACGAAGTATCTACAACAGTGTCAGTTATTGTTCTAGTTTCCTTTTAGCTGTTATCTACTGCTTTCCTAGTAGAGTGTACTTATTCTTCATTTTATTTTATTTATTTTTAAAGATTTATGTATTTGACAGAGACACAGTGAGAGAGGGAACACAAGCAGGGGGAGTGGGAGTGGGAGAGGGAGAAGCAGGCTTCCTGCTGAGCAGGGAGCCCAATGCAGGGCTCGATCCCAGGACCCTGGGACCATGACCTGAGCCCAAGGCAGATGCTTAACGACTGAGCCATCCAGGCACCCCTGATTCTACTTATTCTTGTAAGATAATGGCACATTGCTCATAATCTCCTTGTATGTTTTAGGTTCTACAGTGATCTTGGATGATTTCAGCATCCATATGGATGATGCACCAACATACTGAGTCTCATTTCCCTGACCTCTCCAAATCCAGTGACTTTGGCCTCCAGTCTACCCTATTACTCACTCCCATGGGAATTATTAGTTTAATTGTCCCACCTAATAAATTATTAATAAGTACCTTGTGTCCTCCAGGGTTGTTTGATTAATTATATAATTGTTGATTAGCCATTATAACTATACTACCAACTTATTTATACTTCCAGTCTTTTGGCTTCTCATTCTTCCAGTTATCAGCCTTCTCCATTTCTCACATTTCTTGTTAACTGAGAGTTTGTTGTCTACTTCTTGTCCATATCCTAGATTCCTTTTACTTATATATATTTGTCCCAACTGTCTGACAAAATCCCAGTTCTGAATTAATCCAATGATCTTCTTCCATTTCTGTACCACATGAATGCTGCAGTAGAAAATCCCCTGAAAGAACATACTGTTTTTTCATTATAAATTCATGATCATCAAGTGGACCCTGCTACTACTTGGAAATCTATTGCCTTCCTCTTGTCAACTGGTTTCTTCATTTCCACCATAACTGTTTCAGTTAACCACTCTCCTCAGACCTCCAACATGACCCTTCTCTTTCTAGAGAAGGCTTTTCCTATTACTTTCCAATGAAATAGGAGTACCAGATGGTAACCCTTAGTTGCCCACTATCTATACCATTTTTTTCTTCCTCCTTAATGTTAAAGTAGGGGCAATACTGCTTATAAAAAGCAGATAAACTAAATCTCTCTCTCTTGCCTTCTCTCTCTCTACACTGGGTTCTTCTCATCAGTATTTAAACGTACCAATTGTCACTATTTAAAAAAAACCAAAACGAAACAATAAGGCTTTATGAGCCCTACATTACTGATCTTTTGTTCTCTTTCCTAGCCAAATGCTTGAAATCATTATTTATGTTTGTTTCCATTTCTCACCTTTGTCTCATCTCTCAATTTATTCACTCCACCAAACAGTATTTGCTAATGATACCAGTGACCTCTGTTTCAATAAATTACATGGCTATTTTTAGACTTGCTTTTATTTGACCTGTGTATTAGTTTGCTAGGGCTGTCGTAATGAAATACCACAGACTGGGTGGCTTAAGCAACAAAAGTTTATTTTCTCACAGTTCTACAGGCTAGAAGTCATGGTGTCTGCATGTTAGGTTTCTTCTGAGGCATCTCTCCGTGGCTTGCAGATAACCGTCTTCTTGCTGTGTCTACCGTCTTTCCTCTGTGGATGTACATCCCTGGTGTCTGTGTTCACATTTCCTCTTATAAGGACACCAGTCAGATAGGATTAGGGCTTAGATGATAACGTAATCACCCCTACAGGCCCTATTCTCAAATACAGTCAATGTTCTGAGGTGTGCTGAAGATGAGAGCTTCAACATTGGAACTTTAGGGGAACACAATTCAACCTAGAATAACCTCTTAGCAGCTTTTAGCATTGTTGAAAACTCCTTCAAACCTTTTGGTATATTATTCTTCAGCCTCTTTTATAGGCTTCTCTTCTTTTTGGTCATTTAAATGGTAATTTCTTGAGTCTTGGTCCTAGGGTGCTTTCTCTTGCCCCTTTGTTTTTTCTCACCAAGCAGTCTCACCACTTCGATTTCCACTTATGGAGAGAATTACATATCTGTTACTCTAGCCCTTACTTATCTAAGTTCCAGTCCTATTTCATAATTCTACTTAGCTATCCCAGAGGAGTCTAAATGAGTCTAAATCTACATTTAGGATGATCTCCATCCATGTGATTTGACCCTAGTCTACCTATATAGCCTTATCTCATGCACTTTCCTTTTTACTCCTTGCTATATAGCCACACTGGCCTCCAAATATGCTATATCATTTCCTTCAGAGCCTTTGCTCTTGATATTTCTTGTGTCAGTATGCTCCTCACCTTTAAAAAACCACCAATTTTTAATATGTATCAAAGTTATGAACATTGGTTATTAGGAAAATGTGAATTAAAACCATGAGATAACTACTAAAACCAACTATAAGGGCTAAAATTAAAAAGACTGCAATAGCAAATTTTCCACTAAGACTGCTAGAACTCCCATAAATTGCTGGTATGTGTATATACTGGTAGAACCACTTTGAAAAACCATTTGGCATTTTTACATAAATTTAAGCATACCTTTGGATCCAACAGTTCTTCTGGGTATTTTCCCAAGAGAATTGAAAACATATGTCTACAAAAAGCCTTTTTCAAGAATGTTTATAGTAGATTTATTTATAATAATTATTATAATTTATTTATAACAATTGGGAACAACCCAAATGTCAGTCCCTAGGATGGATAATGGATTGAAAAGTTTTGGTATATTCATACAGTAGAATACTACTCAGTAATAAGACGGAAAGAACATATGCAAAATGACATGAAGGAATCTAACAAAAACACTCAGAGGGAGATGCTGGACACACTACAGTGTGATTCCATTTATATTAAGTTCTAGAATAGGCAAAGCTAATCTATGGTGAAAAAATTTAAAATATTGAACAACGGTTGCTTTCTTTTGGTTGTAGGAAGTACTTACTAGTGCTCAGCTGGGAAGGGGCGTAAGTGTTTCCTGAAGTGATGCAAGTGTTCAGTATCTAATAGAGGCTTGGGTTACACAAGTTTATCTATTTGGCAAAGTTGTATAGATAAGTATGTATTTCAGTCTATATAAATTTTACCTAAAAAATACAAAAGTTAACAATTAAGTTGGGTGCCAGGGAGCAGAGGGTATAGATGAAACAAGAATGGCAAAATGTTGATGGTTGCTGAAGTTGGGTAATGGGTACATAGGAGTTTATTATACTATTTTGTTTATTTTGTGTATGTTTAAAATTTTCCACATGAAAATAATTTTTTGTTTTGTTTTGGAAATCCAAAAGTTTATTCTTACCACTGGCTTAATAAATAAAACCATACCAGTATAATTCTTTTCCCTTGTGAACCACACCCTGATTCCACATCCCCTTCCCCCACCAACCACTATCCTGACCCCCTCTTCACTTTTAAACATTCTCCAAATATCGATCTAAAGGTCATTTCCTTGGGGGGTGTGGGGGGAGTCTTTCCTGACTCAAAACACTCACTAGTTTAAGTGCCACTGCTGTATGCTTTCATGGCTTTTATCATAATTGTGATTTATTTGCTTGATTACTTCATATCAATCTCTCCAGTAGACTTAAGTTTTCAGAGGGCAGGGTATTTCTATTCTTGTTGTCTTAGTGCCTAGCGTAATAAATTTATTGAATGGTTGTGTTGGTGTAGTTTTTTCTTTTTTAAATTAAAGATAACATAAAAATTGAAGAGCTTTTCTATTATTCCATACTTTGCTGGATCAGTATGTTAAAAAAAGTTACGAATGTGAGCAAATGCTTGATAGGTGGTAATTCTTTCTCATTTTATTGGCATCTGATAAAAAAAGGAGCAATAATACTGTGTACTTAGATTTCGAGCCATGTCCAAAAGGCCTGCCACTTGGTTCCCCAAATACTCTTGAGCTTTATTTTGTTGTATTTTCTGACTTGGAAGCATGTGAGTAAGTAAGACTCCTTTCCTATTTACAAAGATTATTCTTAAATACCTCTTCTCTAATGTGCTTTCACCTTTGCCTATTAGTTTGGTGTTTATCAGGGATGACAATCTTTAAGGGCTTTTTTTTTAATTTTTTATATTGTAGGTGTGTATTTTAGACTTTGATATGCTTCATTGACAAATGAAGGTATAAACTAATGAATAATAAAGATTGATAAAAATGTTTGGGAATAGTTACGCATTAAATGTAACATGTTATCGTTTTTTAAAAAACATGTTATCTTTAATGCAAATGTACATTAAAAGTATTGAAGGGGAGGGATTGTGTTTTGCTTTTTGCTATTTTGTAGTTCCATGGACTACTTCAGTAGTTTAACAAAATAGCTAAATTTCTGCTCTGATTTTTTTTTTTTTTTTTTTTAACTCTCGCTGCTTCTTGGGAGGCAGCATGTTGTATGGTTTGAGTGTTGACTCTAAATTAGAGTCAGAATACCAGGGTTTGAGTCCTGGTTTCACTATTTCCTAGCTGCATGTCTTTGACCAAGTGACTTAACAGTTCTGTGCCTCAGTTTCCTCATCATTAAAACAGAGATAATAATGGTATCTGACAGCATTGTGAAGATTGTGTGAGTAGTGTGTACAGTGCCTGATACATAGGAAATATTAGATATTTATTACTATTTGGGTTCTCTGGAGCCTAATAAATGCCTTTTTCTCTAAGGTTTTTTCTTTTTAATTGTCACAAAGTGCACATAATATGAAATTTACCATTTTCACCATTTTAAAGTGTACAGTTCAGTGGAATTAAGTACATTCATAGTGTTGTACAGCTGTTACCACTGTCCATTTCTAGAACTCTTCCATCATCCCAAACAGAAACTGCCCATTAAACAATACCTCTTCATCTCCCTCTCCCCACAGTCCCTGGTAACCTCTCTTTCTATCCTGACTATTCAGGGTACCACGTATAAGAGGAATCATAGTATTTGTCCTTTTATGACTGGCTTATTTCAGATGGCATAATGGTTTCAAGTTTCATTCATATTGTAGCATGCATTGTATAGCTATTGATTTTTATCTTCATTCTCTTGTGATTGGAGAAGACACTTCGTATGATATCAGTCTCTCTGAATTTTTTGAGAGTTGTTTTATGGCCTAACATCTGGTCTTCCCGGGAGAATGTTTCAGCAGCACTTGAGAAGAATGTGTATTCTGTTGCTTTTGGGTGGAGTGTTTTATAACTGTTACATCACTTCAGGTTGACGTGAAGAGACACGGGCATCCCAGAGGTTCTCTGAGACCCTTCATTTTCCTTTTTTTTCTTTCTGTTCATCAGACTGGTTAATCTTAGATGAGCTGTCTTCAGATTTGCTGATTATTTCTTTACCTACTCAGTTCTGCTATGGAACCCCTCTAGTGAGTTTTTCATTTCAGCTACTGTGTTTTTCAATTTTAGAATTTCTGTTTTTTTTTTCTTTTTTTTAAATTCTTTCGCTTTATTGATCTTCTCTATTTGGTGAGATACCATTATCAATCATACCTTTAGTTCATTGTCATGGTTTCTTTTTGTTTTTTGAACATATTGAAAATGGCTGATTTAAAGTCTATCTAGTAAGTCCATTGTCTGGGTTTCCTCAAAGATGGCTTTTATTGATTGCTTTTTTTGAACTATACTTTCATAAGAGATAGTGCTTGGAAGAAAGTAAGGGTGTAAGGCAGAGAGTACTGTGGATGTAAGGATTATAGTGAGATAAGTTTTATGATTTATTCTACAAATTCTAAATGTAGTCTCTTGATTTTATCTGAAACTCTTAAAATTGATCAACAATATGATTCTACCGTTCATGAAAACTGATGTTTTTCTGATATTTTGAAGTGGTTAAAATGCCTATTACTGGAACCAGTATTTTACTTATTGATACTTCTCTTTGATTGGCAATTACTTAGACAATGCTAAAAGTTAATTAGGAGCACATAATAGATATATAATTATACCAAGCATGAATAACATTTGAAAATCTAGTATTTAGGTACTCCTGAGGCACATTCTAATGCCCCAAAGCTTGTATTTTCAGTAACTTGATAATATATAAAGCTTTTGGGCATTCAGGGTACCTCAGGAGTGACCTTTCTATTAAAAAAAAAAAAAAGATCTGAATACTGTCTACCTTTTCTTATAACCCTTTAAAGTCTGTCCATTGCATGGAAAAAAGTTCAAATCCAAAAGCGCTTCAAGAACATTTCCTGCTTGGAACTAGAGGGTATTATACTAGGTGAAATAAGTTAATCAGAGAAAGACAATTATCATGATCTCACTGATATGTGGACTTTAATAAACAAAACAGAGGATCATAGGGAAAAGAGGAAAAAATAAAATAAGATGAAACCAGAGAGGGAGATAAACCATAAGAGACTCTTAGTCATAGGAAACAAACAGGGTTGCTGGAGGGGAGGGCGTGGAGGGATGGGGGTAACTGGGTGATGGACATTAAAGAAGGCATCTGATTTAATGAGCACTGGGTATTATATAAGACTGATGAATCACAGACCTTAACTCTGAAACCAATAATACATTATATGTTAATAAAAAAGAATATTTCCTACTAATTCCTTAGATGCATGATACATTCTAGCCTTACTAAGTTAATTAAAATTTTCCGCATTTACTGTGTGTTTTATGTACCTGTTTTTGTATATAAGCTATTCACTAAGCCTAAATATAGTTTCTTTATTTTGCCTCAAAAGTCTCCTCATTGAAGACTTTATCTTGTCTAAGCTCAATTAATTATATCCTTCATGCTGTTACATTTAGTAGTTAATATTATTGTAAGCTGCCTACAGTAATTTTTCTAGATGCTTATTTTATTCCTTAAATTCAGTTGCTTGAGGGCAGGGATTGTATATTAATTTTTGTAGTGTCTTTCATGTGTTGCTTAATGTAGTTGATCAATTAATGCTTATTGGGTAAATGAACATTTTTGTTTTTCATCTTGAGAATATTATAGGGGTTGTTCCTTAAGGTGTTAATATTACAAGATGGCACAGATTTCTACAAGATTGGCTCCATAGGAAAATAGAAAAGAATAATTAAATATAAGTAGTTCATCTAGGAACAGTTTTCTGAAGCTGGAACTAATATGTTATTAAATTACCTAGAGTGGAAAGTCAAATTTCTAGATGATTTTGTTTTAGTTGTTAAAGTAAATGGCATATAAGAGAACTTTTAAGTTAATATGGCAAAAACGGGAAAAATTGCAAAGTTAAGAGTCTCTGAGGTTTCTGATGTTTCATAGACTAACAAAAGGTTGCTTTATTAGCAGCATTAATGAACGAATTGCTTTATTGGCTTAGGCATACTGGTAGCTTTGTCGGTCCAAAGAGCTAAGAGTTCTTATTTCAATTCATGATTATGTTAGAGTAGTGAAGTGAAAGCCATTGACCTTCTCTTAAGCAGAAAATAGAAAGTTTTTACAAATAGATTAAAGCATTATAAGGAATGTGATGAAGAACTAACTTAGCAAGTCACTTAAAAATTTTGAGTTTTAAAAGTTTTTTCTGCATCAATTTTACAACAGTAGATTTTTTAAAATAGACTTAATTGATATTTAAAGTAGTAACTTTAATAGATTTTTTTGTAGAGGTAGGTCAAATGATTGAAAAAACTGTGAATTATTACAGTGGATAAACTTTTCAGGTCTCTAAATGGTGAAACATATTAAGAGCCATATGAGATACAGGTGGTATTAAATTTTATAGAAGGTGTAATGCCACATAGATGGCATACCTTCCAAGATATCTTTTATTTAAGTAAATGAAATTCATTTTGCTTATTAGGATTGTTTGGGAGTGCTGATTTGCTTCTATTAATTTACATCAGAGATTAAAGTAGGAAGAGTCATGGTGGGGGGCTGCTTCTAAATCAAAGTTCTTCAAAACAATAGTTTTAAACACCAGGAATTACAGAACTAAGTATTGTATAGGTGTATAGAACTAAGATTTGTATAACAACAGTTCATTTACAATTTTAAGTTTCTAAATTATGAGGTATTTAAAAATATAGAAAATAGGGGCACCTGAGTGGCTCAGTTGGTTAAGCAGCTGCCTTCGGCTCAGGTCATGATCCCAGAGTCCTGGGATTGAGCCCCGTGTCGGACTCCCTGCTCAGTGGGGATCCTGCTTCTCCCTCTCCCTCTGCCTGCTCTGTGCTGTCAAATAAATAAATAAAATCTTAAAAAAAAAAAAAAAAATATATATATATATATATATATATAGGGGCGCCTGGGTGGCTCAGTTGTTAAGTGTCTGCCTTCGGCTCAGGTCATGATCCCAGGATCCTGGGATCGAGCCCCGCATTGAGCTCCCTGCTCGGCGGGAAGCCTGCTTCTCCCTCTCCCACTCCCCCTGCTTGTATTCCCTCTCTTGCTGTCTCTCTCTCTCTCTCTGTCAAATAAATAAATAAAATCTTTAAAAAAAATAAAAAAATATGTATATAAAATACAAGCAGGAATTTATAATGCTCATGTATTCAAACTGCCAAAATTGACAGATATTCACATTTTGCTATAATTGTTTCAGAACTTTTTAAATAAAAACATAGTTGAAAATTACTAATCTCATTCTTTTGTCTTTCTTGTAAGGTAATTACTACTCTGAAGTTATGCATTGATTATGCATGCATTTGTGTAAAAATATTAGTAGTGTTGATTTAGTTTTAAAATGTCAACATTAACACACTGCTTTTTTTCACAGTGTTCATATCAAGATTATCCATTTTGATGTATGTATGTACTTAAAGTTTGCTTATTTTAACTTCTGTATTATTAGTTTGTTCAATTATTTGTGATGTTAAACTAGATTATTTGGTTTAGCTAGTGCTGCCAGATTTCTCCATTGTAAAGATACCTTTTTCTCTTTGGTAAATAATCCCTGCCTGGAGGCTGAATAAACATTGTTTCTTAACAACCTTTCACCCAATGATTTTAACATTCATTGTTGATTTTTGCTTGCAAAATGATGATTTTTTTAGTTCTGTTCTTCCCACATTTATTAGCTGGCATTCTTCTGTAAGGGTTTCTCCTCTCCTTTTTACATTATCACTGTGGGCTCATGGATTCTTCTTTTATTCAGTGAATTAAAATTCATTATTGTTATATTTCTTTTGAAGGTTCAGATTGTTAAAATTTAGCCATGGGAACTCATTCAGTTTTGTTTTTGTGTGTCTCTGTGACATGTCCCATCATTTTTAGAGCACTTATTTGCTTTCTGGCACAACAAAATGTTCCATTCTTACCTTTATGTTTTCCCTACCACAGACCTGGAAATGACTATTTCTCCTCGGACCGTTGTTCCTCTTAGTGGCTATTTACAAGCTACGTCGTGGGCACTGGATATGTTCTGTATTACTGTGTATGATTGTTTTTAGGGACTCTCTTCATTCGACAGAACAAGTGGGGTTTAAAAAACCACTAATATTTGTAATTCCAATCTAATACCATGGGGTTTTTCTTTTGTTTCATATTTGGATGTCTCTTCTCCCACTGTGAGGATCCTAACAATAACATCAATATACATTTATTCATTTGTTCTGTCCTACAATATATACACGACGTAATATTGAAATTGCCGTAACAATACTACTGCCAACTGTAAGCCCAATAAGTAAAGCTTAAGATTTCTATGCAGGTTTTTGTTCATATAGTATATCCCAGTGAAGTTATATAGTCAGGGTACTATGCTCGTAAGTTATTTTAATTGTTTTTTATGTCATCTTGATAAATACTTGGTTCATTTTTTTTGGTTTGTATTCAGTTTTAGCCCCCATTGTTGATTTAATTTTATTTATTGTTTTGAGTATAGTAAAACAGTAACAAGGTTAAAAGTCCCAACTACATAAAAAGGCTTTCTCAGAGGTCTTTCTTCTCAATCATTTGTTTCCATTTTCACTCATTTTGTAGCTAATCAATTTCATTAGTTTCTGGTTTATCCTTTTGTTTCCTTTTATAAAAATAAGTCTGATTTTTGTGTGTATACATTTATGTTTATATATTATTCATATTCTTTTTTATACAAACAGAAAGATACTATATGTGCATATTCTTTATGAATGAATTTGAGCATTAGCTTATTGAGTTCTAGGAAGACATTTGCTGGGTGTTTTTATTTGAATAATGTTATTACTCATTAACTTGGGGAAATCAACATCTTTATGATAATAAGTCACCTTTGCAAGAGAATAGGGGATGTCTGTTCAAGTTTACTTTTGTATGGTTCAGAAGTGTTTTAAAGTTTTCCTTATAGAGGTTTTATACATTTAAGTTTGTTCCTAAATATTTTTATCTTTTTTGTTGCTTTTGTAAATACTGTTTTCTCTTCAGTCAAATAAGCAATTTGAGTTTTTTTCCTTTTACTGGAGAGTTAAACTTATTTACATATCTTGATATGATGTGTGTTTTTCTAATTGGTGTGCTGTATTTACTGCTGTTTTATTCCTCTCACACTTGGGCTGTTTCTCTATTTGAGAATTATTTTCTTAATCAAGGAAGGTTGGTATTTTTGTTTTAATGGCTCACTAAGCAATGGACTTAGACTGTAGGTAATTGGTTTGTCTATGTTAAATGAATATCCTTTGACATTCACTTATTACCTGTTTAACATCAATGAGCTGATTCTTCTCTGTGTTTTTTTTAATCTCCCTTTATTTCACATTTTAAAAATTACATTATAATTTGTGAGAGAATATAATATTTAAATACCATTCTTCTGTCCTTATCCATACCTTTGTGTTAGTAATATATTTAAATTTTTTTTCTTCCAAGTTTTTATTTAAATTCTAGTTAGTTAACATATAGTGTAGTACTGGTTTCGGGAGTAGAATTTAGTGATTCATCACTTACTTATATAGCACCCAGTGTTAATCACAAGTGCCCTCTTTAATACCCATCACCTATTTAGCCCATCTCCTCCCCCCTCCCCTCCAGCAACCCTGTTTGTTCTCTATAGTTGTCTTTTATGTTTTGCCTCCCTCTCTGTTTTTCTCATAATATATCTAAAATTAAATGTATTCAATATTTATCCCATTGTTTAGTAAAGTTTTTGCCTAAGTTTCCTCTTTTTTGGATGGGATGAAATTCATTTTTTTGTAGATTGCTTATAATGGGCTATGCATAATATATTCCCTGAGTTCTTGCATGTTTAAATCTGTTTCTTTAATAGCCTTGATAAAAAAAGGACCCCTGACTGGATATGAAATCCTTGGTTTACACTTTGCTTCCTTGGATTTCTTTCTGTTCTTTTTTCTTTTTAAGATTTATTTATTTGTTAGAGAGAGAGGGAGCGTGCGCACATGCTAGAGCACGAGTTGGGAGGGAGGAGCAGAGGGAGAGAATCCCAAGCGGACTCCCTGCTGAGCTTGGAGCCCCATGCTGTGCTGGATCTCACCACACTGAGTTCAGGACCTGGGCCAAAATCAAGAGTCAGACCTTCAACCAACTGAGCATCCAGGTGCCCCTGCTTCCTTGGATTTCTTGATAAAGGTGCTACAATGTTGACTCACTTTGAATGTTGTTATTTAGAAATCTGATGCCAAGCTTACTTTCTGTCTTTTCTAAGAGGCTTTTTAGTATTTCTGTCTGAAGGCCCAAAAGATTTTTTTTTTCCTATTTACTAATTAAAGTTTTACTAGGGTGTGTTTTAGAGTTTATTATTCTGGAACAGTTTTTATAAGTATACAGTAGATTTTTCTGGGTCAAAATTCATGTATCTCATACTTCTTCCTGGCCGTGACAACATACATATGTACATTTGTTTTTGTTTTTGGAAATACTTTTTAAATTATAGTTTTAAATATTAGTTCCTTTATTTTGCTTTTGTTCTTCAAAGTTATCAATTATGCATGTTATAGCTTCTTTACAGATCTTGGTTTTTTTTCTTTGATCATTTTTCCCTTTATTGACTGCTTGTTCCTTATTTTCCCTTATGGTTTTATTTGAATCCAGTCTTTGTATTACTTATGTAAAAAATGATTTGACTTTTCTTTCTTTCTTTTTCTTTTTTTTTTTTTTGTATCCTCCCAAATAGGGTCAATTCTTATTTCATATCTTGCTGTGTTTTGTCCATTTCTATTCTGGGTTTTTGAGTTTTGTTTATACACACACACACACACGCACACACACACACTATACACACACAGAGATACACATATATACACATTATAGATAATTACTTTATCTTGGAGTATTAGTTTTTAGTCTTGTGAATTTTTTGTGGTGAGAATTTTCATTAGACGTCTTTGGACTTGGAATTTGTGTTCTTATAGTAGCTTTTTTTTTATTAGTTTGTCTATTAGTTCTGTTCATTTCTTGGCTCAGCATTACCAGTTGTATGTATACAGGGATGAAGGAGTCCGTGGCTGATAATATTTCTTCTTCAAGAGCTCTCCCTTTTGTTGGTATAGTGAAGTGTAATTTCTTTAATTTATAGGTTTGTTTGTTTGTTTTTGGTCTAGAAGGGGGAAGGGGTTGGTAGATTGTATATTTTTTGAGATTCTTTTTTGTAGAGCAGCCCTTCCTTTCTCTTCTTCAGTAGCGAGCGACCTGATCTACCCTGAGACACCTTTTCTTCGTACTTTCCTGTGTACTGTCAGACTTTCACTTTCTGGAGATTATTTTATGAGTTCCACCTACTCCAGGCTCCAGTTTCCTTCTGTTTTCTATGCAGTCTGCTTGATTCTTCAGAATTTGTTTTGCTAAAATTTTATCCCCTTCCACAACTTATGTCTAACTTGGACTCTGTATTCGTCTGCTAGTTAAACTGATGGTGTGGTTGATGGGTGTTTTTATTTGTTCTCTGGGTTGATGCCTTTTTAAAAAATTTTTTTCCGAAGGGTATATGGAGAGATTGGATTTACATGGGGCTGCTGTTGTCCTCTGGGAACCTGGAATATAGTCATTTGACTTTTAACTTTGTTGTACCCCTTTTAATACAGAAATTTAAAGTTTTGATGACAGATATATCAACTTTCTTTTATGGTTATTGTTTCTTAGTTAAAATAACATTTTCTGTCTTCATATCTTGTGAGGTTATTCTTTATTTTTTTAATTTTTTTATTGTTATGTTAATCCCCATACATTACATCATTAGTTTTAGATATAGTGTTCCATGATTCATTGTTTGTGCATAACACCCAGTGCTCCATGCAGAACGTGCCCTCCTCAATACCCATCACCAGGCTAACCCATCCTCCCACCCCCCTCCCCTCTAGAACCCTCAGTTTGTTTTTCAGAGTCCATCGTCTCTCATGGTTCTTCTCCCCCTCCGATTTCCCCCCCTTCATTCTTCCCCTCCTGCTACATTCTTCTTCTTCTTTTTTTCTTTCTTAACATATATTGCATTATTTGTTTCAGAGGTACAGATCTGAGATTCAACAGTCTTGCACAATTCACAGCGCTTACCAGAACACATACCCTCCCCAGTGTCCATCACCCAGTCACCCCATCCCTCCCACCCCACCCTCCACTCCAGCAACCCTCAGTTTGTTTCCTGAGATTAAGAATTCCTCATATCAGTGAGGTCATATGATACATGTCTTTCTCTGTTTGACTTATTTCGCTCAGCATAATACCCTCCAGTTCCATCCACGTCGTTGCAAATGGCAAGATCTCATTCCTTTTGATGGCTGCATAATATTCCATTGTATATATATACCACATCTTCTTTATCCATTCTTGTGAGGTTATTCTGTATGGTCTTTCGAAAGTTTTAGTTTTGATTTTCATGTATTGATAAAACATAACACCTAGAAAGTTTTATCTGGACTAGATTAATTTTACCTTACTTTTTAAGTGGATGATTAATTATCCCTGAATCATTCATTAAATAATCTTTTTTCTCACTTATTGTAATGCTACCTTTGTTATGTATCAAATTTCTATATATACACAGATTTGAATTTGGGCTCTGTGTTCTGTTTCATTGGCCTCTTGACCTTATACTGCAGTTTTCACCAATATAGATATATAGTAAGTCTTCATAACTGGTTGGTAAGCTTCCTTTCTTTTTATCCTAAAATTTTGTGCTAATGTTAGTCCCATATAAACTTTGAGAGAATTATTTGGTCTTGTTTTTAGCTGTGAACCAAAGCAATAGCAACAGTTATTTGTACTTACTAAAACAAGGGATTAACCTTTTATCGCCTACTGTGTGCATGTATTATCTTATTTAATCTTAAGCAGTTCTAACATGTGGGTATTACTCTGTTTTACTTTGAAGAAATTGAAACTTAGAAAAGTTAAATACGGCACCTTGGTGGCTCAGTTGGTTAAGCAACTGCCTTCGGCTTGGGTCATGATCCCGGGGTCCTAGGACTGAGTCCCACATTGGGCTTCCCTTGCTCTGCAGGGAGCCTGCTTCCCCCTCTCCCTCTGCCCGCCAGTTTCCCTGCTTGTGCTCTCTCTCTGTCAAATAAATAAATAAAATCTTAAAAAAAAAAAAAGTTAAATAATTTTATTAAATAAATATTGAGTGCCTACTATATGTACTACTCCCATGTGCTAGAGCTGGAGTGATAAATAAAACTGGTACTAGGGTGCCTTGGTGGCTCAGTTGCTTAAGCAACTGCCTTTGGCTCAGGTTATGATGCCGGGGTCCTGGGATCAAGTCCCGCATCTGCCACTCCCCCTGCTTGTGCTCTCTCTCTCTCTCTCTGTCAAATATATAAATAAAATCTTAAAAAAAAAACAACACTGATACTAATATAAAGATTTTTTTCTAATATAAAGATTTTTAAAAAGATGTAATGATCCTTGATAGTTATAAGATATAGAATTGCTTGGTTATTTTGTTTGTTACATGTGTTTTAAATGGTTAAGAAACATATTAACTAGAATTTGCAAGATAGACAAAAGGTTCAAAATCACCTGCATAATTGATTCTCCCTTCTACAAAAATATTTTAATTCATATCTACTTTCTTTATAGTTTCTTGGCATATAATTTTTGTTACTACAGTTTTCAATCATGAATACGTGACACATGATAGTTCTTTATATACCTAACGAAATCTTATGTAGTTGGGTGTGCCGTATTGTAAAGCAGATCTTTCTAAGATACCACATGACTGCGTTTTAGTAAATAGTTTATTAAAAGTGAACCTTTTTGGATGGGTCTTAGTGATATTGCATGGTGGAAGGCATCTATATTAAGGTAATGTTTATTTATGTAGCCTTGTTTAGAGAAAAATGATCTCTTTCTAACTTTGCTCTGAATTCATATGTGATAGCCTACTGTGGGGCTGGGGAGTTTCCACTGATAACATAATATGTCCTACTTTAGATCTCATCTACTCTAAGGAGAAGAGTTAAAGGAAGATGATGATAAGCTTGGAGTACATATACAGATTTCTCTTTTGTAAAAAAAATTCGTTTATACTTGGAAGCTTGATTATATAATTTGGGTTATTTGCTGTAATAAATGCTTATTTGCAGTGCCTTTTGAAAAGAGGTAGGCAAGACCTGAATGTTAATTGAATATTTTCCACATGGAAGTAATTGAGGATAGGAGATGTGGGAGTGGCGACTCAGAACTCTTTGAATACAGGGATGTCCAGCCGAGTTTTGTTTTTTCTGGCCATATTTTCAAGTATTTACATTTGGAAAACTTTCCAGTCACCTAATAGGGTTATTCAGTTGGAAAGTTTGGAATATGCTATATATTTTCTTAAATACATAAACTTATGCCAAGGTTATGTATATTAGTGTATATTATTTCTTCTCAGTGCTAGATAGTTTGTTAGAATCAGGTTTTGGCACCAGAGAAAATCTATGTTTCCAGATTTTACTCATTTGTAAAGATTATTCTTAAAATAGAAGACAGGGATCTTGATATTTAAAACTTTTGTAAAATGGCTGTTAAAGATGAATTAAATGATAGGTTTAAGAGATCATTGCTACAATTCATTCAGTTATGAACGGAAATTACATAATTGTTTAATAGTTATCACAAATGTCCATTGTGGTCATATTTAATATTTATATTTAAAGGAAGACCAAAGACTACTTTTAGTTCCTAGTTTAAAAGCTATTATTTTGACAAATTTTGTTAAAAGTATTAGAAATACATATATATAACACATCTATATATGTTTGTATATATTTACTTCACGTCATAATGAACTTGTATTTTCTGTCATTATGAACTTAACATTAAAGAAAAAATGCACCTTATGACCTAGTATCATTTGATTTTACTTCTCACCTTACTCTTAATTGTTTCTTTAATTTCAAAAGGAATTTGTGTGGTCCTACTTTTATACCCGATTTAAATAGGAAATTTAGATATTTGGCTGTTCAAAGTATTTGTCCATCAGGGTATATATTACTGTCTATTTTGTTTATATTGCCTTGTTCTTGATTTTGTAAGGTCTTGCTTTTTATGTATACTTCTTTAGTTGGTGGTGTGGTCTAGTCTGGTCTGGCCTATGTGTAGGGAGTGTGGTGTACCCATAGGATAAACACTTTGTCAGAGCATCACTTTTACTTAAAGAGTTGGAGAAGAGAAACATTGAGCTAACTGTACTTATCATGGTGAGCACTGAGTAATGTATAGAATTGTTGGATCACTATGTTGTACTACTGAAGCTAATATAACACTCTATGTCAGCTATACTTCAATAATAAAAATAAAAAAGACTATTCTGAATCCCGAAGGAAAAAAAAAAGAAATGTTAAGCAATTTAACTGTTAGGTAATCAGAAGATTATTTATATAATAGAATGAATTCACAAATAATACAAAGTTGAATGCAAAATGTGTGTTAATTTTTAACGTAAGACAAGCATTCCAAGTATTTTGGCTTTCATGTAGATAGACTATTTCAGTCCGTACTCTGCATTGTCATAGGTTAGATGGAACCGAGGATAGGGTGAGATGAGAGAATTATATGTTGCTTACTTTTTCCTTTGGTGGTATTTTGCTAGGGACACTAAACTGGACTGTTGCGAGAAGTATTGATTTAAGGTATTTACCCTTGACTCTTCAGGTGACTTTGGATGCCTTCTTGGTGTCTAGGATACCTTCCTAGGAAATTAATTTGACAGAATCTGCTTATCATGTACAAGGCCTCTTTATGGGTTGGTAGTTTAATACCTAAAGGCTTCCTGATGATATACCTCATGACAACTTTGTCTTCTTTTCTCTAGATCTATAGAATTTTGATCTTGGGTATTGGTTTCAGTCTTTTTGGTGTTTTGTTGTCATTATTGTTTTATTTGTTAACTATATTCTCATTTTCTTTCTTTACATTTAGTTGGGCTTTATATTTTTCTTTGCATAAATCTGTGTCCTGAGGAAATTTGCATCAGAGCATTTAATAATTAAATTAGCTATTGTGAGTGGATTTATTTTATATAAATAGTGTGCCACAAGTAAATTGTATTGCAGTTGATTTCCTTTTTATGGGTCAAGTAAATGAAGAGACCTACTGTTTTTTAGAATGAAAAGCCCAAAATTGTAAAATACAGACTTTTTCAAAGTTTTATCCATCAAACTAATGCAGTTCCATCAAAATCACAACTTATTTTTTCTCTTTGAAGAGTGGGGGAAACTTGACAACTTGATTCTCAAGTATATAGAGTATATGAATGAGAATATCCAATAGAAGTTTTAAAAATAAAAATCTGACAGGTCTTTTATGATATATATACTATATACAATATATAGTATTGTATTATATACTATAATACTACAGCTGTACTATAAAGCTGTAGTAATGAAAACATTGATAGTGATACAGGAAGAGCCAGAAAGAGTCCAAATAAATGAAAAATAGGAAAATTGTACACACACACACACACACACACAAAGCACAAAGTTGTTTTTTTTTTTTAAAAACATATTGAAATGTGATGAACCATATATTTGAAAAGGAAAACAGATTTGAGTCCATTAAAATGGAACAGACTTCTTTAAGAAAAGATATTATAACAAGATCAGGCCAGTATAGTAGAAAATATTTGCAATTTGTAGCAAAGTTTTAACAAACATAACAAAGAGCTTCTAAATTTAACAAAACCTAGAAAATGAGTTATGAATAAGGGGAAATAATTCAAAGAATATACATGAATAGTTTTATGAAAGTATGCATAAAGATATATATATACACAAATGTGTTAATTACAGTATTATTTGTAGTAGCAAAATGTTAGAAACAGTCTGAATGTCCACCAGTAGGGAAATGGCTATATAAATTCATTTTGAATATTAATAGATTGACTAAAAAGATTAAAATCTGTGTCATGATATAGCAAAATCTCAAAGACATATTATTAATATATAAAATGATTCACATAGTATGATCTTACTTAGTAGAACTATATTGTTTATGGTAATCTTGAAACTGTTCCAAATATCTTATAGGCAAGTCATTTTAGTTGACCTATTAATATTATTAGGAACCATAAATTTAACATTAAGGGAATATAGACAGATATAGTCACTAAAAATCTTTCACTGTCAATTAAACAGAGATATTAATATGAATCCATGATTATACACATATATTGCCCCCTCCTATCAGAAGGGCTTAGAAGCATCAGCAATAGCAGTAGCAATAATTACACTTAACATTGATAACATGGTCAGGGTGCCTGGGTGGCTCAGTTGGTTAAGCAACTGCCTTCGGCTCAGGTCATGATCCTGGAGTCCTGGGATCGAGTTCCGCATCGGGCTCCCTGCTCAGCGGGGAGTCTGCTTCTCCCTCTGACCCTCCCCCCTCTCATGCTCTCTCTATCTCATTCTCTCTCTCAAATAAATAAATAAAATCTTTAAAAAAAAAAAAAAACATTGATAACATGGTCTCTAAATATTGTTCCTACTGAAAAGGATCCAAGGCTTCTGTGAAAAATTGCAGATTCTAGTTCTTGGGTAGAGAAAACACACAGCCAGAAAACAGAAAAGTGCTTTAAAAGCTGTTGGATCACATCAACAGAACCCCAAATCACAGGAGTTCCCTACTGGCCAAATCTGGAACTATCTGAGCATTGGTGAAAGGATGCTTGTAAATAATGATAAAATCTTAAATTGAAAAAATAATTTATGAGTCTAGAGTGATAAGAGGGATAAGGGAAAAGGGAACCCTTCTTTAGAGAAGAAAGAAGTTAACACATTTTTAAGTAGTGTTAGAACTAGAAAATTATCTTACTGAAAACCCCAGTGAAACAATTTAGGACAGACACATTAGTGAGTGCCAAAACATTTGGGGAAGGACTGCTGGAAACAGGATATATACCTAATATCAAGTTGTTATCCCATATATCACTTACTGTTATAAAGGGGAAAATGTGCCTTTATAAACAGGAAGATCTGTAAGTCGCCACTTGAACCAAGTGGTTCAAACAGAGGATATGTTTCTTGCTGTGATCTATAATACTTACAACCTTCGGAGTCTTCTTGCCTAGTATGTTTATTCTGTATCCAGTCAGGTTCCCATATCCCATGAATTGTCACAATCTTTTATTAGTTGTAGGAGCTTTTCTGTAGCCTTTGTCTACGTTTTCTATGTAGATAGTCATGCATACAAATAAAGACCGTTTTCATTTCTTAATTTCCAGTTTGTATGTCTTTATTCTTACTTTTTTCCTAACTGCACTTGCTAGGACTTCCAGTAACGATGCTGAGTAGAACAAACGTCTTTGCCTTGTTCCTGGTCTTTTATTAGTTGTTTATTGTTAAATATAGAATTAGCTGTAGGTTTATTTAAATGGCTTTTAGTTGTTGAAGGAAATTCCCTTTTATTCCTACTCTGCTTTATTTTTTTGTTATTTTTAATGAAAAATGGATGCTGGATTTTGTCTAGTGCCTCTTTAGCTATTGAAATGATCATGTGGTTTTTCTTCATTAATGTAATATAATTCCTTGTTTGATTTTCAAATATTGAACCAGCTTTGTAGTCTTGCCATAAACCCTACTTGCTTATGAGCTTTTATTCATTTTTATATTGCTGGGTTGAGTTTGCTTATTTTGTTGAGGATTTTTGTATCCTCATGAAGGATGTTGTTTCTGCTATTTTGTTGAGGATTTTTGTATCCTTCGTGAAAGATGTTGTTTCTGCTATTTTCTTTTCTTTTTTTTTCTTTTTTTAAAGATTTTATTTATTTATTTGACAGAGAGAGAGCGAGAGAGGGAACACAAGCAGGGGGAGTGGGAGAGGGAGAAGCAGGCTTCCTGCCGAGCAGGGAGCCCGATGTGGGACTCGATCCCAGGACCCTGGGATCATGACCTGAGCCGAAGGCAGACGCTTAACGACTGAGCCACCCAGGCGCCCTCTGCTATTTTCTTAAAATATCTTTGTCTTGCTTTGGTATTTTGAGTTGGGAAGTATTGCCTCCTCTTCTATTTTCTAGAGTAAATTGTGTTTAATTGACATTGTTTTTCCTACATGTTTTGTAGTATTTGTTATGAAACCATCAGAGCATGTGATTTTTGGCAGAATTTTAACTACAAATTTGTTTTCTTTAATATATACTAGAAAATTCAGGTTACTTTAATAAGTTTTGGCAGTTTTTCTCTTTCAGAATGAAATGATCCATTTCATCTTAGTTGCTGAATTTGTAGACATTAATTTGTATTCCTTAGTTATTTTAAGTATTTTGTAATTATTCTTTTTGTGTCTTTTTGTGTCTAAAGTCTATAGTGAGATCCCTGCTTTCAATCCTTGTTTTGGTAATTTATATTATCTTTCTCCTTTTTTCCCTTGATTAGTCTTGATAGAGGTTTATTAATTTTATTGGACTTTTAAAAGAACCAGCTTTTGTATCCATTTTTCTCTATTTTTCTGTTTTCAATTCCATTGATATCCATTCATTTCTGCTCTTTATTATTGCCTTCCTACTGCTTGCTTTGAGTTTATCTTGCTCTTCTATGTCCATTTTCTTAAGGTGGAATCTTATCAATTTAAAACTTTTCTTCTTTTTCATTTCTAATATAGGCATTTAATGCTACAAATTTCCTTCTAAGCACTACACTGATTGCGTCATACTAATTTTGATATGTTGTATTTTTATTTTATTTTGAAGCACAAGCTTCATAAGAAGTACATTGTAAAAATTGGCAATTTAGAGGAACTGTGAGGAATTTAGAAATACTTCTAAGGTTTGTGGGAATGTTGAAGAAAATGGTTGGGGCTTAACTTTATAAAGGTGTATTTGTGTAGTGAAAAGGATTATAAAAATGCAGATAAATTGTATCAAAACTTACTTTTTTTTTTCTTTTTTAAGATTTTATTTATTTATTTGACAGAGAGGGACACAGCGAGAGAGGGAACACGAGCAGGGGGAGCAAGAGAGGGAGAAGCAGGCTTCCCGCTGAGTAGGGAGCCCGATGTGGGGGCTCCATCCCAGGACCCTGGGATCATGACCTGAGCTGAAGGCAGACGCTTAATGACTGAGCCACCCAGGTGCCCCGAAACTTACATTTTGTAGTGTTGTAACAGGTGGGGCAAATGAGATATTTCAAAGGTACCATGAATTTACTTTTAGATTTGTTGGTAGTGTCTATGATAATGTCATCAAAATGTTGAGGGATTCCTTTCAAACTCTGAGGTATTATATAAGTGTTGATTTGCAGTTTTGAAGCAATCAGGCAAGATGCTTGAGAGGATAAATACTGAGTGCTGCGCCTTCTTTGTTCAGGAAATAGAAATGCAACATGAGATTTTTAAAGTACAAATTTACATCTTTCGTAAAAAATGTGATGGTGTGAAGGTTTTTGAAGACATTTAAAGGCTATCTAGGATTCACTTCTGTATAAGATGGAGATAGGACTATTGATTTGCACTGGGCTGATTTGTGAAATATTGTACTTAGGCTAAATAGAATGGATGATGGGTAATTTGAGAAATGATTTCTAATGCTTTGTTCCAGGTAATTCAAGATCTGATATCTAACTGCTTACAACTCTTGACTAGCTGCGATCCTGCTTTTTTTATATTTGATACTAGTCTAGCTCCAGCTTTTCCACCTACAAAATTAAAATAGAAAACAAAAAATAACAGTATACTAGGGAAATATATCATTAGCACTATTTAAAGATGCTAGATTTTCAAATGTGAATATTTACATGGTTATAGTTCATGAGAAATCTTTATTAAATTTATTGCTGAGTGAACAGTGTGCAGTCACTGAATTCATCCTGCATCTTTTATTTTAGGGGAAGACTGTTCTGCTTACATCCTTATCATCCTCTCCGGGATCTTTTGTATTACCAGAAATCATGGAAGTTAGGTAATTTTTCTAATAAACCCATGTCTAGTTTCTGCAGGTTCTTTAGATGTTAGATGGGATCTGTTGGTTCTTAAGTTTCAAGGTGAACCATATCTGTGATCCTCACCCTTCTCCTGGTATTTATCTTGTTTTGCTGAGATGTGTGACCTCTGGAGAGATCTTCCTTATATTCACTAAGTTGATCTTTCTTTTTTTAGGAAGATAAAGCAAACTTCTCTTGAGGGAAGGTTTTTTTCCCCTCTTCTAGTTCTAAGGTGCCTCTCAAATTAACAGTTTTGTTCCTATCAAAAGTTTCTCAAAGTGGGTCTTACATTATTCTTGGTGAGTAACCTGGTGAATACCATTTAGAAAGCTAAATACCTGAATTAGAAGAAGCAGGTGTCTGGCTTGGGGGCCGGGTGAATGGTTAGACTGATTAAAAAAATCAGTTTTGTGAAAGGGTTGCTTGTGCATCTTATGTCTCAGAACTGCACCTGAGTGGCCAGCTACCTTCTTGTAGAAACCTGATGATAATTTCTGGCTGATTGGAGGTTTGGAGGAGTCTACCAGGCCAGGCTCTTAAGGATAGAATAACACAAGACTGAGGAAGGTTATTGTAAGGTTTTGATGAGTTGTGTAAAGTTAAGTTTGTCCAAAGGAAGCTCTGCCTCTGGGAATTGTTCAGGGAACTGAACTTTCGGAGCTTATAGCATTCTGTTCCTCTGAACATTGTCTTAAAGACTCATACAACAAAAAAATCAACTCAAGACAAATAGGTTGTTGTTGTGACTGATAAGGTGGGTTTCCATCAAGATAAAAGTTTTCAAATTTGATCAAATAATGATATTTAAAGAGGAATAGAAGTTGGTTAGATGAAATCATAGTTATTACGTAAATACAGTGGAAAAGTGGATGAGTGATAGGACTGTTTGTATTTTGAATAAGGAAGGTACCATTGTAAATATCAACCTAAAAATTTTTTAGCTCTGTAGGATTACTTATTTGCAAGGCTTTTCTTCAAAACGTTATTGGCTTTAAAATTTTTTAAAGTTATTTATTTATGTATTTATTTATTTATTTATTTATTTTTTTTTAAAGATTTTATTTATTTATTTGAGAGAGAATGAGAGAGAGCACATGAGAGAGGGGAGGGTCAGAGGGAGAAGCAGGCTCCCTGCCGAGCAGGGAGCCCGATGCGGGACTCGATCCAGGGACTCCAGGATCATGACCTGAGCCAAAGGCAGTCGCTTAACCAACTGAGCCACCCAGGCGCCCTAAAAGTTATTTATTAAAAAAATTTAAAAATAACTCCACATTTTATTTTTTATTTTAATTAATTTATTTTCTTTAAGTAAGCTCTATGTCCAACATGGGGCTTGAACTTACAACCCCCAAGATCAAGAGTTGCATGGTCTACCAACTGAGCCAGCTGGTGCCCCCCAAATTTTTTATTTTTAATTGAAGTACAGCTGACATATTAGTTTCAGGTGTACAAGATCGCGATTTGACAATTATATACGTTATGAAGTGTTTGCCATGATAAGTGTAGTTACCATCTTTTACCATACAAAGTCATTACAGTCTTATTGACTATATTCCCTCTGCTGTACTTTTCATCTCTTTGACTTATTTTGTAACTGGAAGTATATACCTCTTAATCCACTTTATCTGTTTCACTTCCCTCCCTCCCATCCCCTGGCAACCACCAGTTTGTTCTCTGTACGTATGAGTCTGTTTGTGTTTTGTTGGTTCATTTGTTTTGTTTTTTAGATTCCACATAAAAGTGGGATCATATGGCATATATCTTTCTCTGTCTGACTTATTTTAGAGAGCATAATACCTTCTAGGTTCATTCATGTTGTTGCAAATAGCAAGGTTTTATTCTTTTTTATGGCTGAGTAATATTCCTGTGTGTGTGTGTGTGTTTGTGTGTGTGTGTGTGTGTGTACCCAATATCTTCTTTATCCATTCATCTTTCCATGGACACTTAGGTTGCTTCCATATCTTGACTATTGTAAGTAATGCTGCAATAAACATAGAGGTGTACGTATCTTTTGAATTAGTGTTTTTTGTTTTTGTTGAGTATATACCCAGAGGTGGAATTGCTGGATCATATGTTAGTTGTATTTTTAACTTTCTGAGGAACCTTCACAATGTTTTCCATAGTGGTTGCATCAGTTTACATTGCCGCCAACAGTGCACCAAGGTTTCCTTTTCTCCATATCCTTGTGAACACTTGTTTTTTCTAGTCTGTTTGATAATTGCTTGCCATTCTCACTGGTGTGAGGTGATATCTCATTGTCACTTTGATTTGCATTTCCCTGAGGATGAATGATACTGAGCACCTTTTCATGTGTGTGTTGGCCATCTGTATGTCGTCTTTGGAAAAATGTCTATTTGGGTCTTCTGCCCAGTTGTTGTTGTTGTTATTATTATTATTATTAGAGGAGAGAGGGCCAGAGGGAGAGGGAAGAAGGATTTTAAACAGGCTCCATACCCAGTGCTTGAGCCTGACGTGGGGCTTGATATCAGAACCCTGAGATCACGACCTGAGCTGAAATCAAGAGTTGGATGCTTAACCCACTGAGCCACCCAGGTGCCCCCTCTGACCATTTTTAAAATTGGATTATTAGTTGTTTGGTATTTAGTTATATGAGTTCTTTGTATATTTTGGGTATTAACCCTGTATCTGATATGTCATCTGCAAATATCTTTTCCCATTCAGTAGGTTGCCTTTTCATTTTGTTTATGGTTTCTTTCACTGCAAAAGCTTTTTAGTTTGATATAGTTCTAATTGTTTATTTTTGCTTTTGTTCCATTGCCTGGGAGACATACACAAAAAAATATTGCTTAGGCCAATGTCTAAGAGTTTACTGCCTATGTTTTCTTTTAGGAATTTTATGGTTTTAGATCTTACATTTAAGTTTTTAATCCATTTTGAATTTATTTTTGTGTATGGTGTAAGAAAGTGGTCCAGTTTTATTCTTTTGCATGTAGCTGTCCAGTTTTCTCAACACCATTTAATGAAGAGACTGTCTTTTCCCCACTGTATATTCTTGCCTCCTTTGTCAAAAGTCTTAAGATTTTCTAAGCAACTGGGCCAAGTAGTTTGCCTTAACATTTTTATGAATGCTTGGCTTGATCATCTGATTGCTTTTGAAATCAATTTCTGAGTTAGCTATTAATACTTTTAATATGTGTACAAAATTACACATTTGTAAACCTAACTTGAGCCTGTGTAGAACAGACATTAGCAAGATTTTATGTAAAATTTTCTCTAGTATTAATAGACAATTATAAGGAATTCTTTGCTGTTAAAATTTATATTTACATTGAAACTATTCTCAAAACTTATTAATACAAAATGGCCAGGCATATTTATCTATATAGAGTCAGTAGAAATAAATTGAAATATACTGTTAGGAAATTCAGATTTTTAAATTAGTACATATCATCAGTATGATGACCTGAAGTTATTTTACTGTGAAGTAATTTTTCATTTGTTTTTTAAAAATAAACTTTTAAGGGGCACCTGGGTGGCTCAGTTGGTTATGTGTCTCACTCTTGGTTTCATCTCAGGTCATGATTTAGGGTTGTGAGATTGAGCCCTGAGTCGGGCTGCACGCTGGGCATGGAACCTGCTTAAGATTCTCTCTCTCCTTCTGCCCCTGCCCCCGACTCATGTGCATGTGCTATCTCTAAATAAATCTTAAAAAAATTAAAAACTTTTAAAATAATTGAAGTATAATTTACATACAGAAAATTATAGATTAACTTTTCTATATTGATAAACTTACAAAGTGAACATACCTTTGTAGTTGCAACATAGATCAGTATATCAACTTATCTGAAGCTGCCCTGTGTCCTGTCCCAATCAAATAACCCCTTCACCCAAAGTTAACTACTATTCTGACTTTGTGATCAGAGATTAGTTTGTCTTGTTTTTGAATTTATTAAATTAAAAAAATATATATATATATACACACACACCCACACCTGGCTTCTTTCAAACAGCATTATGTTTGTGAGATGTATCTTGTTTTGTGTATGACATTTTCACTGAGGTTTAGGATTTCATGAATATGTATATGCTACGTTTATTTCCCCCCTTTGCCAGTGGACGGTTTGGGTTATATAGAGTTTTGGGCTCTTTAGATAAAGCTGCTGTGATAAACTTTGTGTATAGCTTTTTGTGCACATATGTACACATTCTATTGCTTGTGTACCCAGGTATGGTATTACTTAGTCATTGGCTATGGGTATTTTCACCTTTTGTAGATACTTCCAAATAGTTTTCCATACTGGTAATACTAATTTACATATCTCCCGGCAGTCACTCACACTTGGTATTGTCTGGTTTTTAGATAAATCTTACTCATTTTGGTTGGTAATAGTTTCTTATTGCATTATCTATGTTTTTCTGATAGTGATATTGAGTACCTTTTCAATATGCTTATTGGGTTTTAAAATTATTTTTTTGTGAAGTTTTGTTTGGCCTTTAGCCTGTTTTAAAAATTGGGTTGTCTTGTTCTTGGTGACTTATTTTTCTAAAATAATATTTTGTTCATGAGTCCTTTGTTGGATATGGGCATTGTGAATATTTTCTGCTGCTCTGTAGCTTGCATTTTCACTTTTTTAAGAACATAACTTTTAAATTTTAATGAAGTCCCATTTGTTGATCTTCATGTCTTGTTTAAGAAATTTTTGCCTATCTGAAAGTCATGACGATATTTTTCTGTCATCTCATAGAAGAAGCTTTATTGTTTTAACCTTCATTTTTAAGTCTCTAATACACTTTTTCTTCTTCCTTTTTCAATGGCCTATGGATGGATAAATTTGATGGATTTTAACAGTAGTAGTGATAGAAAATCTTTTGGGTGTGGCTTACTATAAGAAAACATTTGTATTTTATTTTGTATGTAGTATTGTAAATTCTGGTATGATACCATTTTCTGTTAGTAAGATACATGATTTGTATTCTGGTAATTCTTTAAAAGGAATTTAAGAACACTTTTCTTTACTCTAAAAGAGACAGTCTAAGTTTATGTTATATATACACATATATTTTAAAGATTTTATTTATTTGAGAGAGAGAGCAAGAACATGAGCATGAGCAGGGGTGTGTGGGAGGGGCAGAGGGAGAGGGGCAATCAGATTCCCCATCAAGCATGGAGCTGACACAAGGCTCGATTTCAGGACCCCCGGATCATGACCTGAGCTGAAGGCAGACGCTTAACCGACTGAGCTAGTTTTATGTAATATTACGTCTTGTTTTTTTTTTTTTTTTTTTTTTTTTAAGTAGGCTCCACACTCAGTGTGGGGCTTGAACTTAAAACTCTGAGATCAAGAGTATATGACATTCTCTACCAACTGAGCCAGCCAAGTGCCCCAGTTTTGTTTCGTTTTTGAAGAGTCATAGTACCATGCCTTAAAGACATTGGATTGTGCAAAGGCAGCTGCTATATCTCTAAGTAGGCAACTTAATTTCTATAAGGCTTGTTTTTTTAATCTGTAAAATGGGGAGTAAATGAGGTAATTAAAAGTGTGTTTCAGTTTTTTCAAGTCCTGAACAATGTGCCTGGCAAACAATAAAAGCTCTATAATATTTAGTGCTTTTTTTCTTGCATTTTGAACTTTGTTTTGAAGGTTATTTTGACTTGACACTTGACTGAAAGGGTATATACTATATTATAAAATTATTTACAACTTACTTTTGTAAATAGTAAAATTAGTTTATACATTTCCTTTTATTATGGGTAAAATATTTTAACTTTTTTCTATTAACATTAGGTTGATTTTATTTTATTTTTTTATTGAGAGAGAGAGAATGAGAGAGAGGCGTCCCAACATTAGGTGGATTTTAAAATGCTCCTTACTTTAATTTAAAAAAATAGAATGAAGGGATCCTGGGTGGCTCAGTCAGTTAAGCATCTGCCTTTGGTTCAGGTCATGATCCCAGGGTCCTGGGATCGAGTCCTGCATTGGCCTTCTTGCTCAGTGAGGAGCCTGCTTCTCCCTTTGCCTGCCGCTCTCTTTCTCTCTCTCTCTGACAAATAAATCTTTAAAAAAAAAATAGAATGAATACTTTGTAAAGAATTTTTCTACCTCAGTGACTAGTACTTTAACTCTATAGTTAGATTGTCTAGGTGCTACTTACAAGGTGGTAACTACAGATACTAGAATGTAGTATATGACATTGTATGTTAATGGTCAGGAAGAATTTAACATATGAGTGCTTCTCTGAGACAGTGTTAGTTTGCTGTTGTCTTGGTCTATAATTTTAAAATCTGATTTGTTATAGAGCTCATTCTTTGTAGTCTAGTAAACTCTGCCAATCTAATAAACTCTGCCAATATCTTGATAATTCATTAGCTTTTCTATATATTACATATAAAATTTAAATTGTTTATAAGATTAAGAAAAAATGTTTTATATTTATCATGTGCCAAAGTTTCAGCATATGATTTGTGTTTAAGTGTTGTAAAAAAACCCAAATTATTCTCATATAAATTGGATTCTTGGGTAGATTTTACAGAGTAGGGGTAACTTCTGAAGTGGAAAAACTATTCCTCGTTCTTCTTCTTTTTCTTCTTCTTCCTCTTCCCCTTGCTTTTCCTCTTCCTCTTCTTTTTTTTCTTATTTAGGGAGTTTCAACCAGCAGGGGGACTTTTAAAAGGCTGTTAAGTATTAGGTAAGTACATATTCTCGGTGTTAAATGTTTTACATGTTACTTAAGTTTGCATGTATGTTACCTGAATGTCGTTTACAATAGCCAGTGTAAATTATAAATATAATTCATATTTCTTTTAATTTTTACCTGGTACTGGAATTTCTTTATATTTATTCTGATCCCCTTCTGAGTCTTTGTACACACTGTATTTAGAAAATTCTTTGAGTGTGCAATCTAAATATTAAAAGACTTCAAATAAAGTAGTAGTCTTACTGAGCAGGAATGCTAATACTTTGGTGAATGAAACAGGATTATCCTCATGTAAGATTTTTGTAGCAGTTTTCTCTTAGCTGTTGATAGTAGTACAGATTTCTTTAGCCATCCATTACTTGACTCCTCCTTAACATTAGGTCCTGTTTACCCCAGTAAGTCAACATGAAGACCAGTACTCTGGTAAGGCCCTAAGCTATTTCCTATTTGTGTTCCTCCAGTTTCTTTGTAATAACAAAATATGAAGAATTTCGTAAACATATGCTTTCACTAGGTAAAGCTTTTACTTTTTTATTTTGACTGAAAGTAGATAGTTAATCCTAGAATGTGTTTTACTTTACATTGCATTTTAGACTCTGGTGACTGTATAGATTAATAGTTAATAGTGATAGATTTCAAAATTATTAAATATACTTCAGCAATGTGAGGCATTGGTTTATCAGGTGTCTTCGTTTAATTGTTTTAATGTAGTTAGTGAAATATTATTAAGAATGAATACATTTATTTGATTAGCTAATGGAAGTTTCCTAGATACATGAAGAAATATTTAATAATAAACATTGATTTCTTTTATTATGCTTTTTGATGTGTTTGAAAGAATAAATATTTAACCAAATGATGTTTCTAAAATTCTGTAATAATCACAGTTGATGCTTAAATATTGAACAGTTATAACTATTCAGCTTACTGTATATTTATAATAAATGTAACATTTTAAGGAGCAAATGATGTTAAAAAATCTCAAACAAATTTTACTACCTAAAAATGTGGTAACTGATTTCTGGAGATATATTAAGTAGAAAAAATTAACATAATATTTTTTTCCCCATTGATGCATATATTTGAGTTAGTTTGAGGGAGGCAGTCATCTTTGCATTGTATATACTTACATCATATATTTCATTTTTGCAAATTAATTTTAGTAACTGCTTTATTGGAATGCACTTTACATATCAGAAAATTCATCCCTAAGTGTACAATTTAATGGTTTTTAGTATATTCAGAGATGTACAACTGTCACTACCATCTAATTTTAGGACACTTCCATCCACCATTTTATCCATTAGCAGTCACTCCCTAATTCCCTTTAAACACCCTTCCCTGCCCCACCGCCTGCTCTGCCTCCAAGCAACCACCAGTATATTTTCAGTTTCTATGGGTTTGCCTATTCTGGGCATTTCATATAAATGGAAGCATATACTGTTTGTCATTTTGTGTCTGGATGCTTTCACGTAATGTAATATTTTCAAGGTTCACCCATGTTGTAGTGTGTGTCATTCATTTTTATGGAAAAAACATGCCATTGTATACCACATTTTGTGTATCCATTCATCAGTTGATGAGTTGTATCTACTTTTTGGCTATTAGGAATGCTTCTGCAGTGAACATTTTTGTATAAGTTTTTGTGTGGATGTGTGTTTTTCTTTTAGATAAATGCTTAGAGAGATGGAATTGCAGGGTAATGTGATACCTCTCTGTTTAACTCTGAGGAACTGTCAAAGTGGCTGCACTATTTTATAATCCCACCAACAGGATATGAGGGTTCCAGATTTTCCACATCTTCACAGACTCTTGTTATTGTTAGGCTTTTCTGTGTTTTAGCTATCCTAATGAGTGTGAAATGGTATTTCATTGTGGTTTTGATTTTCATTTCTATACTGACTGATGATGAGCATTATTTCATGTGCTTATTGACCATTTACATATGTTGTTTGGAGAAATGTCTGTTCAAATCTTTTGCCCATTTCTTAATTGGGTTGTCTTTTTATTGTTGAATTGTAAGCATTCTTTATATATTCTGAAGACTATTCCCTTATGAGATACATGACTTGTAACTACTTTCTCCCATTCTGTGGATTGTCTATTCACTTTATTTCTGGTGTCTTTTGAAGCAAAAAAGTTCTTAATTTTGATGACATTCAGTCATCTGTTTTTTGTTGTTGTTGTTGCTTGTGCTTTTAGTGTCATATTGCAAATGTATTTTTTAAAAAGATTTTAGTTATTAGAGAGAGAGAGAGAGAGCACAAGCAGGGTAAAGGGCAGAGGAAGAAGCAGACTCTGTGCTGAGCAGGGAGCCTGATGTGGGGCTCTATCCCAGGACTCCAGGATCATGACCTGAGCTGAAGGTAGACGCTTAACCTACTGAGCCACCCAGGCACCCCGCAAATGTATTTTTAAATAAATATTCATTGATAGTGCAAATCTGTGACAAAGTTTTAATTATCGTAGGACTGTGAAGTAATGGCATTTCTTGTGTTTGACAGCCAAAGCCCAAAGGAAGCAATTATCTTTGTATTTGTGCTTCAATTCCTTAGCTAATTGTTTTAAACAAAATGTTATATTTTGATCCCATGGGTTACCATGAAAATGTTAGCTGTGTGTGATAAATTCATTGATATTAGTCTTGTGAATTCATGTTTAGTTTTTTGGATTGGGTACTACTTTAGTTTATCATGGCAGTTAATGTGTGTTTGATGTCAGACCTTAATAAACCATTGCCTTTTAGGCTAACACTATTATCCGAGTTCTTTTTATCTTTTCTCTGAAGAGAGAATAGATTTTGAGAATCTTACTGGTTTTAGTCTTGTGCAGGATATTTGTTGGCAGTAATATTTTGATGTATTTGTAAACTTACATGTGGAATATGTATAGTTTACCTCTGCTTTAGTTAGGTATGTATCTTCTTGATTTTTATGGAACAATTTTAGTTTCTTATTTTTTATCATTGTGTGGCTTCTATCAATTGAAGGCATATTTCAGAATGAATTGTTCTATACTGTTGTCTAATGTAGGTTTATAGAGAAATGGCATATGACAATGGGATATCACCATTCTAAGTAACCTTGGTCTTCTGTGTGAGGGCAAGGGATTGTAATATACTATAGTAAATATATTTTTATTAAGGAAATTTACTTTTGTTTGTATCATTCGTATTATCTAATACTATTCTGTATTAACTTCAAATAATCTGAAGTCTATTTTTATGAAATTTTATAGAGCTAAGGTTATTGATACTCATCTTTTTAGTTGATTTTAAATCATGGTATCCATTGGTTAACAATCAAGTGTCCATAGGAAAGGTAATATTGTTCTTCAGTTTGGTATTTTTATAGTTTCTGTTATACCATCCATGGACATTTTGCAATGGAAAAGGAAATAAAAACTGACATATCTCATTCATGATGGTGTTACATTTTCTGTTGTAATAAAAAATGAAAAGATTTAGTTGAGAGTTACTTCCTTCTATGGTATATGTTGCATGTGGTAATTAAGAGGATTTTGATAACCTATTTATGGCTGAGTTAAGGTAAAATGGTTTTTGTGAACTATATTTTCCTTCTCTTGTTCTATATGCTTACTAACATAATAAATATATTCACTGAGTATTTATATTTGAAATGTGGGTTTAATATTAATTGACACCTTTTTCTTACAAGAGTAAGAAGGATTACCCTTTAGTTAAACCACTAATTTGTCACTAAAGTCAGTAGGAGCTGCTTTATACTATAGGTAGCAGATTCTCAGCCCATGTCTTCGAGTTTGCTATTCTGCTGATGTGATTCATAATATACCTTGGCCAGGGTTGCATGGATAGAACAATTAAACTATTCTTTATCAGAAGGGTCTTTCACTACTTACTAATCTTACTGAGGAAAGCTCAGATGGACTTGGATTATTCTAAATGTCACATTATTTTTGTACAAATGTCCGAAAACCATTACACAGTAGTAGTTGACTCCCTTTTCTCCCAGTACAATTTATATAGTAACATTATACAAGGAAGTTTTCCTAAAAGCTTTTTCCTTCAGAACTTACCTCTTTTTTAATGAAAAACTTGATCCAGAGTAACCCACCTTTAATCTAATCGTCGTCTCAATTTTATTCTTATGAATACTCAAGGTTTCCATTCTCCTAATCTTTCTTCACAAATTTCCCAGTCTATTAATTGAAATAATTACAACGGTTCATTTGTTTTGTTCCCTGTTCATGGACTACCTAGATTTGCTAGAGTTCTACCCTATTACTGTCTTTAGAGTTTTCTAGTATAAATCAACACTTTTCCCTTAGCTTTAGCCTCAGTGCTTCCTGGTAATCCTTATCTCATTTTGATCTTCTGTTTCATTTTACATATTAGTTATTTGGAACCTTTCCACTGTCCTCAAAAGACCAGTCCTATTTCTATTTTCCTCATTCTTTTCTCATTTCATATTTTATACTTTCCTTAGTCTGTCTTTACTCAAAGAACACGATGTTTTCATTTATTTCAAAGGCTAACATCTATATTCTTAATCTTATCCCTTCTTCCTTTCACTTGAACCTTGCTGTTTTCTGTTATTCTTATTATGCTCCATGCTGGGTTCTCTGTCTTATCATACTTACTTTTACTCTTTCCCTATCCTTCCCATTATCACTGAGCTTGTTTGATTTATATTGACTCTAGTCCAGTTTATCAATTCTTTTTCAACTACCTTCTGCAGTTTGACTGTTGTTTCTACTAACGTTCTGTTTCCTTGAGTGAAAGTAAACTTCTTTTCTTACCTAACCAGGTAGACAGACATTAGTTAGGCTGATGTTAAAATGCTTTATATTGGAGTGCCTGGGTGGCTCAGTCAGTTAAGCATCTGTCTGCCTTCGGCTCAGGTCATGATCCCAGGGTCCTGGGATAGAGCGCCGAATCATCAAGTTCACTGCTCAGTGGGGAGCCTGCTTCTCCCTCTCCTCTCCACTTGTGCTCTCTGTTGCTATCTCTGTCTCTGTCTCTCTCAAATATATGAATAAATAAAATCTTTAAAAAAAAATGCTTCATATTATCCCCAAGGTAAGACAGTTCCAGTTGCTAAATCTGTGTGTTTTCATTTCTCATCCTGTCCTACTCTTTTTCAGCATTTGGTATTTTCCTTCTTCTTAACATTCACTTCTCCCTTGTCTTCTGTAATACTGTACTTTATGGTTTTTCTGTGATGTCTCCGACTACATGTTTGTTTGTTTGTTTGTTTGTTATTGCTCTTTTCTTTTATATACCTCTTAAGCATAAACTGGGTTGAAGCTTTGCTCCTCCTCATTACATATCCTTGTAGGAGATGGTCTCTGTTTTTATTATATAAATTATCACAGATTTGTGATGCCTCACAAATGCCATGTATTTCTTCATTACCTATTTTACCTCAGTTATTATGTCCTCAGCACCCCAAAATTATTACTTATGCTGAAAAATTTGCCTTGAAAATGTTTGAGGGGCGCCTGGGTGGCTCAGTCATTAAGTGTCTGCCTTTGGCTCAGGTCATGATCCCAGGGCCCTGGGATCGAGCCCCGCTTCGGGCTCCCTGCTCGGCGGGAAGCCTGCTTCTCCCTCTCCCACTCCCCCTGCTGGTGTTCCCTCTCTTGCTGTCTCTCTCTCTGTCAAATAAATAAATAAAATCTTAAAAAAAAAATGTTTGATATCTGGTTGGAACTTAGTAAATGCTTTTTGAATTAGTGAATGAACTCATTATCTGACTGTCCGAGTCTGTTCATTTGTTCTTTTTTATATAATGATTTTAACAATTCACTTATTCTCATGTCACAAAGCCTATAACATCTTTGACCAATTCTTGTCTACACTTGTAAACATTAATTATTATATTTTGGTCCTAAGCTTAACTAATGAGGCAGATGATATTCTGATTTGTAGATGGTAGAAATAGGGATCACAGAGATTGTGATTTACTTATAGTTTCATAGATAGTGGTGGAGTTGAAAATTAAAATTAGGTTTCTGATTACATGTTTCCTGGTTTTCACAGAAAACATTGTTTCTAATGATAAAAGCAGTATGATAGATAAGAAATCACTGTCAGTGTACTATGTGAGTTAAGGGAGAAAACACTAGAAGAAAGTAGGAGTACTTTAAATTCTTATGTGGTGAGATGAAGGTCCTAATTTGGAGGGAGGAAAGAAAATCAAGGATGTTAGAAGTTTTTCACTAAACATTAATAGAATTTTGAGTTTCTGACATCTGGTAATGATGCAGTCAGGCCAGTGAAGTAGTTGAGTGAATCATCCTTCAGATAACAGTTATAAAATCTGGGTAAAATATTGAAAGAAAAACTTCCAGCTGTTTGAAAGCAGCAGAAAATGACCAAAATGAGGCAGAAGCCAGATAAACCTGCAACTGTGATGTGTAGCTTTCTTGGCTTTGGGTGCATCCCAGCCTCCTGCCGTTCAGTGGCATAGGACAGAAATTAGGCCTAGCCAAGCTATATACTGAGAATATACTGAGGGAAATTCTAGAAGCAAGAGAACCATTGAAGAGGTAAACAAAAACTGATGGAATTTTTCACTAGTCCACTGGCATTGCAAGCAGTTCTAAAGGAAGTTCATTAGTCTGAAGGGAAATGGCACCAGATTACAAGTGCCATCTACTGTAAGGAATCAACATTAAAAAAAGGGTAACTATAACAACTATATACACTTTTATTAATTTAAAAAATTACCTAGGATTAAAGCAAAAACTATGTATTGTTCAGTTTTAAATGTATATGAAAATAATAGCACAAAGTTGAGGTATTTCTGGCTTAATTTATATTTCTCTGATGTTAATATTGAGCATCTTTTTGTGTGTTGGCAATTTGAGAGTCTTCTTTGGTGAAGTATCTGATCTCACAATTTTGAGAATAGACCTATCATACAATATTTAGTATAACATGTCATAATAAGACATTATGACAAATTGACATTAATATTTAGTATTCTAGCTTATGAACATGGTTTATCTTTCATTTAGATTATCTTTTAATTGCTCTCAGTAATGTATGGCAGTTTTTTTTTTTTTAAGGTGATAAGAAATACTGAACTCTATACTAAATAAGCAATAATTCCTCATTTTCTCCCTCTCCCAGGTCCTGGTAATATCTAATCAACTTTCTGCCTATATGAATTTGCCTATGATAGACATTTCATATAAGTGGAATCATCCAGTATTTGTCTCATGTCTGGCTTTTCACTTGGCATAAAGTTTTCAAAGTTCATCTATGTTGTAGCATGCATTAGAATTTCATTTCTTTTTATGGCTGGATAATATTCCATTCCATTTTGTTTATTTATTCATCTGCTTGTGGATACTTGGGTTGTTTACCCCTTTTGGCTTTTGTGACTAATGCTGCAGTGGACATTGGTGTACACGTATCTGAGTCCTCTTTTCCGTTCTCTTGGGTATGTACCTAGAAATGGAATAGCTGGGTCATGTGGTATAATTCTATGTTTAGCTTTTTGAGAAACTGCCAGACTTTTCCACAGTTGGCTTCACCATTGTGTTTTACTACCACCAATTTACAGGGGTTTCAGTTTCTCCATATCCTCACCAGTGCTTATTTCCTGTTTATAGTACCTTTTTGGGTTAGATTTCTTAGGATTTTCTACATAAACAATCATATGAACAGAGACAGTTTTACCTCTTTTTTGATCTTTTTGTTTTTCTTTCTCTTACCTTTTTATGTTAGATTTCTGCAGTATAATTATGAGTATAAATAAATGAGAGCAGACATTCTTGCCATGTTCCCAGACTTAGGGAGAATATATTTATTTCACTCTTAAATCTGTTGTTAGCCATAGGACTTTCATAGATACCCTTTATCTGGTTGAAGAAGTTCTTTACTCAGTGGTTTTATTTGTCTGTTTTTAATCATTTATGGTATTTGATTTTGTCCCTGGATGCTCTACATTTACTGCCATGATCATTTAGTTTTTTTCTTTTAAGCTATTACTGTGAATTAACACTAAGTATTTTTCATGTTAACTCTACATTCTTAGGAAAACTCCGCTTTGTTAGGACATATTATTTTTATATATTACTGGATTTGATTTGCTAAACTTTTTGTCAAAGCTGAAAGTGTCCTCTTTTCCTCTGTTTTGTATAATACTGGCCAATGTTTGTATGCCAGACTTAAAGTTTATATAAAACTTGGCATATGGTTTTCTTAAATATTTGATAGAATTCACTAGTGAAAATTTTCTTGAAAGAAGGTTTTGGATTTGCTAATTCAATTTTTTCCTTTGGTAGTATTGTTATTTTGTATTTTTCACAATACTTTTCTATTTCATTAAAAAAAATCCTGTTATTGCCTACTATGAAATTGGATAGCCTGGTTTTTTAAAAGTTTAAATCTTTAAATATATCACTTATTTAAGTCTTTTCTGCATTGGATCATTCTTTTAAGACCTTTAGTAATAGGAAGGCCAATCTAGGTCACCATTCAGTTTTTGAGACAACTGGTATGATTAGAACTTAAATTTTGATGTTGGGCAGGTTCAAATCCTACTTCTGTTACATACTCTTCTCATTGTGAATTTAGGAATATTCTGATTATATTCTCTGTACTTAGAGATCCATTTCTAATATTCTGTTAAGCTTCCTGAAATTTGTTGGTAATGGTCTCCCCCCCCTTAATATTATGTAAGATTTGAATTCCTGGAACACAATTCTATTTGGTAATAGTGGGTAATTCTTTTAATTTTGCCACTTTTTCTCTTATTCATTTATGTGATTATTGCCAGGCAAATGTCTGAAAAGACGTTTTAACACAGATTTGAAGGTTTTGTTAAGTATAATTAGCAGGTAACTTTATTGGTTCTGGCAAAAATAAGCTGAATTGGGAATATATTTCACTTAATTTGGGTGTACTGGTATATATTTAGATAGAGATCAATCGTTACCATGTATAGTTAAATCATTGCTAGCCATCCCACTGTAGGAATGTGTTCTAGTAATGTCTAGTGTCTCTAGGCATCATGACAGGAATGTGTAAGACTAGAGGGAGTATTACACTGTGAATGTGGATGGAAAATTTCCAATATATCTTTTAGAAATTTCTTATTCAACTACTTAATCTTTATGTATCAGGATTTTCTTGATATAGTGTAACCAAAACAATATAGAAATAAGTTGCTGAAACTGATAAAAACTCAATGATTACATGTTTTTATACTTATTAGATAGCCTTTTTTTGCTTTATTAATTTTCTTTATGTAAGTAAATATAACTCAGGAAATCTATAACTCATAAAAATTTTACACTAATAATATTGTTCATATGTTTTAAATATTGTAAGATTTCATTTGGAAAGGGTCCAATTAGGGGAAAATTGCTGAAAATCTCTCTTAAATAGTATAAAGTAATAGTATAAAGTAAACATTTTCTGTTTGTTTAGTATTGTTACTTGCCATGGATGACTGGCTACTTTAACTCAGTAAGTGTAGTACTTCTTTATTTATATAGTAATATATAATTATATATAGTATAACCTCAGACTTTGCTCCTGAGGGTTTCTGACTTCTCTGAACCCATTTGTTATAGAAATCAGCAATTCTAGCTCCAAAGTGATTAAAAACCTTATGATAAAATATAAATTCCATAGAATATGTTTTGGAAAGGAAAACAATTTAAAATGTTTTTTGATATAACTATTTTAATAATATATACTTTCTTTTTAAAAGGTAGCATATTATGACCATAGTTTTATTTTGGGATGATTTAGGGTTTCCAGTTTGAATCTCAGTTATTATTAAGTCATTCCATTAGAGAGAGATTATAGTTTAACTCATCCCTGACTTTTAGAAATAGGTCAGCATCCTAGGCCATTTTCCTCCAAGATTCCCTTCTTTCTCATACCCCATAATACCTGTTAAAACCACTATTATCCTCCATTTTATAAACAGGGAAGAAGGTTCTGCCGTTCTCCACCCATACCTATTATTATCCACAAACAGAAGATATTATTAGGGATGTATAAAGCATTACTTTCTATAGTGTGTAGTATAAAGAAAATTGGTGTATTTATTGTAGTATTGGCTATACGTTTTAAAACTATAGTTCCTGCCCTGCCCCTCCACCTGGTTTGCTTCCAAAGCACTGCTTTATGACTATAAGGGCAGTCTGCTTTTGATATAACTCCCCATTGATCACCAGGGTTGATTGACTAAATTGCTATCTATAAAAAGAATCTTGGGAATGACTATTGGGTTTGCTCTTTGCATGATTTTGGCTACTCTTGTAGTTAATTTGCTAGGATACTGTAGTACTGTACTTGCTCTAAAGAGATGGAGTAATGACACCATCTTGCTTATTAGGCAGAAACTAGTATAAAATTAGGCTTTTTGTTTTACTATAGAGTCAGCTTAATTGGAAAAAGTAGAAGTGCTAATGGTTTTGAAAATAGGTTGATTCTGAAGTGTCCCTCTGGCTTGACTATTTTTCTTACAGCATTAGTGGTAGATTGAATGCTCTTTTTTTTTTTTTTTTAAAGATTTTATTTATTTATTTGACAGAGAGAGAGATAGCGAGAGCAGGAACACAAGCAGGGGGAGTGGGAGAGGGAGAAGCAGGCTTCCTGCTGAGCAGGGAGCCCGATGTGGGACTCGATCCCAGGACCCTGGGATCATGACCTGAGCGGAAGGCAGACGCTTAACAACTGAGCCACCCAGGCGCCTGATTGAATGCTCTTTTACCTAGTGAAGTTATGTTGTAATCTGAACTGGCTTTCCATTTTGGCTAGTAATTTAGGGAGAATACTACTTTTCAAGACAGAATTCCTCACTTCTCTTTTGGGACCATTTCACTGCACCTTGGAGTAAATATGCAGAGAGGAAGTAACTAGACTCTAATTTCTATAAGTTTAGATCACACCAGTTGGGGAATTTTTAATTGTGGTTTTCTAGCTATGTTAAGGCTGTATTGGTTTTGCTTTCAGCTAAGCTACAAAATGGGCAAGATTGAATTGCTCATCTATCTCTCAACACATGCTGAAACATTTTTGTGATACACAGAAGCTGACATCACAAACTGAACATAGCTAGGTGGTCCCCTAATTACCCCTCCCTCCTTTCCTTTCCTTTCCTTTCCTTTGCTTTCCTTTCCTTTCCTTTCCCTCCCCTCCCCTCCCCTCCCCTTCCCTTCCCTCCCCTCCCCTTTCTTTCTTTCTTCCTTCCTTTTTCTTTCTTTCTTTCTTTCTTTCTTTCTTTCTTTCTTTCTTTCTTTCTTTCTTTTTCTTTCTCTCTTTCTCTCTTTCTTTCTTTTCTCCCCCTCTCCCCCTCTTCTTCGTTTTTACATGATGAGTGCTTTTCCTCAGTTATAAGCAAGTTAATTCTTAATGGAGCTGGTTTGCAAAGAGATGGGACTATGGAAGCAAGTCAACGTGAGATTATTATGCTGCCATTTTTAAATGAGCAAATGGATGTTTATGAGATGATGGCTTGCTTAAGATAATATTGCCTACTGAGAATTGTCTGACCTAGAGCCCAGATGTGTTGTTTTCCTAATAGTGTCTCTGTGCTATGTTGGATCATGTACATCTGGATCATTCTTTTTAGTTGACTAAGTTGATACATTTCTTTTACCTTTTGAAAGTTAAAAATGTCCGAAGGCGAGTCAATAATTTATTAGATACTCTTTTAGAAGGTGAAAGTAAATGTGCCTTACCACTAGTAAAGTTTATTTTTGACCATTGTATCACTCTTCTTAGAAAGTTTATTTTAAACATCAAATTTTAAAAGTTTCTTGAGTTTTCTCTGTATCTCTCTCCCTCTCTCCATCTCTCCCTCTCTCCCTCTCTCTCTCTCCCTCTCTCTCTTTTTCAATGGGGTTGGGGGTGACTGGAGTGGTAGAGAAATCCATTGGAAACTGAGTACCACTACCCTTTTCCTTTACCTTCTAACCAGGAAACATCATAGACTATATATACTTATTCTTAAGATACCATGATTACTCAAGTCTTTTTGAAGTTTCCCTTTGAATAAATGGATATGTAAAAGTAATTTGCTGTAAAATCTTTATTTCTGGATTTTCCTTTAAAAAAACTTCTTGAGGGGCACCTGGGTGGCTCAGTCGTTAAGCATCTGCCTTCGGCTCAGGTCGTGATCCCGGGGTCCTGGGATCGAGCCCCGCATCGGGCTCCCTGCTCCGCGGGAAGCCTGCTTCTCCCTCTCTCACCTCCCTTGCTTGTGTTCCCTCTCTCACTGTGTCTCTCTCTGTCAAATAAATAAATAAAATCTTTAAAAAAAAAAAAAAAAACTTCTTGAAAACATATTTTTACACTTATTATTTTGAACTGAAATGGTTATTAAAAACACATATGTTGGTTTTATTTAGATATACTTTTTATTGAAGAAAATTATTTAGAAAGTGGCAGTGCATTGTTAGAATAATTGAATGGGTTGCTTTGGTTAATGGTTATTTATTAGTGTGCTACAACTTAAACATATCTGTGCATTCAGTCTTTATCCTGTTTTTCCACATCTTTTTCTTAGGTTCTAGGACTTTTTGTTTGTTTGTCGGAAAGAGGTTATCTAAAATGGTTATCATTACTATATTTTTAACCATTGTAAACTTGAAAATCAGGGCTTAAAGTTAAAACAAAATTTAGTGCTGCTTAAGTGTAGAATTCTTAATTGTATAGTTCCCTCTTCTGTCTTTTCAGAGCTATTGCACCATATTAAATTTTTCAGATTAATTTCAACAAATGTTCAAAAATTACCAGTAGACTTAAATTGCTGTTTGATTCTCTGGAGTTTGAAGGACTCCTGTGTCTGCTACCTGTATCTCGTATTTATGTTGGGGTTGGAATTTGGAATGGGCATTATGAGAAGTTATTTGTGGGAAGTAGGAGAGATTGGGTTACAAAGTAAGTGACACAGTGAAGAAGCATACAGACAATTTCAGAATACAGGACAGCTAATGTGGTTTCTCCACGTCAGTGGCATGAAAAAGAGGGACATGGGGAGTTACTATCAAGTAAAAGAGATATAAGAAACATAACAGCCACATACAAAGAGTGGTTCTTGTTTGGATTCTTTTTTTTTTTTTTTAAGATTTTTATTTATTTATTTATTTGAAAGAGAGAGAGAGAGAGAGAGAGAGAGAGAATGAGCTGGGGGAGGGGCAGAGGGAGAAACAGACTCCCTGTTGAGTAGGGAGCCCAACGAGGGGCTTGATCCCAGGACCCTGGGATCATGACCTGAGCCAAAGTCAGACACTTAACTGACTGAGCCCACCCAGGCGCCCCTGGGTTCTTTTTAGATCACATTACCTAGAAAAGACATTTTTGAGATGATACTGGAAATTTAAATAATGACTGTTATTAGTTAATACTATGGAAACTGTTAATTTGATGAGTGTGATGTAGTGATTTTGTGATTATATAAAGCAATGGATAAATTATTTAAATATATATGATGTGGGTGGGTGGGAGAGGGAGTGACATTATGTCTAGGATTTACTTTAAAATACCTCAAAGGGGGGCACCTGGGTGGCTCAGTCATTAAGCGTCTGCCTTCGGCTCAGGTCATGATCTCAGGGTCCTGGGATCAAGCCCCGCATCGGGCTCCCTGCTCGGTGGGGAGCCTGCTTCTCCCTCTCCCACTCCCCCTGCTTGTGTTCCCTCTCTCGCTGTGTCTCTCTCTGTCAAATAAATAAAATCTTAAAAAAAAAAAAAACCTCAAAAAAAAGACAAAGACAGCAATATTGGTAATATCTTGAATAATTGTTGCATATGGGTGATGAGTAGATATATAGGAATTCATTAGGCTTTTTTCTCTACTTTTATATATAATTGAAAATTTTCATTAAAACAGTTCAGTTTTTGTGTCCACTGACCACATATTTTTGTTGCCACTATTCCTCTCCCAACATTTAGAAAATATTCTTAAATCCTTAAAAAATTTATATATATATTTTTAAATTTATTTATTTGACAGAGAGATAGCACAAGTAGGCAGAGTGGCAGGCAGAGGGAAAGGGAGAAGCAGGCTCTCTGCTGAGCAGGGAGCCCGATGGGGGGCTCGATCCCAGGACCCTGGGATCATGACCTGAGCCAAAGGCAGCCACCCAACCGACTGAGCCACCCAGGCGCCCCCCAAAATTTGTATTTCTAATAAGAGAATGAGTCTTTCCTTAAACATTTCATCCTCCCTGAGATCATGACCCGAGCTGAAGGCAGACGCCCAACGACTGAGCCACCCAGGTGCCCCTCATCCTTCCTTCTTCTTCCCCTCTTCTTCTTTGCAGTTATTACTGTCTGCTGTGGTATTTTTGCTTGTTGCATGTCTTCTCCACCTGGACTATAAGTTCAAAGAAGGCAGGAAGGATTTTTATCTGTTTTTTGCATTGCTTCATTTTCATTACCCTATACCTGTCTAGCACATAGTAGGTGCTTAGTACATCATTGAATGATTGAGTGAGTGGGAATCAGAGCTCTTGAAGGCTAATAAGGATATGGGGTTTGGCCAAGGACAAAACCAAGGAGAACCTCTTTCAAAATTAACCCTGTGGGATTTACAGGGGCAAATGTGGGCTAGCACACAAAAATTTGGGGGGAGATAAGAGGCCTTCTCTTCCCTGTTTGACTGTAAAGCCTTACTGTATCAAACATTCAACTATTCTCAGCAATAGGAATTACTCTAAAGTAATTAAGTTATTGTACTGTAATTTCTCTGTCTTTCATATAGTTTTGAGAGGTTTTTCCCCCATGATCATCTTTTTATTACTGAATGGCAGTCCCTTCTTGAGATGTATTTTATTTCAAGTTTAGATATTTCTTTTCAGGAAAAAAATTATTTAAAACTAGTGGTTTTATACAGGCATGATGAATTTTAGAAGCTTCTTATGGTTTCTTTTTATATTAAAAATACATAATCTCACATTTCCATTTTCCTAACAACTCATTTTGTCTCTTTTTCAATGTGTATATGTTTACTGGCTAGATTTTAGTATCTTGTTGCATAGACATCATCATTATCAGTTATCTACTACTTAAAAAAATAGTTTTTAACAGTACTATGAAACACAGCCAGTAATAATTACACCCAGTAATTAAGATGACTGAAAGTTAAGTATTAAAAGTGACATTTGTGAAAATTCAAAACATTTTATATTTGCTTTTCTAAAATGAATGTTTTTAGAATCACTGCTTTTAAAATTACTGAAGTCATTTTTATAACCAAAAACTGTAAGCCTTGATATAAGGGAAAAATGTAAGCAAAAACTCTAGTGAGCAAATTCTCATTTTTTTCCTAGTCTTGGTACCCATTTACACTCTTAAAAATCAAGCTCTTAAAGAGCTTTGATTTATTTGGGTTATATATCTCAGCATTTACCCTGTTAGAAAGTAAAACTGAGAAGTTTTGAAACCATTTATTAAATTCACTTAAAAAATAACAGCTAATTACATGTTCACACAATTAACCTATTTTTGGGAAAATCACAATTTTTTGGAAACAAAAAAATTAATGAAAAAGCTGATATTGTTTTACATTTGTATTTCTTTAAATAAAGTCTAGCTGAATGGAAGACAGTTGGATTCTTATATCTGCTTCTGCGTTCAGTCTGTTATGGTACTACATGCCATGTGGTCTGAGGAAAGGTTCAGTGTAAACTCATGAGAGACTGAGAGTGAAAAATAGAAATATCGTTTTAGTATTATGAAAATAATTTTGATCCCACAGACTTCATGTAAAGGCTCAGGGACCCCCAAGGTCCATATTTTGAGAACTGCTGGAATCACTTCTCACTGGGGTGCTATATGTGGCAATACACTTATGTATTAAATGAAGGAGTAGTTTTAAATAATGTAGTAGTGTCAGTTTGGTAAGTTTCTGTCTGATACATTTTACTTTAAGAGAACTATTAAAAAAAAAAAAAAAGGAACTATTGAAGTTAGCTTGTGCTTACTAATATATAACAATTTGAGCAGTAAGGAATGATGCCGTGACCTACAGGGCTGTATTTGTGGAGTTCATATCTTTTGGACTACCATGTAATTAGAATGGTCACCTTATTTCTTAGAGAAGTGGAAATTCAATAGAAAGGTTAAAATCTTTAAAGCTTTTGGTATTTAGAGTTACTTGCAGTTAAGGGGGAAAGCACACTTTAAAATTCAGTTAGTTTGTTAAAAACAATCATGATGCTTAATTGTCATTAGTGAGCAAATATTAATATTTCCACCACCTTTTATACCTATATTTATAGCTAGACAATTAAAGATAGTTTTTATCTAAATACTGTTATGTTTCTGATAGTTTTTAAAGCTTTATATATCTTTGTTGATTTGCTTTCTTCCTCCATCTGTATGCAACCTAGGAATCAATAGTACATTAAATCAGCTGACATGGAAGGAAAAATAATAGATAATGAGAACAGTCCTTATTGCTTACATTCTATTTTAGTTATAACTGATATAAGATCCAGAGGGTGTTGGTGGGGGGATGAAACATTATACCTCAAGTTACTTCATAAGTAAGCTTCATTTTCGGATCTTCTATTTAATGCTTTTTAAGAAAAATAACATTAATGCTAAGTAGCTAGTAAAATAACCTACTCTCATTAATAGCAATATGCATTTGGTAGGAATTTTTATTGATGCTTGTCTGTAAGAATCTTAGCCACAATGATTTACTTATAGGCTTTTGTTAATTATAAAGCTAATAAAAATCTCAAGTTATTTTGGGCATGTTATCCATTTGTTGACAATGTAAATTATATGTCGTTTTAATGCTTGGTACATTGTTTTTATCTTAGGATGATGTTTTAATTTGTTCATACCTCTCTTAGCTTCCCAGTCTCACACATTTGCTAGGAGGAGTACATCAGCGGCAGTAAGACCTTTTTCCCCAACGTGTCTGACATGCATCTGAAAATGTGACAGAGCAGAGCTTTAGCTAGATTTTAGAAGTTCTTTTGTTAAATCATACAAGAAACTTAAACTGATAGTACTTAACGTTTTTCACATAATGTGTTCTTTTGATGAATAGCTGTATAGCAGCAGCACAGGAAAAGCAGAGTTCTTGGCAATACCAGCTCAATTGCATCTGCAGATGAGGATTTAAAATTCTATGCAGCAGATAGTACCTCCAGCAGGCGAGTAAAAGGTTACTGCATTATTCTGCTTGTTTGTTTCCATAGCCTTTATCTACAAAAGATTTTTAAAAAAATTCAATGTGAAATGCATGTCTGTTTTTAGACATTTTGGAAATTGATTTAAGTATAACATGAATATCAAAAGGGCAGTGCAAGGTGAAGGAAGAGGCAATGCAATACTGGCTCTTTTTAGCTTTAAATCAAGAAAGAAATTGAGCATGAGGCATACACAATAAGGAACCTTTCAATGCTACAGAAAACAGGAAGTTTTAAATATACATTTTCATTCAAGGTGTTTCTTATTACATTTAGTTTTTAGACTATCATCCTCAAGAAAGGTGCTAACAGAGATTGATAATCATTGATCTATGAATGTTCATTAAGTTATGTTATTTGAAATATGATTATTTGGGAAGACTATAAAGTATTTGTATTAAGGTGACCCTTTCTTATCCTGGAAATTATAATGTGAATTATAATTACATGGTTTAAATAAATATCTTTACACATTATTGGCAAAAAATAATGCTTAAGTATAAAAGATACTGTAGTATGGCTGACATATCTAATACGATTGCTTATGTTATCAGGGTGGTTTGTGGGTTTTGCATCTATTTAATGAGATGCAAATAACCCAGTGAGAGAAGATTGAATATCAAAACAATCAGGTTTTTGATACCCACCCACCATATTGTCCATACCTATCTGTAGCCACATGCCCTTTTCTTCTCATTAAAACTCTTCTACCATTTATGATAGCAGGGGTCTCCTTGGGTTATCTTGCTTATTTATTCCATCACTACCTACACCCCTATTTTTGCTGTAGAATTTTTTCCCCCACTCTGTATTTCTCAAGTTTAAGTACAATATTCAGAGGGAATTTTTTACTTTGCATATCAACCACCGTCCTGCCCTCCCAGCAATACTGAAAGGTTTTTTTCAGCTACTGTCTAAATTTTGTTTTAAAAAATACATACACTTACGTTTTTGTATTTTAGATTGAATAATAAGGTAAAAAACAATTCTGTAAATCTCTAGCATAGAAGTAAAATCAGTAGATTATTCTTACTGTGAGTGTTTGGCAGGCTTCTTGAATCGAGGAGTCATAAAAGGTCAGCGGTTCTGATTGGTAAGTTAAAGAATCCGTCCAGTAATTTGCTCCCTGTTGTTTCTCAAAGCAATGCAGCAGCCGTTCTTTTCCAGATATTGAGCAGTTCTTGAACAGTGTGTGTGGGGACAGGGAGGGGTGGGGCTCATTCCAGTTGGTTGTTGAAATAGTGTGCATTTACAGAGGGAACAGGTTGGATAGGCTGAGCTGAAGGAGTAGGCAAACAGATCTAAACTGATGGAGGACAGAAAGAGTGGTTAGTATAATTTTGGGGTATAATATCTCGAGTGTGCTCCTTTGTTAAGTACTTGGGCTTTAATATAAAACAGTTTGAAATATTAAAGCACCTTACCTTATTTCTAAAGAGTAGCCAGGAGACTTCTGTTTTTAATATTGACTTTTTCTTGGCGATGAGTTTGTGTCTGGGTATCTTCTGTAGGGAAGCTGATGTTTTATTCTTTTTTAACAGTGTTTCTTTCAGCCAGAGAGCTGCAGAATGAGGCAGTTAGCCAGTTTTGAGTGTATATGGGACATTACCAGTTCTGATTTTTTAAGTTAAGTTCTCATCTAATAAACAAGTCTCAATGTGTGGCTGTGGCTGCAGCATTATTTCTTCTTTAATGAAGAGGTTGAGCCGTTCGACCTGCTGCTCCGATCTGTTCTCTTGTAGCCATACCTCAGACCAGTTGCAGAGATTATCCATCGAATGTCCCAGGCAACCAAAGGTAACTACATAGATTTATTTCAAATAAAAATATACAATTAAAATGGATGCCTTATAACTAGGACCAGATGATTAAAAATAAAAGACCAATTAAAGATGTTCTTAGCAGTTTTCTTGACCTTGCAGTAGCTATCCAATATCATTTTGTCATCATCAGATTGTGTAGCAATGGAAATGCTCTGCAGTAATTGATTTTGTAATAGGATCAGGTGATTTACTAGCTGCACTGACAACCACTTGCTTGCTTGCTCTGAGCTGTGGAGCACTCTAATGGATGTTGTGATTGCAGCCTGGAGTTGATGTGAGGCTGCTAGCCACTTAAAGCAGCAGTGCTTATTTTTAAAATTAGAATAGTAAGTTTTAAAAAAATTTTTCTTTGCTTTAAGTTTTGGGTAGCCTCAGTAATTTTATAGTTAATTCGAGTGCCCCCCATGAAATTTTAGAGATTATACACTATTTCATTCATCAGTTCATAAAAAGTTCATTGGTACTAGTAGCCTTGAGTATAAGGAAATGTAAACTCTCTGCTCCCTATGCCTACCTCAGCATCACCATATGTATCGACATACTCTGGTATTGATCATGAGAGCATCTCTAAAATATAGGATTTGTGTTAACTATCCTGTGTCATCTAAATGAAACAATATTCTTAATGTTTGTAAATGTTCTCAGTTTCAAACTCTAGCTGTAATTACAGTAGTGGTATTATGGTAAATTCTTGTACTAGTGAGTTGTGTTAGAGTTGTTTTGTATCCTTTTTTGGTATTCTGCTCTTTTAGTGGTTTCATAGGTGTAACGACGTTTTCGGAAGTCTGAGTTGAACCAATTTTAAAGGATATTGATGAAAACATATAGTTAGCTATTTTAAAGTAATGTTTAAGAATATAGCAAATGAAAAACTTAACATCCAAGATTATGAACTTTCAGTGATTGCATTTTACTAATTGTTTTCATCTTTCTTCTATACCTTTTAAACAAATACTTCATTACAAATATAGAAGGGTAGGACTAAAGCTTAAAGCAGAATAGAACTGCTATTGCAGAAAGAACAGTGAGACTCAGGTACCCATGACTTTGCCTACTTTAAAGTTTGGCTTGGGGCTTTGCATAGGAAAGAAAATGATCTCCCCTCTCTCCCTTTCTCACCAACTCCTCTACCTCACTATCTAGTACGTAAAGTGTTTTGTACAGAACATAACATATTAAAAACACTGAGTTCTCTGTTCTTCCCTAATTTATGTTCTTTAACCATGTTTATGTTCTTGCCATGATAGAGATACCTTTTCTTTCAGTCACACCCAAAAACATTTACAGTGATTAAATAATGTTAATAATTTGCTATAGAAGGAATAGAGCATAAAGTTGCCATTATATATGGTATTCAAACCATCATGTGAAGAGAGCTTTTCCTTCTCATGTACTTAAAGACTTGCCCTTAGTGTTTCTTGAAAGATGTAAATATTACCAATATCATTCTGCATTTTATTCTGAATTCAGATACTTAAAACATTAACTATGGAAGACTGTAATATAACTTAAAAACTGGTGTTTGTAATCTTTTATTCAATAGGTAATAAGTCAAAAGTTTGTTACACCAGCCCCCCCACCACCCTCCCACCCCCTGGCAAAGAAAAGAAAAACAACCTTCTGTGAACACTGGTAACATGAACATAAGGATGTTCATATCATTTGAGATTTGGTAAAGGATGTGTCTAAATTTCATATATATTGAAATGTTAAATGGTGGATTAACAACAAATTAATCATTGATATAAGTATCACTGGAGTGGTGTACATGAAAGCTTTTTTCAATGTGTTGAGTGAATAGGAGGAAAGGAAGTATCGAAAGTGTTATCAGTGTTTTTTAAGATTTATTTATTTATTTGAGGGAGAGAGAGAGTGTGTTCCAAGCATACTGCACCCTGAGCGTGGAGCCCAATGCAGGGCTCGATCTCACAACCCTGAGATCACAACCTGAGTCGAAACCAAGAGTCAGACGCTTAACTGACTCCACCACCTAGGCGCCCCAGTGGTTTGCTTTTAAGATTATGGCTTAATAAGAATAATATCTACCATGTTTTGATTATCAGCAAATGACAAATATTGGATGGTTTATGTTTGTTATCTCTTTTAATTCTTACCTAAAACCTGTTCATTACGTAAAAGCTTCATTTTAGAATTGAGACCGTATAAGCTTACCTGAAATCATATTAAGTAGCAGGCAGATCTGGGTTTTTACTTAAGTAATTCTTACTTCAAAACCCTTGTTCTTATCTTTGATATTATCCAGGTCCATCTGAAATGTGTATATGTGTTCATAAATGGGAAACAAGGAAAACTGTAGTATAATTCAGACTGTCAAAGAGTGGAGCAAAATAGATAATGAATAATTATTTATTGTTTTTATTCAGTCACTTTTTATCCTCTCATCTGGATAGTACATGTATGATTTCTGACATTTACTGATAGCCTGCTAATAGCTAGTTTCTTGTGCAAATCACTGGAAATCCTAAGAAGGAAAAGCCCAAAATTGCCTTCTGGGAGTTTACAGTCCTAATGGGAAAGGCAGACAACAAGAGTTTAATAAGGTATTTCAGAACATAGATATGGAATAGAAGCTGTTGGAGCATAAAGTTGTTAATTAATTCTGCTTGAGGGTAGTGGTAAGAGGTACTTGGGAACCTACCTTAGAAGAAATGAATGTAGAAGGAGCCACAGATTTTATTCTTGTCATAGGTCCTGGGAATGTGAGTATTAATATTAATAAGCACTCCCCCCCCCCCCCCCCCCCCCCCCCCCCGCCGTAAGTGTTCTTTAATCCCATTGAAGATGGAGAATCATCACTACAGGTGGCAGTTGAAACAATGAGAGTACATATAGTAGCTTGAACAGAGTATGTAGAATGAGAAAGGAGAAGTCAGAAACCTAAAAGCAGTAGCATTTTAGCAAAAAGAGGGTAAGGCCTGAGAGAAGGAGAGTTTCATAGTTACTGAACCGCAATATGAATTAGGCAATGGAAGAGCCCAGAAAAGAAAAGTAGGAATTGCAAAGGGAATGCATCAAAGGAGAAACAGGTTGTAAAAGTGAATTGGGTCAAAAAGGCCATAGATTTTATTCCTGGATTTCCTAGAAATTATCCCCATGTTCTTTGCCAGTTAAAATCATTACTCTGGGCTTTATAGTAAAATTTGTCCTGTCTCTTTAAATCAGAACTACATGTTTATCATGTACAAATTGACATGAGTAGTTATGGTCTGGCACCTATAGGGGTTTATAGAAAGTAGTCTGTAATGGAGCATTGTCAGTGGATCAAGATGCTGTTAGATTAATGTAACAGTTATAATTTACATATAATAAGTGATATCTTTTAGTATCTAGGGATACGATTGGACATGACTTAGATTTTGTGGGAGTAATCAAGAAAATAACAAGTTATTTCAAGCTGGAAGAAGAAAGTGATAGAAAAGGTACATGACATATATATCCTGTTTCTTTCATGCTTCCACATTTATAAGTTTTTTTTTTTTTTTTTTTTTTTTTTAATTTTTTAATTTATATATTTTTTTTTTTTTTTTTTTTTTTAACCAGTATATTTAAGTTATAAACATATACAGTCACAGACTTTGGAGGAAAAGTCTCAGAATTCTGACTGAGATTATAGTATGTAGGAAGAAAATGTTATTCTTTACCCTGAGATTAATAGTAAATAAAAATCATAGTGTTTACCTTTTGAAGATAATGTTTAAGAAACAGATTAGTTTAGCGTTGCCTGGGTGGCTCAGTTGGTTAAGCATAGAACTCTTTATTTTGGCTCAGGTTATGATCTCAGGGTCATGAAATGAAGCCCCTGTTGGGCTCTCTGCTGGGAGTTGAGCCTGCTTAAGATTCTCTCCCTCTCCCTCTGCCGCTCTCCCCTGCCATGTGGGCATGCACTCTCCCTCTCTCAATAAAAAAATGAAACAGATTACTTTAATTTCTAAATGAAAAACTAAACATAGGAAAAGGTTTGCAACATATTATGCCTATGTCTCTATATAGGAAGGAAGTTAATTCCTAAATTTTGGAGTTGACTAGTTGTTGAAAGTCATAGCAGTCCATCTTCTAAAGAGTGCCTTTTTAAAAAAAGATTTATTTATTTGAGAGAGAGAGAGCTGAGAGTGCGTTTGTGCATTTGCGCACCGGGTGGGGAGTGGAGGGTCAAAAGAATCCCAAGCACACTGCCCACTGAGCTTTGGAGTCCTACACAGGGCCTGACCTCACAACCTTGAGACCATGACCTGAACCGAAATCAAGAGTCTGATGCTCAACTAAATGAGCCAGCCAGGTGCCCAAGGAGTGCCTTTTAAAATTCATTTCTTAGAATAATATCTGGGATAGTTTTTAGATACAGTTTGGCATATCAAAGACATCCTAGATTATTGAGAAATAAAGGTGAGAAATCATTACCTTTGCTCATTACATATTTTATGATACTGACTTTTGTTTCCTCTATTTTCATTCTATGACTAGAGCTATTGAAGAGTGAATTGAAAAGAAAACTGAATTTTATTTTTTTTTCAAATCTATATAGTTGAAGTGACTCCCTTCCTATTTATAAGGCTTCACATTGTTTTGCATCCAAAAACTTAATGCATATACTGTGATTGTTCATGGAAGGGGAAGCAAGGATGAGATTAAAGAAATTGAACCTTTAAGCTGGAGGGGGATGAGCAAGTTTCTGGAGGAAGTGTAGGGGTATACAAAATCAGAAGGACTGGTTGTATTAGTCTTGAAAATGATAGTGATCACTTTTTTTTCTTCAGAGTCAGAAGAGAAGAAAGGGGCAAAGGAACAAAACCATTCGGTATGAGATGTTGAAAATTGACAAGAGCACAGCTCTGAAAGCTTCAGTGTTCTCAATAAGCATAGTAAAATGCTCATTTAGCAGTATAAATTCTAGTTGTTTAGTAAACATTTTATGTAGGACAGTTTAGTTTTGATACTTCTTTTTGATCACAGTGGAAAATGTTCTTGTTTTTTTTTTTTTTTTTTTTTTGAGTAGGAAAGATAATTTTGCTACTTATATCTTAAAAACTTTGCATAGAGGAATATGTTCCATAGTGAAAGTTTTTGAAAGCAAATCATCTAAACTTAGAGCAATTATTGACCTTTTGATAATCCCTGAGCCATAATTTGATTCAGAGTGTTACAGCAATAAATATGAAATGGCAGAAAGACTAGAAGGTGGTATGAATGGTCAAGGTCCAACTGACATTTAGTATAAAGTAGATAGGATATGATTTAGGGTGGTGGGGGGGATGCTTAGATTGCATTGGTCTACCAGATTGGTATACTTGTTCTGTTCAAGATACCATTTTCTCCCCCTTTCCACTAACTCTTATACCTTTTCCTCCCATTTTTAAAGTGGTAAGCATGTTCTCCTCTTTCTAACTTAAGTGATTTGATCCTTCAGGATGCATCTATTTCAGAACATCATAAAAAGTACATTGAAATTCCTAATGTACCAAGTGTCTATTGATCAATGAATGGATAAAGAAGATGTGGTATAGGGGCGCCTGGGTGGCTCAGTCGGTTAAACGTCTGCCTTCGGCTCAGGTCATGATCCCAGCGTCCTGGGATAGAGCCCCATATCGGGCTCTGTGCTCAGCAGGGAGCCTGCTTCTCCCTCTCCCTCTGCCTGCCTGTCTGCCTACTTGTGATCTCTCTCTCTGTCTCTCTGTGTCAAATAAATAAATAAAATCTTTAAAAAAAAGTGATATATTTATACAATGGAATATTACTCAGCTGCAAAAAAGAATGCAATCTTGCCATTTGCAACAACATGGTATGATCTAGAGGGTGAAATAAGTCAGAGAAAGACAAATATTATGTGATTTCATTCATATGTAGAATTTAAGAAACAAAACAAATGAACAAAATAAAAGGGACCGACAAAAAACCAGACTCTTTTAACTGTAGAGAACAAACTGGTAGTTACCAGAGGGGAGGTAGGTGGGGGGTTGGGTGAAATAGGTGAAGGGGATTAAGAGTATGCTTATCTTGTTGACCACTGAGCAATCTATGGAATTCTTGAATCACTATATTGTATACCTGAAATTAATATAACACTGTATGTTAACTACACTGGAATTAAAATAAAATTTTAAAAATATTCTTAATGTAAAACAAAACGTCAGTTAAAAAAATTTAAGAGCTTTTGATTTTTAATAACTTATTACCAGAATTAAATTTTGGTTAGGATTTGGCATTCTTAAATTGTTAGAAATGTTTTAGACACATGTTGCAGACAGATATTTAAATGCTAACGTCAGTTTTTGTTGTTCAACTTAGTAAAGAAATGTTCTCTTTGATCAACAAGGTGGGCATATATTGTTTTCTCCTTAATACTTTGACAGTTTCATAAAGAAAATAATTCAAGTGTGTGTGTTGTGCTGTAAACTGAAAAGATCACTCCTAAGGGAGAAACCTGTATTATTATTGTAATGAATGTCATCCTCCTTGTGACATTATTATAAAATTGAAAAAACTGACTCAAAATATTATTTTTAATACATAGTATGGGTGGCGCCTGGGTGGCTCGGTCGTTAAGCGTCTGCCTTCGGCTCAGGTCATGATCCCAGGGTCCTGGGATCGAGCCCCGCATCGGGCTCCCTGCTCCACAGGAAGCCTGCTTCTCCCTCTCCCACTCCCCCCGCTTGTGTTCCCTCTCTCACTGTGTCTCTCTCTGTCAAATAAATAAACAAAATCTTTAAAAAAAAAAAAATACATAGTATGTACTAGAATTTTAATTTAATTTAGCATAATTTTTGAGGTCTTCTACCTTTGAGTATTTTAAAATGTTATTACTAATTTGTATTCATTGCAGATATTTAACTCCAACCCTTTATTAGTGTTATTTAAAGCAGAAATAAAAATGGGCAATATTTTGATCTGACAAAGTAATTCTTAAACTGTTTAGTGGCAATAAAGTGTAACCTGTCAGTGCAAATTGGTTTTATCCCATAACAGCAAATACTGAAGTTAGGCTTGGTCTAAATAAAGCAAGTGGTGAAACTGGGATTCTTTAAATACCATAATACAGGCAGTTCTGTTATAAAGCAATATATGTACCTCTGGAAAAAAACTAGACTTCTGCAAAATTAGACCCTAAAAATAGAGACAAGCCTCTCAGAAACCTATGCAACTTTGTAATCTGTGTACTAACAAAACTGGTAACAATTCTGATAAAAAATAATACAGCTGAAGATTTACCTGATGTCAGTTACTTAATTCTGAGTCCTAGAATTTATGCCTTCGCCTTTGAGATACAGGTCCATGAGAGCATTCAATTTCACTTAAGATAAATGGTCAAAATTAAAATTCTGACCCAGGATGTAGACTTTTTTTTATCAGTCCTCTTTACTGCCCTCCCCTCCCCTTTTTTTTAAGGGAAAAAAGGGGGGGGGGATACTTCCATGGCTTCTGTATCTGTACTCTTAGATTTGTGGGAAGCCTTGCAGTTCTTGAAGCCATTAACCAGCCTCTACTTGCCCTCTTCTACAAGAGTTTTAGTTTTAGGTTTGTTTTTTTTTTTTTCTCTTAAGGTCATCATATATTGCTAAAGCTCTCTCTGTGAGAAAGCTCATCTCTAATGACTCTAAAACATTACTGTGTTGGAGAAAATTCTTTGTGGGCCAATGTGACTTTCCCATTATACTGACCTCATCCCCTAATGATGAACAAATGAATGAATTTCCGCTACAGAAATGCGTTTTGTAGAAAAGTAGACTATAGTCTCTAGTCCCATTGTTTTGTCATTAATGCTTCATGTATTGAATTTGTACTTGTGTACATACATGTTTATATTTTTTTTCCCTGTGCTATTAGTAAGTGCAAAGCATTTCTGCCACGTAGGGAAGGGAGTAATGTGATGGAATGGCTTTATCAATAGAGTACTGTTTGTCCCTTACACTTGTATAGCTTTTTGTTTTAAAATAGGCCATGTAGATTATGTTATCTTTTTGTCAGAATTATTCTATATTCTTTCAGGGATCATTTCTATAGTTTGTTATTCTATATTCTGAATAGTTTAGGTATTAATTTAGGCATTATCATTACCATGTGGTAAAGAAAGGAAACTTTGGAGTGAAGCGGACTTGTGGTTGAATCACATTTAGGGGACTGAGTTTGGGTTATGTGAGACTAATACTAATTACCTGGTAAGATTCTTTTGAAGATTAAGAAATATATATAAAACATCTAGTGCAGTGATTGGCAATAGCTGATACTCAACAAATGTTACTTCCTTTTTTAGTAATGAAACTTGAGACTGCAAGATTAAGTGACTTGCCCAAGGTTACCTCTGTATGTAGCAAAAGTCAGATTCACTGAAAACCGTAATTCCAATCTTTAGTTTTATATGGAGAAAAGCAAAAGCGAAACAAAACCCATTTATAGGTTCAGAAATAGAGCTATAAAGATATATACACATACTCATGGGTACACACACACATGCAGATTCTCCTGATTTAAGGTTTATTCTTACCTTAATTGATGAATATGTTTCACTTGTTCATATTCTTTTCTACTCAGATACTGATATAGTGATGATAAAACATTGGTAGGGAAGCTCTTTGCTCGATAATAAGTTTTTGCTCTAATTAGAGTCGTGCTGCTTTCAAGTGAAGGGTGCTGTGCTTAAGGTTGTGTCAGCAGTTTAATTCTTGCCGGTTTGCACTTTTCTAGCAGACGATAAAACGTTTCCCCAGCTAAGTGATAGTACTTAGGCATTGGCAAATTCATTGTTTATTTTATAAAAAAACATGGCGTCTCCTCCAGTCAAAATAAAATATACCAGGTTGCTTGTCTTATACTACTGCATTACGTTGATGAAATTAGTTTTTCTTTAGCGTAGCTTATAAATGAATATGAAATTAACTTGGTTAATACAAAATTAACCCCTTTCTATTTGTTTTTCAGTAAAATTTCTAATTTTCCAGTGGTTATTATCCACCTACTTATAGATAAAAATATAGCAACAGATTATTTTCTTTTTCCCAGCTTGCTACCTCTTTGTGTAAGAAAGGACTATCTTCAGTATTTCTGTAACTGAGATTTATTTATATTACCTGCTGTTTTTTACCTCACACTAAGTTTTGCAGTAATGTTAGAGACTGTGCATGGGATTTTATGGAAGATGTGTTGTATGAGTTTGTAGTGGTTGTAATTATGTTCTTTTATGTTTTGAAATTTTAAGAATCAGAACTCAGGATTTGACATTGCAAGGTGTCTGGCTTCCATTAAGTTTTTGAACTGTTACTTACAAATATTGAGATTAGATATCCAAATTTGCATGTAGTAAGTGATTACTTTTGGAATCATTTTATATACTAAGACATATTTCTGCTTAGTAGATATGTTTGATCAAATCTGAGAAGCTTGGGGTACATAATTATTTTAACTACTAGAAAAGAAAAAAATACTGCTATTTAAATGATGGCATGCCATCAATTTCTGAGAAGCTAAAATAAGAAGAAAATGTGTGCCTGTTAGAATCTATGAAATATTGTAGGTGCATATTCAGATTTTAGGACTCTTCTTTTGGCAGGGAACAAATTTTGTGTTGCTAGTTGTTGAGGACCCTACTTAAATTCTGCACCAATTCTTTTTGTTCATTCATTTGTTCCTTCCATTAGTATTTATTGTCTTTCATGTGCAGAGCTGTGTTCTGTTTCTGGTTACATAAGACTTCTTCCTTCTTGGAACTTTTATGTATCCAGAGCATAACACAAAATCAAGTAATTTTTTGATAATACGAAGTACTAACTTATATCCAACTAGTCTTCAAGCTTTCTTAAGGGTATGATTGTTGTTTTTGTACATGTCATGTATCTGCTTCATTGCTTAGCATATAGTTGGTAATTCATTGTAATTTCTTGATTAAACTTTGTTTAGAATGGTAGGAAAAAGTAGAGCATATACCTCAAAAGAATGTCTATATAACTATGTTTTAATGTAATCAGGAGTTTCAAATTTCGGAAAAATGTGATTGGACTTTGTAACTCTAAAATGAGACACCAAAAATTTCCTCAAATTACTGATTGAAATTGAGGTGACTTTTTAAGAAATAAGGTGATTATGGCTTAGTATTTTTTCACACACACATACTTAATTTTTAAAGAGAAATTAAAGTCTTATATTTATATAGTAAAAGTGATATCCTAGCACCTTATAGTTTGAATTTTTATGGCCTCTTTGGCATTATAAGAAATCCAGAAAAGCCAAGTGATCTGGCAGCTGTGGCTTGTTCCTCAACTGCACCAGTGAATTACTGTTTTGCACACTGCTTGTGGAATATTGGAGTGAAGAGGTGTCTTAAAGTAAATTAATTGGCTTCAAACTATGTGTTCCAGTCCCAAATTTGTTGAATTTGTGAAATTTGGCAGCTGTTTTGTTGCAGCAGGACCAATGAGTCTGAATATTGTCCCGAATAGTTTCTATTAGAATCATCAAGACAGGCATCAGGCATTTTAAGATACTTTGTCAAATTCTGTATCTCCTTCTGCTTTATTTTGAGATCATACTTACTGTGACAGTTTGGAATGAAAATGGTTGTTGGAAATAACCCAGGTGACACCGGCCCATTCCTGATTATTCTGTAGGGGAGTTCTTATTAGATTTAGCAAATTTTATCTATAATCTCAACTTTTAACATTGTAAAATATAGATATAGAAAACTCTATAAAATAAACATAAACTTTAGTGTATTAAGATAATACATTTTTGTAACTACCACACAGCTCTCAACGCATAGAAGTTTGCCAGCTATGCCAGATGCTTCTCTTTGTGCCCTGAGGCAGTCATATTCCCTTCTTTAAGGAACTCCCTTCCTCTAAATTACTCTTATCAGTAATCATTTCCTTGTGTTTGTAATTCGGTCACCCAAATGTGTCTCCCTAGATACTATTGTTTAGTCTTGACCATTTTAAAAACAGTTGCTATTTCTTTTAAGTCCTTTATCTACAGATTTATTTTCCATACCTTTCTTTCTCTTAAAATTTATGTTTGACCTGTTTTCATAGTCTAGATTTGACTGATTATATACATATAGTGCAGTTCAGCACATTAATCTGTCCTTTTTATTTCCTCAAGCTGGCAGCTGGATCTAGAGGCTTTATTAGACTTGGTTTGACCCCTCTGTCTAGTGGGTAGTATGTTATTTCATTAGAAGTCACCTAGTGTCTGGCATCCCTCCTCTTGTGATGTTAGCAGCTACTGATATTTGGTGCTTCCATCCATTCATTTACTGACAGTTGCAAAATGATGGTGTTCTGATTTTCTTGTTTCTTTTTCATTACTAACAAATAGTTTTATAAAGAAATGCTTCCCCTTGTTATTTGATTTCTTAGTGCTATAGTTCATTTAGGAAAGGGAGTAATGCTCTATTACTCCAGTATACTCTAATCGAACTTTCAGAACTGTATTTGAAAGCTGAAACTCTATAAATTGTCAGTGGTAATTAAGCAATGGTAATTTTTGAAATATGAGATTGGAAAAACAAAAACTTGCCAAATATATCAAGAGTACAGATCCTTCCTTCCTTCTTTCCTTCCTTCCTTCTTTCTTTTTTCAGATTTTATTAGAGAGAGAGCGAGCCCGGGTGGGGAGGAGGGGCAGAGGGAGAGGGAGAAGCAGACTCCCCGCTGAGCAAGGAGCCCGATGTGGGGCTTGATCCCAGGACCCCAGGATCCTGACCTGAGCTGAAAGCATACGTTTAACCAACTGAGCCACCCAGGTGCCCCGATTTTTCTAACTAATGTATAATAGCATTATGGTTCACATACAAATGTGGTGGTATACAAATGTCCATCAGAGGTAGAGCATATAAATGGTATTTTTACTCTTGGTATTTCTTTTTTTTTTTTTTTAAGATTTTATTTATTTATTTGAGAGAGAGAGAATGAGAGACAGAGAGCATGAGAGGGAGGAGGGTCAGAGGGAGAAGCAGACTCCCTGCCGAGCAGGGAGCCCGATGCGGGACTCGATCCCGGGACTCCAGGATCATGACCTGAGCCGAAGGCAGTCGCTTAACCAACTGAGCCACCCAGGTGCCCTACTCTTGGTATTTTTATACAATAGAAACTATACAGGAATGAGAATGAAAATGAATCAATTACAGATAAACAATGTAAACAAATTTTAAAGACACAATGCTGAGCAAACAAACCTCCAAACAGATTCAGAGTATAAACTCATTATTTCATTTATATAGAGTTCAAAAGCAGGCAAAATTGATCCATGATGTTAAAAGTTATGGTGGTTACCTTTGTGGGTGAAGAGCTAGGTTCTAGAAGTAGTCACTATAGGGGGTTCTCGGGTATCAGAATGTGTTTTTTTTTTTTTAAAGATTTCAGCTTTATTAAGGTGTAATCGACATATAAAATTGTAGGATATTTAAAGTGTACATTGTGGTGATTTTATATATGTATACATTGTGAAAGATAATTAACACATCCATAACCCCACATACTTCTTTTGTATGTGTCTGAGAGAGAACATTTAAGTTCTACTCTTTTAGCAAATTTCAATTATATAATAATGTTATCAGCTATAGTCATCATGTTCTACATTGAGTCCTCAGACATTATTAATCTAATAGCTGAAAGCTTATACCAACTTCTCCCTATTTCTCCCACCCCTAGCCGCTGGCAACCACTTTTCTGCTCTGTTTCTATGAATTTGACTTTTTTTTTTTCTTTTTAAGTTTTCACATATAAGAGATACCATGCAGTATTTGTCTTTCTCTGGCTTATTTCAGTTAGCATAATGCCCTCAAGATCCATCCATGTTGTTTGCAAATGGCAGGATTTCCTCTTTTTCTCGTGGCTGAATAATATTCCATTGTGCGTGTGTGTGTGTGTGTGTGTGCGTGCTTACATATACGTGTGCCTGCACACGCAAGTGTGTGTTCATCCATTGATGGACACTAAGTTGTTTTTATATCTTGGCTATTGTGAATAATGCTGCAGTGAATATGGGAGTGCACATATCTTTTTGATATCCTGTTTTCATTTCCTTTGGTTATATACCCATAAGTGGGATTGCTGAGTCATAGAGTAATTCTGTTTTTAATATTTTGAGGAACCTCCATACTGTTTTCCATAGTGGCTGTGCCAGTTTGCATTTCTACCAACAGTGCACAATGGTTCCCTTTTTCCACATCCTCCCCAATACTTGTTGTCACTTGTCTTTTGATGATAGCCATTCTAACAGGTGTGAGGTGATATCTCATTGTGGTTGTGATTTGCATTGCCCTGATGATCATGAATAGAGCACCTTTTCACGTACTTGTTGGCCATTTGTCTTCTTTTGAAGTTCCATTACTCTTCCCATATTCTAACCAGATTATTTTTTTTGCTATTGCGTTGTAGGACTTCTTTATATATTTTAGATATTATAACTCCTTATCAGATTTATATAATTTGCAAATATTTTCTCTCATAAGTTGCCTTTTCCTTTGTTGATGATTTCCTTTCCTGTGCAGAAACTTTTCAGTTTGTTGCTGTCCCACTTGTTTTTTATTTTGTTGCCTTTGCTTTTGGTGTCAAATCCAAAAAAATCATTGTCAAGACCTGTATCAGGGAGCTTACCCTCTATGTTTTCTTCTAGGAGATTTATGGTTTCAGATTTACATTTAAGTCTTTAATCCATTTTGAATTGATTTTTGTGTATGATGTAAGATAGGGTTCTAGTTTCATTCTTTTTCATATGGCTGTTCAGTTTTCCCAGCACCATTTAAGTGAAGAGAGTGTCCTTTCCCCATTGTATATTCTAATTTCTAGAATAGAGGGCTAGTTTCTAGAGTCACTAGAAGGGTTCGAGGGTTATCAGAATGTTCTATTTTTTGATCTGGTGCTGGCACTTTTTAGTATAAGTTTTCTATTCAAATAAAAGGTCAATAAATGAAGGAAAAAAAACAACTTGTATGCTCACAGAATTACTTGGAAGCTGCTTATTAAAAATGCAGATTGGGATTCAGTGGATCTAGACGAGGTCTCAAGTTTCTTCATTTAAGGCCCCCCGCCCCAACCCAGTGATTTTGATGCAACTTACTTTGAGAATAAGACTTTTTAAAAACATTCTTCTAAAATTTTAACTAGTATAATATTTATTAAATTTAATAAAATGGTTCAAATATATTATGTACTTGACATTAAATAGGAATGTAGCTAGAGACGTTAAACATCCAAAATGCAGAATAGCTTTATAGCTTAGAACTCTCTCCATTTCTTATGATAATTTTTAATTAAAAGCATCAGGTTCTTAGACCTTTTTATTTCTGTCACTAAACAGAAGGGTTCTCCCAACCCCTCTACTTTTTTTTTTTAATCCTCCTAGAGAGTTACCACGTGTGTAACAATGAGTGGAAAAATAAAAAGCTACTTTGATTCTGAATAGTCTACTGCTGTTCGCTAAATGTTTTGTTCTTAGACAGCAACATGTTAATGGGTTCAAATTTATGTCACAACTAAATAACTAATCACTACATATCGTAAGTCTGTAGTGTCAAAACCTCAAATGTAAACCTAACAAATTTAAACCTATTAAGGATCTATGATATTAATAGCTTGTTATTAGGCAAATAAAGCAACATTGAACATCAAATGAATGTCATGTACTTCGGAATAATTAAGACTTTTTTCTTGAAATTTAAAATAAAGCTAATGTTCACTGGCTTTGCAGATCATTGTTTTGACATCAGTTGACTTTCCAGATGTATCGCTAGGGTTCTTGTTAAAAATGTAGATTCTAATTAGGTAGATCTGGAGTGGGGCATGAGATTTTGTATTTCTAACAAGCTCACAGGTGATGACAGTACATTGCTGGTGGAAGACCAGATTTTGAATAGCAAGGCTCTGCTTTGTCTCTTCCAATTGCTCTCTTTCATTTCTGTCAGAATAATCTTTTTGATGCATAGATATGACAGTATCAGCTCTCTGCTTATAGCCCTTTGGTGACTGCCAGTCTCACATTCATCTCCCTTATCATGGCATACAGAGATTCTCAAGAGTTGGATCCTGTGTGTCTTGAGCCTCATCTTCTAGTCCATCGCTTTCATTTCTAGTAATTTTGTACCTTACAATTCAGTTTTAAGCCCAGCAAAACCACACATCTCACACGTGTTTATTTCTTTAATTAGCTACTTTTAGAGTGCCACCTAATAGTACTTTAGTACTCACTTTAAATATTATATTCTTTGTAAAATCATGCAAGGTCTCCCTGCAAGGAATTAATTATGACTTTTGTTCCTGGCAGTAATGTGGAATACCAAATACGTACTGTGAAAACTGTCTCAAATGAAGCAACCAAAATGCCAGAGAAAATAAAGATATAGATAGGTAGTTAAATTTACTGATTCAGCCATAGTGCTTACATGACAAGAAAGAAATCCACAGTGGCTAAAACAAGAGACCCTGTGAGCTAAGAATGGGATAAAGCCAGTTTTTGCTCTGGGTGTTTTTCAAAAGGTAGAGGCCTTGGGCTTCTAATTTAAGGGCTGCCTTAAGTGCTGGAGACAAAGAGGCAAATTAGAAGACCACATAAGATGGGTATCTAATATGAGACACACATATAAAGTAGGAGCCCAAAAGGTTCTGTAAGGTTGAACAGAAAATAAACCTACCACACAAAAATGTACAGTGAGGGACCTTTCAGTCTCAGTTTTAGTTTTGGGTAAAGGAGAGGCAGAATCCTCCCCCCACCTCCTGAATTTGTAACCATAAGTAGCTTGTCACATAGGGCTCTATGTAGCTCTGAAATCCTCAAGCAGTGAACTTCAAGTGGTAATCAGAGGTGGTGGTGTTTCAACTAGCTGAAAAGACCTGAGTTTTCTCTGGAGCAATGTAAATTTAACCCGAGGCTCAGAGAATTCTACAGATAAAGTTCCAAGGAAGAATGCAGCTTGAGAGGCAAGTAGATGAATAAAAAAAAAGAAAGGTTGAGATATGGAAAACAGAATGTAAAAGCCTAGCACATTTAATTGGAGTTTCAAAAAAAGATGATAAAAAGAATGGAGAATAAATATTTCAAGAGATAATGGCTATGAATTTTCTAGAACCATTGAAGCTCATCCAGGGAATTTAATGAATCTCAAACAGGAGAAATTAAAATGAATTCACATCTAGACGCATCATAGTGTAGAACACATAGAACAGTCAGGATAAAGAAAATATTTTAAAAACAAGTACAGAGAAAAGACAGTTTCCTTAAAAAAAGGAACAGCAGTTTGGCATTTGGCTGAATTTTGATAGCAACAGTGGCAGCCAAAAGACAGTGGAATAATATCTTCAGTTTGCTGAAAGAAAACTGTCAGTCATATATCCATACCCAGTGAAGCAGTCTTTCAAGAAAGAGGGAAAAGCAGAAACCTTTTCAGGAAAAAAAAAATTGTGATAGTAATATATTATTCCCAGGATGATTTCTATTTGCTTTTAATTTAACATTCTGGACCACTGGCAGTCCCTTTAAGTAATTACTCCCTTTCATAGCAGAGGAAAGGATCTAACCTTCATGCTGGGTTACCAGGGCCAAATAATGATAATACCTGCATAATTAACAGAAATTTTCTCTTTGGGGGCGCCTGGGTGGCTCAGTTGGTTAAGCGACTGCCTTCGGCTCAGGTCATGATCCTGGAGTCCCGGGATCGAGTCCCGCATCAGACTCCCTGCTCAGTAGGGAGTTTGCTTCTCCCTCTGATCCTCTCCCCTCTCATGCTCTCTCTCTCTGTCTCATTCTCTCTCTCAAATAAAGAAATAAAATCTTTAAAAAAAAAAAAATTTTTTTTCTTTGGAAAGCACTACCCTTTATATTGTTAAATTTGCTGTTAACAGTAGACTTAGATTTTCAATATTTGACATTCAGAAAGTTTAAAAAGTATCTTTGTATGCATAAAGAACTCTAGTTTCCTTTATCAAAAATTATCTCTGTGTAATAGTAACATTGTTATATTATTCAAAACTTTTAAATATTACTTCCTGTTTTATGAGATAGCTGCTTAAAACGTTAGCTTAAAACTTTAAGTTAATTTAAAACAGAAAAATCTGGGAAGAAGACAGCAATCCAGTTTTTATGTCTTTCTGAGTTTATGTATAAGTAGATAAAGTACCAAACAAAACAAAGAACCTGTGGGCAACATTTACCCATGACATTGTATTTCCTGAACCCTGAAATACAACTGGGTAAGGGCAAAACACCAATAGCTACAAGACCTGAATATATCAATCAGTGTATTAGTAGGAAAAAGCAAAAGGGAAACAACGGGGATCAGACTTGGCAACGGGAGACCCCCTCAAATAGTTAACTGGAAAAGCCAGCTGGCCAGTTAACAGATGAAACTAGTAGGTCTTTTGCCTACTCCAACAATGAACGAGTGCTGAGTGCCGTGGGCTCTCAGGACTATAAGGGCAAGGGTAGTTTAACCCCTGTGAACTCTCAAAACTGACCTACCAGGCTGTCAGGGCTGTCTTTCAAAGTAGGGCCTCCTCACCCTTAAGGAGAAACTGTGGGAATGGAATCAAAATTGCATGGAATAGGGACAAAGGAAAGAGAAGTGCCAAATGAAAGTTGGGGAGAATAGAGCCAAGACATCTCAGAAAGCAAGTTGCATGTTTTTTTTAACACTATATACAATAGAACAGGGAGCTCCGTAAAACTAGAAAGACCATTTACATTAATAGACCAACGGTATCCGGAGGAAGGAAAACCAGAGACCTAAATTGTGCTGAGACCACATGTGGAAGACTGTTCAGTTTTGAGTGTTAAACTTTGAGAGGAGTAGTCAGTTGGAGCTCTTAGGATGGTGAGGGAGTTCAAGTCATGCCGTATCAGGAATGATTTAATGAAATCGGGGTGGTTATGCTTGAAAAAATAAGCTACATAGCATTAGGATTAAATTTCATTTGGGTAGCAACCAGAGAGGCCATACTGGGTAGAAATTCAAGGAGGGAGAATTTCAACTTCAGTAAGGGAAGAAGTAAATTTAAAATGGTCAAGGGCGCCTGGGTGGCTCAGTTGGTTAAGTGACTGCCTTCGGCTCAGGTCATGATCCTGGACTCCCAGGATCGAGTCCCGCATCAGGCTCCCTGCTCGGCAGGGAGTCTGCTTCTCCCTCTGACCCTCCCCCCTCTCATGCTCTCTCTCTCTCATTCTCTCTCTCAAATAAATAAATAAAAATCTTTAAAAAAAAATAAAAATAAAAAAATAAAATGGTCAAAAAGTACAACATGTTGTCCAGGTGGTAGAGGCTGCCGATCTCTAAAGGTATTTAAGCAGAGGTTTGGTCCTCTGTCATCAGTACTACTACTATTTATTGAACACCTGCTGGGTGTCAGGTGCTAATATAAGCACTTGACCAGTGTTAATTAATATTTACAGTACCCTTTGTGGCACATTTTTCATATGCCATGTTTATGACCTATTAAAGAGAATCTAGGAGTCTTAATATCTCGCTTCTAATTCAGCTCTTCCCTTCCTTAGCTGTTGTGATGTTGGGCAGGGTACCTAAATTTCTAGAATCAGTTTCTGAAGCTCTAAAATAAGGGGATTAGAAAAGAATACCTCTAAAGCTTTCTGGTTGAATCTATTCGTCTTTGCGTGGCTCATAACTTTTCTGACCACCTAGAGCAGCAGTTTTCAGATTTTGGTCTTAGAACCCCTTTACACTCTTGAAAATTATTGAGGACCCCAAATAGTTTTTGTTATATAAATTCTATTTATTGATATTTATTGCATTAGAAATTAAAACTGAGGGGCGCCTGGGTGGCTCGGTCGATTAAGTGTCTGCCTTCGGCTCAGGTCATGATCTCAGAGTCCTGGGATCAAGCCTTGTGTCGGGCTCCCTGCTCAAAGGGGTGTCTGCTTCTCCCTCTCCCTCTGCCCCTTCCCCTGCTTGTGTGCACTCTCTCTCTCTCTCCTCTCTCTCCCTCTCTCTCAAATAAATAAAATCTTAAAAAAAGACAGTATTTAAAAAAAAGAAATTAAAACTGAGAAATTTTAAAAGCATAAACAGTTGTATCAGCTATTAAAATAATGTCATCATCACAAGTTATGGTCAGAAGTTATATACATTTGGAAGAGAATGAGTACAAAAGCCAATAACCTCTTGGTATTATGAGAGTAGATTTGACTTCAAAGATCTGGAAAGTCTCAGCAACTCTCAGGGGTCCGCCTGCCACACTTTAAATACTACTGACCCTGTTCCTGTCCTTTGAGAGGTTAGAGAATGGTTTTCTTGGCACTGAAAAAGAGGTGGAAATGCATCCTTCTCCATGTAACCAAACTTTGGTATGTTTTGGTTTGGAAGATAGTTTAACCTGTGAGTACTCTAACTCAAATTGTAAAGATTTGAATTTGAGTATCTTTAATGATTGCTGATCTCCTTTCTTCTGTTATACTTAACTCATGATGAAGTTAGCCTATTTAAGCCTTCTTAAAAATGATAACAAAGGTGTTTAATAGCTAATAAGAATAACATATTAAGTACTCAAAGATGTCAGACACATCTTTAAACATTTAACATGCATTATCTCTGTAATCCTTACATAATCCTGTAAAATAGAGGTACCATTTAAAGTTCCCTTTTGCAGATGAGGTAACTGAGATTTAAAGACATTAAGTAAATTTGCTCAAGGTCACATAGCTAGATAGTGGTAGATTTAGAATTTGTGTAGTCTAACTACTGAACCTGGGCTGTTACGTTAACCCACTAGATTTTATTCAAATTCATGCAGCTGTTTCACTGTTAAGTTGGCTTTGACATTGTGCTGAAATGATCTATTTCTTAATGTTCCTCATTGATATTAGTATTATTCCTTCTGCTTACCTCAAAGGAAAAACTGCTGGAGCCAGGAATGGTTTATCTTTGATCACAGGACTGTGTGATTTCCACTGCCCTGGGAATGTGATTCTGACCTCATTTCTTCATCTTTAAAATAGAATCTACATCATAAGTTTGTTTTGACAATGAAATCAGGTTTCATATGTAAAACATTTAGCAAGGCCCGGCACAAAGCAAGATTCAATAATAGGTAATACTTATTTTGCAGTTGTTGAGAATTGATAAAGAAATGAGATTACAAAGTTGGATAGCGACTTTGGGTTATAGTCTAGAATTTGATTTCATTGTTATACTTAAAATCTTTTCAATTTAAACTGTCAAAATACTTGTAATCGTATGTAACTATAGAGCTACATTTATAGATTCAAATATAGCTTTAAGAGTACTTTGTAACTAGTGGGCAAAAGCAATTAGAGTGTGTGCATGAGTTTTGGGGTGTGGGAGATATGGGGTGCCCCTTTTTTCCTAAACGGGGCCTGGGAAAAATCTCATATGATTTCTTTTACTTTGCTGGGGGCAGCCTAAAAGCCTTTTTTGTTTTGTTTTGTTTTGTTTGACAGGGCCTAGACCCATGGTCCATGACCCTGATTAGAAGACAGGTGGTGTTTAGGGGTCTGAGGAAGAAGAGTGGGCTCTATCTTAGGAAGGTGCTTTTATATCAAAGAGATAGTTGTAATGGTGTCCTGTTACTGTCACTTGTGCCATTTGTTTCTCTTGCTGCTGTAAGATCCTTAATTATGCCTTGTTGGGAGACAAGTTGGCCCGGTGGAATGAACATAAGCCTTGTTCAGGCATTGGTTCACAGTTTTAAACATGTTTGCTAAGTCTTGCTAACTGTAAATCTTTGGGCAAGTGACCTTAGTCTGAGCTTGTTTCCTATTTTGTAAAATGGGAATTATGATCTCAGTGTTCTCGATTAGATGAATAAGCTGTACCTAACATAGTGTTAGTTCATAGTGGGCTCTCTGTGAATGTTTGCTGATTACATGAATGCCGTGGAAGCATCTTTACTAATCTGAATATAATACAGACTTCTTAACTTATAAGATTTCTTCCTAATATTTTTGTTTCTCTATTTGGAGTAGGTGAATTGCTGCAGTAGGAAAAAGGCATATTTTTATGGCTTTCATTTATTATTATTCTTTTGGTTAGTGATCTAATTTTTTCTAGGTGGGAAGAATAACTTCAGAGTGAAGGAATCCTATTAGAAACTTGAAGTTCGGGGTGCCTGGGTGGCTCAGTCCTTAAGTGTCTGCCTCCGGCTTGGCTCAGGTATGATCCCAGGGTCCTGGGTCGAGCCCCTCATTGGGCTCCCTGCTCAGCGGGAAGCCTGCCTCTCCCTCTCCCACTTGCCCTGCTTGTGTTCCCTCTCTCACTGTCTCTGTCAAATAAATAAATAAAATCTTAAAAAAAAAAAAAAAAGAAACTTGAAGTTCTAAGAAATATTCTTCCTAACAAATCTGAAAATCACTAGTTTTGGAGAGCAGTGACCACTCTTACTGTCTTCCTAGTTATTTGAATGGCTGAGTTTAGTGATAAAATCCTTAGGCAGTCCTCATTGTGATAAGGAATTTGAGTTGTGACCAACCCACAATGCTTCCTCTTAGTTTTAGATTGAGTGTACAACACAGCATTGTACTGAGATTGAGGGTGTTTGGAAGTTTGAGAGTGTTTTACAACCACTGCCTTGTTAGGTTTGTCCAGAGATACTGTTCTATAACCTGAAAAATTTTAAAAATTTCTTGTCTGAAAATTACAGATCATTACATAAGGGATCTAGTTTACTAATTTAATCATTATGACAGTATTGCTTTATTTCTACATAAATAGAGAACATCTTTGTAAGAAAATAATGATACTTCTTACCATTTAGAAAATAATAGCTCTCAGTCTTTACTAAAAAGGAAGGAAAAAAGAATAATTTTAAGTGGATTATAAATGTTTCTTGTTATTAGAGTTAATGTTTTAGATGTTTTAGATTTTTTATTTTCTTGGTGGTGGTGATAGTTTTTACTTTTTTTGCTTTTTCAGTCACTATAGTATTGCCAGATAAGGACAGTGGTGGGCAGTGATGGAGTCAGGCTAGAATGAAGTTTATTTTATTTGGTTTCACTATAATTACATAACTTTTAGAAATTTTTCTTGTTCGTATGTCTTACAAATGTCTACCTCGGGTAGATTTTTTTTCATAATTTTTTAAAAACTATTTTTATAGCCATTACACTTTTTTTTTTTTGATTCAGAGCTTATGTCTTTGATCAACATTTTATCACCAGTACCTAGCTCATGTTAGAGTTTAAATATTTCTGTTTTCCGATTCAAATACGCATTTTCTAAAACCACACTGTGTTCAGTGTGGTCAGGCAGTGTTTTCCCCCAATACGCCTACTCAGCCTTCCAAACAAGAATTGGAAGAGGAAGATGGAATGATGTTTCTTAGAGTCTGTCTGTGAATAGTGATTCTCTGATGTATTCATCTAAATGAGGTAATTGTTTTTCCTCAGTGAGCAAGAAAAGAAACCCAGGCAGCAGTTACCTGAGTTCTGACATGCCTGCTAAAACCCCCCAAAAACCCAGGCAAAGGGGCATCAAGCAGTAGCAAATGAAAATAGAATTTCTAAATTTAAAAAGCAGATAAGAAGAAGATATTTTTTCCCCTTTGTGGTCCACATTAGTCGCCATGCTAAAACTATGCTGAGATGGGAACTCTATTAAAAAAAACAGACTCATTAGTTTTCTATAGACAGTAAATTTTCTATATTATACTGGTGTGCTTTTTCTGAAGTTCAAAACCTTATTGTAAAATGATAGTGAGGCAGAATAGAGGCCACAGCTAAAAGGAGTTGAGTCAGTGCTCATTGTGGTAGTGTTGTTTTCCTTAAAGATGCTGAGTTAGTTCTGAAATTTAGCAGATTCTTGTTTTTCTTTGTTTTGTGGTCATCAGCTCCTTAGGGTAGTGGCTTCAGGATTGGTTTTCCTTCTAGTACAATTGCTATTTTAGCTCTTTCACATTCTTCATTCAAAGTTTTCTCTACCTGCTATAGAATCTAGCTTCACAGTGAATGATTGCTGATTCCTCAATGCTAGGTATTGTGGACACTGGGAAAACTGCCACCTTTCCTGTTGAAGTGGAAAAATCAGTATTCTGGGCTTTTATCCTCGCTCTCTGATGTGATCATATCTGGTGTTAGTGTAGAGAAGACCCAACTAATGGGCCCAGAGCAAAGAAGTAAAGTCTTATAGAAGACTTAGAGAAAACATTTCCTTACTCAGTGATATGATCATGCTCAAATGTAGGCCTACCAGCTAAAAAAGTACTTCCTTCACTAGGCTTATCTATGCATAAAAGTGTGATTTTTGAATCTAAAATATTATTTTGACTTCTTTACTGTGAACTTACCTCTTTAATGTAATAATTATATTTACTTCGTGTGCTTGTTTTATGCTCCACAAATACCAATTCAGGGTCAAACAGGAGATAAGCTGGCACGTACAGATTTCCTTTTCATCTGAAATGAGACTGTTTCTTAGCTTACTCTTGATGTTCATTGAGTAAGAAAAAGATTGTTTGAATGTGTGAGAAGTTGAAAACTGAAGCATAATGTTCACTGGTTTCTTATGAATAACAGGATATTCTTTTCTCCACAGAAACCCAGAACTTGTCTGGGGCAGATCAGTAAAACTCATCCTGTGTAAGACTGCAGCTCTTCCTTTTTCTCAAGGCAAATTCTCATAATCAGAAGATTCAGAAAAAGAGTTCTTCCCAGTGATCATTTGTGTTGAAAGGGAAGAAAATCAGCTCACATTTGTTCTGTAGCTTCTCAGGTTGTTTCCAATAAGACTTGAGAATTGATGATACCCTTTAATTAAGCCCAAGCAGCAGTGGAAACATTTCACAATCTCCTTTTTGTAATGTGATGTTTTCCAAAAGTGCATTTTCCTTTTAAATCCAAGAATCTTGTCTCCTGAAGTCAAAGCTTTTCTTCATGTCTTACAGAGACTGAGGAGTAAGTGCTACATTGGCTAGTTTCTGCAGCCGTTCTTCATCTTCAAAGTATTCCACAAAAGCTAGCCTTCTCTTGTCTTAAAAGGACCCCTTTTAGCTCAAATACCCTGTTGAGAATTTTCCTCTGCTGAGCCACTGGATTTCTTTATGTAGTAGAAAATGTTCTTCAACATCCTGGAGTGAAATGACCTTTGTTTAATGAAGTTAGCCATTTTGTAGTGTCTTGCACACATTTTAATTTTGTCTCAAGAGTTTTTGACACCAGTATATAGATGCCTTCTGTGTTAATGCAGATCCCCAGAGAAGTAGATATCAAGACAAGATATGATGGGCAGGTAGCCCCCCACCAGAATTGGCTGTTGGAGCATTCCCACCATGCTCAGTCATTTGCTGGGAGAAGCATAGAGGCATTATGCCAGGTGTAAATGTTGCAGTGGATTCCAAGATGAGGGAGCAAGTTCTGTTGAAGGGGTATCTGAGCAGGGCACCGTTGTGGCCACTATACCCTCCTTAACCTATTTGGGCTTTGACACCGTCCTGCCACATGGACACCTTTCTTACCCTGCTCACGTTTGATACCCTCACCCAGACAGATGTTCTCATTTCTGCTCTGCCTTTGACCTGCTGGTGTTTTCCACTATTGGATCACTCCTCACCCTTCTTATTCAGGCTTTGACACCAGTGCTGGTCCACTTTCTTTTCTCCTACCCTCCTCCACATACAAGGGGGCCCTCCTCACTCTGTTTAAATTGATCCCCCCCCTGCTGTACTGCCACCCTGCCTCCCACACATATACCTTACTGGCTTGGCTCCACCAGATGGCTTTAGGACTAAATTGTTGAGGGAAGTGATAGTAGAAGGAAGAGGAAGAGCCACCAGGTTTCTTAAATATGCAGTTGGCTAGAATATGGTTCCATTCACTGAGATAGAGAAAATAGTAGGAGCATCTAATTTGGGCCTCAAGTCTCTGTGTGTGTGTGTGTGTGTGTGTGTGTGTGTGTGTGTATGTGCGTGTGTGTGTGTGTGTGTGTGTGTATGTGCGTGTGTGTGTAAACAGGAGTTTGGATTTTAAGATAATGGATTTGGGGTGATTGTGAGACTATTTGGTAAAACTAGTAGGCTCAATAGAGGAGTTTGGCTGGAGATAACAGAATTGGTTGTCATTAGCTTCTATGTGATAGTTAAAACCCTAGGTTTCAAAGAAGCTGCAGAGAAGGAAGGAGCTAGCAACAGAGAACAACAGGTTCTGAGGAGTGATACCAAGAAAAGGATGATACCAAGGGAAATTGAGGGACAAGAGAGTTTAAAGAAGAGGGAGTGCTTGTTCAGTAAAGTAAAAAGCTATAGAAATGGTAAAAGATCCAGTGGGATTTAACAACCAGTTTTGGGTGGTTTTTTTTTTGTTTGTTTGTTTTTGTTTTTAAGATTTATTTATTTATTTATTTATTTATTTATTTATTTGAGAGAGAGCGAGCAAGAGTGGGGGAGGGCAGAGGGAGAAGGAAAAGCAGAAGCAGACTCCTTGCCTAGCAGGGAGCCCGATGTGGGGCTCCATCCCAGAACCCTGGGATCATGACTTGAGCCGAAGGCAGGCGCTTAACCAACTGAGCCACCCGGGTGCCCCTAGCAGCTAGTTTAAAGTTTAGTTTTAATGGAGTAAACACAGATTGCAGAGGTAGTAGAGTTAAATGGGAATGAGGAATTAAATTTGGCCAAAACAAAAATAATCAGTTAAAAAACATAAAAAATATGTATTGTCATGTGAACTGAGAAATAGTGTTCAATATCATTTCTAGTAAAGATATATATGATTGATGAACCACGTGGATTTAAAATGTTCAAAACCATAAACCTTAATGAATATTTGCTGCTTACATGAATACTTGCATCATGCTCCCCATATTGTTCATTTTGTGTTGCTTTTGTAAATCTCCATTATTAAGGACCTATTCAGTCAATTTTGTAGTCCTTGGAAGATTTCCACCTTAAGTTACATCTATGGTTTCCCAGTTAACCACAGTATAAGCGATGGGGAAGTAGAATTACTCAACAAACTATGTGCTTTTGAAGTATCAATCTTTTTAGTCACATACTTGTTTTTTTATAGCTTGTGTTAAAATAACAAGAAATTTGATAAAAGGAAAAAAATGATAAGTATTAAGGCTAGATTTCTACTCAGTTTTAAAAATACTACACAGAACGTGTTCAGTACAATGTTTAAAAATGTGTTTAAAGTTATCGATATTGTGTTTGTGACGTGGCTTGAAGTTCTTTGGTAAAGAAAGTGCATAATTGGCTTTAAAAAGATTTAATAAATATTTACTCACTAAAAAAATGTTTTGAGGAATAAGCTGAGCATTTTTGGCTTTGGGTAGGTACTGAGGATAACCGTGGTGAAAAAGGGAAGTCTTTTTCGTTAGGGAGCTTAAATTCTAGTGGGAAGATAACACAGATAACAAATGAGTGGACAGATAGATAGGCATTTACTGTATTGCAGACACTAGTCTAGTGTTTTTATACATTGTTATGGAGAAGAGTAAAACAGGGCAAGGGTGAAAGGGAATATGATGCAAGGGAGTTATTATTTTAAATAAGATGATTAGGGAAAGTGTCATTGCTTAGGGGACATTTGAACTGAGTCCTGAAGAAAGTAATGGGAAGAACCATGTGGATATATGAGGAGAGCATTCAGGCAGAGGGAATGGCCAGGGCAAAGGCTCCGAGATAGCAGCATATTTTCTTCTTCAAGAAGGAACAGCGTTAGAAAGAGTGAAGCAAAGTGAAAAAGAGAGAATAGAATATAAACTCAGAGTGGTGGGGGTATGTGTAGATTATTATACAGAGACCAACAGGCAACCATAAAAATTCTTTTATTCTGAGTGGATTTTTATTCTGAGTGAAATGGGAAGCCCTTGGTGGATTTTGAGTCACTGAATGATATGATGTGACTTACTTTATCGTAAATTCTAGATACTGTTAATCAGTTTGGCCATAGTAATTAATAAATAAATAACTTGGAGTGTAGAAATATGAACTTGGAGTGCTAGTAAGTGGTGGGGCCACAAGAGGGCTCCTGATGATCAGGGAGCTTCCTTTAGGATTCAGGGAAGATCCTAAGCTGCTTGCAGAAGGTGATTCTAAGCTTTGAGTTATCCTTCCCAGTGATCAGTACAATTTGGTTTATTTTCCTGCCATCTACATCTTAAAGCTTCTTAAATGACTTTGTTGCTCATGTCCAGTGGATTGTACCCTGCCACGTAATGCTAAAAATGTCTAAAAATTGCACAGTCTTTTGGAGGCTTTGGCTGTTTGCTTAAGTCACCCCTTGTTTTATTAGTGTAACTAGTGTTCCCCTGTTACTTAGATTTCAAGGTAATTTCAAGGTTAGTGTTTGCCATGGAAACAGCTCTAGTTCACTCTGAGACAGGCTTTCAGAGCTCAATTTGTTTAACATGTGTACTTGCCCACATTGATTCCTTTAAGCATCCTAAAATAAGTTCAAGTGGTTTTAAGTAATCAAAGATCTTTTGAAAAGCAAGGTTCATGAGAAACTAGTTAAAAAGTTTCTGAGAAACTAGTTTTTAAAAAGCACTGGAATTCAGTCTGAGGTGTCAATAAATCAACAAGGTATAATGACTAAACGTTACCCAGTATTTTCTAGGACTTGGGTAAAGTCCTGGAGTAATTCTCTTATATCACAGTAACCTTATTTCTGAATTTTTTTGAAGAGCAAAATTATTATAATACTTCTTCATCCTAGGATGGAGGTGACTGTAGGAATCTCTTCTTTTAGGCATCCTTAGGTTCAGAACTGTCACTATAATGAAAAACGCTGCCAGAAGAACACTGTTCTGCCCCCTTACAAAGGGAAAAATGATGTCTTTCTCACCCTTTTTCTTTCAAGCAGTTACTTTATACAAAGTATAACTTTATTTAATATGAGCTATCTAAACTTCTGATTTATTTCTAAAGAAGTTAGTGATGAATGTCTATTAGAGCTTCCAATTTCTTTGATCATTTATCCTTTGTTATATTTCCAGAAGCAGCCAATAGGTAATGCTGTGGCTTCTTTGTTGGTATCTCAAAATACTATGTGAATCTTGCATTGCAAGTAGTGCCCTGTCTAGAGGACTTAGATAAAGTAGGTACCATTCACCCTCATTATTTGTAGATTCTGTATTTGCAAATTTGCCTACTCACTACAGTTTATTTGTGACACCAAAAATCAATATTCATGATGCTTTCACAGTCATTTGTGGACATGAGGATGCACAGAGTGGCAAAAAATCACTTGGCATGCACATTCCCATCTGAGGTCAAACAAAGTGACACTCTGCCTTCTTGTTTCAGCTCTCATACTGTAAAAAAGTGTCCTTTTCATGGTCAATTTAGTGAAATATTTGGCTGTTGAAAATGGCCCCCAAGCATAGTGGCGAGGTACTGTCTAGTGTCGAAATGTGCCTTATGGAGAGCATATAGGTGTTAGATAAGCTTTGTTCAGGCATGGGTTTATAGTGCTGTTGGCTGTGAGTTCAGTGTTAATGAATCAACAATATATATTAAGTACATGTCTTTAAATAGAAATATACACATGAAAAGATTCTATATTGATCAGTTGGCCAAAATGTTGTGACCAAAGCTTGCAGGAAGTTAACCCTGTGTTTCCCCTAGGGGCAGTGGTTCAGTATTTGTGATAACTTTATGGAACACAATTACTACAAATAATGAGAATGGACATGTTTAGGTAAGGTGGTGATTTATAGAGACTTTAGGTATCTGAAATATTTCATAATTCCCTCTCTCTAAACCATTGTTTTAGGTTTGTTTAAATACATACATCCAGAGTTATTTATAATGTAAAATCTGATTTTACCATGGGTTCTGGTCAGGTTAAAAGTCATTGATTAACTTGTAAAGAAACTTTTCTAAACATTATCCTCTAGAAAATTAAAATGTACCTAAAACATATAGTGTTCAGTAAATATTTGTTTTATAGTAATAATCTTTGAGCATTGTAGTGATTCTGGTTTTGGAAAAGAAGCCAGTATTTGCCCCTCACCCTGCTCACGCGCACTCACACACGCTTTCTCTCTCAAATAAATAAAATCTAAAAGAAGGAAGTGTGCATTTTTGGGGTTAATATTTTATTAACTTTTGCTGCATGACAGTTTCAAGTTTTAGATCAATTGTTTTTTAACGTGGGGCTTTATAAACTATTTTTAAAAAGGTTCTCCCCCCCTTATAAGAATACTTAGTTGATTCTGATTTCCTATTACTAATTGGATAAATGCTTATTATTTTAATTAGGTCATTAGCTTACTTAATAGATCATTATTAGAAAAAACTAATTTCCTCAAAATACTGGTTTTTTTTGGTTTAAATTTGAGTTTATGAATACCAACAAAATGAAATTTTCATTTCTTTTTTCCATTCCCAAAATGGGTCAGAGAGCTCCAATCCAACATATATACTACTTGGACAAATTTTTATGTAAGTCTGTCACATATTTTCAGCCTCTTCAAATATTCTGGGATTCCTAGAATCTGACTTTTAGCTTTGTCATTGTATATTTTATATTGGCTATGCTTTAAATCTGATTCTTCTACTTGGATTTACTATTTTTGATCAGGTCTATCTGTAAGAATCTGTATTATTTTGAAAGCTCTTTATATGCCATGGTTGTAAATATGAGTCAGTTAACTTTATTGGCTTAAATTAAAGACGCTTTCTTCTCTGTTCCTCTCAATATAACACTAAAGTTACACAATGGTAGTGATTTGACTTTTTATTATTCCTGATTAGTAACAGAAGTGTTCACTGATGATCAGTACTAGTACTATTTTAGAAATGCCAGTCATAAACTTTCTGTTTGTTGATAGGCTACTTACTAACAGTCTCCTCCCTCTTTTGCACATATTCTTTATGATTAGTTTTATGACCTTTGTTCTTTCATTTTTTTCACCTTGTAAGTTGCTCTTAATATGCCATTTAACCCGTTTCTATCTCTTTAAAATATGCTTGTTTGGTTGGCACACAAAGGGCAATTTGCTTGGGGGGCTGCATTATTCCAGGCAATGACCCTGATTTCATGCTGTTCTATGCATAAACATCCAAGTGAAAAATGTCCTTATTAGTGTTAGGAGAACTAGACTTTAGATGCAATTACTAAACCAAGTTTTTAATTCTTTGATGGAAACCTATGAATAGTAGATTTACCTTTATATACATTGGGATAGTATATATATTCATTTGTGTAGGTCAGTGTTTTTCAACATGTTATTTTTAACATGCTTTTCTGTGATGTTTTCATAGTTTGTCTTTTACATATATGAGTCATAAGATTTTGATGACCTTTATTTTCTATAGTTTATTATTTTATTTTTTGTAGAAAACAACAGATATATTTAATGTGCTTTTTTTAAAACCCTACTTCCTACCTCAGATAGAAATTTTGTTACTGTGCTTATGAGTTGTAAAGAATCACTTGACTTTTAAAAGCCACATTTAATATATATTACATCATGATTTATTGATTATATTTGATCATCAAAATCTCATGCACCTAGTAAAGTTTCTCTCCTCTCTCCCTAGAGGACTATTTCAAACCCCTTTCTTCAAATTTCTAGCACCTCCTCTCCCAAGATCACTGATGATAATGGCGACATTGCTTCCTACTTTAAAAAGAAAAGGAAAATAATTGAAGGAATGAGTAGGGAATTTCTAGACTTCCACCACTTACAAAAATCCACCTGTTTCCAACTGTTTCCACATTGAGAAATACGGTAAAAAGAAATAAATATGAAGTACCTATAATACCACTCTTCTTTCCCATCTTTTACTATAAATGAAGTATCCATTTTTTAAACTAAAACTAGTCCTTCCAATTTTGAACTCATTCTCATCATCCCCTTTTAATTACTTACGAATATCACTTCACCATTTCTTCTCTTTCTCGATTACATTATCAACTTTTTGTTTTGTGCTGGGTCATCCTTGTTAGTATACCGATATACTGCTAGTTCTCCAATCTTAAAGAATAAAAAATTTTCTCTTGACTCTGTTTTCCCTACCAATTACCACTCCCTTTAGTTTGTTCCTTTTTTGTAGCAAATTCCTAACTTGCTCGTACCCATCATCCCTATTCTCTCTTCCTAGTCTCTTAAATCTACTTTAATCAGATTTCAACTAATAAAATTCCTGTTACTGGTGACTTCCATGTTACTGAATCCAATGGTCAGTTCTTTCTTTTCATCCTACTTGATCTATCATCAATAGTTGGAATTTTATACTTTCTCCTCCTGGGTATGCTTTCTTAAGGGCCTTGAGGATGTCACTCATTCCCAGTTCTCCTTGTTAGTCATCTTTGTTGGTTATTCTTTCTCTCAGAATGTTGGAGTGTCTCACAGCTCAGTCATTGGAACTCTTCTCTTTCTATACTTAACTTCTAGTTGTAATTAGAATTAAAAAATTTCCCCCCCACACTACAGCTTTTTTCTTAGAAAGTGTAGATGAGAGAAAATAAAATGAAATACTGCTATTTTAAAACTACCTTCCAGACTTTCAGACCCCATTTCAAAACTTGGAATGAGAACTATGGCCCTTTGGGAGATTCACCTCTGGTGGCAAGGGTTTGAAAAGGAAATAAGGCTGTTTTATCTGAAGACCATTGTGATATAATATAATGTACTTATTCTTAGGACATGATAGAATATGGATATTGTATTTCTTATATCTCATAAACCTTAAAGATATTTTTAAAAGGAATTTTATATGAGCTTGGGCAGTGTGTTGGCATGATTTTATGTAACCTCAAACATGTCCATATAGATATCTGCAAAGGATGAAATTTAAGAATGAGCATTATGAAAAGATTCTTTATCAGATCAAATTTTAGAGTCTATAAAACATAAAAGCAAATGTGTTTGATACGTAACATTTGAGAAATATGGTTAAAATTAAGTTTAAGGCACTTATAATACCACTGCCTAATTGTAGTTTATATTTTGAAATATTGTCTTCTAGTCTTTATGCAGTTTAAAAATCGTGCTGTGATCATATAAGTACCTGTAATTTGCCCTTAGCATAATACAAACATCCATGTTCTCACAATTTTTTAAAATGCACATCGTGTTTAGGGATTGCACTATATATATCCCATCTCATGGATTCCTTTGTCTTGAACATTTGGGTTTTGATTATTTTTATTTACATTTATTTTTATTTTTTGCTTTTGTGGATAAAGCTGCAGTGAGCATCCTTTGCATAATTTTTTTTTCTGTTTTAGGATTACTTCCTTAGGATAGATTGCCAGAAGTGGAGTTACTGGGTCAGAGGGTATGAACTTACGAACTTTTTTCCTTTTTTTAAAGAAAATAAAAATAATTTTTTTTTTGTTTATTTGCGCTCCAGTTGATTTATATTCATTGTGAAAAATGAAAAACATAACAATTATACTTGGTACCTGTCAGAAAACCATGTCTTAAGGCAAGGTTCTATGATCAGAGAAGTTTGGGAAATTCCTACAGTAAAAAAGCCTCTTTATCTTGGTTTACCTCAGTATTTCCTGAACTTAACTGATCATTGAATAGTTTTTTATGATATACTTCATAACATTTTCTGGAAGTTTTATAAATGATAAAGTTTATGAACTGATCTAAAATTGAAAATCATTTTATTGGTTAAATTATGTTTTATTGGTGAAAGCAACTAAATTTATAAAGTTTCATTCTAAAATTATTTTTTAAAATATTAAAGCTGTTTACTATTTGATTTTTGTGTATGTCTTTATAAAGTCTCAATTTTTACATTTTAAACTTTCTATTGATTCCTAAAGAACATCTCAATAGCATCAAATACTTTTTACAGTCTTTAGTGAAATTTGGAATATAGACATAGAACATAAAAGTGGAAGATAATGTAGATTGTACAAACCTTCTTTTCCCCCCCATTTTTCCCTACAGAATGTGAAATCCTTTGCATCTTCTGATAGTCTAGCTAAGGTCCAAGAAGTAGCAAGCTGGCTTTTGGAAATGAATCAGGAACTGCTCTCTGTGGGCAGCAAAAGACGACGAACTGGAGGTTCTCTGAGAGGTAACCCTTCCTCAAGCCAGGCAGATGAGGAACAGATGAATCGTGTGGTTGAGGAGGAACAGCAGCAGCAACAGCAACAGCTAAGACAACAAGAGGAGGGGCACACTGCCAGGAATGGTGAGGTCGTCGGAGCAGAACCTAGACCTGGAGACCAAAATGATTCCCAGCAAGGACAATTGGAAGAAAACAATAATCGATTCATTTCGGTAGATGAGGACTCCTTGGGAAACCAAGAAGAGCAAGAAGAAGATGAAGAACATGCTGGTGAACAAGATGAGGAGGATGAAGAGGAAGAGGAAATGGACCAGGAGAGTGATGATTTTGATCAATCTGATGACAGTAGCAGGGAAGATGAACATACACATAGTAACAGTGTCACAAACTCCACTAGTATCGTGGACCTGCCTATTCACCAGCTCTCCTCCCCATTCTATACAAAGACAACAAAAGTGAGTATATTTAGTCTGCTGTTCCTGAGACATTTACCTGTCCATATTCATTGTAATGAAACTTTCCTCACAGTCTTTGTTATTGCCGCAAAATTAATCTTCAGATGTGTAATAATAAAATGAACTAAGTTTTGTTTTACGGAAGGTATTAGAAATAGAAGTACTGATAATGGGATAATGTTACTACAAATAGAGGGAAAGTGATTGATCCTATTACTATGAAAAATCATTAATATCAAATTTTATTATTTATTATTTATCCCTGTGACAGGGGTTAGTAGTTTGTGTGCAGTAGAGAGGGTTGGAGTGAAATATGTTTTATGTAAATCAAGTAGTAAAGAATCTTGTCTTATTTACAAAATGCAGGTGGTTGGGGTGGGCTATGTATTCGCAGGTGTTACTCCAAGGTAAAAGTTACTGTCCGGTTTCTGCCACTACTTCCCTTATTTGCAGTTTTTGTTTTCCTTCCCATTCCTAGGAGTCAGCTCTGTTGTATGTGCCTCCTTACCTCATTCGGCTAGTGGTAGCCCATGGAGTTAGCCATAGACATGTTTTTTGTTTTTGTTTTTAGAGAGAGAGAGAGTGTGCATGTGTGTGCAGCTGGGTGTTGGGGGGAGGGGCCGAGAGAGGGGAAAGAGAATCAAGCAGGTTCCATGCCCAGCGTGGAGCCCAACACCGGGAATTGATCTCATGACCCTGAGATCATGACCTGAGCTCAGTCAAGAGTTGGATGCTTAACTGACTGAGCCACCCAGGCACCTCTTAGCCATAGGCCTATTTTAAAAGGTGGGTAGTTAGACTCCTGTCTAAACCAGAGACATCTTATCAACTCCAGGACTTGGTGATTAATCTAGTGCTGAGAAAACCAATGCTGTTGGATATAGTCCTTTGAGGCTATACCAGAGAATAAGGACTGGAATATACTATCACTGCTTCCCAGTATTGTCTTTGTTACTAGATAGGCAGGAAGGTCCTGAAACGTTGAAGTCTGTCTGAAATGGAAGGAGGAAGTGATTGGGCAACTGCAGTAAAGTTGAAATTGCCAGGGCTTGTTTTTTGGGATGGCATGTGGGCTTCTTTCCTCAAAATATTCTTGGGTGTCATACCTCTTAAAATTATGGTTATGACAAGAGGTGGGGATTGTAGAGAAAAAGAAGTAGCATTATTTCTCTCACTCCCCAGTCTTTCTATTGTATTCTTCTCTGCACCCACCCACATCCCCCCATCAAATTATAGTCAAAATGAAATGATATAGTGCCTGGGCTTTGCTTCGAAATAATCCTGAAGGGGAGAAAAGGAAAGAGGGTATAGATTTGCCATGAGTTGCTGATTGTTGAAGCTGGGTTGCAGAATGGGGGTGGTTCATGGGTATTTTTCTGTGTGGTTTTTAAAGTATGTTTAAAATATTCCATAATTGAAACATTTTTAAGTTGTAAAGAATGTGAATACACACAGACCCCAGAAAATGATAATAAAGGTTGGAAATAGGAGTTTTCTTTACATAGCTTGGTCTTGTTGACTAGCTCCTAATTAAGTCAAGTAAGTGCTGACTTCTCTACATTGAATTTTATTTTCTCTGTATTTTGGTGCTATTGAAATTACAGGAAATTCAATAAAACATCATGTACTTTTCGCTGGAGTTAGAATTTATTTTAATCAATATTTTAGGCAGTCTATTTTAAGAGGAGAAAAAGTAAAAAGAATTATACTCAGAATGAATGAGGTATGTAGCACAACTTCTATCCTTTTTTTCCCCCTCAGGCTTCTATGCACATAGATCTTTATGTTTGCATGCTTTTTGGTTCTTTATTTATCATTTTAAAATTAAATAAAAATCGTGAATATCCTTGTAGAGTAGACTTATAAGTTAAGCAGTTCTTTGGAATGGAACATTTTATTTCAAATAATAGCTTATTTTATAGACATTAAAATAATGTCCATAGTAGTTTGTCCTCTTACACTTATTTGCTTATTTTTAAATTTTACAGTGAATCATCAGTTTAGCCCATAAACAATATACAAACAGATGTAACATCATCTCCTTTAATGTAACCTGACCTGGAATAAAAAAATCTCAGATGCTAGGTTTAATACTTGAATTGCTTTTATCATTTTTGCTTAAGGTTGTGAAACTTAAAACCCTTTCTAAAACATGTTTATCCCTAATTTCCCTAGCCTGTCTGCAAGTTTAGATTTTATTTAGTTGGTATGATCTAAGAAGAAGCTGGCTTCAGTAGTGGTTTATATCCATTCTACCATCTCTGTTTCAAGGTGTTGAAGCAGTGCTTTGAATCTCAGCCAGATGGCTCTACCAGTAATAGCTACAGGCCTGCTTTGTTGGTAAGGCTAAGACCTTTTATAATGCAATCCACCCAGCTTTTATCCCCCAGTCTCTTGATCTCTCTCCCTCAAGGTTACTACATGAAAAGAGGGGGTTTATGTCTTTTTTTTTCTGAGGGTTCAGGTTGGGGAATGGGGTTTAGTATTTTATTGCATTATCTTATTTAAGAAAGAAGTTTAATCTAAACTAAACCTTGTTGAACAATGCAAAGCTATCAGTGAGTTCTGCTATATTTTAAATTAAAAACAAGAAAGCCATCTAGACAAAACATCTTTTTCCAAAAGGAGAAGTCATCAGGTTGTTCTGTAGGAGAACTACCAGTACAGAGGTTTGACAGATGCTCTATTGTTTTTTTTTTTTCCCCTTCAAGATGAAACTGTAAACAGAACTTTTAGATATGTCTTATAGAGTTATCTGGTTACGTCCTTAAAAACAAAGTAACAATTTTAAGTCAGTTTTTTCTAGTGTATTTTGAGTCATGAATGCAAATTATTGTGCTGTACATACAAGGCCACAGAAGTAGACTGAGTACTAGTGACAGCATGGAGAGATGTATAGATGTGCATAAGTGTTTATGTGTGTATGTATATGTATGTATGCTTGTGCACACACTTGATATATTGTTTATCGTGAGGTCATTTTCCTGCACAAAAATGGCAAGAAGAATATAAACTATTTGACGGCCAAGGCAACAATGCCCTTCTACGAAGTAGTATTTCAGGTTGAAATTGGCCCATTTTCCTTTTTCTCTATTCCTGGATCTCTTCTTTAGGATTATTCCCAGAGTACTTTATTTTTTCAACAACACTTTAAAGATGTCACCTCTTACTTCATTGCTTACAAAGAAAATGTCAGTCACCCATATATATAAATCTTTTTAATATAGTAAATAAGGAAGAGCTCTCATTATTTCAAAGACTTTATTTTGGAGCAGCTTTAAATTCTTGATCATTATAAACATAAAACACTTCTCCAGACATTACTCTAGGCCACAATTTCTTTTTTTTTTTAAAGATTTTATTTATTTATTTGAGAGAGAGAAAGAGAGAGAGAGAGAAACAGCATGAGAGGGGAGAGGGTCAGAGGGAGAAGCAGGCTCCCCGCCGAGCCAGGAGCCCGATGCGGGACTCGATCCCAGGACTCCGGGATCATGACCTGAGCCGAAGGCAGTCACCCAACCAACTGAGCCACCCAGGCGCCCCCACAATTTCTTTTAAGTCTTCTTAAACTGTGAGTTTTGAGAAAAGTAGAGGTATAAGAATCATTTAAAAATATCCCTTTTTTTCATGTTAATATGGGATTAGCCATAGTTTTACCCAACATAGCTTTCAAGTGTTATTTTATTTTATTTATTGGCAGTTTCTTAAACATTCCCTGTGGACAGCTATACTTATTTATTGGTCATTCCTGAACATGCTGTTTCTTCAAATATGATATTGAGAAAAAAGATTTTTTGATCCTTCCTTGCATTGGTCTTTTCTTTGAAAACATATTGAAACTATCAAAACTCTTTGGACAATCTTTTTCCCTCTAGTCACCAAAGATTTGTTCATATGGGAGGCTATGCAATAATATGCATTAGAAATTTCAGACCATCTTAATGTTAAAAGTCAAGGGTACTGGCAGTCAGGAATTGGTATTTATTAAGCCCATACTGTTTGCAAGTCCCTATGATAGGTAAGTAAGTAGAAGTTACAGAGAGGCCAAATAATTCATCCCAAAATCACGCTGTAAGTGACCAGAAATTTTAATCCAGATCTGCCTAATTTCAAATAAACACCCTTTCTTTCCATGTGCTATGCTGCCCCCTATGGTAGAATTTGGCAAACATTACTACATAAGATTTTCAGCTGAACTGTGGGTCTGCCTGGGTTCTAGACTGTGGAGTGTGATGGCTTTCTAATACTGTGTCACATTTTAAATCATCAGAGCTACCCTTTAGAAAGGGTATAGGGGGCTCCGTTAAGGGCTTTTCTGTGTGGTAGCTAACAAGGATTAATTGAAGATATGAAGGCTCAAGGCTAAAATTGTAACAAGAAGAAATGACAGTGAAATTTGAGATCAGAGAACAGATACCACCTTTTTGAGAGTACATCAAACGTGCTTCTTAACCAGGAGTTGTGTGCTGGCTATTTCTGTGTATTTGACTAGTCTGCCTACAAATTATGAAGTCCACTTGCTTCCTCTAATAGGAATTCCCATCTTTTCAGTCTTAATTCCCTCTCTACAAGCCTTATCATATTAAAAAAAGTTCTTGTTTTCTAGAGAGATGCCCAGCCCATACATAAGACTCCTTTTATGTTTAATGCGAGTGGCAACTCACTTTCTGCTAAAATGAAAAGCAGATAAGATTACTATTAGGCCAAGTCTTATATCCTTCTGATCTTTTCATGAAGAGAACTATGTTTGAGCACCAATTTCTGCTTTTTCCATGTCTCTCTTGTTGCCTTCCATCTTTCTCATGTAGTTTCATTCCTTACATCAAATCAGTCGTTTTTTTTTTTCCCATCCCGATTGTTAGATTTCTCCTGGCAACTCAGCAGCTTTTTTATCCTTTTTTTGAGTCAAATAAGAAATAAATGTCTATTAAAATAGACAAAAGTCGGAGGCTTTTTCTTGTTTCTAGGTTCTAAACAATAGAGAAATTAGGCACAAGGATCACTAGCTAATCAGGGGATCAGAATAACAGTTGTGTGTCTAGTCCAGCACCCTCCAACACTCCCTTGAACCAGAGCACCTGGGAAACTTTGTAGGACAATGTGGCTAACATCTGAAATCTAACAGGCTCTAAATTCTACTCTGTTGTAGGTAGAGTTCTAGAGAGTGGTGGCTGCTTCAGCAGTCTCTCACCTTGTCTTGTTCTTGTTAAGACAGACAACTTAAATTCAGATTCTGTTAGGTGAAAACACATCCAGAGAGAGCAAGTGCTATGTAAGGCAGGTATCTTGAATAACATCCACTAGAAAAGATAACCCAGTGAATAGAGCCATGCTTCCCATCTTTGTGAAGGAGGGCACACTAGAAATATTCACTCAGTCTAGCTTAACCTAATTTTAAACCTGTGGATTCACTCATATGTGGAATTTAAGAAACAAATGAGCAAAGGGGAAAAGAGAGAGAGGGGGGCAAACCAAGAAACAGACTCTTAACTATAGAGAACAAACTGATGGTTACCAGAGGGGAGGTGGGTGGGTGGATGGGTGAAATAGGTAGTAGGGATTAAGGAGGGCACTTGTGATGAGTACCAGATGTTGTATGGAAGTGTTGAATCATTATATTGTACACCTGAAACTAATATTACACTCTATGTTAACTAACTGGAATTTAAATAAAAACTTAAATATGTGGGGAGGATAGTGGAGATGGAGGGAAGGGAACATACTGGAGGAGATGGGTTTTCCCCAAACATGATAGAGTGATAAGAGCTTTTCACATTTGAACTTGCATTCACATTCTGATCTTGCCACTTATTATATGACAGTAAGCATGTAATCTCATTGGACTGTTTCCTTATCTGTAAAATAAGACTATAATACTTCTCAGGGTTTTTGTAAGGATTAAGTAAAATAATATATGTAAAGCAAGTACTGTAGTGCCTGGGCCACTCAGGTAGTTTACAGATGTAGGCCTGTGACCTTATTTAGTTCTCCTCTTCCCACCCCTAATCTCACAGAATACACTTCATTCCCCACAGCAGATACCAATCTGTGTATTTTTTAATGACCTTTAGAGTCCAGTCATCATATCACCCTCTAGTGGAAAAAAATATAAATAGAGAAATAGATAAATACTTTAAAGAGTACACTTGAGGATTGGGAACATAATATAATAAGTTGAGCCCATCTCTAATAAAACTAAAACTAAAAATATGACATAGATTTCCAAGGGGATGCTATTCACAGATCTTCCCAGTTGATAGGTATGTACCATTTCCTTAAGTAGAATTTGCCAAGTTTCTCTAAACTTTGTTCTTTTAAAACATCTGTATATCTAAATGCTTTGTGAATCTTACAATTGGATGCTAAAATGAATTTTAGTTTATTATCAATTTCTAATTAATTCCTGCTAGTGCAGTTTTAAAAATATTTGTTGACATTATTTTAAGCCATAATAGGTCTAAATGTTAGTCATGTTTTAATCTGTATCTGCACTGCCAAGTAATTAAAGATTATTTTAATTATGGATTTTCCTTCTACACCAAAAAAACAGTCATCCCATAGAATGGAGAATTAAAAAATTTTTAATAGTATTCCATTGTTTTTTGCCTTATGCAGATGACATACTTCTCTGAAGTGTCCACAAATAGTTATCCTCAAAATGTTCCTGATGTAAATTGTTTCATATGTGTATAATTATGATGACCTGATCTATGTTAACATTGTGTTTGTTAGTGATGGGGAAGATGGTATGAAGAGGGTAAAAGAGTATAATGGGTTCTGTTTTCACTTTGGTAGATAACTCCAGAATGATGTCTCGAGCTCTCATCCTTCACCCAAGCCTCAGTCCTGCATTTCCAGCTGTCTCTTGGGCATTGTAGTCTTGGAGCTAGGATTTGAACCCAGATCTCTTCTGGGTCCAGGTTGCACTTTTGTTAAAATTTTGAAGTTCAGTGAAATAGTAGTTTTGGGAGGGGGTGGGCTATTGAATAACCCATAAAGCTACTACTTTAACATCTGTTTTCATGCTACCAAAAGTTAACCCAACCCAAGTTAGCCGAACTGCCTTTCAGAGTGGCTGTACTTTTGCACTTTCACCAGCAGTAAGTGAGAGCTCCTGTTGCCAGCTTTTGTTGTCAGTGTTTTGGATTGTGGCCATTCTAATAGGTGTGTAGTGATATCTCATTGGAGTTTTAATTTGAAATTTTGTAATGACATATGATGTTCAGTATCTTTTCATATGGTTTTTGCCATCTTCTTTGAGGTGTCTGTTTTAGATCTTTTTTGCCCGTCTTTTAATTGGGCTGTCCATTTATTTATTGTTGAAAGAGTTCTTCATATATTTTGGTTAACAGGCCTCTATCATATTGTTTCTTGCAAGTATTTTCTCCCAGTCAGTGGCTTGTGTTCTCATTCTCTTGACATTATCTTTCACAGAACAGAAGTTTTTAACTTTAATGAAGTCCAGGTTATCAATGATTTCTTTCATAGATTGTGCATTTATTCGGTGGTGTATCTAACAAGTCCTCTCCATACCCACCAAGGCCCCATCTCCATTTTCTTCTATGTTATCTTCTAGGAGTTTTCTAGTTTGTGTTTTACCTTTAGGTCTATGATCTATTTTCAGTTAATTTTTGCATGTGTATGTCCAGTTGTTACAGCACCATTTGTTGAACAGATGATCTTTGCCCCATTGTATTGCCTTTGCTTCTGTGTCAGAGATTGAGTATATTTATGTATGTCTGTTTCTGGGCTCTCTATTATGTTCCTTTTTTGTTTGTTTGTTTCTTGTATTGACAACATTTTTCCTGGGTGACTTGTGGAAGTCATCTTTGGATAGCTCTTCTCTGTTGAATCACAACCCTAGTGTATAGTTTGAGTAGGTAATATTAAGCAGAGTTGTGTGCTGAAAAGAACAGGAGGTAAGAAAAGCTGTCTCTCTGCTCTTCTCTCACTAGGCATAGTCCTTGGACTCATCCACTAACCTCCTTGAGCCTCAGTTTCTTCATCATTAAACAGGAATAGATAGCTGTCTTTATGGCATAGTGTTGTATGGAAGTTTAAATGAGGTGATAAAAGTGATATGCTTTACAGATTTTAAAAAGCTATGCAAACATATATGATCATTTTTATTGTCCTTATTATCTTCATGTTAGGTGACATGACGATAATCAAGGTGGAGATTTATCCAGTGTTGTTCTTTGTATATTTTTTCTTATTCATTTACTGTTAGGGTTTCTTTTTTTCCAGTCAAGACATGCGTCTTTGTCCTTGTGATCAGTGAGGGATTCCTTCCAACATGATAAGAGGTGAAACTAAGTGGGTTAAGTTCATTATTGCAAGTGTCAAGACCTACTTATCTTGCAGCAATCCTTAAGAAAGCAAGTTTGGAAAGGAAAATGAGGGTATTTTGTTCCTTTGTTTTCTTACCAGTACCGCACTGTCTTGATTACTGTAGCTTTTTAGTAATCTTCAAGTTGGGTGTTACCAATCTTCTTACTTTGTTCTTCTTTTATTGAGTTGGCCCTTTGGGTCTTTTGCCTCTCCATATAAATTTTAGAATCAGCTTGTCAATATCCACAAAATAACTTGCTGGGATTTTGATTGGGATTGTATTGAATCTATAGATCAGTTTGGGAAGAACTGACATCTGGACTATATTAAGTCTTCCTATCCAAGAACATGGACTGTCTCTTTATGTAGTTGGCTCTTCTTTGATATCTCTTATTAGAATTTTGTAGTTTCCCTCATACAGATCTTGTACATATTTTGTTTAAAAGTATTTCATTTTGGGGGGTTCTAAGGTAAAAGGTAAAGTATTTTTAATTTCAAATTTGCTGGTTCATTGCTGGTATATAGGAAAGTGATTGAGTTTTGTAAATTAACTTTGTATCCTACATCCTTGCTGTAATTGCTTATTAGTTCCAAGAGTTTCTTTCTTGATTCTTTCTGATTTTCAACATAGATGATCCTGTTATATATGAATAAAGGCAGTTTTATTTCTTCCCTCACAATTTGCATACACTTTATTTCCTTTTCTTGTTTTACTGCAGTAACTAGGACTTCCAGTATGATGTTGAAAAGTAGTAGTGAGAAAGAACAACCTTGCCTTGTTCCTAATCTTAGTAGGAAAGTTTCTTACCATTAAGTGTGGTATTAGCTGTCGGGTTTTTGTAGATGTTTGTCAAGTCGGGGAATTTTCCCTCAATTCCTAGTTTGGTGAGAGCCCTTCTTTTATTCTTTTAAAGATAATTATTATATGTATAATATATACAAAATTCAAAAACTTTATTTCCTTCATCTTGTTTTGACCTTACTCTATCTCAGCAACAGAGGTTTATTTGATATTTCTGAGCATAGGGGAATTTAGGTTACTTTGATACCTTTGCTTAAGCTTTTACTTCATTTTTTATTTTTATTTAAATTCAGTTAATTAACATACAGTGTAGTATTAGTTTCAGAGGTAGAGTTCTGTGATTCATCAGTCTTATATAATATCCAGTGGTCATTACATTATGCGCCCTACTTAATGTCCATCACCCAGTTACCCCATTCCCCCTACCCCCCTCCTCTCCAGCAACCTTCAGTTTTTTCCTGTGATTAAGAGTCTCTTATTTTCCTCATCTTTTATTTTTTTTAATTAAAAAAAAATTTTTTTTAAATTTTATTCTTATTTATTTGACAGAGAGAGAGCGAGAGAGCACAAGTCGGGGAGTAGCAGAGGGAGAGGGAGAAGCAGGCTCCCTGTTGAGCAGGGAGCCCGATTCGGGACTCCATCCCAGGACCCTGAGATCATGACCTGAACTGAAGGCAGTCGCTTAACCTACTGAGCCACCCAGGCACCCCTTTCCTCATCTTTTAAATGTCTTTTTCACCCTGTAGCCTCTTGCAAATTTCTGTCCTCTTGAAGATCCATTTCAAAGTTCACCTGCTTTAAGAATATTTCACAGAACTCTGAGCAAAATCTGTATCTCCGTTAGCTCTTTGTTTTTAACTTATAATTATAGTCAGCTTTTTTTCTAAAATTTATATATATTTAGATTGTTGATAGACATGATTCTCTAAGTTAGTCTTCTGTCTTACAGGACTGTGTACTTTGCATATAGAAAATACTTAAAAAATTGAATTGAACTTTCAGAAAACAAAATCTTTTTGTATTTTTACAGACACTGTCTGGTTTAATCCTCTTCCACTTACTGTGAACATTTATAGGTTTTCGAACCTAAGTATAAAACTTTAAATTTGTCCCTTTTAGATTTTCTAGTTTGCTATTTTCCATTGTACCTCCATTCTCACCTGGTTTCCATTTTGGCTCCTTCTTTATGAGGTTCCTCCTTACCAAGATTATTTTGTTTTAAGGTTCTCTCTCCTAGCGTTTTCATCGTCCCTCCCAGGTTTGTAGTTCTCACTGCTTTTGTATCTACATCCAAATAATTAAATCAGTGATATCTTCAGTGAGGAAATGAAGGCTAGGTTAAGACCTAAGGGGTAGGTAGGAATTAGACAGTGTTGTGGAAGGCTGTAAAGAAATGAAAATGAGGGGGCACCTGGGTGGCTCAGTCGTTAAGCATCTGCCTTCGGCTCAGGTCATGATCCCAGGGTCCTGGGATCGAGCTCCGCATTGGGCTCCCCGCTCAGCAGGAAGCCTGCTTTTCCCTCTCCCACTCCCCCTGCTTGTGTTCCCTCTCTCACTGTGTCTCTCTCTGTCAAATAAATAAATAAATAAAATCTTTAAAAAAAAAAATGAAAATGAGGAGTCATAACTTTGAATAGTGGCAGAATTTCTTTTCTTTCAAAATTTTATTTAAATTCAAGTTAGTTCACATATAGTATAGTGATAGTTTCAGAGGTAGAATTTAGTGATTCATCAATTGAATATAACACCCAGTGCTCATTAATAGTGGCAGAATTTTTAGAAATAAGTATAGAGACTTTCTAGGTGACTATTTGAATATATTGCAGATATCTATGTAGGTTTATATTGAGCAAATTTATTTAAATTTTCTTTGTTTATATTGTTTCTTAATGGTTTACCAGTAGCTGATTGGTACTTTAGAGGGTTATTTTCAGAGTTTCCATGCCATCGGCAACTTAACTTTTCCTTGCCAGTTAGAGGATTGATCTTGATGCCAAGTACAGGAACTTCACAATATCTTCCTATATTTTGTGAAGTTTTAACTTGGAAATATTATTTGCTTAATGTTACATGAAGTGAATGACAGAGCAGGGAGTTTAATTTAGATTTTGCTCATATACCAGTCGTCTCCCCCCATCAATTCCTCCCCCAAACTCCAGTATCTAAGATGATATAAATTTAAAAAATATTTTAAAAAATCTATAATAAACTTGGGTCCATTTTGAAATTAGTGTTTCACCAACTTTAATTTAGACAGTAATATCAATTTTAAAATCTTTTCATCAGTGATTACAATCTTAAGAATCTTATTAACAAGATTCTTTTCTGCTTATAAGTCTACTTTTTACTTTGACTGTTATCCTAAAATTCAGTCCCATCTTTGACATCTCTTATGGGCAACAGAGTTTTCATGTTATTTCTTTGCTTTGGTTGCTATAATGAATCTCTTATCTATAAATTATGATGAAGAGAAAAGCCAAGTTGGATGAATTATGGAAGTAGAACACAGGGAAAAGAAATTATGATTAGAGAATATAAATTAGGTGTGTTTTAAATACCTAATTTGTAGTCATGACACTATTATTTTTGTTTCTTTGAAAATTGCCTTAAATTCAATACTGTTTAGTTTTAATTGAGAAATGCTAGGGTTTTTGTTTTATTTTTTTCTGCTTAGTGTTGGAATTTTTTTTTTTTTTTTTGAGAAAACATTCAAAAGCATTTCAGAATTCTTTCAGTGAATACTCTAAATGTGGGTAGTCATTCAAAAGAAGGCACAGAGAAGTAAAGCCACAAGAGATACAACTTTTTTAGGTTTTTGTAGAAGTCATACATGAGTATGTTTAGCATATTTAGTAAATCAAAGAAAGTATTATTTTTTTACTATGAAATACATGTAAGAATTAATTAAGAATTCATCTGTTTCTTCACTGAACACTAGAGGGCCTTATAGTACCTTATTACTATTGATAGAGCTGCTTTTAACATATTTAAATATATTTAGTAATTGCTTGTCTCTCTTCTACTTTGTGTTCTGGTATACTGTTTCTTGCTCAGAATTTGAAACTAATATTTAGAATGGTTATGTGCGTTGATATGTGAGATACCTAAAGTTGTCCTTTTTTTTTAACCAGCAACTACTATACATACTTACAAGATACATTTTTCTTTATTTTGCTATTGTAAAACAATAGCACTAAAAAGTGAAGAAAGTGTGAGCATTAGGATAAATGTATACATGTGCACAAACTTACTGTGCTTTGAGAATATAAGAATGCTTTTAGGAAATTTCTCAAGTATCTGCATATAAATACAGTAAAAACCAAAAGTCTTGTCATTGTTAATTAACTGCTCTGGGCTTCCTCAGCATATACGTGAGAAAAGAATGATCCCTCCAAGCTGTTTTGTCCAAATTTCCTCTTGTGTGAGCATTGAAGGTAATTTTGCATGGTGTAACCACCTCAGCATCCTGAACTAAAAGAATATTTGAACAGATGATTGTTCTTCCTCAATTTCTTTTGGTTGCTTAGAGTGAGGAAATGAAAACTGTAGTCTACAGGGTCCAGATAGATAGGGTGAATGAGCGTGAAGAAAGTCACAGTTGAGCCGGTAGGGTTGCTTAGGCTCTTATGAACTGCAGGATGTATGTGTATGTGTGTGTGTGTGTGTGTGCATGTACGCATGTGCATCTTCCCCAAAAAGTGTTAATATTCAGTTAAAGAAGGAGAAACATTGTGCAGGCTCCAAAAAAAAACTGGCTTTGAGCTACATTTAACCTATAGACTACTACTGATCTTTTTTGTCTTTCTTTTTTTATTCAGGTATAATTGACATATTGATTTTTGATGCCTTATAAAGAAATTCAATGTCTTAAGTAGAACCTTGGTTAAATTTTTATTTCTCCCCTAGATACACTTTAGAGAGTACTTGTCATTAATAATTTTTACTTTATGTTTCAGGGAGGAAAATAAGGACGTTTTCTCTTTACTATTTTTACTTTTTGTGAAGAAAGATTAGGTTGAACTCAGGGGAACATTGTTTATACAGAGGAGAACCTGTAAGAAGATCATGTGACAGGCCAATACTACATTTAAAGACTCAAAAGAACCTTATCTTTTGAGTCTTTCTTCCTTAGATTTGCTAATTGTAATATCTTAAATCATTGCCTCAAATTAGTACTATAATGAAGTGATAGAACTGTGGTTCTAACTTTTACTGAAGAGGTAGTCCTGTTGAATAGTGATAACCTTCTTTTCAGATGAAAATCATTGCTATGTAAATGGTATTCTTTAACTGTGATAAAATTATATTTTCTTTGTGTTTGCTGTCTTTTGTATCTATCTAGTTTTCTCAAAACATTTATTGCTGTATTTTGACAGATTGACATGAGCTTAGTGATTAAACACTGAGCTTGAATTCTGATCTTTTTGTTCAGGTAATGAAATTAGCTATTCATAGCATAATCTACTTGGCAAATGTTATGTGGTCAAGAGTGTAAAACAAGTAAAAAAAGAAATCAGTATCTGGTTATGGTGAGAGATGCCTGAACTGCTTCTTCCTTGAGAAGGAGAAATATTAGATGCTATTGATGAAGACATTAAAGTATTGTCTTTTTTACATGTATCTGGAGAAAACATTGCCTTACTACTTAAAATTTGGTTCAGTTTAGCAGTTATGATTGCACCAAAAGAATTGCCATTTTCCTTCTAAGATGTACCAAATTTAATACTAACTTTTATGGGAGTGGGAGGGAGGAAGTTGTTGCATTTAACATTGCTATGCTAGATACCTACATCCACTGTAAGGGCATTTCATTTCTAAAAGGTTAATGCAGGAGGGGCAAGTACAGAATTGAGTGTATGTGGTATTTTACAAAGGTAAAAGATCACTTTGATTCCCTCAAAAGTCAGAAGGTTTGGGAAAATCAGGTTAGTATGAGTACTAGAAACATTTCTAGAATATCATTCACCTGTATTAAAACAAGTTTCCATCAGTGACTCCTTGACCATACTGAAATGATTTTCAACCAGAAAACTTTCTTAAGCTCACTTCCCCATATCATAGTTTATAGGAGACACAAATTTGAGAGATAATAAGAGTATAAAAGTAATTTAAATGAACTTAATTGACTAAACATAAGACCCAGGGATCCAGAGCATCTCTAAAGGGGGTTACTTTGGAAATTGCAATCTTGATACTGCCATGTTTTCCAATTTCTGAAAAGTCACTGGAATTCTGGAATTTTTCAATTTTTTGTATGTTGGTGTCCAAGTTTTTCAGAAGCATTTCTGTAGGCTGGTTTGACGTATGAACCAGCCATTTTCATTAGACATGATATGAAGAAGAGTGTGCTGTTCATCACTCATTGCATAAGTAAAATAGTTTGTATCCAGTGCAGATGGGCATGGAGTTGTTTGGAGTAAAAGTGTAACATTTACATAGTACATTAATGCCTTAATCAGTGACCAAAGGACTTTTTTCTTTATGAATTTAATATACTGGTTTTAGGTGTTAAACTGCCAAATGAATTGGCCTCATTTCAAAGAAATGTGTATCCTAACTTCCACAAGGAATTTGAGGTGGCCTATATATAGGAGAAACACATAGAATAAAATGATCAAATGTACATGAAAATTAGTACCAGGGAAAATACTGGAGTAGACTATGAAGACAAAGCCAGGAGAAAAGATAGGAATGAATTATGATGAGATGGAGTAAGCTGTTGACAGGTTGACCACTCATAGGGGCCTATACCAGTATTCTTCAAAGTGTGACCCTAGACTAGATGTGTCAGAAACATCTGGAGTGCTTATTAACAATGTAAGTTGCTGGGTTACTTTTCAGAACTACTTAACCAAAGCAGTAGGGTTGGAATGTGCATTTTTAATAAAATCCCACATGATTCTAATGTAGATTAAAGTTTGCAAAACATTGGCCAATTACTTTGTCTCTCTGTTTCCTTGTGGTAAAATTAAGAGGAGAATATTCTGAGTCCTCAGGAAGAGAAAACATGTCACACACACACACACACACACACACACACACACACACACACACACACCCTTTTCCTAATATTAAATAAAGGGAATTTCTCACATGGGGCTTCACGAGTGACTGAATAGACTGTGCCCTCAGTAACATATCTGTAACAAATGCAAATACTTATGAACAGCAGTAAGTAGAGACTGTGATCTCTCTAGTCAGACTGAAGTTTTCAAATATTAGCTCTGTTACTTCATGGCAACTTGACCTTGGGCAAACTGTTAACGTCTCTTGATGTTAAGGATGGTATTAGTATCATCAATAAAAAGTGTTATTGAGAGGATTCAATGAGAATATCTGTAAAGTACTTAGAAAAGTGACTGATAGTCCTTAATAAGATTTGTTATTTTTTTATAAGATTTATTATCGTGATGTTATAAGATTATACTAAAACTAGCTTAACTAACTGTTCCAGGATACATAATATGCTATGCAAAAATATCTTTAGATCCAGAGGTACCTACTCTCTTAGATAGGTTGAAACTATTCCACTGATTTTTGTCTAAAACACTGTGACTTTTAACGTAGAGTCCAGCTGTTTGATAGCGTAAATTTTGCCGCTGCTAACCATGCAGCACTTTCGCATTCTGACAGTTGTTTTTTTCCTTCAAATTGTTATTAATGCTAAACCTAGAAGGAATTTGAAAGAGAACCTAAAGTAAATTTTGGTAGTGTTGGGGCCTCATCTGAAAATGTTCAGGAGAGAGGGAAATGCTAGTTCTATAATAATACATGGGTGCTCTTGGACTGAATAGCTGGAACTAGAATAAATACAAGGGAAGATTCTCTTTACTGCTTCTATAGCAGTCCTAGAATTACTGCTTAATACTACAGGAATACTTAAATTTCTCACAGTTAAGAGATGATTATAAACAAATGGAAGCAGTCATTATGAATGGAAGAAGAGTCAGGTTGAAATTATCTCTATTTAGGATGCATTTTAGGGAACACATTTTGTAAAATGTTGGTTTCCCTACTAGCTGTATCTGATACAGAATGCTAACTTGATTCCTCCTAGTAGTAAGAATCGTTGTCAGGGTAGCATCTTGCATGTAAACTTTAACTTCTAATTATGTAAAATGTAAATAGAAGAATGATAATTGTTTTCATAGATCACCAGCGCTAAAAATAATGTGTAGGACTTTTTTTGTGTGTTTTTTTCATAAAAGGATTTACTTAGGTCAAATGTACCATGTCCTTCTGTTCATTTGGTCTTTGCTGATGCTCTTACTAAAAGTAGCTTCTCTGCTTTAGAAATAACTATTGCTTTTAGAGGCTGCTTTACTTCCAAAGTGAAAATGCTTTAATTTTCTGGTTTTGGTTGGTCTTAACTGGAAATTTGTGGTTATGGAAATCAGATGCAAATGAGGAATGAAGTACAAAGGAAGTACTTGGGAATTTGGGAAGTAAGTGCCAAGAGTTATTCATTTGCTTAGCTACTATATGTCTACATTATAAATTTAGTTTTCAAGAATGAATTCTTTGTACTTTACCAATAGCTGCCATCTGTCTTAGGGTCTAATGAGTGAAAAATTTAAATATGCTGAGGTACATCTGTAATGTTTATCACTTAACAGTTTCAGTTCTCAGGTTTATTTCTTATTACTCTTTCACTCTGTTAACTGGTATGAAAAGAAGATTAAAATTTTAAGAGAGAGTCATTATTGTATATCATTTAGATATCAGTAATCTTATATTTAATTTTTATGCTTTTTCACTCTATAACAGAAATTGCAAACTGGTATCTTATATGGTATTTTTGTAACACATTTGAGTTTGTTGCCAGTATTTAAAAATCTGGAGAGTTCCCATAAAAATACTGACTTTTTTCTTTTGCAAATGTGTACTATCTGGCTTTACTTGTCTCATGTGCTTACAAAATAACAATCATTTGTACCTTTTAAATGGGCTTTCCAGGTCTTAAACCTGACCTGTTACCTTCATTATCCCTGCCTCCTTCTCTGGTCATTTGAGTTTGCTTGGTAAGACAAGCATGATTGTAGGAAATCCAAAAATAAGTTGAGTTTTCCTTTATTAGTCGCATATCAAACTAGTTTAGATATAAATTCACATCAGCATCATATGTAACAGTTTATCAAGTTTATTATTTAAACAGCCAGAGACTTAACACCTCATTTCAAATGGATATCATCAAGGTGAGAATTTGTCTCCAAAACTTTTGCCACCCCAAAAACCCAAATTTTCATACTGGATCTCCTGTTATCTTTTCCATTCTTACTAAGTTTTGAAGTTTACGCTCTACTTAGGATGACCATTTATCATATCACAGAAGTAAACCAGTGTTCTTAGAGCTTCTTGTCTTGTAAGATGTTTCAAGATGTTTCAGTTATCTAACCAGTCACTGCAAAGCTTTATAGATTATAACAAATAAGTATTTTATTATTTTTCATTGTTATTGTAGGTTATGAATTTAGAAAGGGGCTCACTAGGGCATTGCTAATTCAGGGTTTCAGTCAGATGGTGGCAATAGAGGTGAAATAGCAGGGCTTTAGGACAGCTGGGGGCTGGCCAAGAATCTTTCTCTCTTCATGTAGTCTCAGGATTTCTACATACATGGTCTTTTTACCTGGGCTAGTTTGAGTTTCTTCACAGCATGATGGCCTCAGGCCAATCAGACTACTTAAAACAGGGCTGCCATGTCAGTATTTCAGTAAGTAAGGTAAAAGCTGAATCTCCTTTTTATGACCTATCCTAGGAAGTCACATAATATAACTTACACATTCTTTTTTGTTTGAAACGGATTCCACTTGTCAATGGAAGGAGTATCAGAGTACATTGTAAGAAGAGCATATAAGATGGGGGATAGTGCTGTGACCATTTTTGAAAAACACAGAAGGTCATAATGTCTTTGCTCTTACAACTCTTCCTTTTTTTCTTTTTATTTGGACTTCATAAAATTCAGGCTCATTAAAATCGATTCCATATATAATATACGGGTCTTACAGAATACTGTATTTCTGTTATCTAGAACTCAGTTATCTGGCAAACTTACATACTTGAAACATATATAATAAAATGTAAATCTCCAAACAACTAGATTAGAAAGTAACACAACTAAGTTAGGCTTAACTTATAGAATAGAACTTATAGAATAGAATATATGTTCTAATACAAAGCATGAGTTTAGGAATTAGACATCCTAGGGTAAAAATCTCAACTTCACTGCCTCACAGCTCTGTTGCCTGGAGCAATTTTTAAAACCCTTTGGAACCTCAATTTCCTTGTCTGTAAAATGTAGGATAATGATACCTCCCAGTCTTTTCATGATATTTCAGTAAAATAAAACATGATCTACTAGAAACTGTGTCAGTGTTTAATCCTTCTCCCATATCACTGTACCAGTCTGAAGTCATGCATCGGTTTTTCTAAGTCCTAGAGCTGCAAACTTCTTTTACATCTCCTATTGGTCTCTGATAGTTAGTCTCCTAGCATCCCTGGACTTCCTGCTTCCATCCTGAGATCTTTCTGTTTCAGACATACTCAAGAATTCAGGGAATGAGTTTTATTTTTAATCTTTCTTAATAACCAGTTAGTTTCTTGTTTACTGGGAAGGATGAAAACTTGAACTATCAGTTTAATTTAAACTTCAGCTATAAAATTAATGTTGATGTTTACTAGTGTATTTTTTTGAATGTGTAATTTTGATCATGTAAAAGGCCAGGGGTATCAACTGTCAGCCCATGCAAGAATGAAACCCTATATGCCTTTTCTAGAGCTTTAATTCTAAAAGTATTTGCTATGCTTAATGAATAATTCTCTGCTTAAATTTGATGCTGAAGTAAATATTGATAAATGAGTATCAGTGAATAATTTATCAATATTCAGTGAATATTGATAAATCTCACATGTTCTCATAGCATGTTACTGAGAATTATGTAAGTGAAGTTGTGGAACGATGTTCATTTCACTCAAAATAATTGTTTTTTATTTATAATTGTGTCAAAACTCAACAGTGTAGGAAACATAAGTATCTTCCCCCCATTTTACTTTTTGTCAACATTGTCAAATGTCTTACATTTCCATAGGTTCAGCTTTTTATTTTTCATAGGATAAGTTCCTGTAATGTGTTAAACCATCAATTTGGTGAACTTCCTGCATTGTAGCTCAGTTTAATTTTTTTTAAACTGTATTGAAAAACCACCTGCATGACATTATTATCATCATTATTATTAGAAGACTTTTTAGTATTATGTCCTTATTTATAACTCCCTAGCTCACATTTAGAATTTTTATAGGAGAAATAAATGATCGATAAGTAATACTGACTTTAACTGAAAGTTTAATGAGCCTTTAATGCTTAAGCTTGTTTATAAAAGTAACTTAAATGATGGACCTTAAAAAACTAATATAAAGCAAGTTTTTGTCTTTCTTCCACCTAATTTTATTTTGAGGATTGTGGAAAATTAAGTTGCTTTAAATCCTTACTCTTTCATCACATGAGGCTTTTGCATGATTGAAATACCTGTAATACTGGGTAATTTTTGTCATAGTTGACTTCAAGGTATAACTATAATAATCACCAACTAAATTCTTGGTGAGCAGCTGTGTGAGACCAGTTTAACAGCTGGGGTTAACTCAACACAGATTGTAAGAGTTAAACTTAATCATGAGGCAAGGTATGTTAAAGTCATTAAGGACTTCATACTGGGCATTTCTGAAATACTTAAAAAATTCAATCCAATAGTTGGATTTTTGTTTTATCTCAAATATTTCTTTAAATATTTAATGAAAGAATGAGCAGTATCATTTTAATATAACAGAGTTCTAAGACACAAATATGGGAGTAAAATCCAAAGTTTACTCGTTAAAAAAAAAATCAAATATATTCTGATGTCACTGTTTAGGCCACTGTGGTAAGTAGGAAAGAAAAAATATATACAAATTATTATGGCATAATATGGAATCAGAAAAATCCCGAGATTATTTTTCTTGAATTTCTTCTTGAATCATTTAAAAAAATAATTTATGCCTGAAACTTTTTTCCAATGAAAATATTTTCTTATTGTTATAAAACACTAATATATATTTACAGCAAAGGGATACATGTCTGTTTTTAGAAGGTATACACAAGTGAATTAAAGTAGTGAATTTTTTTAAGATATATTTTATAAAACTGTAATTAATACTATTCACCAAAGTATAATAAAGGAAGGCTCACCAAATTGACAGTCCAACACTATTGCAAGAAGGCTCTATACTTGGTACTATTGGAACTGGAATATACTCTTAAAGCTGCAAGGGACTTCATTCTCAGTCATCTATCTAGTCCAGTCTCCTCATTCTAGAAATCTGAAATCTGAGACAAGAGACTTATTTAGGGACACTGGTTAGTGGTGGAGCTGAAACTAGAACTTAAAATTCACCCAGTATTTTTCGTATGCTGATAAATTTACCTGGAGTACGAACTCCAGGTAATTTGCTGAGAGTGGATTGAGGCCACAGTTTAGTCAAGACTAATTTAGTTGTAAATAAATTTAGTTGTAAATAAGTTAATTAATAGTTGGGATTTTTGGGTCATGAAATTTCTAGTGTACCATGGGGTAGTTTTGTCATCATTTTGAAGGACTGGTTTGGTTGGTTTTTCTGTATCTTAGTTTTTATAACTTTATTTTTAGCCAATTATTTAGAAATAACTGGAAGTAGAATTCAGAAACAACCTGAATGTCCAGCAGTTAGACCATGGCTGTATAAATCAAAGCAGTTACAGTACTTTATGTAACCTGCTATGGTAGCATTTTTACTTTGACAGTGTAAAAATATATACATTGACATTTATACATAATGCTTTTATTTTGCAAATGTCCGATCACCAGGTCACATTTTATAACACTTGTATAAACTGTATGTGCTATTTCAGAACCCAAGCTAATTTCTCTTAAGTACTAAAGGGCTGCCCCTGGTGCCCAGATAAAAAAATTAGCAGTCTCCCTTTATCCATGGAGGAGGTACGTTCCGATCCAAGACCCCCCGTGGATGCCTGACACCCTGGAGAGTACTGAACCCTATCAATACTATGTTTTTTCCTTATATATACATCCTTTGATAAAGTTTAATTCATAAGTTAGGCGCAGTAAGAGATTACCAACAATAATAATAAAATAGAACAATTATAACAGTATACTGTAATCAAAGTTATGTGAATATGGTGTCTGAAAATATCTTATTGTACTTTACTCACCCTTCTTGTGATGATGTGTGAAGATAAAAAAGCCTGCACGGTGAGATGAAGTGAGGTGAATGACGTAGGCACTGTGATGGAGCATTAGGTACTATTGACCTGGCGATACGTCAGGGTCATCTGCTTCATCAGTTGACCATGCTTAACTGAAATGGTGGATAAAGAAGGGACTACTTACTGTACAATAATATGTTGTGACTTGTTAAATGTATATATGAATATAATACCTCATGTACATTATAGTTGGAAGCTGTAATCTTTCTTAGTGAACACTTTGAGTATTTAAATGTCTTTTAGAGGGGTGTCTGGGTGGCTCAGTTGGTTAAACGTCCAACTTGATTTTGGGTCAGGTGGTGGTTTCAGGGTTGTGAGGTCAGCCCAGCGTGGAGCCTGCTTAAGATTCTCTCTCTCCTTTTCCCTGTGCCCCTACCCCCCCCCCCCAAATAAATATCTTTTAGAACTTTTTAAAGAATCATTTTTAATCATTTTGAATGTTTTTAATAAAATGTTTCTATTCATTTGATCTACACCTTTTATGAATAATAACATTTTAAAAGCAATGCCATATATTTATATTTTTCTTTCTTACTAAGTCTGATGGTATTTTTGTTTCTACAGTTGAAGTAACAATCTTGTTTGGAATTTTTTTTTTTTTTTTTACAGTTTTAAGTAATACAAGCTTGACCATTCATTTATCATTAAGCCAAGAAACTTAATTTCTTGATTTATCATTCTTTTCCTCTGTTTAAATTGCTCCATCTTTGTACATGGATTGCTTAGACTGGGAAGATCTTTAATACTCTGGTATCTAAGGTGTTAGGAAAGATGGAAAAGAATGAGAAACAGAGAATAATCTATTTTTTTTTCTTTTCTTGAGCTTATTTTATTGTATGAATGCAGTAGATAATACATATAACATGCAAAATATGTGTTAATCGACTGCTGATGTTCTCAGTAAGGCTTCCAGTTAAGAGTGGGCTAGCAGTAGTTAAGATTTGGGGGAGTCAAAAGTTATACGTGGATTTTCAACTGCAAGGGAAGGGCATCGGCACTCCTAACCCCCACATTATTTAAGGGTCAGCTGTGGTTTGCTAGGGCTCCTGCAGCAAAAGACCACAGACTGGGTGGTTTAGAACAATAGAAATGTATTCTCTCCCAGTTCTGGAGATGAAAAGTGAGAAATCAGGTGTGGCCAAGCCGGCTCGGAAACCTATAGGGGGGGAATCCTTCCCTGCCTTTTCTATTTTTACTATGCATCCCTGAATAAAAATATACTTTATAATATCGAATTCTTGTCTCAAAAGGATATTGATTCTGATTTATTTCACTTTAGTAGTGGTATAATTTTAAGCATCTGGAATTTTTTTTGTTACTACCGAAGAAAAGTCAAGTCACTTGTTTGCTTAAATTCATAGAAGTAGTGAATAATACTGTGTTTAAAATGACATAGGCTGATATTCTCCCTGTCAGAAGTGTTTGGTATGAGACTTTGAAAACTTTGGTATAAAATCATTCATACTTGTAGGTAAACTTATCTTCCAAGTGAGTTATTTCGAATCAAGAGTAGGTTTATGAAAATGGAAAATCTTTATGCTACTTATATGCTGTGGCCTTTGGCCGAGAGCAGTTAAATTCTAGCCTTCTCTATAATAATGAATGAAAGAAAAGGTAGAAATCCAGAATATACAGCTGTAAATCTTTTTGTCATCATAAGAGAATTGGAATGTATGGGACTATAATATGTTTTAGAGATACCAAATTGGAGATATTTGGTGCATTAGCATTTATCTATAATCATCTTTGACTAGTACAAACTTTTAGAAGAAAGAAAATCAGAAAGTGGTTAGTGGGCAAAATACCTTATAGAGATCTTCTCTTTACCACAAGTTTCCGAATGTTGAATTGTTGGATGGATAGTCAATGACACCTGGAATCTTAAAAGACACTACAGTTAAGATATTACTAATTAATTTTTAGGTAAAATTTTGACAGAATTATGGGAGCCTTTATAAAACTTATAGATGATTGTATCTTAAAATATTTTAAAGTTATTACAGACGGATTTTAGAATCTCTGCTCGCTTTCCCAGTGACTTTTAAAATTCATATATATCACAAAGCTGTATGTGATTTTTGATCCTAACGTAACAGCAGCAGCAACAGTAGTCGTGGTGGTGGTGGTGCTGGTGGTGGTGTTGGTGGTGGTGCTGGTGGTGATGGTGGTGGTGCTGGTGGTGGTGGTGGTGGTGGTGGTGCTGGTGGTGGTGTTGGTGGTGGTGGTGGTGCTGGTGGTGGTGTTGGTGGTGGTGCTGGTGGTGGTGCTGGTGGTGGTGATGGTGGTAGTAGTAGTAGTAGTAAGGGCAGCTAAGACTTTTGAACACTTACTAGATGTGAAGCATTATTCTGTGTGCTTCACTTGTATTAACTAATTTAATACTCATAAAAACCCTGTGAGAAGGTTTTGTATAGATGAAATTGAGGCATAGAGGCATTAATTTAGGTCATACTACAAATAAGTAGTAGAACCACGTTTTGGACTAAGGCAGTTTGGTTCTAGCATTGATGCTCCTACCTACTTAAATTACACTTCATTAATATTTGTTGGCGTCATCTTAAAAGGAGCTTATCTGTTTTACAGAGTTGCAGCTTGGGAAAGGGGGTTAATAATTAAGAGTATCTTAAATGTTTTTAAAAATATGATTGAGTCTGGGGTGCCTGGGTGGCTCAGTTGGTTAAGCGACTGCCTTCAGCTCAGGTCATGATCCTGGAGTCCCAGAATCGAGTCCCACATCGGGCTCCCTGGTCAGTGGGGGGTCTGCTTCTCCCTCTGCCCCTACCCCCTCTCATGTGCTCTCTCTCTCTCTCTCTCTCATTCTCTCTCTTTCAAATAAATAAATAAAAAATCTTTAAAAAAATATGATTGAGTCTAAGACTTTATTTTTTCTTGAGCACATGGAACTAGGTGCGTTTTAAAGTTAACAATTAGGGTTCTTCTATGCATTGTCTATGATTTCCCTCATTGACTGGGGTTTTCTTCTGTATTTGAAATTTGGTGTTTTGATTGTTTTCATGCTCATTGAGAACATTGCTTTAGAAGTACTGTTAACTTAAATCCTCCAAAATGATGAAACTGGGTAGTACAGACTTTTGGAAATTAGTAGTCACTTTGCTCGACCACTAGTAATGTCTCTTTTTTATAGAAATACAGTGTTGTAGACACATAATCAGATTTAGTGTTTGGTTTGCAAGAGTTGCAATGCTCTGTACTATCCAGTTGAGGGCAGCTATTTACTGATTAAAAAAAAAAAATGAGTTGAATTAGAATGTCACTATGTGTTCACCAGCAGTTGGTTATCTACAAATAAGCCCTAGTTTTTTACTCCTATTATTATCATAAATAATTTATTGAAAATGAAAAACTAATTCTACTTCATAATATTTTATGCTCTCTTATAAGCAGGGGAAAGGACATTTTAGTTTTAATTTTCTCAGTCCAAATTTTGTTTTAGTCCCAAATCTTTTTTTTTTTCCCTCCTTAGGATCAGACTCCAGGTTGATTGGAGAGCTTCATATCTTACTCATCTTTAAACTATCTGCATGTAAATACATGTAACTATAAAGCTCTCTGAGGGCTTTAAAATATAAAATTATAATTTTCAGTATGTTATCTCTATTACTGGATTAAGTGAAAGTTAAGTTTGGAGTTGATCTGTTTCATTTATTTTTCTGTGCAGAATGAATATGTTAAACTTGTGGAATGTAGTATGTTCTTCTAATTTTTCTGCATTGAAATAACACATAGTTTATATCTTCTTTGTGGTTTAGAGGAAGGAATTTTGAAGGTTTAATTAACTGATTTCAAAGATATCACTGAGAATTTTTTTGAGAATAAAGAATGTCAGTCTACATAAAACTATATGTAATATTAACGAAGTAGATACTAATAGTTACTTGGAGGGGGGCATTCCATGTGAGCTACTGCAACAAAGGGATTTTTCTAATAAGGAGTAAAGATACAATATGATTTGAGATTATGTTATACTGAAAAAAAAGTGTTAAGAAATAAAGTGAGCATCAGAAGAGATGCTGAGACTGGAATGAGGCAGGAGACGTTCACCTTCCCCCCCCTTTAGTGGGGCTGTATACATGGTTATCTTAGATAACAGTCTCACCTTTTATTTTTTTATAAATATCAAATTAAAGATTTCCAGTAAACTCTCTTCTTTCCCTAGATCTTTGTTGTGTGTTTGTTTTGTTTTTTGGTGTTTATGGTTCCTAATTGTTTACTCTTTTATTAAAATAATTTTTTATTGTGGTTAAATATCCATAGCATAAAATTTATCATTTTAACTGTATCTAAGTGTACAGTTCAGTGGCTTTAAATACATTCACGATGTTGTGCAACCATCACCACTATCCATCTTTAGAACATTTTCATCTTTTCCAACTAGACTCTTATATCCATTAAACACTAACTTTCTAGTCCTTTCTCCCAGTTGCTGCTGGCACCCACCATTCTAGTTTCTGTCTTCATGAATTTAACTACGCTAGGTACCTCATGTAAGTGGGATCATACAGCATTCGTCCTTTTTTGACTGACTTATTTTACTTAACCATTGTGTCTTCAAGGTTCATCCATGTTGTAGCAAGTGTCAGAATTTCCTTCCTTTTTAAGGCTAAATAGTATTCTATTGTATGTATATGCCACATTTTGTTTGCCCATTCATCTGTCAGTGGTTGCTTCCACTCTTGGCTATTGTGAGTATGTTGCTATGAGCATGGATGTATGAATATCTGTTTGAATCCCTGCTTTCAGTTTTTTGGGGGAATTGTATGCCCCAAAGTGGAATTGCTGGATCATGTGGTAATTTTTTGAGGAACCGCCATACTGTTTTCCATAGTAGCTACCTACATTTTACGTTCCCACCAGCGATGCACAAGTGTTCCAATTTTTCCACATCCTTGCTAACACTTGTTATTGTGTGTGTGTATTTGTGTGTGTGTGTTTTATTTTTATTTTATTTTTTTGTTTTGTTTTTAAATAATAGCCATCCTAATGGGTGTGCATTGGTGTTTCATTCTGGTTTTGATTTGTAGTTCCTTAATGATTAGTGATATTGAGCATCTTGACATGAGCTTATTGGTCATTTATATATTTTCTTTAGAGAAATTTGGTTGTTTACTTTTGTGTAATTAAAAATGTCACCTCTGATAATGATTTTGCTCTTTTTTTTTTTTAAGTGGCTTGAACTCACAACCTTGAGATCAAGACTTAAGCTGAGACACTTAACCGACTGAGCCACCCAGGCACCCCAATGATTTTGCATTTTTAACTACATTTTAAATTATGGTATAAAAGGAAAGTGTACTTTAATAAAGTAGCATCTTGGTGGGACTGGGAGTATTTCTAGTATATGAATTGGCTTCCCAGTAGCCCACTTTATATTTAGTAAGACATCTTTCCAAAGTCAAAAAAGAAATCACTCATTTCTGACATTCTCCTTTCTCATTCTCTCCATATCACATTCTAAGTTCCCCTTATAGAGATCAATAAAAGCTATTGGAAGGAGAGATAAGTGAGATGACTGGCTTTCGGAAGAGGACAATAGAATGGAAGGAGAGAAGAAACTAGTTAACCAAGCATTGTGAACAGACGGTTCACATCCATTACCATCTATCAAAACTACTCTCCGTTAATTCTTACACTGAGCTTTTTTTCTTATCATCTTCATAACAGTCTAGTTTATGGGCTTGAATATGAAGTGTAGTATTAATTAACATTGGCATAAGTGCTTAATTTAGGAAAATATTTGAGGTAATGCTGGAAAGATTAGTTTGGAGCCACTCTGAGGAGAGTCTTATCTCCATATTTTATCTTAGGCATTCGGGAACCATTGAAAGTTTTTGAGGAGTGGATTGTACACCATATTCTCTCTATGCGTTTTAGGAAGATATTTCTGACCATGGTATGTTGGAGAAATTAGGCACTAAGGATTTACGATGAACTGGTTAGTAATTATTTTACTATAATTGTTTCCCATCACAGGCTACATTTATAAATACTTGGGCTTTTAAAAAAATATATCTTTAATCACATGACTTATACTTTCAAGTGGCATCACTGAGTTTTTGAGAATTATAGAGATTGAACTGACATTTGCAAACAACTAAAATGTCTACTGATAAGATTAATGTGAAGTACATATTAGTAGCTTTAGAGAGATAGAGTCAACTAAATGGCTTAGTATGATATAAAGAATGGTATGTATGGAAAAGGAAAAGAGAGCATGCTTAAGACAAACAGTTGAAAATATAGTGCTCATTCTGAATATATCTAAGAACAAACGTGTGTCTATATTTTTTGAGCATGCATAAATACTGTCCTTAAATTTGAAGCACATTTCAAAACATTCCTAAAATATTAATGCTGATACTCGGGTAAGGAAGATTCAAGATATTCAAGAGAAAATACAATGTTTATTTTTTTGGATTTTTGTAAAGAAAACATTGCTTTCCCTTTCTAGGGAATACCTGGGCTAGTTGTTGGAGAAGTTTCAAAGAGACCCTACAGCATTGCCCTGCGTTGGCTGTATTCACATTACTGACTTTGTACGGGAGGTTCACCAGCTGTTTGACTGGCAGGAGCAGGAGCTTTCACTTCAGTAGTTTGTAATTCCTGGCTATTCTAGGATAGTTTGCACTTCACCAAGCCTCAGACAGGTCAGGACATTTGGTAGGAGAAGGTTGAAAGACAAAAGCAGCAGGCCTTGGGTTCTCAGCCTTTTTTTGTTTTATTAATTAGAAAGTTATATTTTAATTTGGTGGTTGGAATTTTTAGTAATGTGCCTGTATTACATGTAGAAAGTATTCATCAACCAAGAGGAGTTTTAAAATGTCAAAACCAGGAAAAGCTACTTTAAACCATGGCTTGGTTCCTGTTGATCTTAAAAGTGCAAAAGAGCCTCTGCCACATCAAACTGTGATGAAGATATTTAGCATTAGCATCATTGCCCAAGGCCTCCCCTTTTGTCGAAGACGGGTAAGTCTTGCATTTGAAAAATAGGAATATTTTTTTAAATGAAGTACTTCTGTTTCCTTTAGTAAAGAAATGCTTTGGATTTCAATTGATATTTAGAAACAAAATTATCAGCGCGTTATGTAGCCAGATAAAACTTACATAAGTGGTAGTTCTAATAGTATGATAAGCCTAGAGGGCAAGCTTACCCAATCCGCCTTTTTTCCCTCTCTCATTTACTTTTCATGATATTAGAATCCTTTAAATTTGTTTAAAATTGGTAAATGTAAAAACCGTGTTTTAAAATATGTTGGCAAATACTACAACCCCAAATTTGTAGTTTTTTATTTTGTGGGAAAGGCAGGAAGCTGGTGGTATTCTTCCTATGTACGTGGGAATTACAACATTTAGCTCTTTTAAAGAATATTCCAAGTTCCCTAGATTTATCTGGCCCTTAGAGCTGTATTATTTTAAATTACTATTTCTTTAATTCAAACTTAATGTAATAGGGACTTGACTTTTTGCTGTTATATAAAATAAAAATAGCATGCTATTGTGTGGCAGTTACGATAGAGTTTATATATAGACAATCCTGAACTAACAAACATTTTGTAGAACTTGAGCTAACGTATAATCAAGTTATGATCTGTTGGATGTTTTTCAGGATGACATTCTCCTCTCACCAAATTCTGACCCTGTTAATATTAGCAGTTTTATTGTATTTTTTTTAGTTAACTTGGTATTGCTAGTCTGAGTCATTAACTAGAGTGATATGTTTTTAGGTCTAAAATATGTTTATGATCTTGAACACATTAAACCAAAAATCTCCACAAAAACCTGAGATTAAATGGGTATTTGCATGTAACAGTGCTATTAATGTTTTAGTTCCCTTAAAAAAAAAAAAACTAAAGGGGAAATATTCTACTAACCAAGTAGATCAACACACAACACCTGAAAAGTATTTTTTCTCCTTAGTGAAAAGAATCTTTTATTTGCTGGGACTTAACCTTTGTAGAAATATGTTTTCTAATTATCTTAGTTCCTTTTGAGTAGTTTCCACTTCTACTCCAAACAAGTGGTAGCCATGTTGAAAAACATTTGAGTGAGGTTTAAATAAAACAGTTTCAACATTGAACATGGAATACAAATATCTCCATCAGCCTTATTTTCTTCTTTACTATGTTGTCAGAAAGTGTTTATTTTGTCCTCTTTCACTTTGTCACTTTTGTAATTTCTTTTTTTTTTTTTTTTTTTTGGTTACTTTTGTAATTTCTGAATGAAGTCACTGTTCTGATTTAAGCATTTACACAGAAACCTCTAATGGCTTTAAAGTCATTAATAAACTAATTTATTATTTTAACACCTCTATAAAAGAAAATACCAACACAAGTAAATTTTTAAACTGAGGAAAAGAAGTGTGGGTTTTTTAAATCAAAGGATTTAAGATATTAACAATCAAGATAATCTTGTTCTTTGTTGAATATTTCTAATAAATTCTTAGGGACAATATATGGTAGTTTACTTCATTATGTCACAATGTATGTTTTCTACCTTTATTTTCTAACATGTACATGAAATTTAAAGGCTCAGGAGCAGATCCTATAAGAAAAATTAATAGAGAACTTCAAGGCTTTCCCTGAGGCCTTCCTAGGGTCACTATGCAGCTTGACTTTTGTAGGTTACTATGTTATGTTAATTTATAGCCTTGCATTTGTAATAACAGAAGAGAACTAAATTCGAAAAATAAAATTCATACAAGAAATTTTTTGGGAAGATAGCTAAAAAACACATTCAGTTTTAGACTGCCTGCCTGCCAGTAACTTACTATTGCATAACTCATTGACTCTGAGTACTAGAATTATTAGAGGGATTGCATAATTATATCCCCTCCTTTCATGACCGGTTAATTTAGGTAGTTTTTAATTGGTTTGCATGTTCTTTGTTATTTAATTTATTAACTTTCCTTTGGTAATTGATAATAAACATTTTTAAAATACTATTTTTCTTTATCAAAGATTTAAGGAAGACTTTTGGTATGATATGTAATTAATCATATTTTGTGTGTAACATCCAGTATATCTCTTACACTGGGTATATTTTGCTTTCAAAGAGATTGTTCTACACTGACAAAGTACACAAAGCAGATAGAGTTCTGTATTTTGTAGGCCATTTTTTTTCTTTTAAGTAGTGAGCTAATGTGCACAGTGACCTCTTATAAGACTGTAGCAGTCTTGACCTATTAAAACTTGAAAAACATGATATTGTCCCTCCATCCCTCATAGATGTTGATCCATTTAATGTTTGCACAATAAAATAACTTCAAAAATTGTGAAAGATCCTTTAGTTGCTACAACTACAACTTCAATTTATATTTCTTGAAATGTTTTCAGAAAATTTATTTACCTACTATTAATATTAATTATAATATTAATATTATTAATATTACAATATTGGTACAATTTTTGGTACAATTGGTACCAGTTGGTACAATATTACAATTATTGGTACAATAATTCATTATTATATAAATTATTCTGGTCTCTCATCAGAGGTACTTTGGACTTAATAATAACAACAGTAAAGAAATAGCAGTCTAGCTTTTAACCAGTTACTGTAAATCAAAATATTTTTAGTATTAAGGTCCTCATTATTTATTTACATTGTCAAAAATGTAGAATCATGGGGCGCCTAGGTGACTCAGTCGGTTAAGCATCCAACTCTTGATTTCGGCTCAGATCATGATCTCGGTTGTGGGATTGAGGCCCTGTCGGGCTCCACACTCTGGGATTTTCTTTCTCCCTCTGCCCTTCCCCTGGTTGCTCACACTCACTATGCACTCACTCACTCAGTAAATAAATAAATAAAATCTTAAAAAATGTAGAATCCTGGGTTCCCCTCTTTTGGATAGTCTTATGTTAGAGATCTGGATTAAGGTTCAGGGATCTATCTATATTTTTAAAAGTCCTATAGGTAATTGAATTAGGAAAATTTGAGAGTACTAGTTGAGTATGTAACTTTTTATTCTAAAAGAACTGATTATCCTTTAGAGGAAGAGAAATTTTACAGGAAAAACTTATTTAATCTATAAAATCACTGGAAATTTTCAATTTTCTTTGAAATTGGAATGCCCAGTTATGGTAATACTATATTTCTTAAATCCTAAGGTACATTATTTTTTCACATTTTAAACATATTTAAGAAAAACTTAAAATGTGAAAAAATGCACCTTAGATACATTTTGATGAAATTTTATAGCTTATCTGGCAGCATTTTTTTCTTTTTAGTGATAAGAGAAATAACATCTTACAACTAATAGTAGTAAGAAAATGTACTTCAGTGCTTAAATCTCATTTCTTACCTCATTTTGTTTGGGAGATTTTTAAGCATTTATAATATCCTTGTAAAGTTACTCTTCATTGTTATTATTTTGGTAGAAACTTCCAAGTGACATGCAAATGACAACGGTTTATATAAGGCTTTTAAAATATTTGACTGTGCTGGCTTATAGACAACATACTGTTTTGAGAGTGCCGTATACATTCCTGGGCTTGAACCATGTGCTGATGGTGTCGCATAAGCATTGGCAACACAGCTAGGAGAGTGGTGGAGAACTGCTGGGTGGATAGTGGGGGTGGTGAGGTGGGGTCAGTATGGGACAAGGACTTGTTCTCCTGAGAAACAAGAGCTCAAGCAATAATGAAATATATGACTGGGATTTCTGATAGTTGAAAACAGTTTTGTAGGAATTATGTTCCATATCAAGTTCTATTCAAAATACCACATTTAAAATAATTTTTCTTTAAAGTGAAAGTAGAAATAAAATTAAAATAGAGTATTTGTGTCATTTGAGAAAATGTTAATATCACTCCTGTGTATTGTTATCATTGCAGGTTACCTTAAGTCAAACTCTTCCTGCAAAGGGCCAGTAAATACGTTAGGCTTGGTGGACCCTATAGTCGCTGTTAGAACTATTCATCTCTGCCACTGGAGCACCAAGGCAGCTTAGACAATACTTAAATGGATGGGTGAATGGACAGGACTGTGTTTTAATAAATCTTTACTTACAAAAGAGTGAAATCTAGGTTTGTATGATTATAATGATACTATAGTAATTCTTGTGCATGTATCTCTTTGCTTATATATAAGTTTCAGCTCATGGGTAAATTTTTAGAATGAGATTGTTAGTTAAAGCCATAAGTCTTACATTTCCTTTAAAACCATCATCCTCTCTTCTTAATTCTTTTGTAGTTATGTAGAAAAGAGTCTTTGTGTGGCTAACTGCTAGAATTTTAGCATACTGCTTATTCTCTTGTTAATATACAGTATTAGTATAATAAAGCTATTAATAATTGCTATCTTTCTAAAAGAACCCACTGTGTATTCTAGGCACTGTTTTAGCTGTTTTGTATATTTTAACCCACATAATGCTTGAATGACTTAAGTGTTTGTTAAGTACTTTAAGTTAGGTATTCTCTCCATTCAGTAGACTAGAAGATGGAGGCTCAAACCAGCGACGCTTCCCGTTTTCTTGGTAAATAGTAAAGCTGACATTTAGCTGCAGAGTTCACTAATGCTGCAGCTAACAGCAGTAGCCATTCTCTTTATACAGTTTGTTCTCATGTGAACTAACACTTTTCAACGACTGTTAATATTTTGGAGGGAAGCCTGGGAGCCTATCATTGTTGACATTGTTTCTGTGAGAAAATAGATTCAAAGATTAAAACAAGTAACTTACAAATAACTTTTGATAGCATAGAGCATTTATAAATGCAGGGTTTTTGCTGTAATCTCTTTGAAGATGTTTCACTTATAAAGTTATCCTACAGATTATGCAATAATTATAGTAATAAAAAATTGGAAATATTTGAACAGTATGCATGTTTGTCTGTTGTCTTTGTAAGCTGAGGGATGGTACCTGTTAAAGAAAAAATTATTCATGACACTTGTTAAAACAGCAAGATAGACTTTATTCAGGGGTACTGTGGTGATATAGGGATAGGGACTACTACAAAGGGGTTTTGTAGTAGGGCAGGGAGATTGGGCTCAACTCCAAATACGGTAAAGAAAAGTGAGAATTTATAGCCAAGGAACAGTTGGGAGGGGGTCAGTGGGTAGAAAATTACTAAGAGGAAACATCGGTAGGGGGGATTCTGGCTAAACCAGTTTAACCAAAGTGGTCAGACATCACGTGGAGGATGATAGAGGATGAGAAACCCAGTAGTTATGGAAGGTGGTCAGATACCAAGATCGGAGGATTGTGCTTAAACTGAGTAGGATTCTTGCTCTTGACAACATGCCCAAGGACAGGGCCTAGTTGAAAAAGAGCTCAGCAGAGCCTATCTAGAGTTTGGTCAAGAAGAGAATCTTTGTTATACCTCAGGGTCTGTATTTGGCAGGCAACAACTGAGAGCAGCTTGTCTGGACAGATTAACCATCCTCAAACTGCAGTGCAGTATCATTCTCATCAGTTTGCTCAACTAGCACTTTTGACAATGAGGACAAAAATTTAAAACAGCATTGTACCTCTCTTAGCTTCAGTGCTGTTTTGAGTTTCAGTTTTTTCTTCATTGTTGAGTTATCAATGATACTAGACAAACCTATATTCTAAATTTTAACCACATTCAGGCATAATCTAATTAGCTGTTTTTATATGTATAATACTCAGTTAATTTAAGCAGTATATAATTTTAATCTGTTATGCTCCTTTCATAGACTATTGACCAGTCTGTTAGGCCCTTTTCAGCAAAGGTCTGCCAGTTTTGCCAAATAGTTGTATTACCTTTGTTTAAAAAAAAACAACATGTCTAATTATTTACCCTACAGTAAGTTTCATTTGTGGAAAGATTTTGTATGTACCCCCAAAGTAGGCCATCATAAACTCTTTTGCTAAAGCCAACTTGTGAATTATTACCCTTCTGAATTTAATAATCTCCCAAATTCTCCAAATTGAATGGTGATATAAGGAATTTTAATTTTCTTTCAGTAATTAATATCTTTTACTTCACTTTACAGAAATAAGACATACTCAATATGTAAAATTTAGAAAAATATTTTCCTTGGCAATTTCCTAAAGTATCAGTAATTCCACTGCTCAAAAATAACCACAGTAACAACTTTAAATAATTTTTTAGCAATATTGGTACTTTAATTCATTGTTAATATATTGTTAGTGGTTTCCCATAATTGTAGTTACTTAAAAATATATAATCTGCTAAATGAATGTTCCATAGTTTTCCTACTATTGTTCATTTAGACAGTGACCTGCTTTGAACTTTTTTATACATGAATCTTAAACATCTCTATACACAGATTTCTAGAAGTAGAATTATTGGGTCAAGGAGTATGAACTTCTTTAGATTCTTGAAAAATACTGTTAAATTGTTTTCCAGAAAGTTTATACCAATTAAAAACCAGCATGAGGGATTTCTATTGTTGTTTAAAGAGAAAGAAATCATATTCTAAGAAAATTTATTCCTATGTGATAAAGTTTTGTGGATTTTACTTAGTTAATACTATGTCATTGTATTTCTAATTATTCTAGGTTTTTTATCATAGGGAATTTTTTTCCTTTTGAAAAAATAATGAGATAGGTTTATACTTATAGCTTCAGGAGAAAAATATGTAAATAGATCAAGAAATTAGTTGTTGCTCATGTGATTCTATTTTTTATTCTTTCTGGAAAATATTTGTCATAGACCTGTCACCTATATTATCTTCAACTATAATTTTCTTCTCCTCCCATAGTTTTAAAACTATAATCTGTGTTTTTATCTAAACAGATGACCCACATGTATAGTTTTATGATTTATTACATTATTTTTACTGCAAGTCTTAGGGTTATTTCAGTTTTTGCATCACCTTAGTTTATCCTTTTATATTTCTGAATTTTAGTGTGATATTTGCACAGTATAAGTGACAGCCCCTTCCAAAGTATATTGCTATTAATAATATCTACGACAAGAGTACTTCTCATACTAACAAGAGCAGCTGCCAGAAATACTTGCCTATTTCTTAGAGCACTACTACTTAGTTTTACATTTCTGACATAGCTTTGCCCTTTGCCCCAATCCAGGTTTACCTTTTTTTTTTTTTTTTTGATCTAGTCCAGCCGTGATTAATTCTTATTGAAAATAGTTGTAGCAAGTCTGCTCTTTTAAAATGTCTTGATGCCTGAAAGGCATGTCATGAAACTCAATATCCGTTTCATGGAACTCTTAGCCAATTAGAAGTAGATGGATGTTTCCCCAACATACAGAAATTTGAAACCTTTAAAAAGCCAGCATCCTCCATCTCTCCCCCAGACTGGTCTGTTCCAAGTGTCCACCAGTTACATTTGTGCCTCTTTCTTTCTAGGTCCTTCCCATGACCTCACAGTCTAGCTTCCTTCTCTGGTTGTCCTGGCACTGATTGCATCCACCGTTGTCCTCATCCATTAGTAGAACATATTGTAATTGTTGCCATTACCTTTGGCCCTTAGGCAAATATCTACTGCCCGGTGATGTTATTCCATATAGTTATCTTGTCTCCTCAATTAGGCTATAAACTCTTAGAGTTCAGAAATTATCTTTAATGTCTTTTTTATGCTCCTAGTGATATGCAGAAGAAAGTTAGTATAAATATTCTTATGACTAATTCATTGAAGTATGTGTTAAACTTGGAAGATTCTGAAGGAGTTTTTGTACTGTTAAGAATATGGCATGTTTTTTGTTTACTAAATATTTTTAAATGACTGTGCAGCTGTGATTTTGAATATTTCATTTTCTAAATTTAAATAAACTCAGATACAGTTTGACACTTAATTTTAAAAGTAATTACTACTTACCAATTTTGAAAACGAAGGAGAAACAAACATAGGGTAAAGTCATTTTGATGATACTTTTGAGATTCTACAGTAGCCAAAAAATGTCAGAAAAGCTGAAATAAAGGAAAAAAAAATTACAATACTTTGGAGAGAAGAAAGAACAGGGTGGTGATATGAGCAAGTTTGGAGGGAGATTTTAATAGGGTACCTGATTTTTTTTTTTTTTTGAGTAAACTAAAATGTGACTTCCTTCAGTTATTTTCCTTACACACGTATTCCATTGGAACTGGGGAACAATTGGCATTTTCAACTGATCTGATATGGTTTATTGTCACTACTTATTTTATCAGTAAAGGGATTAGTTACCACATATCAGACCATTCTATTTTAAATCCTATCAGTCCTTTTCTTCTTAAGAATGTTTCATGTGTCATGCATAAACTTGAGTAAACAAAGTATAAATTACAAATTTTCTTGCGGTCTTATTCTCTGTACTGTGCAGGATACTAGCTATAAATAAAAAGGTGATGATTTTTCATCCCCTGTACCTGTGGATATACAAAAGTGAAAAATCACGATCCTTTATGCATCGTAGATAGTCTAGTGGTAAAAACCATAAACAAACCTTTATAGTACGAAGGTATAATTTTGCTTAAATGCGCTCATGTATAAAGTACTGTGGGAGCATGAGAGGGTCACCCAAGTCTCAAAGCAAATGACTCAGGAAAGGCTTCACAGTAACTTTGAATTAAAACATGAAGGATATTTGCTAAGCAGAGGATCAGAGAAGTGATGGACAGAAGGAACTTGTATTATTGCTTGCGCTCACATCTCGGCTTTTCATGTTATTTATACTGCTGCAAATTACTTGCTTATATCTTGACATGACATTTATCAGTAATAATATCAGCCAAAAAATATGTATTGAGCACTTAGAACAGAGTTGGAAAATTTTCTAGAACCTATGGCTGTTAACAGTGAACTAGATAGAGTCCATGCCCTCATGGAGCTTAGGTTATACTTTATGGAAACAGAAAAGTAGTTACTAATGTTAGTGTTTTGATGACAACAAAATAGGGTCATAGTATAGAGTCTAACTTGGGATGCAGAGGAAGCACTATACTTTCCACATATGAATTCATATAATCCTTAAGATAACCTTGTGAAGTAGGTGTTGTATTATATTATCCCTATTTTACAGATGAGAGGCATAGCAAGGTTAAATAACTTGCCCTAGAGCTAGTGATGGAGCTGAGATTCTGCCTCAGGTGTCTAGACCTAGCATCACAAACACTGTGGTAAACTGACCTTGGTAAGGTTTGTTGAGTGAACAGATCCTTAATTTCCAGATGTTGGAAGGGTTAACTTTTGCTGTGTAATCCTGGGTTTTTAAATACTTTTAAATTCTTACTTTGTTCTCACAATTCGTGATGGCTTCAGTGTCTAATTACTGATAACATTGCTTTCTGGATGTTTTTGTGTTTGTCATCAAGTGATGTGTTAGTATTAGGTTGTGCCTCAGTTGTCAGATATGAATGTAAAACAAATTATAATGATGTGTAAGTCTACAACTACATTGTAGAAATAACTGCCATGAATTGTTATCCCTGTTGTTGATAGATAACAATCTGTTCAAATAGTTTAGTAACTTTAACATCACAGGGCAAGGCTATTAAGATGCAGTATGGGAGACAGATGAAAAATATGCTAAAAAATAAACTTGTTGTTAAGTCCTGGCAAGGTAAACAAATATGAAATAAACCCACTGTCCCTTGTCTGCAGACAGATGTCCAGCAAGCCTGAGAGCTAAGAATGTTTTTAAAGTTAGCCAAACCTAACTCTAAGTAACTTAAAATAGTCAGTTTTATTATTTATCTGAATAGTCATGAACTTTGCTGCAAAAATATTAATGTATAATACTGGAAGTGTTCAGTAATATGTATGTACCATATTATTTTTCTAAATTCCCAAAAAGTTCTGAAGTCAGCAACACAGCTTTCTCTAAAATTGTGGAACTAACTCCACAGACCTTTGAGTTTACAGCTATCACCCACATACAAAAAATGGAATACACTTTGAAATGTCAAAGTAGTCAAAGCCTTAAGTCTCTGAGTACGTGCATATTTAAATGCTTTAAAACATACATTATATAAATGAATACCTAAATTTTACTAACCTAGTTATAGGCAGCTCCATATAATATGGTAGTTCAGAGCTTATATATTATTTTTCTTCAGTGAGTAAATGCAACTCTTGTTAGCAGACATATATGTTAAATGAGGAATGAGAACCTCTACCACTTTTTTACTTCATGGAAAATTAATACCACTAAATTAATTTTTATTTTGCTAATACGTATTAGGCATACTCCCTGTATGTGTTGCTAGTATAATGAAGATGAGTAAGGCAGAGACCTTCCTTCCCTTAGGGAGGCTATAGATGCTTCTCTGTCTCTGAGAGACTTATCTCATTGTTCCCATTTTATAGTCACATATCAAAATCAGAGGAACATGGGTTAATTAATTTATTCAACAAATAAACATTAATTGCCAGGCACAGTTCTGGGCAGTTCAGATACATTAGTGAACAAAGCAGAAAAGGTCCAACCTTTTATATAATTTAACATTGTAGTGACCCTGAGAATTCTGCCTAGGAGTGGACAGCATGTTTGGTCTGTTCCGATATACAGTGTGTCACCAGACTCCTTTATTCAGTGGTACATTTTTCTAAATCAACTGGTGGTAATTTGTCTTTTAGTTTCTCCATATGTATATATGGGTACCTACATACATGTGCATGCATATATATGACACACTCTCTGACTTGGTAGGATTATGTTGGTGACTTTATTGATATGTATAATCTACTGGTTTTCAAATGCTGTTAGATAGTATCTAGTGTGGAATAGTATTTTGAAGTTCTGAAAGATTAAATATGATTCTTCTATTTTATTTCATTTTTTTCATATTCTTGGAAACTTTAATATCCTACCGGGCTTACCTAGTGATCTCTTTCTGGATTGTTCCTGGGTCAGATTAGAGTTCTTGGCCCTCTCTCTGACTTGTGGGAAGTTGCATAAATTAATGTGTGTTTCACAAATAAACCAGCTAAATAATGGTAGATATAATTTATAGTAGATAGGTTTATGGTAGGTATAAATAATACAGATATAATTTAAAGATTTTATTTATTTATTTGACAAAGAGAGAACACAAGCAGGGGGAGCGGCAGGCAGAGGGAGAAGCAGGCTTCCCGCTGAGCAGGGATCCCAGTGCGGGGCTCGATCCCAGGACCCTGGGATCATGACCTGAGCTGAAGGCAGACGCTTAACGACTAAGCCACCCAGGCGCCCCTAATCATATTTTTTTAATATGATAGAAATTTCACCATAGAAGTAATAGCAGAAAGGACTACCACTTGTGGTAAAGTCAACAACATTCTAAATGTTAGGAGTTATAATTCAGTATTTCCAAGTATCTATTGATGCAGCCCATCTCTTTATTTGCATATATAGTGTTTTATTCCTAAATTGTGAGAAAATAAAAAAGTAAATCTGAGATTAATAAGGTTTTCTCTTGTGACTTTGGTCTCTATATTTATCAACTTTATTGACATTTATTTAGGTGTCAAGGAAAAGCAAGTAGGAGCAAGTATTTCTCAAACGTTAATACATTAATACTGACTCTAAAATCACATGGCTATTTGTTTATCGTTATTTTATGATATTTTCACACAATAATAGGGAAATCTGTTTTGAGAGAAAAAATATAATGTTGGATGAAATTCTCTTACATTTTTTCTCCTTGCTAGTATTGAAAATGAAAATTGAAACTTGTCGGTTATTCCTATATTTAATTACATTTTTATGTGTGCGTGATTTCATATAGTTCACTTGGGAACAATTTAAGCTTAAACAGCTTTTCAATAATCCACAGAAATCTCTGCATTATCACTTTGGATTTTAAAATGTCATTGTTGCTACTAGTTTGAACATGTAGGGGCAGTATAGTACTGTTTTTGTAAATCTTGTCTGAATTTGTGGGATTTTTGAATCAGTAAGTGGTGTTAAAAGTTCATTCTTCTTTGCAGAAATGTAGCTGTATGTCTTACATTTTAAAGGATGAATGGGACTATTTCTTTAAGTTGGAACTATTCTTTCAATTCAGGTTTTTATATATGTTATACAAAAGCTTTTATATTATGGAAGCTCATGGCCTTGATTTATATTTGAAGTCAAGGAATATGTTAAGCTTGTTAACAAGAAAAAATGTACTTTTATTGTTAGACAGTAAAAATGAGGACAGGTAAGTGGATTTGCAAAAAATAGGCGAAATACTAAAATCAGTACAATTTTGCTCCTTTTTTTAAAAAAAAAAATACGGAATGCTTCACGAATTTGTGTGTCATCCTTGTGCAGGAGCCATGCTGATTTTCTCGGTATTGTTCCAATTTTAGTATATGTGCTGCCGAAGCGAGCACTAAAATTAGTGCAATTTTGCTGTTACTCATTCTGTACCAACGTTTTCAAAAATGGATGTTTAACTATGAGAATTTTTTTAATAAAGTCTTAATTTTTCAATCTGACAAGTGAACAAAACTTAGATTACTAAACAATCTTATTTTAAGATTCTTCAAGTGGTTTTTTTTTTCCATTTAAATGGATTTATACTTAAAAACAACTGAGTAGTTTTCTTTTCTGTTTATTCATTCAATAACTTCTGTGAGTCCAGGACTGCTTTAGGCATTTGGAGTACAACAGTGAATGAAACAATCTTAACTCCTCACCCTTATGGAGTTTATAGCAGAATAGCGGAGTGCTTAACAGCATAGATGGTAGAGTCATTTAGACTTGGGATTACGTTCTTAGCTTCACCACTTACTAAGCCTCATCTGTAAAATGGAGATAGAAGTACCTACTTCATAGGATTATTGTAAGAATAAAATGAAATAACCTATAAAAAAAAGAAGTATGGTTCTGTAATAAGAACTTAAAATCTGTTATGAAGTTCACAAGACTTTTTTTAGAAATGTTGGTAAAAATTATAATTAATTCTCCTGACATGATTATTTCTTTTACTTATGGTTAGTGTTTTGAATATTTTTTCATTTTTAGTTTCTTCAAATTGTGAAAGAAAATGCATAGCACCAATTTTGAATAGTCATTTTTCTTAAATAGTTTCCTGAATGACTGTTAATCTCTAAATGGATAGCTACTGCACATAAAAAGTTAATGTGATTTGGTTCTACTTACATTATGTAGATTCATTCAGTGTGACTATCACATGTGTAAAAATTAACCCCATTATGTCTTACTAAATTAAGGTAACGTGCTATCTTAGTATTTTGTTTGGAGTCTCTCAGATGTTTAGAATAAATTTGTTGGCTTCAAATACCATTAAATTAAAACAATTTAAATTGCTATGTAAGAATTAAAAACAGAATTTATTGATTGACGCTAAAATGTCTAGCGAAGAGTTTCCATTATGATTTTAAGCTCTGACTCCATTTCTTTCCCTAGAGGCCCCAAAATAAGTTAATTAGGAAATGGAACATACTTGTTAACATCTTTGAAAACTAGCTTGTCAAAATGGCCCCTGGAATATCATTACTGTATAAGAATTGAGACTTAAAACATTTAAAGAATTGATTCACAAGTCTTAACAAAAGTGCTTAGAAATTTAGATCTTTCTTTGGTACCCTGTGCTGCTTTTAGTTCTCTTTATTTTTTAATTACTTGGAAACCCCATATTTAACACACACACACACACACACACACGTGTACACGCGCATGCCCACGCGCATACACACGCACTCCCCGGCCCCCCATACACACAAATGAAATTCTCACCCACCCCACCTCTGTATAGTAGCTTATCTGCAGTGTGCATGCTGCAACTGCTGCATTGAGGGGAAGTGGTGTTCTGCCGTTTTCATATTAGCTTTGTTATCATGCGGTATTTTCAGCTGCTCATACTCATTACCATACAGCTGGTATGTAGAGAAGGAAGCAAGCAGAAGTTGTACCGTCTACAAGAATAAGAAGCTCTCTTGCAGATGGGGTGCTGGCAGATGGGGCATGTGTTTGAACAGGTTTTACTAATAACAGAGTGCATTAAAAATCATTCTGAGAAAGTCCTAAGGTCAGTGCCATGAATTCAAAGCTCGAGAGGTTGTTCAGCTTTTTGTAGACCTTTTTAGAATATTAATTAACTCTAATACAAAAAAGTAATAAATGGCCAACCACAACCTCTTCCAAAACATTTTTTATAGTTTTTCCTTTTTCATTTTAGGATATTTTCTCTTTAATGTAATTTAAAAAGCATTGATATTGTTTGCTAGTGTCTGATATCATCCTACACTGTATTTTGTACTCTTCATTATATTTACTTAAAATTCCCAGACTGTGGTTATATACAAAAGTATATATACTTCGAGCAACGTAATAACATTCTTTAGCTTTAATATATAAATGTTAAAGTATTTCTTGGAAGTTGAAAACCAAAGAGGATTTAGAAATGCCTCTTTTTATATTGTTGACTACATTGAAGTTTAAGATGAATTGTGTTCTATTTCCATTCAAAGTTAGAAGTGAATGGTATGCCCCAAAATGAATCTTTTGTTAAAATTATTACTTACATGCTTTTCATATTCACAAAACCAAATGAAGTAGTAATGAAATAACTATCAGTAACTTAAAAAGAAAAAGGGTATTTCAGTGGGATCTTATTCCTTTTGACCTTTTTCATTAAGTGTAGTGTTTCTTGCTAGATCCTGTCTCGATGGGAGATCATGATAAAAAGCAGGGAAAGCAAAATAAAGGTAGCCAATTATATGTAAAATATGCAGTATTCAATTTAATTTTAATGGAAATGGCACTTAGCCTGTTATTTTGTCCATAGAGATTAAAATATATATTGCCAAAGGGTTTTTCTTTTTTTAGCAAGTATTATAGTGCTTTTGGTAACTCTCAAAAACTTTCATGCTTCAGATTTCTTGTCAGTAAAATGGAGATACAAAAATGCTATCTGTTGGGTTAATACCAATGAATAAATAAAATACTTTGAGACTTGTGTGAGATTTAACAACACTAAGTGTTGTTAAAAGTGTGTATATCCCTTTTAATAGTAAAAGTTTATATTCTGTTGGCATTTTTAAAGGTACAGGAAGTCCTAAGCCAGGTTGGCTTTTAATAACAAAGATAATTGCATTTTTGTTGCATATCAAACTGTATTTTCTTCCAGTTTAGTTTATGCTTTAATTGGTAACGGATAAATACCTAGAAAATTTTATTACTTTTCCCTGAAGGGGAAATATATGTATATAGATACATAAGATATTATAAATAATATTATATATAACATAGTACAAAATAATAAATTTATAAGATGTGTTGTTCACCTATATCACCTTTCCTTATACTGAAAATTGAGTTTTTCAAATTATGCTGAAAATTAATAATTTCTAGTTATTATTTCTCTAATTCTGTCATTATTGATTAAAGTGTGTGTTACATTGTTCATTATCTCATGTAAATATTATTTATTGATACCCTGATAAGTATAAGGACTATGTGAGGAGCTGAGGTAAAAGAATCAAAATAGAAGTGGTCACTGCTTTCATGGAGCTTAGGGTTTAATGGGGAAGATGGACAAATAATTAATGTGTCTACACTGTGACAAGGCACTGTGATTAACAGCTTTAGAAAGGAAATTCGAGATGGCCTGTACACAGATGATTCGCATGTTTTTATCTCCAATATAGACCTTTGTTCTGAGCTCCAGAGCTATTTGGAGCATGATAACTTCACCTGGATATCTCAAAGACACCTCAAACCAAATATGACCAGACATGGACTTTGTGATCCTCCCTACCCCAGGAAAGAAAAACAAGCAAACACTGACTCTTGTCTAGTATCCTCTCTCATGTCCCATCCAGTTGCATAAGAAACCTAGGTGTCATCCCTGATAACTCCTCCTCCTTTATTCTTCACGACTAATCAGTCTGTCACCAAATCCTATTAGTTTTATGTCCTACGTATCTCTTAAATGTTCACTTCTATCCATCTTTGTTGCACCTGGCTCGTCTAAGCCACTATTATCTCTCGCCTGGCCTGGTGGAATAACTTCCTCACATAGTCTCTCCGCATTCACTCTCACTTCCATTCTGGTTTTAATATTAGAATGATTTTTCAAGAGGCATATCTGACTATTTCCTTCCCCTGACCAACATCCAGCATAAGCTTTTCATTGCTCCTAGGGTGAAGACCAAAATCCTTTATGAGGTCTTGCATAATCTAGCCCTTGTCTACTCCTCTAGCTTCATTTTGCACTTACCATAGAACCTCTGCTGTTCTGTGCACTGCAGCCATGGGGTGCCCTTCCCCCCCCCACAACACACTTTAATCATTCCTTCAGAGAAGAGAAGTCTTCTCTGAACCCCCAGACTAGGTCAAAACCTTAACATTATGCATTTTCCTAACATTCTGCAGCATTTACCACAGTTTTACTTTTGCTTTGTTTTGTTTCATTGTCTTCCTCTCCTACCACACTGTAAAAGCTCCTACCACAGCCATGAAGCTGAGACCATCCTTAATTTATGTATAATAGGCACCCAAATAAATACTGTTGAATGAGTGTCTGCAGGAAATTAAAATAACCATTTAAATCTACATTTGTTGTAATTATGTATCCCAGGTAGAATACAAATAGTTGAAACAGCATAGGATAGAATCACAGAGGTGTGCACGTATCAACAATGATGTTTACACCTAGGAAGTGATCACCACACATGGATCAAATTGACATTTTTTAAAGATGGATTGGCCCTTACAAAAAGATCTATGTGATGAAATTAAGAAACAGGACCAAAGTGATAACCACATATTGAAGCATATATTGTATATATACTCCGAAAAGTGACCCCCCCACTACTACTTGTTAATAAGTCAAGTATTTTTAGGCTGTCTATTAAACTAAAAAATTCAAAATCAGGTGGAAGTCATAATTCCCTATTAAGTGTTTTGGGGTTGTAATAACCAATAAAGAGCATTAAAACAGTTCCTTTAGTATTGGGATACATAACTTTTGCCAGTTTTCTACGGTGTTCAGATCATTTGAGTAAGGGAGAAAGACCTAGTAGCCCTTTCAAAAGGACTTTCCAGGAGATACTTTGGTGTATTCTGTTCTCAGCTTTTTTTCATTATTTCATGTTTTAGAGATAGAAAGTATAGGGCATGAGGGAGTGAGGGTAGATAGAGTTCTTAGCGGGGGTGGGGGGCGGTTTAGAAAAGGAAGCAAAACCCATGTATTATTGTAAGCATCTTTCATCAGATAGGTTTTTTTTTTCACTCTGCCTACTGATGGCTGCCTACCGTCAATATAATGTCAAAGATAATGGGAGCAAGCCTTTACCAAGGAGGCATTGGCACTAGCGTATTAATTGTCAAGCTACTCTTGGTAAATTCCCAGGGGTAAAGTGTATCAAAGTGCACAATTAGCTATCTAGTTTGTCTCTTCTTTGTCTGTGTCTGCTGTGACTCTAACATAGATTTCATCTGCACATCACACATTTGCATACTGAAATCTCTGGGGAAACATCCTAGAGATTTCTTAACTACCAATACTTCTTGCTATGTAGGTAGAAAACCCTGTTTTCATTTTCTATAAACTGGAGACCAAGATTTGCCTGTGTTCAAATCCCAGGTACCCTACTTAATAGTTGTATGCCCTTGGGGAAGTTACTTAAACTCTCTGTGCCTGTTTCCTCATCTGTAAAATGGGACAATAATACTACCTACTTCATGGGGTCATTAGCTTCAATGAATTTATATAAGTACCTAGAAGAGTGCCTGTAAGTTCTCTTCTCTGTATACTTCATTTTCTTAAGAGAACTTTCTCTTTTTTTAAACAGTTGCTTATTCAAGATTGAATAGTTTATGATATTTTTGATGGTGGGCAATAAAGGAGCACTCAGATCAGATTAAGTGTAGCATTTGTTTTCCCTTTTTTCTTTAGGTTTAAAATACTGCCTTGTGTTTCTTGGAAATATCTCTTTCTCTTTCTAGCTCTATGCATTGTCATATAACTTGAGCAATTTCATTTACCAATTATATTGATTTGTCATTTTTTTATTGACTTGTCTGTCCTTCCCCCCCGAATTTGGGAGTTCTTCCAGGATAGAGATTACATCTTGCTCAGTTTTGCCTACTTTTTGCTTAGTGTCTGGCTTTTAAGAACCCTGGCTAAATATTTATTGAATGTAGCAGATGTAGATCTATCAAAATAAAATGTTTGAATCACTGTTTAGTTTTTTTCTCCCATCTTGTTTCATTGTTTAGAAAACAAGGAACCATTATATGAGGCAGGATTCATTTGGATGAGACTAATAATATTACAGTGGAATTTGGGGCTAGAGGCTCACCATAAATTTTTCTCACAGTAATTTTCTTTTTCTACACTACCTATATGGAAAAACAAGTATAGTACATTTCACAAAGTTAAAGTCTTTGAAATAAATGAATTGGTGGGGAGTAAATTACATCTTAGTCTAACAAAATCTGTTTTTTGCAATTGTTTAATAAAAGCTAGTTGAATAAAAATATCTTTAAAATACCATTTAATTTTAAGCTGCTATTTACATTGTGATCATGATGATTAACATGTCTTCATTTAACATCTCTTGAAAAATATGTTCATAATACGCTGTTTTGTCTCTTGATAGAATGACTTTAAAAGAAGGACTGAAAATGAAGAGGGGTTTGTGTGTATGTCTGTATGTATCTTTATCCCAAGGGCTAACAAAATATTGCAACTTTAAAAATATTCCATAGTTCAATATCTTTTTGCTAGCTTTGACTTTATGTGCTTTAGTAGATTTAAGCTATTCCTCATAGGATATTTTTTCATGCTGTAAAAGTTTGAACGTGCATTGACTCAATTAAAAAGAATTTAAGATTCAGTTTTTCAAGAGTGTTCTCAAATCACCATGTAACAGTTCTCAACGGACCAGCTGTATGCACAGGGCAGTTCTTAAATTGTAATGCACATTTGTTTAGTAGTCATTGGGCCATCATTACATACCATGAGTTCACACAGCTGGAAAGAAACTCATGGTATCCATCCTACAGAAAGAACTTTTTAGAATCATGTATCAAGTGTGGCAGACTTTTCAAGTTAATTTTTAAACATTTGGAGGCTTTGAGTATTTATAGATAAATACGTTCTTAAATATGAAAGAATTTTTTAATAAAGAAAATGAACTTATAAATAAAATATTTCTATTATAGTAGTTTTTCCAAGATGTCAGAGTGCTCCTGACCATTGATCTTACATTTCACTGCGAATAAAAAACTACTATAGATCATGTACATTTTCAGATGAATAGTTATTTTGAAAATATTTCCATAATCCAAAAATATTTCCAAAATTATGTCAAACCCTGCTCATGACCCATCTATTTCTAGCAGTCTTTATTTTGTACTCTGCTTTTGTGTACTGAATCTTTACAGTCTGTTGGAATTTCCTAAAAAGGTAGGGGATCATGTAGGCATTATGCTAGTCAGATAATTCTTGATTCTTTCAAAGCGAATGCAGTTTGTTAAATTATATATACAATAATTGCTTTAAAATGTAAATTGATGTTTCTAAAATGAATCTTTAGAATCCTCCTTTTTAAATGTAGTAGGGGCATGATTACTAGGTTTCTTCCTTCCTTACTTGACAGCTGTATCAAACACAGATACTTAAAGAGTAGGCAAGCTATTCTAACGTAAGTAAAGAATTGATTAAAGATCACCATGATGCACACTTTCTAGAGCAAGAACCTGGGGTGATTTATGTTTCTTATTGGCCTAACACCAATATGGAATTATTAAATGTTCTTGAATAAGTGAAATAAGTTCTAGTCCACAGACTTTGATTCATAACTAGAGTTTTAAAAGATTGGTTAAAGTTATCCCTACTCATTTTAAATTCCTCTGGAAATTTTATAAGATGACTGAGATGAGAAGAAATGCTATATTTTAAAAAGTATAATAAGTTTGAATCTGGACTTTATGTATCTGCTAGTCAAATTTTATAATTGGACATAATTATCAGAATTGGAAAGTGAACCAATAGAAGAATACTGAGTTGAGAATAACATGTATTTTAGATTAAGCAGATCTTGGATGACTACATGCTAATGAGAGTGTACCTAAGTAGGGTTGTACGTGAGGCTGTACTAAGCTTTAGTTGAAGGCTTTTTCCAATTTTGAGATTCTATGATTATGTTCTGGAATTTTTTATGATCACAAAGAAGTAAAAGGTATACCTTGGGTAAAATCCTTTTGTCTATAATAACGAAAGGTAACCATGTCTTTTATCCTTGTAGACATTTGCTAAAAGAAGGCTGGCACATCCATCTACAGAGATCTGAGCCCAACATCTCTGTCTTTCTCAAAAAGAGTAAATTATCAAATGTAAAGATAAAATCAGAACATAGAAAGTAGAAGAGCAAGGAAATAGAGATATGATACAGTAGTTACTCCTCCATTCTTATAGAATTGAGTTACTAGATATAAAGATTTAGGATAGTGCTTGGCACATGGTGCAGACTAAGTATTACCTTCTATTCCAATTCTCTTTCCTAAGTTTAGGAATCTTTTGGGATAGGTGTTGAGTTTGAGAGTAAGTATGAGGGAAATGGAAGAGTAATTGCTGCATGAAAGAGTTGAAGAGTTCAAATACAGTTATATATTCTTTTCTCTGTATCTCTGATTTCAGCAAGTGAGAATTACTTTGTGAGCAATCTTTAATTTTATATACATTTTTGAAAATATAAAAAATAGTATAGGCAAAAATATATACAGAAGTCGGTTGTGTTTCCTCTCATTCTAGAAGTCCTCTAATGACTTCACATTGCACTTAGAATTAAATCCAAACTCTTGAGCAGGACCTACAAGATATTACATGATCTGGCCCTTGGTTACCTGTCTGACATCATCATGTACCAGTCACATTATCCTAGTCAGACTGGCCTTATTCTTACTGATCCTAGACACTATCATTTTGACTTAAAATTGTTGTTTCCTGGGTGATGCCATTCAAAATTAGCTACACTTCTCTACTACCCTTAGTACCTACTTCTACCTGTTTTATTTCTGTCTTAAAACTAAGCATTATATGAAATTATCTTACTCATGTATTGTTTACTTATTATGTGTCTTCCCCCCTCCCAGAATATAAACTGTATGAGAGTAGAAAGCTCATCTGCATTGTTTGCCACCTTATACCTAGAGCCTAGAACAGTTGTTAGCACATAGTAGGTGCTCAAAAGGTTATGCAAGTAAATTTGTTTATTGACAGGTAAGAAAAAAGAGGGAAAAGCTCTTATTAAGCCACTTAGATGACCACTGTGAATATTTTTATGTATTTACATAGGCTTTTCTCTATGCATACACACACATACAAACACACACTTAAATATTTGTGTATATATTCTGCAAAGGACCATACTTTATATCATGTGTTTGATTCTTATGTACCTTCTACTTTAAAGTAGCCCTTCCCCTAGTTCTGGACATGATGAACAGTTTCTATGACTTTAAAATTTTCTACAATGAAGTATTTTCCTTAAAAGGAGGCTTTGAGTCTGGGGGCTTGAGGGGCAGGGAATGGGAAGAAAGGGCTGGATGTAGAACAAGACAAACTGTTTAATTTTCCAAGCAAGTCATGTGTTTTTTAATATCAGAGGTCCTTTTCCCACATATTGGTGAAAGTCAATGAATCTTATACCCTACTGCCCCAAATTACATTTTTTATTGTCTTTTCATCAAGTTTGGGAGAGATTATAAGGTTTGAATGAATATTTATTTAAGAAATCTCTTCTTTTTGCACTGTTCCCCCCCTTGAGTACAGGCTGCTTGTATGTATGATCTGGTATAAATGCCTATTGAAACAGAAGGACCCCTTATTAGTCAGTGTTTATAACTAAATAAAAAGTCAACAGTCTTTACACCCACACAGTAAAGTTCTCCTTGTACAGAAAGACACATATTATCCCTAAAATGGGAGAATGAGTCATGGCAGAAAGTACTTTTGAAGAAGCCATTACTAGTATGTTAAAGAATATTTTAACTGTAATATTAAATGTTTGGATAAGGAGATGTATTGCTAAATAGGTTACACCCTAATGAACCTTGTAAGACCAGTGACTACTAGAAGACTTACAGATGATGTTAATTCTTCAAGCTAATGACAGTGGTAGTCCCACATACATCTTTGGCCCACAGATGATGATTTCCTTTTTTCTCCTAAACGTCTACCAAACTTCTGTCTTTTAAGCTTAGAAACAAGACCACTTTATATGAAATCTTCTCAGACTATTTGAATGATTTCTTCATTTTCTGACCTCCTACACTACCCAGTTTGGCACTTGATAGATATTGTTCTCTATTAGTTTCTTGTCTTGCCAGCGGATTTTAAGTATCTTGGGGGGAGAAAGATTATTATTGTAATGTTTTTATTTGTCCTCAGTAGCATTTTGTAGATATTGGGATATAGGTGATTGTTTCTTAATTGACTTCTTTTAACCTAAATCTTTCAGTTTCTGTCACATTTTCCCCAGTTGCTACCATGTCTTTGCCTCAGATTTCCCACATGTAGCAGAAGCATAGTCATCTGGACCCAGATAATTATTCCATGAACTGAATAATCAAGATTTAGTTATAGTTTGCATGTGTAATTGCTATTTGCAAAATAAAATACTTTTTTTCCTTCTTTAGCAATGTCTGATTTTTTAGCTTAACTTGAGCCATCACATATGTAATAGAAGTAGAAATCAGTTAAAAGTAGTGAACTTGGGACCAGAGTCTAAGGTTCTAATATAGCTGTATAACCCTGAGCAAGACTCTTAATTCTCTACCTCACTTTTCTCTCCTGTTAATAACAGTTATTATTTTATAGGATATCTGTTATACCCTGGGCATCTACTAGGTCCTCACAATGACTCTGTGGGTTAGGATGGTAAAGTAGATGGTAATTACCATTACAAAAACCAGAACTCATAAAGGTCAAATAACCCCTACCAAGGTTGCACTCTAATAATGGCAGAGCTGGTGTTTAAATTCAGTTTTCTCGGGGCGCCTGGGTGGCTCAGTCGTTAAGCGTCTGCCTTCGGCTCAGGTCATGGTCCCAGGGTCCTGGGATCGAGCCCCGCATCGGGCTCCCTGCTTGGCGGGAAACCTGCTTCTCCCTCTCCCACTCCCCCTGCTTGTGTTCCCTATCTCACTGTGTCTCTGTCAAATAAGTAAATAAAATCTTTAAAAAAAAAAATAATAAAATAAATTCAGTTTTCTCCAATTCCAACTCTTACGTTCATTTCAAAAATGAAGGGGATTTGGATTAGATGACTTCCAAGTTCCCTTCTAGTTCTAAACGTATGGCTTCCTGCTATTAATGTTTTTGTTATTGTTACCGATTCAGTATATACGACTTTTTTACTTCTTAGCCTTTAGCCCTTTTTTCAAAACTTTTTGGTCATGACTAAATTTAGGTCATGACTAATGTAAGAAATTAATTCTGGGATTTTAAACAAACCTTAAAATGAAAGGATATTTTAGTACTAAAATATAAGATTGATATACCACACCTATAGAAAATTTTTCTCAAATCAGATAAATATATTTGAACATCACAACCAGCAGCAATAAATATGGAACTGGATAAAGAAAGTAGAAGAGTAAATAGGGTTCTAGGTCTTATATTGATGGAAAATTGATTTCATTCTTTCTTCATGTTAAATTCTTCCCTGGGTCATATTTGCTGCTTCATTTTTCTTGAAGTCTACCTTATATTTATATTTTCCTTACTTTATTGAAGGGTGACTATAAAAGATTTATAACAAATTTTGAGAGGAAATTTTTGCATATAAATTTGAGATGCTTACTGATAGTTTATTTTGGATCTGAAGCATGAGATGTAAAGATTAATTGATTTCTAAATAAATCAGGATGAACTCTGGAGTGACTTACTTTGTCAAATTATTGCAGGTATTGCTTGTCTGGATAGAGGTATTGTAAGGAATGTTTTGGTACATGTATTAAGTCTGATAGCTCTATAACAATATGAATTTCAGAAGAGCAAACAAGCAAAATTCCCATCTTCGTTGTTTTCTTCTGTGGCTGGGATAAATAAAACTCAACTTGCATTATTGTGTCAAACTCTGTATGTTTGTATATTTATATATTGGTAGATATATACATATGCACATATGTTTATCTAATTGGCCCAATTAGAAGGGATGAAAAAAACTTTTACTGCTTGAATTAATGTTGCATTTTATTTGTGTCAAATCTTGATGGGCTTCATTTTTATAAGTACAGTTATAAATACCTTAAACTTCAAGAAAAAGAAAAATGTATGAAAGTATCACTCCTACAATTATAATTACCTTAAAAATTCTTTAAAGCATTCTGAGCTATGTTGTGATTTGCATTTTGATTTACTGAGGTTAGAATTGAGTATATAATTATTATAAGCAATACTCCCCTCCCCAAACAAGTTTATTTTAAAGTTGCATATAGTGTGTGTAGTTTTTTTCTAATGCAGTAATATTTCAATATTTGTTTACTTGGATGGTAATTTCAAACTAAATCTGGCTCACCTTGTCTTATTTTACATATTCTCAAAAAAATAATTTAGAACTAATTTCAGTGTGAGTTCTAGAAGTCAGATATATATATATTACCCTATTTTGTGTCATAAATTCAATGGAGAAAGAAAAAGTTTTCTTAATTGTATACTGTCCTGTGCCTGACAAATACTAGATGCTAAATAAATGCTTAATTAATGAATAAGAGTGGGAAATAGCCTATTGATCAATACTGCCACCTGCTTGCACTAGGGAAAATGTAGATGGTGGGCATACATACTATTTTAATTCATAATACCTCTGATAGGACAGGCTATTAACTTGCCAATTTCAGTTGTGAACCTTTTAAAGGTACTCATATCCCAGGGGTGCATGGGTGGCTCAGTTAGTTAAGCATCTGCCTTCAGCTCAGGTCATGATCCCAGGGTCCTGGGATTGAGCCCTGCACTGGGCTCTCTGCTCAGCTGGGAGTCTGCTTCTCTCTCTCACTCTCCCTCTGTGCTCTCCCTCTCAAATAAATAAATAAAATCTTAAAAAAAAAGAACTCACATCCCAGAAAGTTAATGACAGTGGGTTAGTGCGATTTCAGAAAGTTTGTTTCAGCCTCAGCATGCTTGACATTCCCTTCTTTGATGTTGAAGTTTTGAACTGTCTCTAATCTAAATTCTGTGCTGGGGCAAAACAGCTAATTGTGGTAGGTAGTTTTTCTAGTGTAATATCAGAGTAAAGAATGTTGTCGTAATAATAATAAAGAAAATCACTGACATAAGAATATAAACATATTCTTCTACTATAAAATGGAAATAAATCTTTAAATGTTAGCAAGATGGGGTGCCTGGGTGACTCAGTCAATTAAGCGTCTGACTCTTGATCTCAGCTCAGGTCTTAGTCTCAGGGTTGTGAGTTCAAGCCCCATGTTGGGCTCCATGCTGGGCGTGGAGCCTACTTAAAAGAAAATGTTAGGGGCGCCTAGGTGGCTCAGTTGGTTAAGCATCTGCCTTCAGCTCAGGTCATGATCCCAGGGTCCTGGGATCGAGCCCCACATCGGGCTCCCTGCTCTGCGGGAAGCCTGCTTCTCGAGAACCTCTTCCGCTCCCCCTGCTTATGTTCCCTCTCTCGCTGTCTCTCTCTCTCTGTCAAATAAATAAATAAATTCTTAAAAAAAAATGTTAGGAAGATAATAAAAAGAACCAATAATATTATACTATCAATTCTAATACAGTAGATAGACTTTTTAGTACTAAGTGTAACGTATTTATGCTTTAGAAAAATGATGCCATGGTTGCTGCTATTTGCTTATATGGCCAGTTATTCAGAAACATTATTTGTTGGGACGCCTGGGTGGCTCAGTCAGTTAAGCATCTGCCTTCGGCTCAAGTCATGCTCCCAGGGTCCTGGGATCGAGTCCCACATCAGGGTCCTTGCTCAGCAGGGAGCCTGCTTCTCCCTCTGCCTGCCGCTCCCCCTGCTTGTGCTCTCTCTCTCTCTGACAAGTAAATAAATAAAATCGTAAAAAAATAAAACATTATTTGTTATGTATCATTTTTCTACTGTGTCTTAGAGTAAGATGGGAACCTTCAAGGAGTAGATAGTAGTGGAGAAAGATGTATTAAAATAATGACAATGAAATATGATAAGTACAATAATAAAATAATATATTTAAAATGGAAATAATGAACTCTGAGAGTCAAGGTGGGGAAAAGTTATTGGATTACTCCTTCACCTGTTGACACTATGTATAAAGATACATACTTCTCTGAAGATACATGATTCAGTGAAGACTGCTTTATTGTTTATATTTTTCTTAGTTTTGGTTTATGCCCATAACTACAACTTGCCCTTCTAAAAACTTAGTTATCCCAATTAGTTTTTCAGAAGGAGTCATTTCTCTTGTGCTAGTTCACAGGTTAATCATTCTACTGCCTTATTTCCCAGAGGCTTAGACTCTGGGGCAGTACATCTTCGTATCTTTCTTTCTTAAGTAGCTCCTTTCATCCATTCTTCTCCTACATCTAGTTCAATGGAGTTGTGATGAGATGAGCATTGGGTCTGAATTAGCAGTCACTCCCCTTGCTAATAGATTTCCACAGTAAGGCTTATAAGTTGTCAATCAGCACAAGAAATAATTTTTTTGTAGAATGGGAAATTAGCTGAAATTACATGAAGATGTACTTTATTGTATTGAAAATATGATTCTAAAAATTTGGGTGACAAACACAAGTGTTACCTAGCTGTTAATAGTTGACTAGCTAGTCTTTTTTTCGGTGAACTTACTAGCTAACATTCTAGCATAGAACATAAAATACTTTTTTTCCTAAACTTATTTGACATAGATTATGGACTGATCTCAGTTTTGAAATGTTTCTGTATACCATAAGGATAAAAAAAAGATATAGATAACATACATAAAGGCCTTTTCAGTCTTACTACTAAAAAACTTAAATCTTTGAATAAAGTTTTAAACATCTGTATTTTAGGCAAGACTCTCAGAAATAGGAATGGAGAATGGTTTCATTTGCTTTGTTCATATAGAGATCATGATGAAATTAATAGATCACAGCTTTCATTAATAGTACTTCAGAGAATATTGAAAATTATTTTTATTCAATTTTTCAAAATCTGGTTAGAGGTTTGGTTGACTAGTTTTGCTTGCCAAATTCTTTCTTCACAGATCAGATTAACATTGTAAACAAGATAGGGAGAATTGTTGAAATATTTGGGAAAATAAAGTCTTCATGAGTACTTATAAACATATACATTCTCACTTAAAGGACAAACTAATAAAAATAATTATGAAATGGACCCATGGAAGATGGGGATGTCAGGTGGTGGAAAGTTTTTTCAATATATACTTTTTGATTATCATTTTGAGTTTTGAATCATGTAAATATTTTGCCTATTCAAAAATAAAACATGAATATACATAACCTACATATAAATATACATTTGTCAGCATCAGGTTTTCCCATAACTTCATACCATACAAAGGAGCTATATAACCGTAAGATTATTCCTTTGAATATACAAAATTATTTTCTTCTTTTAAATATCCTAGATGTTGGGAGTGGCCCTGGTTTATTAAAGTTGGTCTGTGTCCTCAATTGAGGAGTAGACTTAATTTGAAAAAGTTACTTCATTTAGAGAGAGGACATGATTTCAATTGAAGTCAAGGTGTATACTGTTATATGACTGATGGGTAGTCCATTTGTCCTCTAATAAGCTAGTTAGCACTGACAAATTTTAGAGAAAATTTCAGGTGTTCACTTTATAATTAGTTTCTTTACATAGCCCAGAATTGAGGCAGGTGGTGGAGGGGAAATTACCCTTTTTTTTTTTTTACTTTGTATTTTTTAAAAAATCTTGAGTGCTCTGAATCTTCTTACAAAAGGGTTTATAGGTCCATTCCTAACAGTTGGGTTTTTTTTTTTTTTTTGCTAAGAGATTTCTTTTTAAAAAGAACTTTCCTTTGAAGTAAGCTAATTGTTTATTTAGAAAACTAACGATTTGCTGGGTACATGTACATACTGTTTCTGAGGGTAATTTCCAGAAGACCCAAGATGTATGTCTTTATAAAATTTTAGATTATCTTATTTCATTTATGTTTTAAAGTAAAAGACATTACAGTGACTTAATGTCTTAGTTATAAAGGTAAACATATTTATTTTTAAAATTATGATTACTTTATGCAGCATTTAGAATCATTTACCTAATGAAAGTCATTCATTAACCGTAGCGGAGAGTATTAAAATGTAGTTAAGTCCAAATAGTATTTCTTTTTTTCTGAGGAAACTTTTTAAGTTACATAAATAACTATAGGCACACAGTTTACTTGTAATAAAGAATGTTAATGGGGAGGGTAGGATTTAATTAACTAGACCCTTAATAATGGGCCTTTCTAGTCCAAGGAATCTTATAATTGCCTCTGAAGCTAGTCGTGTAGCAAGTTGGGAGATAAAATATCTAGATTTGTGAAGTAGTTGTTCTGAGCAAAAGGTTGCCTTCAGGCACGCTTTGGTATTTTTTTTTATTATTATGTAAAATGCCCTTTTAAAGATAAACAATATACACTGTCAAAATAATTTTGGAGGTAGAAGTCCAGTACTTCCTGTTTACTCAAGATTAAATTACAAATAAGGTTCAGACTCTCCAATGAGCCCAGTTTTTGCTTTCTTTGGAGAAATAGAACCTTTTGGCCAAACTTTATACACTTAATACCAATCTGATAGTCTTAAAAATAAATTGTCATGATTACTAAGAATTGATGAAGTGTGTGGTAATTTTCTTGATATGTTTTAAATGAGTGAAATGGAAACACATAGGGAATATTTTCATTAAATGTTAATATAAGAAATATGCAGGTTGAAATACAACTTATTACATAATTTCTGCAAATGTTATATGCTCCAAACTGGTTTACTTTATTGTAAATCCCCCCAAAGAATATTTAATTTCTCCCTTTGGGATTGCTCATTTTGTATCATCTAAGCTACTTGAAAAATGTGATCAGTCTGTGCCAGGACTGCAATAGGGTAACAGTTAGTGGAAATAGCCTGCTTTGCTTCTGTTGGGAGGACTGTATGGAAAATATATTCCATTTTCAAAATGTTTCTGAAAGCACTTATTTGTGGAAAGGATGCTTACCATTTAAAACTCTTCAGAAATGCAGGCTTTACAAAATACAAAATAATCTGAAAGTTTGAAAGGGGAAGGGGGCTGTCGTGTGGGGGCGGTCTCATTTGCTGCCCACATCCTCCCTCTGTTCGGTGCGTTGTGTGCTTACGGGTTCCCTGGAGCGGATCACCATATAATTGATGTGCAGTCTGCATTGCTGAATCCTGGACTGCACCATTCTGTGTTCAAGGGAAGATGTAATCTGATCCCTCTGCTGCTGAGGGAGGAATCTGTTCAGTCAAGGCTTTGACAGGGCATAGTCTCCTCCAATAATCTTCTCGGTTCTCTCTCATTATTCCCTCGAGTTCTCCTCAGTCAAGCTGCATGTATGTATGTGTGTCCCGAGAAGCGGTTTGATACTGAGCTGCATTTGCCTTTACTGTGGAGTTTTGTTGCCGGTTCTGCTCCCTAATCTTCCCTTTCTGACGTGCCTGAGCATGTCCACATTAGAATCTGTGACATACCTACCTGAAAAAGGTTTATATTGTCAGAGACTGCCAAGCAGCCGGACACACGGGGGCACAGAATCACTGAAGGGGAAAAATACAGAAAATATGGGTTTCTACGGCACACTAAAAATGATTTTTTACAAAGTAAGTAATCTGTTTTCTTCCTGTGTTGTATGACTGTGTGTGTGTGTGCCTGCCTGAGAAGGAAAATCTGTATCATCAGAGATGGCTGCAGTATCCTCTAAATTTGGTGGGTGGCTGGATGGCTGGTATTCTGTTTTATAACGTGAATGTAAGCAAATAATGCAAAGACAGCGTAAGCTGTAAACAGCTTTAAATTTGAAATAAAATGTGTATTTTAATCTGGGAATTTTCACTGAAAATGTATTTAGACTTTGGAAATGTGGCTCCGTTAAATGCTGACCTGGAAATACTCTACCCTTAGTTGGCTTTTAGTGAATCTTTTGCCTTTAATTTTCTATACCTTATGTATATTTCTTTTCTTCTTTCTTTAGTTGACTCTTTTAAAGTCTAGAATCACTACAATATTTAGGACTTATGTTTTAAAAGATCGTATTTACTTTCTGTGCCCCTTAAAAAATTGCAGAATTAATTTTTGGGTCTAAAGTCAGGATTTTCAGTAAACAATATAATATTTAAAAGACACAGAAAGTGCTTTATTTGGTAAAATATTCTGAAGATAAAAAAATCCTTTCCAAATGGTTCCCTCGATATGTCTTTTGGGCATTTTTATTCATTGAAGGATTTCTAAGATGAAAATAAAGTTTGCTTTTGGTGGCAAATGGCATTTGCACCAATGTGTATTTACAAGATACCCAGGGAAGTTCTGAAAGCCAGTATTACAACTTAATTAGAATGAATATCAAAGTTTCTCATGTTAATTTTGAAAATGAGAATCTGTGGAAGTTATGAAAAAAACCTAGATTTTTAAGGTAATCTGTACTGACTGACCTTCCTGATAGATACATTTGCGTGTATGTGTACGTGTCTATAATTTATATACATGGAAGCACGTGGCTGTCTATATGTTAAGGCTTATATGTTTATTTTTGCTTTTTATTAAAATTATTTGGAGAAAGAAAATAATGGTTTTTGAGAGGAATCACTTTAAAACGATATAATGAGTACAGAAACTTCTGAAGGGTTGAAATAAGACCAATTCCATTTCTTTCCAGTAGGTATTTCTTGAACTAAGGTATAAATCCTGGATGAGCTTGTTGTACCCTCACTCTAGTCCCTGATATCATAAGATCGTCCCTGTATTTTGGAAGACTTTTTCATGATGATAAAAACATAGTCTTTATTATCCATAGTGTGGTTCAAAAATTTTTAGAGTCTTGTTGGTTCTCCTTAGTATTTATAATGTAGCATGCTGTGTTATGATGTTCTCATGTGAGGCAGTAGGTAAGGAAAGAAGTCTGCTGCAAAGCAAGGGTTTTCACCTTATTATAAAAAAATGAGTATAGCTCTCTATTACTCTGGGTCTCCCCCTCCCCCATAATTTTCAGTAGTACGGTAATTAATTAGAAGACACAAATCTTGAGGGGGTTGTTGAAATAGAAAAAGTTGAATCTTAACAGATCTTATTTTCTAGTTTTATGACAGATCTATAGTTAGATGACCTCCGTTAACGGATGGTGAAATATAAAAAATAAATATTTCAATTTTGATGTTGACAAAATGCAATTCTGAATGTATTTACAGTATTACACATACATAGCATAAGGAAATACTTGAAAACTATAGATGTTGGATATACCTTACAAAGATATTTAACTCATTCTTTTAAAATCTTTTTGATGTTGCTTTTCAAGTTAGAATCTTTTGTCCTGAGTGAGCATCTGTCAGTGAAGTTATATTCTGTGTAAATATCAACTGATGGCTTTTTTTCCACCTTTATTATTACCATCTCCAGACTTCTCTCCTGTTACAGATTTACTTTTGTACTCCCCTCATTGCCCATATTCATTGCTTTTGCCTTATTATAATTACTTTTCAAGATCATTTTATTTACATTGTTCTCTTTATACTTTTGTAATAATCTGTGTGTTTTAAATTCAGTTACTGTTACTTCCATTCAGGTTTTGAAATTTTGAATTTTGTCTATTTTATCTTGAAATATGTTTTTAAAGGAAAATGATGATCACTAAGAGAGACATGTTAAATATGGTTCTGTAATATGTGTATTAACATGAAAATTTCCCCTATATTGGTTCTTAAACTGGAAAATGTGAAAGGTATATCACTCTCAAGGAATATGTATGATGAATATCAATTTTTAAATCACCATATGCTATTCTTCTGGACAAAATATTGGAGGGGGGAATTCACCTTTCTAGTCTTTAAAGAGTAAAACAAAGTAGAACTAGCAAAAGAAACCATGAAGCATTTATTTTCTACGTACATTAACTATGCCTAACTAATGAAAATTTAGGCATATGAAAATTTAAGAATTTTTTTCACTATTGCCAGTGCTAATGTTAAGATTTGCTAGTTGGGACAAGTGATTTTTTTCTTAAATCTATCTTATTTGCTTTACCTTATAGATGAAAAGAAAATTAGACCATGGTTCTGAGGTCCGCTCTTTTTCTTTGGGAAAGAAACCATGCAAAGTCTCAGAATATACAAGGTAATATTAAGTATAATAATTGATTCACTCATGATTTTTATGTTTCTTTAAAGAGGTGATGATTCCAAAAGCTTTTCTTCCAGTTTATTCTCATAGAATCATAATGTCACTAGTACTGTTGACTCTGTAACACATTTTGAGATCACTAAAAATTGAGAAATAACATAATTTTAAGAAGAATGACTACCATTATAGCCTGTGTTTTCTTACTAATACTTTGAAATAAGACACAAGCAGAATTTTTCTTACGAACAAAATTTTTAAATCACAAATTTTAAGGAATTCTAAAAAGTAAATTCTAAAACATGAATATGAGCAAATATATCTTGTTACTATAGCAACAGCTATTCTAGGGTAGATATTTATATATGCAAAATTGAAGATACATTTATTAGCAGTGAATTAAACCTCACAGTTACTAAATAAATCTTACTGTGTTAGAAATCCCCTTTTATTTGCTTGGTAGATCTTATGTTTTTAACACATACATTTCCACACCAGTAAAATAGTTTCCATAACAACTAAATACAATTGTAGTCTTGTTCTGTGCACCATTCCATCTTTTTTGGATTTTGCATCAATATAAAACTTTTCCCACTCTCATGCTAATTAGGTTAACTTAAGCACAATATCTATTACCCAGCCAATTAAAAATGGTTTTGGATGTCATTTGGAATTTGGTATTTTAAAATTTAAAAGACAAAAGTATCTTCAGAGCTTTTTTTGGTCTTCTTTGCATAATTGTCACTTCTTCAAATTACTGATTAAAAGTTAGCTCTAGAAGCCATAAGAACTTCATGATGGTGGTATTTCTTTTTTTTCCTAAATATTTTGATTTAAAGTTATGCTTATTATATAAGATGCAATAAAATTAACATTCCTCAGACTTAAGTTTCTGTGATTGAGCATTGTTAGAGATTGCATCTCTTTTTTTCCCCAAAGAGTTTATATTTTTATTTCATTCAGTTGTAGAAAAAATTTTTTTCAAATGCTCTTCCATGAAATTTAGAAATCATAATAATTAGTTTTATATGCAAAAAATGTAGAGATGATACAGAAGAGAAAAATAAAACTATCTCCTATTTATTCAAGAAATGCTTTCTGTGTGATTTCCCCATGTTGATTGTCCCGTCCCCTTCTCTCTTCCCCTTTGCCTTTTGACAATTTCACTGTTTGGGCACCTCCACCAGAGGGTGTGGAGTGATAGAGAGACAAGTGAAACTCTTCATTTTTGCTTTTTTCTTCTAGTCTTGATAAAGTATTTCTTAGATGAGAAAGTTGAGTTTAATGTTAAAAATGTTCTATTTTTAATGTGTAGATTCCAGTCAGCCATGTCATTTTGGTCTTCTAATAATATGGCTGATACCAGGACAAAGGTATTAAATGGTTCAGTTGTTTTTAAGGCCGCTTATAAACAAATGCTAAATTTTTACTACAGGACACATTTTAATAGAATTTTGCCTTTAGTTGCTTACTTTTTATATTGAGAAAACACCTGAAAAGGTGCACGTTCTGTTTTCAGCCTTTTAACATAATCTTACCAAAGCAAACCAAACAGCAGATTGATTTCCATGTCTTTTTGGAGACTTTGTCAGTATATATTTGGTGTTTTTTAATTTTTTTGACAGATTTTCTAATAATAACAATGAAACTGATTTTCCATCTTAACATCTTCTTTATTAGAAAATTTAAGTTATGATCACATTCTGTTTCATTTTGGAGAAGAAAATGAGCTTACTTTTGAAATTTGATAGACAGATTTAATTGTATGTTAGAGATTATCATAGATGTATAATGTTAAAAGATTTAAAGATGGTAGATATGTAGATTTTTCTGTAAAATATGGTGACTAAGATACATTTTTTAACAAAATAATGAGATACGTTGGATAGTAAAGAATTGGGGAATTGTTTTCATTAGTAATTTATCAGAGCAGATATTGAGCTGTTAGGATACAATTTATATGTTCTTTGGATTTAAAACACTTTATTATCATAGCTCAATAAGCTGAAGATTATTTTACAAATGTAATTATGAGTCTTCCTGCATTTTTTTCCCAAATGTCTCTAAAATAGAGATATTCAGTATTTACCTCAAGAATAAACAGTTTAATTATTATTGAAATTAGAAAGTAAAGCTTAAAATATTAATAACTTGGTTATAACTATACTTTTTCTGTTATTAGTCATTTTTAGGAAAGTTGGACAGTTCTAGAGATAGACCATCTAGTCTTAACTCTTTCATTTTACTAGTGGCAGAATTGAATTTCAGGTTTGTTTTCTTTAATGTCTCAGTTTAAATTATTGTATAAAAGTATTTAGATCATCTCATTTTATTTAGTTTTATATATAACATAGTAAGTTTTCAATATTTAACTGTTTTGAGTAAATATATGTCTAATCAAGGCTTGTTCCTGTCAAATGTCATCTAGGCTAAGCTTTATAAACAACAGTGGAAAGTTGAAAAGAAATAAATATTACAAATAATTTAGAATGTATCTAGTGAAATGTCCAAAATATTTGAGCATACTGCTTCTACATATGAATTTTTTAAAGCATTAGTAAGTTTTACAACTCTTTTTATTAAGGAAATTTGAACTTTTATTTAATTAAGTCACTGAAGAGTGGTCATAAGAGAGGTGGGACCTGTATCTTCTAAGAATATATTTTAACATCACTTACATGTATCAACAAGTTGCAGTTTTGCCATAGAGATTCTGTCATTTGGTTGCAATTAGCATTGCTGGGATAATAACAGGTGCCTATGTAGGAGGCAGGAAACCTACTCTAAGAATAGCAGACTAGATTTTGTGTATCCTTGCTCTCTGGGAATAAGCAAATAAAAGTAATAATTCTATTGATGTTTGAAATATGCCAGATCATATTCTTATTAAATTAAAGCCCATTATTCTTAATAAATGCCTATCTTTGTTTCCACTCTTGTGGGGTTTTTTGTTTGTTTTTTGTTGTTGTTGTTTTTTCTAGTACCACTGGGCTTGTACCATGTTCAGCAACACCAACAACTTTTGGAGACCTGAGAGCAGCCAATGGCCAAGGGCAACAACGACGCCGAATTACATCTGTACAACCACCTACAGGCCTCCAGGAATGGCTGAAAATGTTTCAGGTGACATGTCTAACAGTACTTGAAATGCTTCACTTAATTGCTGTAAAAAATAAGGGAGTATTCAGCCATGAGAAGGAACTGTTACATGCTACACCATGGATGAACCTTGAAAGCATTATGTTAAGTGAAAGAAGCGAGACACAAAAGGCCACATATTGCATGATTATATTTACGTGAACTATCCAGAACAGGCAAATCCATAGAGACAGAATGTAGTTTAGTGATTGCAATGTGATTGGTGAGGGGATATTGGGACTAACTGCTAATAGATACGGGATCTCTTTTTGGGGTGATGGAAATGTTCTGGAGTCGTTAGTGATGATGGTTGCATAGCAAGATAGGTGTGCTGGGAACCATTTAAGTGTACATTTTAAATGGTGAGTTTTATGTTATGTGAAGTATATGTCAATAAAAAATGCTTTTGAAAATAAGGAAGCTCATTTTAATTTTTAAGTGTATCAATCGAGAGAATCCAGTGCTTATTTTGTATTAGTGTGCATTTGCATTTTTTATTGCCTTTTAGATAATAAGACCTTTCTTCCTTTTCTCCTTTATGTTTGGGTTTCTGGGGTTGCTGAATGTACTTGCTCTCTAAAATTTATTGCTTAGGGGTTGCCTAGGTGGCTCAGTTGGTTAAGCAGCTGATCCTTGGTTTCAGGCTCAGGTCATGATCTCAGGGGCCTGGGATTGAGCTCCTTGTCGGGCTCCATGCTCAGCGGGGAGTCTGCTTAAGGATTCTCTGTCTCCCTCTTCCTCTGCCCCTCCCCTCACTGGTGTGCACACGCATGCACTCTCCCAAATAAATCTTTTAAAAAATAAATAAAATATAGTGCTTGGAAGTTAAGCATTTAGGAGTAATGTGGGAACTCTGCTAATTAGTCACTGGTGGTGACTTACCCATCACTGTTACCCTAGTAGTCTTCAAGAGTTGATACAGCTTCTTTTCATCTGTGCCATGCTTGTGTATGGCTTATTATGTTCAAATTCTGATTACTGTATTTTACTGGGATTTAAATTCTTTGGAAGTTTACCAGGAAGATTGGCTACAACCAAACCTCTGTTAGGAATTTTATAACTCCTGATAGTGATAGTAAATTGATTTATTTCTTCTTCCAATGAGATAATGCATATAAATCAAGTATTTAGCAAAATGGTTGACCTAGATTTAACACTTGCTTAATTGTTCTTTGTAAATACTAAATAATATAAATTATGTAAAGTGAAGCTATCTCTGATATTAGCCATGGCATTAATGTAAAATGAATATATTTCCTTACCTCCGACTGCTCGATTGGTAGTTATTTTATGAATGCATAAGGGAATAAAAATGCATAAAGGAAAAAGAAGATACTTTACTTGACTTTATTTGATATTTCAGATTTTTAAGACATCCATTATGTAAATCCTTATATATTAAATTCCTGGGCAAAAACTAAATAAATGTCCTATTCTTTTTCTTCTATCGCTAGAAAACTTACTTGAATCAGTGTTGCTTTTAAATGGATTTTTAGAATTGTTTTCTGCCCTTCAGGTGATTTCAGAGAAACTAGGGTAACCTTTTTTTTCAGTTGGTAACTGAAAGGTTAGAGCAGTGGTTCTCAACAGGGGGCAGATTTTTCCCTCTGTTGAAACATTTTTGGTTTTTACAACTGATGGGGTGGAGGGCAGGACACTGCTGGCGTCTAGTGGGTAGGGGCAATGTAAAGGACAGCCTCCTATAGCAAACTGTTCTCGGGCCCAAAATGTCACCAGTGTGAGACTGAGCATCTGTGGGTTAGAGGAATTAAAGTTGTATATTATTCTTATTGTAACGTTATGAACAACTAAAATTACAAAGAATTTTTTTTGTTTGCATCGTCACAAATTGATTAAACTTACCTTTCCCCAAGGATTGTTCTCTCTCCTCCTCCCAGTTCTTTTACCTCAGGTTCCTGATTTTTTAAGTTTTAATTTTTTCCTATGCATCCACTCAGAATTTTAATTTTTTTTTACCATATCCTTTTTTTTTTTTTTTAAGATTTTATTTATTTATTTGACAGAGAGAGGGAACACAAGCAGGGGGAGTGGGAGAGGAAGAAGCAGACTCCCCGTTGAGCAGGGAGCCTGACGTGGGGCTCCATCCCAGGACCCTGGGATCATGACCTGAGCCGAAGGCCGATGCTTAACCAACTGAGCCACCCAGGCACCCCTACCATATCCTTTTGATAAGAAGTTTATCCATCAGTAAGGTGAAAATAGGACTCAGACATTCACACTTTTAAAGAAATACTTTAAAGATTTTTATCATCTTTGATTAAGCCAAGATGGGAATATAGGTATGTGTTGTCATGCTTGCACACGCATACAATGCGAGCAGCACAGCACTTGAGAGTAATGCAGAAGCTGATTTCATAGCATTTTTAAAGATTATTTATTTATTTATTTATTTATTTATTTATTTATTGAAAGAGCATGAGCAGGGGAGGGGCAGAGGGAGAGTCAGGCCCCCTGCTGAGCCTGTTCCTAGGACTCTTTGTGCTTTATTTTGCAGGGAGGATGTTTTAGGGAGTTCTTTGTACAATGCTTGCCTATTTCGCTAGCTCATGCTTTTTTTCTTTCAAGATTTTGTTTATTTATTTATTTATTTGAGAGGGAGCACAAGCAGCGGCAGTGGCAGAGGGAGAAGGAGAAGCAGGCTCCCCATTAAGCAGGGAGCCTGATGCAGGACTTGATCCCAGGACCTCAGGATCATGACCTGAGCTGAAGGCAGATGCTTAACCTACTGAGCCACCCAGGCGCCCCTCGCTCATGGTTTTCTTACTGAAATGTCCACGTTACCACATATTGTATGTATCAAGTCTGAGATACCATAGGTTATTAGAAGCATTCCATCTTCGAAAATGTTGTTTAAAAAATCATTTCTTAGAATTAATGAGGTTCAATAAACTAAAGAATATTAGGTTAGCTTTTGTTCTGTAAAAAGAAGCCCATTTGATTGCTTTTCATGTGACACGTAAATGCAGTGAAGAAAACTTGTTCTTAGCTAATAGGAATAATAGATAGAATTATCCCTGCAGGTATAGTACTATGTGTATTTTTTTCAGATAAATATTCTGCAGCAAAGAAATCTACTAGCAACAAAAGGCCAACTAGACAGGTATATCAGGACCTTAATCCTTTGAGTACCATATCCATCTCTGACACACCCAGGGCCTCATTGTTGGGCATTGCCCTTTATTTTCAGGGCTGGCACCAAAGGAACTAGAGATGAATCACTTGCCTAAAAGCTTACAATGCTTTCATGCTTAACATGTGGAGAGATATAATTTCATAGTAAAGTGGGGGAGTCATGAGTTGACCTATGTGCTATAGTTGAGGGATAATTAAACTGGCATGATTTCTACAGATGTGCTGTGGGGGTATTTAATGAGGACTTTTCCGTTGCATAACAAGCAAAATGGGAGAGCTTGTCCCCTTACTGTTCTGCTATTGCTCCTAAGGCAATGATACAGCATTGTTTTGGTCCAGCTCCATCTATTCTGACAAAGTACTCTGTACTCAATTTATAAATTGAATGAGAACAAATGATACACCATTTTGGATAAAGGGAAATTGAAACAAAATGCCACTGCAATATAGAAGTGGAAATTCAAAACAAAACAACAAACCAGAAATTTTGTACTGTTTAAATTTTTAGTAGCCATTGATTCTGCTTTTTTTGGCAGCCAGGTTGATGCTTCAGGTTGTTAATTTTGGGACAGAGGATTGGTCATTTTGTTTGCTTGTGCATTTGTGTGTTAATATATGGGTTTAATAAAGGCACCAATAACATTATAACATTATCTTATGTTGAAATTTATATTTAGAGGTATCCTGATATAATGAGGAACACATATAACTTAGAAGAAAAAGATCTTAGTACAAATTTTGGCTTTGCCTCCTAATACTATGGAATTTTGTTGGTATTATGTAACCACTCTGCCTTATTTTCATCCTCTGTAAAACAGATATAACACTAAAAAGTTGTCAAACAGGAGACAATATAGTAATGTGCTTAAAGCTATATTTGGAAACATAGTGGAGATTCAATAAATGTTAGTTTCCTCTCTTGGTCAAGAAATAGCCTTTGTGAGCCCTTGTTTTCTCCGGTCTAAAAAAGGGCTAGTAAAAACAGCTTCCTACAAATGTTATTAGCTTAACATTATTAGCATTATTTTAATCAAAACAAATTTGCATTGCATTAAAACTGTGAATGTACTTTGAAAATACTTATACTCAAAATATTTTTTTTAAATGATAAAGTAGAAAATACTTACGTGTTTTGAAATTAAAAGTGGAATAAAAATACTCTCTTGAAGGATTTAATTAAGTTCCATGTTAACACTTAGAAATTGTACATGTTCTCTTAACTCATTTTATTTAGGTCTTCTTTATTTGTTAGTCAACAAAATATTAAAACAGGATGATGCCAAAAGAAAATGAATTTAGTATTACTTTGCAATTGTATTTGAAGCAGTATGAGCAAGAAACCTTGTGTGAGGAAGAGTTTAAGAAAGTCAGGAGAGCTGAGTTCTTGACCACGTGAAATTCAGGCATAGTACTGCCCAAAGTCATAAAAGGTTTGTCTGAATGGGCTATAGGGATCATCCAGACTAGTAACCACTACTATTTATGAATCACTTGCATCAATACTGGATGAGTTTTTTATTTAAAACATAAAATATCCTCAGCCCCACCTTGACCACTGAATCAGACTCTTTGATGGTGAGTCGTAGGACTCTGATCCTTACACTCCTCAACCAGCATTTGGGTGACACTGGTCTTCACCAAGCACCTTATTATACAGGTGGGGTCTCTGAGACTCAGATTAATTAAGGCACTTTCATATAGTTCCACGGTGAATTTACTGGTGAAACCCAAGCTCATGATTACAGTTCAGTGCTCCTTATATTCTTTTCTCCTACTTGCATGCTCTAATTATCTGAAATAAAATACCACTTCCATGGGGAATTTTCAAGTTTGCATTTGCAATTTTGTCCACAAAATAAGTTTTGTTTCTCTTGATCCTCTCTGAATTTGGAATGTTTTTCCTAGCCCCTTAAATACATTCTCACATAACTTTACCATGAAAGACCAAAGGATGATACTTTTATCCAGGACAACTGTTTTTCAGAACAGAAATAAAATAATTATCAGAATTACGCAGCACTTTTGTAGATAAAGAAACTAAGGCCCACAGAGGTTAAACTGTAATCTAATTAGTGGCAGTATCTTCTCCAAAAGTTGGCTTTTCTGATCCCCAATTCAGTGCTCTTTCCACTATTCCTCATTAAAGGTTGGTGTGGGTTGTTGTTACTTTGTTTTAATATAGTCATTAACTGCTAGTTTTTCAAGTTAATACGTACTTCCCTTGGTGGTAAATCATGTATGTGTACAAAATTTGGAACCAGCCCTGGAACCAGACTAAAAATAAGTCCTAGTGATACCGTCAAATATAAATACTAGAAATACTCTCTGGAGAGAATTTTGAGATCGTGGTGGTGCGCTATTTCCTGACTCTTTGGGGATTCATTTATTTATTCAACAAATAGTTACTGAGCACCTGTCAGGTGCTAGGTTCTACTTTGGATTTGGGATACAGTAGTGAACAAAACAAACCAAAATCCCTTTTTCACAGAACTTGCGTTATAGTCAGGAGGGGGATGGAATGGGGGGGGCGGTGGTTGGAACTGGTTTGCAATTTTAGAAAGGTTGCCCAGAGTAGGTCTCAGAAGGAAATAGGGAAGCAAGCCATGTGGATATCAAGGGCAAGAATGTTCCAGGAACAGCAAGTGAAAAGGCTCTGAAGCAGAGCATGCTTGATGTGTTTGTGGCTAAAGCGAGAAAACAAGAGGGATAGGAGTAGGAAATTAGAACCTTGTAGGCCAACCCTAAAGACTTCGGTTTTTGCTTTGAAGTGGGAAGCCACTAGAGGGTTTTAAGCAGAAGAGTTGAGTATCACTGACTGTTTTGTGGAGAACAGAACGATGAGAGCAAAGGTGGGAAGCTGAGAGACTAGGTAAGAGGTTATAGGAATAATCCAGGTGAGAGATGATAGTAGCTAGACCAATGTAGTTAATGGTCAGATTCTGGATATATTTTGAGGTTTAAAACTTTTAAATTTGTTGATGGACCAGAACCATCTGACAGTGGTGAGAATGGGACAGTCAGGGATGATTCCAGAGTTTTTGGCCTGAGCAACTAATAGAATGGAGTTACATTTTACGGAAATAGGGAGGATTGTGAACGTGCATATTTGAAGAGAAAGATCATGGAAATGTTAAGTTTCTATTACATATCTAAGAATACATATTGAGTAAGCAATTTTATATAGTGGTCTGGAGTCCAGGGAAGAAATCCAGGCTGGAGAGAGGAATGTGTCTATATGGCTCATACCTTTGTTGGAACCATCTAAGAGATGTGATTTCAGTGAGTAATGAGACTGTTGAAATATGTGTGCTTGTGGAAACAGTCTCATTTACGATCTAGTTTACAGACTGTGATGCTAATCCTTGTCAGTGGTGTACTTTTCAATAAAATGTCACAAAGTACCATCTGCTGAATATATGTATAATTTAAATCAAGGTATACTTTTTATTTGACTTGTTAAATAGTGTTTAAAACAAAAATGTTGTTGGGGTGCCTGGGTGGCTCAGTCGGTTAAGAATCTGCCTTTGGCTCAGGTCATGATTTCAGGGTTCTGGGATCAAGCTCCACATCAGCCTCCCTGCTCAGCGGGGAGCCTATTTCTCCTAATCCCCCTGCTACTCCCCCTGCTTGTGCTCTCTCACTCTCTATGTCAAATAAATAAATAAAATCTTAAAAACAAAACAAAACATTGTTTAAAGTCCTAGAAACATTGTGCTATTCAGGCATAGTTTTTGTCATGGACTTTTCCTTAAGTATATAGACACTTTTGACACAGTTTTTAGCGTTTAAGGTCTGAATCAGTTATTTGTCTTCTGTTCTGGCTTTTTTCATTCTACATCCCTTGATAAAAGACACAGTTATGTATCATGTATTGATAATGCTTTTCTATTCCTTTCTTAAGAAAACAGTAACAATACATTTACTCAAAAAAAAAACATCAAACATATATATTACCTTCAAGTAGAAATATTCATCGTAGCTATTAATGTCATTAATCTATGTAAAGTATATAGAGTAGTAATATGTTGAAAGGTTTTTTACTCTTTTCATTGTAAAAGATTACATACGATATCCTTATTTTTATATCAAAATTTAACCATAAACACTTCCATAAACTATTTCTAGGGCAGGCATTCATATATGCAAAGGGGTTTAAGAAGTTTGCATTAAGGGGCGCCTGGGTGGCTCAGTTAAGCATCTGCCTTTGGCTCAGGTCATGATCCCAGAGTTCCCGGATCAAGTCCCTCATCCAGCTTCCTGCTCAGCTGGAAGTCTGCCTCTCCCTCTGACCCTCCTCCCTCTCCTGCTTTCTCTCTCTCTTGCTCTCTCTCAAATAAATAAATAAAATCTTTAAAAAATTATTATGCTATCAAGTTACTTAATTAAAGCTGCATTTTTATCTAGTCAGCATAAATTGTCCATCACCCAAATTGGCATGTCCTTATACTAGTGTCCATGAATCCTTATAATATAGTTGCAGAGGAACAACATGTTATGAAAACCCATCTTCAGTCCTATGTGGAATGTAAATCAAATCAGAGTTTTTATAGTATTGACACTAAATGATCAGAGATGAGTGGAGATTGATCAGTGTTAAGTTTTGTCAAAGAGTAAGTTTTGAACCAGGATTTGAAGCTGTGTGAGGAAAACTGAATAAAACAATCTAACTTCAAATTAACTGCTTTTAATTGGTCATGTGTATGCAGATACATGTATATGAGTATTTTTTATTTCTATGTATCAATCCTCACCCTAACTAAAAAGGATACAAGATGAGTGCTCCAGGAGAATGTTCTAGGTGTGTGTGTATATATAGAAATAAAAAGATTTATTAGAGCCTGTGTTTCCTCCTATTTGGGGGTAAAATGGGAATGTTTCCAGGGTTTTTATGATTAAATAAGATAATGTTTGTGATAAGTGCTATGGGAGGAGTACTACTGAAATATTTGATAGTATTAACATAATCTACACTTTACGATAGAAAAGAAGAAAGGAAATTCATTGTAGATTCTAAAGGGGTAAAAAAATTTTTAAGTACTTTAAAAAGCATTCTAAATAAGGCTTCCTGTATCCTCAGTATATCTCAGTTTTCAGTTATTATCTATTTCACATGTTACAAAATCCAGGTTCCTGGTTTGAGCAAGAAATGGAATGTCAAAATCCAGATCTTTCTAGCTCCAAACCCCACCTATTGTTCTCTCTTCACCTGCTTCCAAAATGGACATCATAATTCACAAATGTACTTAAATCATCCTGCTCAAGGATGTTCTTTCACTTAAATATCACAAGGTTATTTAAATGTTTTATGTGATTATTGTGAGGGGAAATTCTAACATTTTAAATTATTCACATGGCTTTTTAATTTTTCCTTTTAGGAATCATGGTATTCTGTGCAGATGTTCCTCACTGGCAAAAAAAAAAAAAAAAGATGTTTTTAAATAATCCTCCAGTCTAGTTTAAAATGGCTCATATTTTTTAAAGTATTATGATGTATTTTTGTTTTTGTAGTACTTTGTTTCTGACCCTTTTGTTCATATGCTAATTTTATTACTAAGTTACTGTTTTATATTTTTGCTGTTTTTTATCTGAAATTATTTTTGCATAATAAATCAAAGCTCTTTTATTTTGTGGATCACAGGCGTTTGTCAGATGTGCAGTATATCCAATTATTAATTTCTCTCTAAGTGATGCTGCCAGTTTCTTAACTCTCAGATCAGTGCCTTATTAACGCCATCAAATTTTATGGTGCCCACTAGAAAGAATATAGAGGAAGGAAAATCATCTTTCAAAATATCCTATTTACTCAGTAGCCAAGTTGATGTTTCCAAATAAAACTTTGGTTTCTCAGCCGGTATTTTGATGGTAGATGAACATATAACATTTATAATAAATAATGCAGTGCAAAAATATTTGTCAAAACCATGGCTGCTTTTTATTTTACAAAATAAAGGTAGCTAGTAAATTTGATGAGACTGATTATCACATCAGTGACTTTTGGAGAAAATTTCACTATAAGTAGCCACCTTTTATGTTATGTATAAATGTGGATTTTCCTTTATGAGCTTATAATTTGAGACATCTATAAAAATAATAAAAATTTCTACTTCCTTTTTGATAGAGCTGGAGTGGACCAGAGAAATTGCTTGCTTTAGACGAGCTTATTGATAGTTGTGAACCAACCCAAGTAAAACATATGATGCAAGTGATAGAACCCCAGTTTCAACGAGACTTCATTTCCTTGCTCCCTAAAGAGGTAAGGGCTATCAATTATATTCTTCATTGGGTGCTATTTGAAAATATAACTCAACAGCAACCACCTTTAAACATGGTCATGCTAATTATGGTATTCAGTATTGTCAGTTTAACACTCTTAATTAGTGTTAAAGAGAGCTGTAAATGATAAGCTGCTATGACTTAATATTTTCAGAGTAAAGTATATTTATGGACTGATTAAGTGACTTCTTTCCACCACTGCAATAAGTCATATATGAGAGTAAGCTATTGAGTTCCATTAATTTGATTATTTCTTTATCATGATTTTTTTCCCAGGTTATTTAACGTCCAACCTTTAGTTGTCATGGTACATTTATTATATATAGTAATAGATTTTTTAGAAATTCTGATTTTATTAAAACAGCAATTTTTTTCTTATTTTATTGTTTATTTATCCAAAGTCCCTAATAGTCCCTAATAGTTTTGTGATTCTATGAGTTGTAGTTCTCTGTTAACTTACATTGTGTAATTGTTTTGAAATATATGGAATTTCACATGTATATCTTTTTCTACTAATCATCCCTCTTCTTGCCCCATCTCCCCACCCCCCCACACACACACGTACACACGCACGCGCAATTACCGATTTCCTTCATTGATTACATTCTTATTTGGAGATACACTTTGCCCATTTGGAATTACTTATGCCCATTTGCTTTTATATCTTCATGTGAACTGACACTATTTTTTATCATAGATTGATTATGATCATATGGGCATTCTTGGCAGTATAAACGAGGCATAGCTTAGATGTAGTTCTTTTATTGATGTTATAGGCTTCACGGTTTCATTTCTATCAGCAAATAATGTAAGATTAAATAATCAATGTCACCATGGTTTATAGTTTCACAAATTATATATGTGCCACTAATTATATGTCAGCTAAGAAGACAATATATAAAATGATAATATATCACTGCAAATGATCTTGAAACTTCAAATATGAAAAGGAGTGAATAACCATTCTAAATATCCTGTGGGCAGTAAACATAGTCTCAATAATAATTTCACATTGGGTATGAATAAAATAGTTTTATATTCAATGTATGAAACTAAGCATTACTCCAGGAAAAAGCAAACTGAAATGTTTCTGCTTTGGAATGATTTTTTAAAATGGTTAAAAAAAAAAATTGCATTGTCCCAGAAAAAATTTTTTTATTCTTGCTGGCTCATTCTAAAACTGAACACTTTGAATAGAATTGGCTTAGGAAATGACATAAGCTCTCTTTGCTTCCAGAAGGACATTCATAGTAGGTAGCACTTTTCTAAGTATGTGACTGAAAGTAAAGTTAGTCACCTCTAATATATTCTTCATGGTTTCCTTGGATATCCTCCTTATTTTAGAAGGTAGTATTTTTATTAAAATATAGACTTTCGCTTAGTCTCGTTTGTCCCCTTATATCTAAGAATGGTGAGTGTTTTGTTTCGTTTTACTTTATTTGTATTTCCATAGTAACTTTTGGACACATAAAATGTGATTTAAAGTTAGGAGAATATGAAATATTTTTAAGAGTCTAAGAATTAAGCACAAATTATCGATAACTGGTCTAAGTGCAATAAAGATTTTCTTGGATTAACTGTTCTTTTAAAGATTGCCTGAGGAAAAAGAAGGGAGGCTAGACAGGAGAATGAGAGAGGACCCTGACTTAGCAGATCATCTGTGTTTCCTTTTTTTTCAACTACTAGGAAACATTTCCTATTTTGAAAAAAAATGCCTTATTTTATATGTGGAGAAATAATGGTATAGATCTAAATCCTTAAGGAAACTATTATCAGAGACTACATACTATTATTATTTAAAACATCATTACCTTCATGTCAGGAAATGGACTTAAAATAATTTTCTTATAATTCCTTTCAACAAATCTCAGAGCTCTTTACCCACACATATTAATCTCAAAACCTTGATAAAAATCTCACTAGTCTCACATGGGAGGCTTGTGATAAACAGCCTTATCCTTATTTTGTAAGTAAATACCAAGAAAAGCATAATGATATAGTAGATGACCTAGAGTAAAACCTAAATTTTTAACATAGGATCAGCCAACATTTTCTTTATTCTTTTCCCCCCTCTTTCACTAGTTAAGTCCATGGAAATACAGCAATTCTGGGAAAGTGTTAGCTACCTCTCAGATATAATATTGTGGTCTCTTATATAGGTTACATAAGAGAAAAACAAAAAATAGCAACTGTTACTGAAATTTCAAGTTTGGTCAAGGAAAAGTTAATTATATGAAAGAGATTTTCAATTTAAGAGCTTCTGTCTAGTGGAAGTCCTTAGGAGGAATTACTAATCCAGATTTTACCTTTAAGACAAATGAACACAACGCGGCATTAGCCAGACCATTTTACTTGTCTGCAAGAAACCCGTAAGCCCCTGCTTTGGTGATCTAGAGATGTAGTTCAGGACAATGCCCACTCTCTGTCCCATATAAGGAACCCCACATGACAAAACCTTGCTTCCTTTGAGGAACTGGTGTACTTCCCCCATAATAAACACTAAGAATTGTGAAACTAATTGCCATTCCCTTTTTGGTTGGCAGTTTAATTAAAAAACCATGTAAATATACTGTCGCCAGTATATTTGTGTTCTACTTTCCCCTGGTTTAAACCTTTTCTGATTTATATTTTTACTGGTTCTGATTTTCTTATTCATATTTTTTATTTTGCTGTGTGTATTTTCTGAAATACTTTGATGTTTTGAATAGAACTGATTAGATTTAAATAGAATAAGTTGAAGTTCATGGTTGAGTTAGGGTCTTTGCTATTTTAAAGGAAAGTGTGCCAGTTACCTGTGGAGTTAACACTTCAACGTTCTTTAGCACCTAAATGTTTCTTTCCTCTTTAATGCATGCAGACACTGGACTAGGTGATCTCACAATCACCAGTAATGAAGGATATTATAACTGATGATTTGGGATGTACCTTTGAAATCTGAGGTGCTCTGGATTTGTTTTCTAGCCTTTAAGATCCATTGACTGTTTCTGTGAATTACCTAATTTCTACTTCAGCTGGATAACTTAAGCAAAGAATAGACTTTTTTATATGACCATATTAAATATCTTGGGCACTAAATAGCATCTCTTTTCCACCAGTATAACTTTGTCCCTGATAATTTCTATGTTAAATATCAATTTCACATAGAAGAAGAAGAATATGGTGTTATCCCATTACTGTTATACTGACACTGAGCAAATTTACCCAGGCTTTGACTGATTGATAATTTCAAAGTTAAGTGACTTATGGAGTATCCGTTAAAAAAGTACAATGTTGAGATATATATATGTTTGCGTACTTATATATGTGTATGTATATATACACATATACGTAGATTGTTGAATATAGTTATGCCTTTTTATTTAAAATGACTCAGACTGAATGGGCTTCTCTGATAGACCAAAATAATTATTCCACAAAAAGCCTTTCACTGTCAGTTATTAGTAGTAGTATTAAATTGAATACTGACTGGAGTATTTTCTATATGAAATGTACTCAAAAAATATGTGATTAATGATGATCTCTCTATATACAAAGTTCTTGGGTAAGCATAATTTATGTCATGTAATTACTGTTTAGCATCAGAAAATAATTCAAATTGTGCTTTTACTTCCCATTTGGCCTTTGGCCCTTTGAATGATCGTTTGTTTTAATTCTTGTAATTTAATTTCTGTAAAAACTAAACTTTATTGCTGTGTTTAGCTCATTTTGATTCTAATATCATAACTTAAATTTTTATGTGATTAGTGAGGCTAATTGGATAAGCATACTCAGAAGCTACCATTCCCCCCTTTCTTCTTTCCTCTTCCCTTATTTACCTGAATTGAGTAAACATGCTGAAAAAAAATTGTTTGCAAGTATTGGAAACAAAATTTTAAAATCAGTGATATACTAAAGAGCTAGTTCAAAAATCTATCTGGCTGATCAAGAAAATCCCCATAAGCAATGTAAAGTAATTAGAACCTAATTACTTTTATATGTCTGTGGAGCAGTTTAGTAATTGTCCCCTATTGTCATTTACACTAAAGGGTATAAATGTTTGAAAAGTTCATCATTGTGATAATAAACACTTTGACGTGATAAAGAACTATTAATTATATCTGTCAGAAGTGATCTGAAATCATAACACACAGAATATCTAGAAATCTCATTTCTTAATTTAAGTCCTGTCTTCAGTGAATTTACATGGTCGTGGGGAGAGAAAAGTAGAGAATCTAAGCAACTAATAAAGTATACCTGTAGACATAAATGGTAGAATTCTCGAGTTGAGGCTCACAGAACAAAGGCAAGAGCAGAGGCAGAGAAGCTTAATAAGTATTCCTTGAAGAGGTGAAGTTGGTGGAGTGAAGTTCATAAAAACCAATAGAGTAAGTTTTTTAAGTCTGGTATATTTTTAAGACTGACTATTAGTATTGCCTTTCATAATTTTAAAAATTAGAATGTAGAATTATGTTTACCTAGGAGTACTTCATTCTACTGAAAATAGTTGTATATAAGTTAATTATATGTTATAAATATATACACACACACACACACACACACACACATATATTTAAAACATGGGTATTCTATGCTTTTTCCTTTCCATAGCTGGCACTTTATGTGCTTTCATTCCTGGAACCCAAAGACCTGCTACAAGCGGCTCAGACCTGTCGCTACTGGAGAATTTTGGCTGAAGACAACCTTCTCTGGAGAGAGAAATGCAAAGAAGAGGGTAAGGTTCAAAACCACAAGAGAAAATCTTTATACTTTGAAAAAGTAAAGTGATTCTGAAAACAAATAGAAAAAGTACAAATTAGAAGTTTTAGGTGCAGGTAGAATAAAGTAGTGGATAACTGAGAAAAGAGAACTTCGGCAGCCTATCGAAGAATCAAGAATGAGTCTTCATTTACATTCATCTACTTATATAAAATCCACAGGTTATTCCACACATTCAAATGAGCCAAATCTTGGAGCTAACCCCTTTAATGAGCACTAATAACTAATAGCAAATATATCTGATTTGCTTCCCAGTCTCTAGTACAATTAACAAACAATGAAAAGATCAAGATGAGGATGATTTAAAGGAAACCCAAAAAACAAAACACGGACCCATAGATACAGAGAGCAGATTGGTGGTTACCAGAGGGGAGGGGGCTTGGGGGGGGGTTGCAAAATGGTGTAAAGGGGATTAAGAACTACAAACTTACAATTATGAAATAAGTAAGTCATGGAGATGTGATGAAAGCATGGGGAATATAGTCAGTAATATTGTAGTAACTTTGTGAGTTGGCAGAGGATAACGATTTATTGTGGTGACCATTTTGCAATGTATATAAGTATCAAATCACTGTGCTGTACACCTGTTACTAATATTGTATGTCAGTTATACCTCAATTTAAAAAAAGACAAACAAAATATAAACTTTTGCTTAAAATAAGATATATATGAATTTCTACCAGTGATTTTATGGAAGAGAAAGGTATCCTGCCTCTCCAATACTTACAATTAGAGATAAGGTATAATTACAACTGTCCTTGGGAGAGAAACTCGCTGACTGGAATTCACACTAAATAAATGACTACTCACTCACTCACTCACTCACTCATTCACTCATTAAATAAATAAAATAAAATAGAATACAGAAAACCCCCAAATTATATTAACAGTACTCAAATATTCCGTATTCTATTCTTTCCTTCCACAAATATTTATTGAACACCTCCTGTGGGCTAGACATTCTTACATGTTGGGGATATAGTAGTGAACTCCCATTTTCTTCCCATCATGGAGCTTATGTTCTTGAAAACTGTAAAAAAAACAAAAACAAAAACAAAACTCCTTTCTTAGTAGAGGAGAAGGTATCCTCCATATTAATTAAAGAAAGGACTTTTTTCCCAGCAGGCATATAGAAAAATAATATTTTTGAAAAAAATGTAAAAATATGATTTGTTTCTGATAATCAGAAATTTTTAGAAACAATCACAGAGCATGAGACAGATACTCTATAAGTTATTCTCCCCTTCAAGGAGGTTACAGGTGAGTGAAAGGTGAAGATACAAGATACTTAGTTTCTGATCCTGCCTCTGCCCTGTCTGTAGCTTGGACTAATTAGTGAAACCTTCTCTTCTCAAAAATCTGTATTATATGAAGTGGGATTAATCATCCCTGCCTTACCTTCTCTCATAGAATCATTATTTTAATGACTTTTTAAAAAAATTATGGTAACATATACCTACGATAATTCATCATTGTAACCATTTTTAAGTTTACAGTTCAGTGGCATTAAGTACATTCATGTTGTTACACAGTCCATCTCCAGAACTTTTTCATCTTTCTCGGCTGAAAGTCCATACCTATTTAATGGTGATGCCCTAGTCCTCCTCCCTGCAGCCCCTGGCAACCACCGTTCTATTTTCTGTCTCTATGAGTTTGACTTCTCTGGGTGCCTCATATAAGTAGAATCATATGGTATTTGATTTTTTGTGACTGGCTTATTTCACTTTGCATACTGTCTTCAAGGTTTATTCCTGTGGTGGCATGTGTCAGAATTCCCCTCTTTTTTAAGTCTGAATAAATATTCCATTGTGTGTGTGTGTGTGTGTGTGTGTGTGTGTGTGTGTGTGTATGTTTACATACATACATACATACATACATGACATTTTGCTTATTCATCCATCGATGGACACTTGGGTTGCTTCCACCTTTCAGCAATTATGAATGATTACAGCTCTGAACATGTGTGTACAGATACCTGTTCAAGTTTCTGCTTTTAATTCTTTTGGGTGTATGTCTAGAATTGGAATTGCTGGATCATATGGTAATTCTACGGTTAATTTTTTTGATGAACGACCGTACTGTTTTCCATAGCTGCTATACCATTTTATATTATCACAAGTATTGCATAAGGGCTCAAATTTCTGCACATCCTCACCCAACATTTCATAGAATTATTTAGAGAAAGAAATGAAAAAAATACGAAAACATGCCATAAGGAATGCAAACTTTACATTATTGTTTTATACTAACAGTGTTAGAAATTGGACAGCATCCTGCATTTCAGTGGTTTTGAGCATAGGAGGAAATGAGATGTATTATAAAATGTGGAGTTTTTATTATTGGTGACAGCAGTTACACTCTAAGTCTTTAAAACTTTAGGTATTGATGAACCATTGCACATCAAGAGAAGAAAAGTCATAAAACCAGGTTTCATACACAGTCCGTGGAAAAGCGCATACATCAGGCAGCACAGAATTGATACTAACTGGAGGCGAGGGGAACTCAAGTCTCCTAAGGTAATTGAACTCTGGCACATCGTAACAGCAACCACAGATTAGTGTTGGTACCTAGTGTGCTCTTCTTGGCCAGGAGCATAACTTGACATCTATCTCCTGTAGAAAGAAAACAGTATATATATATATTTTTTTTAAGATTTTTTTTATTTATTTATTTGAGAGAGAGAGAATGAGAGACAGAGAGCATGAGAGGGAGGAGTGTCAGAGGGAGAAGCAGACTCCCTGCTGAGCAGGGAGCCCGATGCGGGACTCGATCCCAGGACTCCAGGATCATGACCTGAGCCGAAGGCAGTCGCTTAACCAACTGAGCCACCCAGGCGCCCGAAAACAGTATATTTTTAAATAACTGAAAATGTAATGAACAATAGTCCCCTATTGCTAATTTCTCCAGTCTGACAACTGATGGTAAAAGATGCTAAAAGATGAGTTGAATTGCATGTCATTCTACCTTAGGTAAATGAAAATTTCTGAATATCCTGTTGAATTTTGTGTTATATACGTTTTACCTAAGAATTTGCTTGCTCTCTGACCATGTAGTTAGAACATGATTTTTTGAGGAGTATGCATTTGTGTTTTTGGCATCTCTTGTAAATAGTTTGTGTTTTGGGTGTTTCTTGTGAGTTTTATTTTTATAAATTTAAGTGTAATACTGATTTTCTGTCTTACTGCAAGTATATAAATAGTGGCAAAATGCTTGAAATTCTTAGATGTATTTATATAACTGGAAAAAAGCAATTAGGGGAGATACTGTTATATTAATATGTATAGATTATAACAGGCCTTTTTTTTTTTTTTTTTTTTTGAGAGAATGAGTGGGTGCGAGCAGGGTTGGGGGAGAGGGGCAGAGGGAGAAGAGAGAGAGAGAGAATCTCAAGCAGACTCCACACCCAACATGGAGCCCTACCTGGGGTTCGATCTCATGACCCTGAGATCATGACCTGAACCGAAATCAAGAGTCAGATGCTTAACCGACTGAGCCATCCAGGCGCCCGCAGGCCTTTCTTGTTTTAAGTTGAGAAAGTTGATAATTATTGTTACTCTTGTCTTTCTAGTTTGTAGGTGCTTTTGTTTTTGTGTGTGAAATTGCAAAACATAGATGTATATTTTTTTGGTTTGAACAAATAATTATAAAATACATTTGTATTTGAACCATCTTTATGAAGTTTTAACATAAAAGTCTTGAATTACTCAATTTTAATAGTTGATATCTCACATATAAATCATAGAATATGGAAAAAATAAAATGTTTAATACTTGATTCATCATTCAGGAAGGATGATACTTTGTGTTTTATGTAAATTGTAATTTTGGAAATAGCTGTAGGTTGCTGCTCCTATTTATGGCTTTATTTTTCTTTTCACCATTATTCTAAAAAACGTAATTTAATAACGTATTTCTAATCTGTACATTTATCTTGTAGGTTCTGAAAGGACATGATGATCATGTGATCACATGCTTGCAGTTTTGTGGTAACCGAATAGTTAGTGGTTCTGATGACAACACTTTAAAAGTTTGGTCAGCAGTCACAGGCAAAGTAAGCTTACTTCTTTCTACACTTCACTTTTTGTATATGTCTTTGCAAGGATCAAAAAGGGAAAACATGGGTTCATTTTTGACCACAGCTTATTTCGATAACAAATATCAGAGCTTCTAATTTAGTTTTTCCCCTGGCACAAAGAGAATGTTTCTCAGGATAAGGGATGTCATTAGTTTCTTCCTGTAAATAGTTTGTCTATCTTTGTGACTTAGCTATTGTATGATTTTTACAGATGTGCTTTATCTTTTTTTTTTTCCTTTTTCTTGGCTTAATATTTCCCACTTTTATTAACCATCTCAGTTATATTGTCCTTTTTAATCTTTTTCAAAACTATGATTGAGGGATATTTGTTTTTCTTTGTAAACTGCTTTGTTGATAACTTACCTGTAGTTTAGAAGTTAAGTAGATCATGTTAATTTAGGCTTATCTCAAGCCCTGTGAGATGAAAGTAAAGCAGATACAGTATTTAAATAGGAGTTTGAAGAAAAAAGCAGTCCAAGCAATCAGTTTCACTGCATGCAGTATTATACTTTAATGGTTCTGTGGTGAATACTTTATCTTTATCTATCCACTGGAGAATGTTTGCATAAATTAAGTAATTGACCAGCTAAAAAAACACAGAGGAAAATGTGAGGGAAAAAAACCTGTCTTTTAAAATGTCTTACAGCATGCTGATTCTTGGGCAAGAATCTTCTAAATAGTCCGAATCGGATGTTAAAATTTTTTAAAGCAGCTTCATATTTCCATAGTGTAATATTAGTTTTGGATTTATTTCAGAGTTTTAATATCTGTCTTTACTTGTCTAGAAGTACCTTGCCTGGCTCCTAACTACTGCCTTGGGGCAGATTCAGATGAAATGTGGTATGTAGCCACACCTAACACGGTTGGCATTCTTTCATTGAATCCATTCCTATGGAAGAAACCAAGTTGCAGTTTTAGCATTATTTCATCAGAGACCAGGCTGGAGCTGTCATACTTTAATGAGAAGTGTTTTACTTTCTACAAACTTGTTCCTCAGTTGTATCTGTGTGTTTAATATGTAATGCTACTGAATAAGCAAAGCAATAAATAGTGATGGTATCATGTTATATTGATGTGAAAAATTATTTTCTGATGTGCCAAACAATAAAATTTTATAAATAACTTTACCCCAAATTTTAATGAGCTACTGAAATGTTATGTAAATCATTTTTCTTTCTACCCAAAAGTAACCATCTTAAGTGTTTTTCCAGTGTCTGAGAACATTAGTGGGACACACAGGTGGAGTATGGTCATCACAGATGAGAGACAATATCATCATTAGTGGATCTACAGATCGGACTCTAAAAGTGTGGAATGCAGAGACTGGAGAATGTATACATACCTTATATGGGCATACTTCCACTGTCCGCTGTATGCATCTCCATGAAAAAAGGTAAGGGAAAATCCTGTAGTGGTTGGGAATTCTTCCTCTGTTATTTGTGAATTTGAGGCTTTCTGTGTAGAGTTCAGTTGTATAGTACAGTGTTTATTAGAGAGAGGGTGATAGTATCCTCTTAAATTAGACTTTAATTAGTAGACTTCAGATGTTTCTATACTAGCAAAGCAGTAGTGTATTGGCTTAAAATTGGGAGATTGTCTTTAAATTTACTTCTTCATTTAATGGCGTTGTTGGCTTCCTCCTTGAAACTCTATTCTCTAATCTTGGGTGGCACTTTATTGTTCTGTATCTTTGATGACTCATCATCTCCAAAACAATCTTTTTCTTTCTCTCTCTCTCTTTTTTTTACATTTTTATCTCTGCTCCTGGGACAAATTCAGTTATTCAGGCTTCCCGCTTCTGAGTCTTTTTAATTACCCACCCACCCTACCCGCAGTCCATCATATCCCCTTATATCTAGACAAAAACTGAGGTCTGCGGGTTTTTGTTGAGTCTCTCGTTACCGATCACCTGAACTAGTGACATAGCTTTCACACTTGGTTTTCTCACCTGTTACACAGCTGACAGAGAATCCTTTTCTAATTATGATGGTATCACTGCCCTTTGAGAGCCTTCTGTTGTCTATCGAATCAAGGAAGAAATCCTCAATCCAGTTTTCAAAATAGTTTCAGCCAAACCAGACTGGCTTGCCTTTTTTTCTTCTCAGTGCCTTTACTGTTGCTTTGATCTCCTCCTCAAAGCCCTTCTGTTAAAGTCCTTTCGATCTTCTATTGGCATGTCTTCACAGTACCTCGTTAAACAAATGCGATTTCAACTTCATTTGTCATAAAAGGTCTCTCTGGCGGTCCTTACCATGAATCCGCTCCCGTCCTTACCTTTAATTCTATCCACAACATCTTCTTTGTGAAAACCATTACATTAAGCAGATTTCACGCTAGATTTGTAATATGTGAAGAAAAGTACTATTTCATTTGTAATTTGAATCTACTTTGAACAGTGTGCTCTATTAAAATTTGGGGGGGTTGACATTAAGAAACCTTGTATTTCAGTTTCCATTATATTCTGACTTAAATCTCTCAATGCTCCTTTCTACTCTTCCAAATGTAGAAACTGTGGCCTATCTTTATCTCTTAAGACTAACATGAAGATACCTGAATTTTCAACTCTCCTTCGTAATCCAAAGGTGCTTGCGATATTTGTATCACTCCGGTCTTCAGAAGAGCATAGCTTTAATAATGTTGGGCCAATTTTTTAAGGGATTTCTGTTGCCTCCCCATGTGTATCTTCCAAAATCTGCATATCTTAATACCTCCATAGCCTACTGACTATAATTATAAGCATAAGCAGCCTTTGTTTGAAGATATTCTAAAACTGGTTAATTTTACCAGAATTATAATGGTATAAGGCCCACAATCTTTAACTGTTTAAATTCCAAATTCAGATTTGTTTTGTTGAATAACATTTATTAAATGTTTTCCCTAGTCACAAAGAGAATGTATGTTCATAATTACAATTTTGGGAAATGGCACAAAGAATAAAGAAGAAATACAAATTTTTTTAAAATACTACCACCAGAGTTCTCCCATTAACATTTTATACATGTTGCCCACATTAGCATTTTATTTCTAAAATCAAAATCTTATTGTCTATATTTGGAGCTGGCCACTGCTGCTTCTGCTTCGAATACAATACAGCAGTTTTCAGGCCATCCCACAGAACCCCGGGTGCTGCACAGCCACTTATAAATGTGGGAAATGTGGGAACCAAGCAGGTACAATTCTAGACTTCCCAACTTCCCATCCCAACCAGAGTAACTTGACTTTTGTATGTTTATATCTCAAGGTTTTACATAGGATTTCTTTGAAAACAGGTGTTCCTGCTTAAGAAAAGAAAAAATTCAATAACCACTGACTTTATATATCATGTTTTCTCATGCTATTAAAAATTCTAATACTTTTTTTTTTTTTTTTCCCCCCCCCCCCCCCCCCCCCCCCCCCACAGAGTTGTTAGCGGTTCTCGAGATGCCACTCTTAGGGTTTGGGATATTGAGACAGGCCAGTGTTTACATGTTCTGATGGGTCATGTAGCAGCAGTCCGCTGTGTTCAATATGATGGCAGGAGGGTTGTTAGTGGAGCATATGACTTTATGGTGAAGGTGTGGGATCCAGAGACGGAGACCTGTCTACACACGTTGCAGGGGCATACTAATAGAGTCTATTCATTACAGGTAAGAGATCATATCTCTCCTATCCCTTAGATGCTTTACTGATGAATCATGAGATTGTTTTACTCAGATAATCGCTGTCAAATTGCTGATTCAATACAATCCAAAAAAGACAAATCAGGTTATCCTGTTGTTTACATATGCTTTAAAATTGGCATGAAGAAAGCATAAATTTTTAACTGATTTAAATAATTTGTTTCAGTTTTTCTGTGATCTGTTGTTCCTCTAAAATACAAATATTTGTCTTGGAACCTGAAACTTTGGAGCCCCAAGTTTTACTATATTAATTAATGGGTAGATAGTCTCATAGGAAAATAACCTGGATTTTAATAAACTCCTTAGCAGAGGATTAATTTGGCCAAAAACTGCCCCTTTGCCTTGATAGCTGAAAGTTGATGGACCATGTAATTGTGATCCATTCCCATTCAAAGTGGAAGCAGAGCCTTTCTCCATCAGACTGCTCTACCATCAAAGGGCTACTGATTTGTAGTCGAAGTAAATTTGACTAACCTGATTTTTTTTGTTTACATTTGAACATGATATTCTTGAGTGAGTTGTCATATTTTTGAAATTGATAGCTAGATTAATAGCAAATTTAGAAAATGGGTCTTGTTTTATTTTCTGAAAGCATTTTCAAGTTGAAAATTTTTCCATTACTTATACAGTTTATTTACCAGTTACGGCCCATTAGTGATCCGCAGATTAGTACATAGTCCCAGGTGCTGACAGTTCTCTATTCTTGGAATATTTGGCTCTTAATTTGTGGAATACCGTCTATGTCACAAAATATTGATATATAATAAAGATATATTAACTTAGAAAAGGTTATGAATTTGGAGGAGAGGGAATTGGCTGAAGTTGTTTTTATGTTTTGTGATATGTTCAGAACCTTAACGAATATAATATTCTCATTTAAGTAAACCATTAGATTGAGAAAAGAGGTAGCAATACTATTCTAGATCTTCTAGGAATTGATATCTATTGACTTTTAGTATAGCTGGGAAGCTGGAGAAGAGGTGCTATATAGCTTGCTTTTGTTATCAAAATGCCACTTCTTGTAATTCCAGATGTAATTATCTATTGGTGCATTTCCTAATTAGCATTTGGTTCTTGTAAATGAAATTTTTATTTTATGTACAGTTTTTAATGGAAATTTTATTTTATTTTATTTTTTAAGATTTTATTTATTTATTTGACAGAGAGAGAGAGATCACAAGTAGGCAGGCAGGCAGAGGGAGAGAGAGAAGCAGCCTCCCTGCTGAGCACGGAGCCCGATGCAGGGCTCGATCCCAGGACGCTTTGATCATGACATGAGCCGAAGGCAGCCACTTAACAAACTGAGCCACCCAGGTGCCCCTGGAACTTACTTTTAAACATCTCATGAGAGTTATCTCTAGTCTTTTCATGCCTTAGGTGTGTTAATAAACACACAGGCTATGTCAGTAGTTTCAACTTTCTGTTGGGAAGTAAGATTCAAATGGCAATCCTTATTGAATGACCCATGATATTTAGCTGATCATCTTTGGCCAGATGATCTGAAACTGTGTTCATTTTAGGTGTTTTGTTTTCTTTTAATTGTTTCTGCATCTAGTTTGAAGCCACTGGCCATAAAAAATTAGCAATTCTGGGGGTACCTGGGTGGCTCAGTTGGTTGAGCATCCGACTCTTGGTTTCTGCTTGGGTCATGATCTCAGGGTTGTGGAATCGAGCCCTGCGTTGGGCTCCATGCTCGGCAGGGAGTCAGCTTGGGATTCTCTCCCTCCTCTCCCTCTGCCCTTCCATCCCGCTCTAAAATAAATAAATAAATATTTTTTTAAAATTTTAAAATTAGCAATTCTGATAGAAGCTTCTGAGAATATACACTGTAGATTTGCTTGATTACCTGCACTTTATCCTGTTACCTCATTTTATTCCTGGCATTACCTCTTTCCCATGCTTTATTTTTCTCCCCTGTAGGATTAAGGTCAATAAATAATATCAAGAATATCTGCACTTCTAGTCTAATAAGCTGTGTCTGTTGTAGTTTGATGGCATCCATGTGGTGAGTGGATCTCTTGATACATCAATCCGAGTGTGGGATGTGGAGACGGGGAATTGCATTCACACGTTAACAGGACACCAATCGTTAACAAGTGGAATGGAACTCAAAGACAATATTCTTGTCTCTGGGAATGCAGATTCTACAGTTAAAATCTGGGATATCAAAACAGGACAGTGTTTACAAACATTGCAAGGTAAGTCTTGGCTACTCAGCTTTAGTTGTGTTCATTAAAAATGGGATTGTTAGTCAAAAGAGAAATACAGAGCTTTTATGTCACAAAAAGAATTAACCTCATACAAAATGAAAATGCTTATTTTGGATAAGTTTCTGATCGTTTTCACTCTGACTTGACAGAACTAGGCTACCCTTGAGAAATTGTTTCAAATTGTGTTTTTAATATAAAATTGTTTAATCACTTCCTACATGTACAGGTAATTCGACCTAATCTTAAAGAACAATGTGAAGAAAGATCTCGGCCATATCATAGAAGCAACAGACTCTTTTTTTTTTTTTTTGAATGTTTTTTTTTTTTTTATTTTGAATTTGTAGTCCAATTCTAAATTAAAGAGCTACCTTACTGGGGTAAAAAGAACATCTCTAATCTGATAGAAAATTGATTTGGCCTCAACTTAGACCCTTTAACCATCTGCTTAACTAGGATGGAAGGAATAATAGCACCCAGTAAAATGAAGAAAAAAACATGTGAAAGCCACTAATATTAAATGAGGCACAACAGTGTTAACATCTTATGTCATGATTAACTTCTTTTTATTGGTCATAGCCCTAAAAAGTGTTTTTTCATTGAGGCCATTTGGTGGGCTGTACTGCAACTTTTTACTCATTGGTTGTATCTGTTCCTCAGAGTTTTGGAATTGTGGTCATTTCAGCCTTCGCCTTTGAGTGGTCAGTTCCAAGTAGTAAGGGTGGTAGATTTCGTGCCCATTCGTCCATCAGCAGAATACATGAAGCTGAGCTATCTACACCACCACTAAGAAAGCTCTTATTTGCACAGCTGGAAAACAAAACGTGTGCCTGGTAGCTAACCAAGCTTCGTGGAAGACAGAACTCTTGAAAGTTAATGTTTCAGTTACAAATAACTACCAGATTTTCTTGCAACCCTGCTGATCCTAAAATACTCATAGATTCTAAATATGCAGCATTTTAAATATTTCATTTATTGTATGTTCTAATGTAGAAGGGTACAATTACAGTGTAACTTACCCATACCCATGATTTCTAACCAGTAATTTAATTCCTTTGGTTTTGCCTAGGTCCTAACAAGCATCAGAGTGCTGTGACCTGTTTACAGTTCAACAAGAACTTTGTAATTACCAGCTCAGATGATGGAACTGTAAAACTATGGGACTTGAAAACGGGTGAATTTATTCGAAACCTAGTCACATTGGAGAGTGGGGGGAGTGGGGGAGTCGTGTGGCGGATCAGAGCCTCAAACACAAAGCTGGTGTGTGCAGTTGGGAGTCGGAATGGGACTGAGGAAACCAAGCTGCTGGTGCTGGACTTTGATGTGGACATGAAGTGAAGAGCAGAAAAGAAATTTGTCCAAATGTGTAGACGATATACTCCCTGCCCTTCCCCCTGAAAAACAAACAAACAAAAAACAAAAACAACAGAAGAAAAAAGCAAAAAAAAAAAAAAAAAAAAGGAAAAAAGAAAAGAAAAAAAAAATCCCTTGTTCTCAGTGGTGCAGGATGTTGGCTTGGGGCAACAGAGTGAAAAGATCTACAGACAAGAAGGAAAAGAGGAAGACATGACAAACCGTAACTGACAAGAGAGGCGTCTGCTGTCTCATCACATAAAAGGCTTCACTTTTGACTGAGGGCAGCTTTGCAAAATGAGACTTTCTAAATCAAACCAGGTGCAATTATTTCTTTATTTTCTTCTCCAGTGGTCACTGGGCAGTGTTAACGATGAAGCTTCGTTACAGATTCTGTTAGCCTGGCCTTTTACCACTGAGACCTAGGAAGGGGCTGCAATAACACCCAAACAAGGACTGGCTGACTTTCTCAGTAGAGAGCATCTGCAACAAAAAGTCATTTTTCTGGAGTGGAAAAGCTAAAAAAGAAAAAAAAAAATTACTGTGAATTGTTTTTGTACAGTTATCATGAAAAGCTTTTTTTTTTTTTTTTTTTTTGCCAACCATTGCCAATGTCAATCAATCACAGTATTAGCCTCTGTTAATCTATTTACTGTCGCTTCCACATACACTCTTCAATGCATATGTTGCTCAAAGGTGGCAAGTTGTCCTGGGTTCCGTGAGTCCTGAGATGGATTTAATTCTTGATGCTGGTGCTAGAAGTAGGTCTTCAAATATGGGATTGTTGTCCCACCCCTGTACTGTACTCCCAGTGGCCAAACTTATTTATGCTGCTAAATGAAAGAAAGAAAAAAGCAAATTATTTTTTTTTATTTTTTTTCTGCTGTGACGTTTTAGTCCCAGACTGAATTCCAAATTTGCTCTAGTTTGGTTACAGAAAAAAGACTTTTTGCCACTGAAACTTGAACCATCTGTGCCTCTAAGAGGCTGAGAATGGGAGAGTTTCAGATAATAAAGAGTGAAGTTTGCCTGCAAGTAAAGAATTGAGAGTGTGTGCAAAGCTTATTTTCTTTTATCTGGGCAAAAATTAAAACACATTCCTTGGAACAGAGAGGTATTGCCGTCTGTTCTGTGGAGAAACTTTTCTTTTTGAGGGCTGTGGTGAATGGATGAACGTACATAATAAAACTGACAAAATATTTTAAAAATATATAAAACAAAATAAAGTTGCTGGTCAGTCTTAGTGTTTTACAGTATTTGGGAAAACAACTGTTACAGTTTTATTGCTCTGAGAAACTGACAAAGCAGAAACTACTCAGTTTTTGTAGTAAAGGCGTCACATGCAAACAAACGAAATGAATGAAAAAGTCAAATGGTTTGCCTCATTCTCCAAGAGCCACAACTCAAGCTGAACTGTGAAAGTGGTTTAACACTGTATCCTAGGTGATCTTTTTTTCCTCCTCCTGTTTATTTTTTTTTGTTTTATTTATAGTCTGATTTAAAACAATCAGATTCAAGTTGGTTAATTTTAGTTATGTAACAACCTGACATGATGGAGGAAAACAACCTTTAAAGGGATTGTGTCTATGGTTTGATTCACTTAGAAATTTTATTTTCTTATAACTTAAGTGCAATAAAATGTGTTTTTTCATGTTAGTATGCCTGTTTCTTCCACTGAAGTAAATAATACTTCATTATAAATATTTAGGGTTTGTCTCTAATATTTAAGATATCAAAGTCTTGGTTGGTTTCTTTGCATTCCTTGTAGTGTGACATAGAGATAAATACTTCCTGTTTCATACAGCTGAAGTTTCAAACAGCAGGCCTGTTTCATGCAGCTAAAGTAAGAATAATGTGCCTAGAATGTAAATTTGGTTTATTGCCTTAGACTATAAAGGAGGACACTCCACTGTGCCTATCTCTATATAACATTGGATGTATAAATATGAAAGCTGGGCCCCTCAAAGAGTCACAAAACTTTTGTGATGGCTACAACTGGAATTCCTATTTTTTAAAAAAAAGTTCATTTTTAAAATTTGACTACATATTGAGTACTTACCAGGAACGTTCTGTGCGTTATCTCTGAAGCCCCACCCTCCCTGAAAGGAGCTACTGTTCTCTCCTTTAAAGGTGAGGGTGGAACTGGCTCAGACTGGTTAGGTGGTTTGTCAGAAGTCAGATAACTAACTAGCAGAGAGCCAGCATTCACACCCATGCTCTTCAAGAAGAAAGAGACCTAGAATTTTGACAGACTTTCCAAAAGCGGAGTTTTGGAAAAAGTAAGTCATTCTGGTGGTACTTTCAGGCTCTTCTGTTGCTCTTTTAGTCAATAAATCTGATATTTTATAATATGAGTGAAAATAGCAGGTTCGGTCTCCCACTCACCTCGTCTATATAACATTTTATTTAATCCCTACATTTAGTCACCAGGCCATAGATGAAAATCTAAAACTTAATAAAAACAGATGCTGCTTAGAGAATACATTTCTCACAATCATAAAGTGTGTGTTCTTTATTCCTAGAGCAGCAATTCTTGGGCCTCAAGTTCCAAGAGCTACTAAAGCTGAACATCAGGGAGTGGGGCCCAAGAATCTGCATTTAAACTAGCTCACCTGGCGAGTCATGTTCACAACTTAGAACCACTGCCTTAGATCCCTACCATTGCCCATTTGGTTTATTATTCCCCAGCACATTACAGGCACAGAACCATCAGGGAGAAGTGACAGGTTAAAGGAAAAGACAGAAAAACCACATGGCTAAACACAGGCAAAAATCACTTTAGGTCTTGAGTGCAGGGACGAGCAGCCCTGCCTGCTTTAGGATAAACCAGGGCATAGCCCAGAGCCATTACTACTGTTCATCGACAGCCCTGAATGATCAAGAAGTTGTAATTCTATTTGGTAATCTTGAAACTGCTTGATTTTTCATAATACAAATGTGGCTTACCTGTAATATAATTAAAGAAAAACATCATCTTTAAAAAAATGTACATTATAGAATAAAATTGAGCTCACAGGATTTGCAGACAAATAGGTGGGAATTCAAATCCCAGTTTTGTAGTACTGTCTAGTTATGGGAATTTCATCAGATTTCTTGACCTCCTGTTTCCTCATCTTTTAGTATGTAGACAATACCCACCTGCTAAGGTTATTGGAGGGATGAAGAGAATTGTTACAAAGCATGTAACACACCAGTGGCACTTCAATCTCAATAAATGGTAGCTACTGTTAAAACTTTAGGAAAAGAGACCCAGATAATTGTAACTTTCTATATTTGGGGACAATTGAATGTGTTTGTGACTCATTCAGGTACATAATAAAAATAGCATTTCTCTACATAGAGCAATTTACGTTTTTTTAAGTGGAGTCACCTAGATTTCTCATTGGAGTCCTACCAAAACCCTGTGAGGTAGACTGGTATGGAGCACCTCAGTGATTTTGTACACACTCCGGTGTTCATTAAATATCATTTTATGAGTAAATGAATAATCTTTCTTGCAGTGGACCTGTTCCTGCAAGGGAATATGCTAACCTCGTTCTATAGGAATTAAATTGTCAGCGTGGTAAGAAAGGTTGCAAAGGGAACCCTGCTTTATGGCCTCCTCAGTGAAGAAGTTCACCACCTCCTTGTAACTGAATTTTTAAATCTTCACACCAGAATACAGGCAGTTCCCACATTTAGGTGTTACACGTTCCTAAAGATCAAACACTGCCTGAAACTAAAGCTAAAATTAGGACACAGAAGTAAACCCATAAAGGCCCATAAGAGGTGCTCAGTAAGTACTTGTTGAATTGAGCAAAGGGAGCTTACTGTCTTTTATTATTATTGGAATTGTTTATAATTTTGATGTTTTAAAACTCCCTTGCTGAGATTTCAGTAACCACAGCTATTTCATGAATCGGCAACAGCCAATGCATACCACATGGTTAAGTACATGTTCCAGCCTACTGTTTTGTTTAATTTTTAAAAAGTAATTGACATTCAATTATATGTACTGTTTTTAAGCCACTTTTTCTATAGCCTTTGAGCTAATCTATTAGAAAGTCTCCTTTCTATTTATCCGAATCCATCAGAAGCTACAATCAAACACCAAAAACGACTGCTTTTCTCTCTCCGGAGTGAAACAGGCAATCAAGGGCAGCCTCCCCAGCCCCAGGCTGTGCCTTGCTTTTGGTACTCTTCTCCCTCACACACTCACTGCACTTGGCCAAACAAAGATGCAGAGGTAGAGGAGAGCAGACACCTGGAAGGAGCCTCCAGACTCCATCCTGGCTTCTGTAACTCCTCCCATTCCAGACTGCAATCTGGTAGCAGTAGGTCTGCGTGGCGGGAGTGGCTCATGTTAACATTTTTTCCTGAATCCTTCTCTCAGACACAGCTTTATTCATTTTCCTTCTATTAGCCGTCCTCCGCCCCCGATAAAAATCAGTTAGGATTATGACCTGTACTCCGTCAGATTCATCAGCCAGTAAAGGATTCAGCCTTGTGCCTTACAGCAGCTCTAGGAGAACCTCCTGTTTGTAGAGCCAGTCTACTGATAGAAAACGGGGTTTAGTGTTGCTGATGAATTAATTTGAATAAATGCTTCTGGCGCAAGTGGTTTTATGTTCCCTGCCTTACTGCGTTTTGAAGATTACACACACACACACACACATACACACACACACACACACGAATATATTGGAACCTCCGAATAATCATGTTCTCATTCGTAACATCATTTCCCATAAGCCTTTTCCCTCTTCGTCCATGAAAAAAAAGAATGGGCCATATAAAGGGAAGGTGTTGGTAGCTAAGAGATTTCCTAAGTCTTTTCCAGGATAGATCAGTGGCTGAAGAGGATGTGTGTGTGTTCACACAATGTTCCTGGAGTCCTGCATTAAGCAACCGTATGGTAATTTGAAAAGTTGATGCCTAATTTTTGATGTTGGCATTTTCTCCTGCCCCGGGACATGGATTTTGAGTTAGACTCAAAGTGGTTGCACCCAGTTCCCTTTTATTGGGAGTGCCTAGTCATTGATTTGAATTACAAACAAAAATAACATGGCATCATTCACTAGCCAATGTGTTTCATTATCCATTCGGTTAATACTAGTGGTGCCCAATGAGTGAGGGTCTCACCAGCTTCGTCTTTCTGCCACCTTCTCTTTCTAGGTGGAGGAGACCAAAAAATATAAAAAGTAATTTCAAAGGTTCTTCAGGGAAAGGGAACACCAAAAACTGAAAGGACTCAAAATGTACCTTTCCCAAAGTGTAAAGTATAAATAAATTCTTGATCCAGTTCCTAGGAAGACTCATTGCTGAGACGAAAGCCTGGCAACGTCCTGATTTGCAATTGGGTATAAAAATAGCAGAGTTTCTATTTCAGATGATCTGATTCTCCCCAGGATTTTTAAGGACAAGGAACCACTGAGTGGACGTTTCGACATTTCATTCCTTGCTTTGAAAAATCTAGCATGGCAAAAACCTATGAAAGCTATTTATCTTTGGGTTTTGTTTTGCTTTAGCAGTTATGGTCTGCAAAAGAAAAATTATGTTGAAATTACACTTGCAAATCAAAGGTTCAAATATAATAGACCACAAAAATATATTGCCAATTTACCCTTTTTCTAGGAGATTCAGGGATTATGAAAGAGACGTCAAACCACTACTCACCATAAAAGGAAGGTTACTTGCAAGACTTCTAAAACTTATATTGATGAAATCTATTAAGACTTTACCGAATCCTTATGCCTTGCTAAATGCAATCAGCAAGACAGTATAATCCCCTGCTACCACGGGGCCTTTCACTTTGAGGATGCTTTCTATCTCTGTAAAGTGAGTTTGACTAGCTTAAATAAATCCAGCAAGGACACAGTAAAGTTTAGAGGTTAAAAGTAAAACCGTATGCACTTCTTCTGGTAAGAGACAGTTGTGGGTTAAACTTAAGGACCCTCATAAAGAAAAGACCCCACATAATTAGATCCCAAAGTGAGCATTTAGAATAATAAAGATTATAACAAATTACTGGAGCCTTGATACTGCAGATCCCTCTTTTCTGAGATCTCTTTAGGCAATTGCCAGAATTACTTAAAAGAAGTGCTTCTAATTGCAGCCAGCCTTCTCTTTCCCACCTGGAACACTCTACGACTCCCAGCCACCCCTAGCTCTCACAGGGATCTGTTAAATGGGGGACCCTGAAGCTTAGCGTCATCAGTTTCAAGGAAAATCCGCCTCTGCCTCTCAATTTCAATTCCCCTCATCTGTAAATGGGGTAACATGTTATGGGGATTACATGAGATGTTGTATGTCAAGCACTCACCAGAGTGGTATGTAGTGAGTATTCATTTAAGGTTTGTAGTTATTCACGGTAATGAACTGTGGTAGCTAGCTGCCATTGTACACTTAGGTGCACTTTCTAAAACTCAGCATGGTTTTAAGCATTTTATTTTTATTTATTTACTTAATACAGGGCTTGAACTCATGACCCTGAGATCAAGACCTGAGCCAAGATCAAGAATTGGAGGCTCAACTGACTGAGCCACCCAGGTGTCCCTATGGTTATAAAGTATTTTAAAATCATTTATTATTCACTTAATTTCAACTGTCTCATGATGTATTATTATTAATCCCATTTTACAGATGTGGAAATAGATACAGAGATATCAAGTAACTTACTCAAGGCCACACAGTTAAGGGGAAAAAAACCTTGGACAAATGGGGATTTGGGCCTAGGCATTATGACTCCAGAGCCCAGGCTCTTAACTATTATATGACATTATTGATTCACAGCTGCCTTGCAAGTATGGGAACATGTAGTGTGTCTTGGGTCATAGCAGGCAGTGATGCAGCCCTCAGTCCCAACCTGTCAACCTGGGAACTGCCATGAAGCCATAAAGGAGGCCAGGTCCTGGGTTTCAGCTATGGATGCCTGAAGAACATGTGCGTAGCAATTCCTGGCATGGCTTAGCTGCCATGAGCCCCCTCTCACTTTTTCCAATTGCAGAGTGAAAAGAGAGTGAGTTACCTATGTAGAGAGGACTTATTGTAAGAGGTTCACATAGCAATGAGAATACAGGCACGGTGGGTAAAATAATGTATCATTAAAAGAAAGGTTGTTTCCAGATAATTCAGGAGTAAAAATATGCTATTTCTACAAAAAGCAAAAAACAAAAAGATATTTTAGTTATGTAAGAAAAAAATTTTTTTTCTTTAAGATTTTATTTATCCGTTTAGAGAGAGAGCATACGTGGGAGCGGGGCAAGGAGCAGAGGGAGAGGGAGAGAGAGAATCTCAAGTAGACTCCGCACTGAGCACAGAGCCCAACTTGATCCCATGACCCTGAGATCATGACCTGAGCCGAAATCAAGAGTCAGATGCTTAGCCAACTGAGCCACCCAGGTGCCCCCCTCAATTGTTTTCTTTTTAAATCACCGTTGATGCTCCTGTGTCTCAGACAACTAGGCTAATAAGGAGCAAGATTTGCACTCTATTACAGCCATGAGGAGAAGCAGGGCCTGTAGAAGTTAGACTGATAGATGGTAAATCCTCAGTAAGTGTTAGCACCTGGTAGCAGCAGCAATGAGTCAAATTCTCTCAGCTATTTGTGTGACTGGGGCAGAGTTTAAAAATCTTTCTCAACCTCTTTCATCATCTGTAAAAGAGAAAGTAACTTGGGAATGCCACATGAAATAACATGAAGCACCTGGTACGGTGCTGATCACCTACTCAATGAATGGTAGCCATCTTTAGTACTGTTGCTACCGCCAACAATAGTATTGGTGACCACTTCTTAGGCCATCATTTCAAACTTAATCTGGGGGAGGAGATCTGTAAGATTCAGAGCACAATGCCCAAACTACCTTCCAAAATGTGCCAGGAACCTGAGAACAGTCTCCCCTGTTAGAAAGTCAGACGCAATCCAGTTTGAAATGACAAATTACCTCTTCCTCTCCAAAGACCTACTTAAATAATAGTAGGGAAATTAAAAAGGCATAACCCCAAGCGAGGAAAAGGACAGGGAAATCAAGTAGACAAAAGATTTCAACAACTTTGGATGAAGGGAAGCAGATGAAGAAGTTGTCTTTAGACTAGTAGATTAGAGAAACTACAATCTCAAGTGTCCATGAAGAGGAGGATAACAATGAGAAGTGAGCTAATTCTTTTTTTTGCAGAAGGCAAGGACACGACATGGGGCTGAGAACTAGGAAACTGGATGAAGTAAGAGCACATAGAAGGATGAAGTCTACCTCCCTTTCTCATCTTCTTGCATACAGCAGACTACCTTGTGAGCCCCCCCAACCTCTCCCCACACACGCCATTTACAAGAACTATGAAGGGGATGTGATCCAAATTGAGTATATAGCCATAGAAGGGAGCAGGGGTGAGGCTCAGAAATGATGATGGAGATTAAATTACAGGCTGCAGTTCCCCCTACAGGCTACCCTCTCCCAGAATGCCAACAGTCTGGCATCTACCAGAGGATTCTTCCCCAATGAAGTGAACAACCCGAGGAAAAAAGTCTCCATATACTGGCTTTGGGCAGAGAGGCAAACAAAACTTGGCTGCCCACCCAATCAAAGGAGAAAATTTCCAACCACAAACAGAGAGCTTTCTATCCACTTTTCAGTGTCTATTTCTTAAATATGAATAGTCAAGAATCACCAAGTATCTAAGACCTCCAATTTGAATGACTAAGCCAAAAAAAAAAAAAAAAAATCTATGAAATAAACTTTGAAAAAGAACGATAATGACAATCTCAGAAAGATAAATACTGCCTTTTATAATACAGGAATGAGATACAATTTTTAAAAGGCCTCATAGAAATTAAAATGTGGTGGAAATTTTAAAAGGAAAAGAAAAACCTTCAATAGAAAATAAAAATTGAGGAAATCAGACAAAAGTTAAAAGAGATGGAAATTAGTAGAGAAAATATAGAGGAAAAAAAATAGAGGATTAGTCTGGGACATGTAACCTCTACGTAACAGCAGTTTCAAACAGGAAAATAGAGAATAAATTATTCAAAAATAAATACAAGAAAAATTAACAGAATTGAAAGAGAAAACCCCTGGATTGAAAGGGCCCACTGAGTGTCCTATGAATAAATGAGTGGGGAAAAAAAAAAAATAATGATTCACCATTACAAAATTTTGGAATACTTGGGCTAAAAAGAAGCCCCTCAAAACCTGTGGAGAGAAAAATCAGGGGGAAGAAATAAGAATTGCAATTTTAGACTTCTCAGTAGCAACATCTGCTGCTAGAAGACAAAGGTCTGCAAAACTCTACAGGCAAATTATCTCAAATTAGCATTGCACACCCAGCCAAATTATTGATCAAGTGACAGGAAGAATAGAGATATTTCCAGACATATAAGGACAGCAAACACTACCTCTCACAAACTCTGTTTTAAGAAGCTTTTGGAAAATACAGTCCAACAAAACAATGAAATAAGCCATGAAAGAGGAAAACATGGCAGAAGATAAGGGCTTCAGTAGAGGAGAGGGTTTCTAGGATAATAATAAGCATTGGGACTCGGGAACTACCAGCTGAAGTGTGAGCAGGGAGGGGCCTTATGAGGAAGTCCCCCACAAATACAAAGGAGAGTGGTAAACACCATCTCATTATCATGATAGATCATTTAAAGGAAAAAAAAAAACTTCTCAGTATTCAGGACATCTGATGATAAAGTTAGAAAATTTTTTTAAAGTTTCAGTATATTAAAAGCAATGCAACAGATAAGAATGAAACAATTATTAATTCAAAATAGTATGTGAAAACACGTAAGCATAGTGCCCTATTTAGCCCTGTAGTAAACCATGTTTATCTAGCTATAAAAATGTAAATACTGATGAAGGATTTTGCTAAAATGTATGCAGTGGGGAAGGGAGGGAAGTGGGGTGGAGGGAAAGAGATTTAAACCCTCATCTACCATAATTAGAAGTTATCAATGTCTAAAATGAAAAAAAAAGTCAAAATAGAGGATAAGCACATTTTATAGAAAGATAGGAGATACACAGAAGAATTAGCTAGTTACAAATGTTTGCCTCTGTGGCCGGGTGAAGGAGAGGATGCAGCATTTTGATATGCTTTCCTTTTTTGCATTCCTTTGCTAAAACTTTATTTTTAAGGCAAGATCAAAAAAGTCGTGTGGGAGATTTCAGAAATAATGACATTTCTTTGCCCAGGCCAGTCAGTGTCCTTCTTGACAAGGCCCTGTTCTAGCTAGTCACCAGAAGTTACTGAGTCTTACGGCACAAGGAGGGGCTTAGGGGCAGTCCTTCTGGAAGGGTTCCAGCAAAGTGGAGGCGCAGATGACAGCTGCGTGGGGGCAACTTACCAGGTTCTCCTTGTGTTTGTTTTTCCTTCATCTGTAAAAGGGGCCCGATAACAATTCCTCCTTATTAGGCCATTGGAGGCCTGAATAGATGAGCCATGTAATGGGCTTAGCACCGTCTCTGGCTAATGAGTTCTTAATAAAGGGTACTTTATTTTTACCACCATCCCTCAGTCCCAGACTGAAAACTAACTTAAGATCTGGAACTAGCAGGATCCAGAGCTCTTGACTTCAGGTATGATTGGAGCATGTAGAGACGGATAGACCGAGTTGTAGCCCTGTGTATGCGGGATCCTCTGGAGCCCCAAGGATAAAGCCCCCTCTCCCCTCTCCAACCTGTCTTTCCATCATCTCTTTCTAACCGGCACTGGGTTTTACTTCCGATTTCTCCCACCAGGTACTTGAAGCGTTTTCCTTACTTAGAAATACTTCTCAGCAAATGAAAATGACTCAAGTTTCCATAAAGTGAAGTTCAGGATATCTCTTCTGGAAACAGTTTTTCCCCTGAAATTCTAGACCAAAATCTCAAAAAGGCCAGAGCGGGGCAAGTGGATGAACAGAAACAATGAGTCGGAAGAATGTCCTTTGTGCCTGAGTGAGGTCCTGCTAAATGGAATGCCGAGGGTACGTGCATAATTCCCTTGATGCCAAAGGATTTGTCATACCTGGGAAGCTTGTAGTGCCTATTGGTACCCGGAGCAGCCGTGACGAGATGTGCTGTCACTGTGAGTTACTCCTGACCTTCCAAGCCTACCTAGAACCGACATCACCATGTGCCCTGGCTGCTCTCTCTAAAGGCTCTAGAACCAGGGGGAGCCTCAGAGGCCCACAGGCTCAGGAGGACCGGGTGGGTGGAGGGGGCTTGCTGCAGCCAGCTCAGTCGTCCAGGCTGATGCCTAAGGTCTAAATGACAGACCGACTGTAGCCACCTGATCCTTTCGAACACATCCTAGATTGCCAGAAAGCCCCCAGATATCAGACATTCCGTGTCTGCACTTGGCGGTTTGTGGTGTTTGGGTACGGAGGCTACTCATTTCACTGTGGCTTTGGTTGGTCGTCTAGACTCTTACCCAGTGAGATTCCTGAAGGTTTCAAAGCAACTGGGGAGACTGTTAGCAAGTGTTTCTTTTTTTGAGAGCTATTTAACCATCACCTTATCAAATAAAATCAGCTATCTGTTAAAGTGGGTAGCTTCTTAATTTTCCAGCCCTCAGTGACTCTTCATGAGATGTAGCCTCAAGTTTTAAGTTGGTGTGAACAGATCAGGCCTAGTATCACCACCCTCAGTGCTTTTTCTTTTTTTTTTTTCCTTTTCATTAAAGCAGCCATCAGAGGCTCAGGGTCTAATTTAATTAAACTATTCTGCTTCATAACCAGGGCTCCAATGGAAGAATCTCTTACGTATTGATTTGTTGCTTCTGGAAATCGGCTGAGTTCCCACCCAGGTGTGCCATGTTGGAAGGAGGGAAATGCTGGGACATTTCCTCTTCTCTCAGAACGCAACTCTCCAGCTTTGGGGAGTAGAGTTCTTTAAGACTCCTAGGAGAAGGACTCCGGTACTTGCTCTCCAGGGCCTTCCTGCCCCTGACCACACAGCCCCCTCCATCTGCAGGGCCTTAGCCTACACCCACTGAGGGTTTCTGTTCATTTCCCCTCAGCTAAGGAGTCATTGCAATGGGGGAAATAAATTAGAACTAAATTAGACTGAGATTCACAGTCCCGGAAGCGTGACTGCCGATAAGCATTACTGGTTGTTTTATGTCTCTGCTGCCTAGTGGGGGTGGGGGGTGCGGCTCCCACATCAGTAACCAGCAATCTGGCTAATCGGTGCACAGAGCAGAAGTCTGGAGAGGGGTCCCACTCCGCTGCAAGAGTTTCTTCAAGTTGTGTCCGCTCCTAAGGAAAAAAAAAAATCACTTACCTACAGCATATTCTCGAATTGTTAAAAAGCTCTTACTTCACTCTTTTCCCTTGCTTACCCTGGAGAAATCCAAATTGGAAAACTTCCTATTTAAGATAATCAACAGAGGAGAACAACAGATCAGCTTGGGCTAATATCAGTAGCAGGAAGACCAATTAACAAATTCATGAATTGTGTTGTTTACACTTCTATTCCTAAGGTTAATTATGTGATCAAGTAATAGCTTTTGCCTTGATTATGGGACCCTTAGGAAATAAAAGTGTGTTTCCACTTTACAAGTATGTTTGCATTTCGGTCCGGCTTTGATACCACAGGCGCTGGGTTCAGCAAATACCTCCCATACGCACAGCTATAATCAAAGAACAGATTTAAATAGCCTCAAGACTCACTGTATAAATAGAAGCATAATTCATAAAAGTGCTAACATCCACCTATACATGATTCTCTCTCTCTCTCTGCTTTGGACTATTTATAGTGTCAATTCTTTCCAGATGTTGTGGACCAGAGAGTGTAGGCTCTTTTCTCATTATTCTCTACTGGGAGGAATCAGTCAAATTAGCTACTCGGCCTTAAACACAGAAAAAAAGAAACATCACCTACATTTTTAAGGGACACTCTCTCAGCAAGGCTGTTGCGGCTGCCTGTTAATAATTGTAGTTTCTATCTTTTGAGGGATTATCCCATGGCAAGCACCTCATGCGAATCCATTCGTGTGATTTTCTAAGCCTACGAGGCAGATACTTTCATTATCATCACCTCTCCTTTACAGGCGAGGAAACTGAGGCACAGAGAGTTTATGCGAATTGCCCAAACTCGTAACAACTAGGTAAGTCAGAATTTGAACCCAGGCAGTCTGGCTCCAGAGTCTACACACTTAACTACTAGGTGCTGTTGTTTTCTCCCTTTGGGTCCCAACTTTGGTGCACAGTGTTAGGGGATGGTGGGTTATTTCACAAACTGGAGAAGCAACACCTAGAAGGTACGTTGTGCCATTAGAGATCTTCAAGTGAGGTGCCAAAGTTACCTCTTCTGCCTGCCATCACTTCTGAGTAGTCTGACCCAAAGCAACCAGAAACAGTATTGGTTTCTTGGGAGGCTGCTAAAGTGTGATAGGGTGTGACCAGAGATCTCTGTCAGGCTGATTCTCCCCTTGTCTCGCCAGGAGCCCTGGGCTGGCCCAGGTGAGGCCCCCAACCAGTGCTCCCTGACGGTGGTCTCTCCTCATGGCAACACAGCCATGCCTGGATGGATGCAAACTCTGACAACGTGGAGAAATGAAGAGATGGCTTATTAGCTTCGTCCAGGACTAACCACAGAATTCTCTAGATTAAGATACATATATCAGATTCATTTTGTATCTACCTTTTCACGAGAGCACCCACTGGGAAAGGGCAGCAGCAGTTGTGGGTTGAGGTTGTGGAGTCAGACTCTGCCCTTTACAGCTGGTGACCTCAGGTGTTTTCCTTAAGCTTCTGGCACCTTGACGACCTCATCCGGAGAAGGGTATCTACCTCATAGGTTGTAATGGCAACAAAATCAGATAATCCAGGGAAAGCGGTGCAAAGTGTGGTCCTTGGACCAGCAGCAGCAACCTCGTGGGCGGCCTTCTCTGAAATGCAGACTCCCAGGTCCCATCCCAGACTCGCCGGATCAAAACTTGCCTTTCGTCCTCCAGGTCATTCACCTGCATGGTCCTTCATCACAAATACTGACATTGGGGAAGCCATAGTAAAGTGAACACATGATCATTATTAGTTGTAATTTTATCACCTGAGATTATCTACTCAAAGTAAATTCAGCATCACTGTTCTGGGAGTAAAGGGCTAAAAGGGGTGGGGGGAGACCTTGGAAATGAGCTGCAAGGCCCAGGTTGGAAACCCCTCCCCTGTCTCCACTGTTGCTCATTTCCTCAATCCTCAGAGCTGAAGAGAAAGCACCTGAAGAAAGTCACAGAGACTTTCTGGGGACACAGTTGGGAAAACCAAAGTCAGGGAAACAACCAGCCATAAAACATGTGGCTTTTGCAACAGGCCGTTATGGAAGCTGACAAATCGTGCCTAGTACCGAAACCCGAAAAGCCTTTCTGTAAAAATTACTATTATTATTATTTCCAGCACAACCCAAGTCTCCTGCCAGATCATGGCTTTTAATTTAAGTGCACAGTTACTGCTCAGAAGTGATTCACAAGCCTTTAAAGAGCCACTCTCCTTTGGAAGTCGGTTTAGAATGCAGAGGGTTTGGAGATTAGTGTTGAGAGTGAGAGCATTTGACTGCCTAAGGATTCAATCTCCTAGGTACTTAGATACTTCGCAGCAAGAACTGATGTTCATTAAACTGTAAGCAAATTAGAGTTCAAGCCAAAGATATAAAGGAAGATGTAATTAGTACACAGGAGCTATCCACCATCATTCGACTTCTCTTAGGTGAGAAGTCTTATGCTTGAGAATTAGTTCCTTGCACAAAAGAAAATTACACAACTGCTTTACGCAGGCTGCCGATGCTGTGCTTTATCGCCCTCATTTTCCAACGAAATGAAGCAGGAGTCTGCAAGACGGCATTAAAGCGTTAATTTTCCTTTTGGGCTTTACCTCCATTTTATCTTTAGAGGAACCCGGAATGGTTTGGTAAATAGAGTATTTTGCCAGCCAATAAATAAAAAAGGTATTTTTACCAAGTGGACGCTGGGCTGCCACACGCGATGGAAGCTTCCCGGGAGTTGAGAGGACGGGAGGGCACACCATCTTCAGCAAAACTGATTTGGAGAAAAAAACACAGCTCCCTGTCTTCCAAATCTGGACTGCCCTGAAGTAATGTGGTTCTGTCAGGTTCGGACACCCCCTGGGGGCTGCCTTACGGGGCCTGCCTTGCAGGCACAGCTCACCCTTCCAGGGAGACCGACAAAGGAATTGAGCTCCCAGAGCAAGATAAATCCATGAGATGTATTGGGGCACCAATCCTGCAGCTCCAAGAGGAGCTTTGGAAGAAATGAGATGCCAGTTCTCCCTCCCCCCCACCCTGTCACACTTTATTGGCAGACAGTTGAACTAGAAATACTGAGGGAGCCATGTTTGAATTCGTAGAACTGCCACATGCCCTACCCCACACCCCCTCTGACAATCCCTCTGTAGACATTGTGATTTGGAAGTTGGGGCCAACTTGGAAAGAGCTTGGCAGAGGCCCTCCCTTGGATCTGGAGGGCAATGGTAGACCAGCAAGGTCGGTGGGCAGGCTGTGGACTGGAACCCTAATTCTCTGGGTCTGCAGAGCAGGCAAAGGCCGCCTTGGCTCTGGCCTGAAGGGAAAAGCAGTGGATGCAACAAGCAGCCAGATAGATCCTTGACGAGGAGCAGCAGTATGGCGGCTTCCTGGAGGGGCTGAAGAGGAACCCAAAAGCTGGCTGGGAGGTTGGGGCTCAGCAGGTGCATCACATCCAGCCTGTCCTCCACCTGCAGCTGGGAGGTCTGGCTTTGCAGGAAAGGTGCTGTTGCAGCTCAGTAGGCTGGGAACACAGCTTTGGAAGCTAAATAACGACAATAATAATAGCTACCTCCCAGAGAGCCCATTTTTACAGTGAGTCTGAGAAATGGATGAGTTTTATCTCTGTTTTACCAATGTCCAAACAGAAGCTAAGTGCATGTCTGCCATTTGCCTAAAGTCACCTAAACAGATGGTGGTAGAGATTGGAGATTAGCCTCCACACAGAAAACTAAAGCTGGCTTCCCTCTCTGCCCAGTTCCAGAATGTTCTGGAAGCTGGGAAATGTGTAAGACACAAGAAAAAACTTGGGATGTTCTTTCTGAGGGAGGGAGTAGCATGTCCAGAAAAATGGAGGAAATGGAGATACGGGAGAGCAGGGAAGAAACAAAAAGAAAGAAGGATCCCAAGAAGGAGAGAGGGTGTTAGGAATGGAAGGGAGTTGGTGGCCCCAAGTTCTGGGCAGTGAGCAGTGAGGCTCTCCACTTCTGTCCCCATTTTGTTTGTGTCAAGAACCTCGGAAACTTCCTGGAAGCTTGAGTGTGGGAACTGTAGCCAGGATGGAATCTAGAGGGACAGAGCACTCCGGAGAGTCCTTCTCGTCATGGAATTCGGGGCAGCAGGGCAGCCACTAGCCTGTTGACAAAACCCCAGTTGGAGCCTGAGACCCCTGACCCCCAATTTCCCCTGCCCAGAGGATAGCACAGGACAGCTAGGGACACTCCTTGGGGACACTGCAGTAAGGAGCAGTCTTGACACCCAGTCTCTGTTTACTTAAATCCCTGTTCCAAAGGAGGCTGCTGGTGGGGCCTCACTGGCCTTTAGAAGAGGGAGGAGATGGGGGCCCCCTAAATCAAGTGCGACGCCAGGGCCAGATCGCACAAAGCTCTTCTCTCTGGAGCTCTGTCAGCTCCCTGCGGTTTGATTTCACACCTTTCACCCAAATGCCTTCTCCTGAGAGCACCGTAGTGCGTTGTTTGCTTGTTTGTTTTATAAAGTGTACATTTTAAATTTAATTTCTTCGATGGTTTTTAAGATACGTGTACCTAGACTTTGGACCCTCATTTGTTGAAACATTGGTGGGGGAGGGAGACGGAATGCAGGAGGGAAATAGAGAAAACTAAAAAAAAAAAAAAAAAAAAAAGTCCTTTCTGCCAGCACGGTAAATGAATCATTAAAAAACCTCCCCAAGCAGCCATCTCTCTGCCGTTTTGCTTGGGGACAGTAGCCCTGGTGCGCACGAGCCTTTCCTGGGCTCGGTCTGCCGGTGACTGGCCTCCTCCTCACCAGTGACCAGTTCCAGAAGGCCCTTCCAGGGGGGCGGCTGAGAGCGTTCAGCTTGCTATTCGGGCCATCAGGCAGCCGATCCCTGATATTCTGTAAAGAAACAGTAGTGGAGGATGCAGGACCTGTGGGAGTAAGCGGAGCACAACCAGGAGCATTGACGGAGGCCAGGAACAGAGGCAAGGCCCCGCCAGGCACCAAAAAGGACTCAAGGTAAGTCTCCAGCCTGGAGCCCTCCTGGGGGACAGCAGGGAAGCCAACTGACCCGGGAGTCCCCTCAAGAGGACGGCCAGGAGCCGCAGAGCTAGAAGCGGGGCCTCAGACACACAGACACCAGCTGTTCTGAGATTTCCAGGACTGTCCTGATGCCCTATCAGTCTTTTTCATTCATTTCTGCTCTAACGTCACATACACGTCGCTAAAAAAAGTCTGAGTTCTACAAAATAGCATGCTAAAAAATAATAGGGCTTATGGGAAAAATAGAGCCGGGACAGTCCATAAAAGTCTGTGGGACTTGGTAACCAGAGCACTAGCAAAAACAATCACAACCTAATTAACTAGGAGCCTGGTTATATGTCTCCCGGCATTTGCACTCGGCATCACCGTCACCGGCTGTGAATTCTTCGCAGCCTTCACCTCCCCCCTTCTCCTTCTAAACGTGGGTCCCCGAGGGCCTTCGCTTCCCCCAGAGATAAGTGCCATTTAAATTGGAAGTTCGAGGGTGCCTGGGTGGCTCAGTCGTTAAGCATCTGCCTTCGGCTCAGGTCATGATCCAGGAGTCCTGGGATCGAGCCCCACAGCGGGCTCCCCGCTCAGCGGGAAGCCTGCTTCTTCCTCTGCCACTCCACCTGCTTGTCCTCTCTCTCCCTGTCAAATAAATAAATAAAATCTTTTAAAAAATAAATAAAAATAAATTGAAAGTTCAAGTCATGGCTGCCTTATTAGGTGTTTTTAACTCTGGGGGCACTATAATCAAGCTCCTAGGTATAACTCTTATTTATAAGAAATATTTTGAAGATCAATGAATATTTGATATGGCACCATGAAGATAACAATTAGCCAAATCCAACGGAAACCTGATTTGAACAAACCAACTGCAAAAATGGCTTTTTTTAAACAGGGAGAATTGAGTGATGGCTTGTAACAGGTGATATTCAGGCATTAGTATTCACTTCGCTGGGTGTGATGGTGATATCGTGGCTGTATTTGTAAAGTCTCTGTTAGACATAAAAACAAAAACAAAAATTGAGGCAGATATGTGAAAAAAATGCTAACACTTATTAAATTTAAGAGGTGAGTATGTGAGGTTTATACTATTCTCTTTACTTTTCTGTTTCAATGAGATATTGTTGTAATAAAAAATATGGGATCTTGTACTGCAGAAAGTAAAGAAGGGCTCAAAAAGAGAAAACAAATTAAAAAACCCCCACAATTATGGGAGCAGGCCAACTGAAAAAGCTCCCAATGGCCAAAGTTGGACCAATTTGAACATCGATAACAATAAAAATAGCATTAAATATAACCGAAAGTAGAAAATAAATATTTTTAAGTCCATACTGATATTAAATAATGACTGTATAAATCAATAAACTGGGAAGAAGAGACAAATCTATGCAGAAGAATTCCAAGTAATTTGTATTTATGTATACTCTTCCCTCATGGAGGTGGAATGTAACAGTGTGGGCTATGCATAGTGACTTCCTTCCAAAGACTATGGGAAAGGAGGGGAAAGGAGAACCTTTACAAGCGGAGAAACCTGGCAAATATTACCTCAGCCTGATGGTGATCAAGGTCAACATCAACAGTGGGAAATCATGTTGATAACAGGTTCCTTTGATGTATGTTAGAAATGCTTCCCGACCTCTGAGATCTTCCCCCAAATTCCTATAACCACAGTCTAATTATGAGAAAGGCATCAGACAAATCCCCATAGAAGGCCATTCTCCAAAATGCCTGACCAGTGCTCTTCAAAACCATCAAGGTCATGGAAACCAAGAAAAATCTGTGAAACTGTTCCAACCCAGAGGAGCCTCAGGAGACTTGATGACTAATCGAAACGTGGTATCCTGGCTGGGATCCTGGAACAGAAACATGACATTAGGTAAGGAAACCTGAATGAAGTGTGACAGATGTACTATACTGTGCTATGTGATACTAACGTAAGATGTTACTAATAGAGGAAGAAGGGTGTGGGCTATGTAGGAACTCTCTGTACTATCTTCATGATTTTGCTATAAAAAAATAAAGTGTACTTTAAAAAATAGGAGCAAATACATTAGGAAGATATAATTGCCCCCTCAATTATATTTTGATTTTAAAAAATGTCCCAGAACACTATAACAATTAAAGGAGTTCAGATCAGTGGACCAGTGGACCAGATGAGGCAGGATGGGGAACCCCCCCTCAACTCCACTCATTTTTATTCATTCCCAGCTCTTCCCACAATTCCAACCTCAACACCTCTGGAAATGCCCTTGGTTCACTACCACAATCCTGCCACTGACTTACTTGATCCTTGTTGTTTTTAAGCAGGCTCCGCACCAAGCACGGAGCCCAATACAAGGCTCGAACTCATGACCCTGAGCTGAGATCAGGAGTCAGACATTTAACCGACTGAGCCACCCAGGTGCCCCAGGAAGTAGAGTGATTGTTGGTTTTCTAGTAATTGCTTTATTGTGATGTGATTCACATACCAAAAAGTTCACCCTTATAAAATGTACAAGTCTGTTGTACTTAATGTATTCATAGAGTGGCACAACCCTCACCACTATCTAATTTTAAAACATTTTCATCACTCCTAAAAGAAATCCCATAGCCATTAGCAGTCACTCCTTTCAACCCCCACTCTCTGGCAGGTATTAATCTACTTTCTGGCTCTAAGGATTTGACTATTCTGAACATCTCATATACACAAACTCACCCAGTATGTGATCTTTTGTGACTGGCTTCTTTCACTTAGCAGAAAGTTTCCAAGATCCATTCATGTTGTAGTATGTATCAGTACTCCATTCCTTTTTTTAATGGCCGAATAATTTCCCATTGTATGGATATACCACATTTTGTGTATCCATTCATCAGTTGATGAACATTTGGGTTGTTCTCATTTTGGGGTTATTATGAATAATGTTACTATGAGCATTCATGTACAAGTTTTGTGTGGACATATGTTTTTTCTTTGAGGTAGATATCTAGGAATGGAATTATTGGGTCATATGGTAACTCTGTGTTTAACTTTTTGAGGAACTGCCAAACTGTTTTCCAAAGTGATACACCATTTTATAATCCCACCAAGAATGTATTAGGGTTCCATTTTCTCTTCACCAACACTTGTTATTGTCTGTCTTTTTTTACTGTAGATATCCTAGTGGGTGTGAAGTCAGGTATCTCAGTTGTGATATTGATTTGCATTTCCATAATGACTAGTAATGTTGAGCACCTTTTCTCTTATTTTTCCAGGTTTATTGAGGTATAATTGAAAAACAAAAATTGTTTATATTTAAGGTGTACAGCTTGATGTTTGGATATGTGTATATATATGAAATAATCACCATAATCAAGCTAATTAACATATCCATCATGTTAGATGTTAAGCGCCTTTTCATGTGCTTATTGGCTATCTGTGTATCTTCCTTTTAGAAATGTCTATTGAAATCCTTTCCCGGTTTTAAAATTGGATTTTTTGCTTTTTTTATTGTTGAGTTATGAGAGTTTTTTATGTATTCAGGATACAGGTACTTATCAGATATACAATTTGCAAATATTTTTTCCAATTCCATAGTTTTTCCATGGGTTTTTTTTTTTCACTCTTTAAATGGTACACTTTAAAGCATAAAAGTTTTTCATTTCTATGGGATCCAATTGATTTTTTTTTTATCATGCTATTGGTGTTATATCTAAGAAACCACTGCTTAACCCAAGGTCATAAAGATTTACTCTGATGTCTTCTACTAAGAGTTTTATAGTTTTAGATCCTGCATTTGGGTCTATAATTCATTTTAAGGCAATTTTTGTGTGTGGTGGGAGGTAGGCATCGAAATTCATCCTTTTGTATGTAAATATCTAGTTGTCTCAGCATCATTTGTTGAAAGAACTATTCTTTCCCCTATTGAATTACCTTGCCAGGCTTGTTGATGACCAACTGACCATAAATGTAAGGGTTTATTTCTACTTCCTTGTGTTTTAATACCTATTATTTTCTTGTTGCGAAGAAGTATTTGTTCATTGCAGAAGTTTTAAAAAATATGACAAAGAACAACAACAAAAAAAAACTGTATTAAAGCATGCTGTAGTCTCAACATCTAGAGCAAACCAGGTTTTTGAAAACTAATTTCAAAAGTTTTTGAGGGCGCCTGGGTGGCTCAGTCAGTTAAAGGTCTGCCTTCGGCTCAGGTCATGGTCCCAGGGTCCTGGGATCGAGCCCCACATGGGGCTCCCCGCTCAGCGGGGAGCCTGCTTCTCCCTCTCCCTCTGCCTGCTGCTCTGCCTACTCTATCAAATAAATAAATAAATAAATAAAATTTATTTATCTCTCTCTATCAAATAAATAAATAAAATCTTTAAAAAGAAAGTTTTTGAAATATTTTTTTTTATAAAGCAAAAACCTGGGGCAGGGGTTATAGGTGTTCCGACAGTCTTAATATCCTAAAAGCTCCATGGTGGTTCTTATGCGCAGCCATAGTTGGGAACCACACGGAGAAAAGCCATCTTGGGTTGTGCAGATGTGCTCAGATGGGCTGTGGGGATGAGGCTTGCACAAACATCCCGGGAGAAAGCTGCCACAGGACAACATCTCAGCAGCTGAACTTGGAGCTGAACAGTCAGGGAGTCAGGGTGTGTGGAGTACTAGATCTCCCTCACACATGTCCCCTCCCCTCCCACTGTTACCATTCTTGGAGAAGCATTCCCATGCTGGTCCTACTTTGGTGACCCACCAGATTCAAGACTTAGCCTTTCTCTGTCTATGTTATTACTGCTTCTGCTGGTCTTTTTTGATTTCTTCCTAATGTCTCTTTTTTTCTAAGTCTTAAATTTACAACCTTCCAAGAGAAGATGTGACTTGGTCAGTGATTCACAGCCAACTTGGAGCACCATAGAGTCCTCAATCCAGGTCACTGGAGGTGACTTTTTAATCTGTCATTCAAATTGACCTTTTTGAGAGTGACATGAAAGCTAATTACAGTTAAGTTGGAGCAACCAAGGTATAAACCAAGATTGTTCTAGGTAGACTTGGACGCATAGTCACCCTACTTATAGGCCACCAATCTTCCTTAGATTTACTCTAGCATTTTCCAAAGTGTGCTCTGTGTGAAACACTATATATTATATCCTTCCTCTTCACACCTCTTTTTTGGTGGTTTATAGTGCACATTAGCATATTAGAAGCCAAGAAGGATTTGGATAATTTTATTCAAGATTTCCCATATTTATTGACTGGGCTCTCTTTCTGTGTGGATTCCTTCTTTCACTTCTCATGACCTGGCTCTAGCCAACTGGGGCATCCCATCCCATCCCCTTGAATTCACTGGGTCAGGGATGGTCCCATGATTGAGCTTGGGCAAAGGAGAGCACTGATCCCAGAGCTTGCACAAAAACTACCAAATATTTCCTCTCTTCCCCTCCGGAAGATGCATGGTAAAGATGAGATTGCTGCTTCTGTAAAGTGAAAATAAACCCAAGTTTGCCATCAGCTCCCTGGAGCGCAGAGAAGAAAGCCTCTGTACCCTACCCCACCTGGGAGGATCACGAAATGAGAGACTACTCCTAGCAGAGGCTTAAAAAAAAATGGCAACGATCCTTGCCAATGACCAACTCAGAGGCCATTCATAAGGAAAATGTAGGGAGAGAGAAATAACTGCCCCAGAAAGAAACTGGGTCCTTGGTCACATTGTTGAACTACTGATGGTTTCTCAACTGAGTCTAGCCCTGACTTTGGGTTATTAGCTGATTACATAACTTTGCCTGTTTGGTTTGGGTTCTCCTTCCCCTACAGCTAAAAAAAAAAAAAAAATCTAGTTTGAGGAAAGCTGATTTTTGTCTTAATCTTCTAGACCACAGACCTCTGGGCCAGGGTAGTGGGGGTGGCAGGAGGAGGTGTCCCATGTCACACATGCAAGCAGCTGTGGATGAGTACTTGCTCAGGAGGGGGTGGTGGTAGTGGAAGGCTGGGTGTACTTTTGTATCTTATTTGATGATTTAGCACAATTTTCTATGGCATTAGATACACTTCTGTAACATGGTTTATAATCTCTGTATAGTATTCCATTATATGCATTTATTATCCATTACTTGATCAATCCCCTGACTTATTCTTTTTAAAAATAATATAAATAATGCCTTGATGAACATCTTGTGCATCATTGTTCATGTTCATCTCTGATCATTTCCTTGTGGTTGGTTACTAGAGGTGGAATTGCGAGGTCAAGTGGTATGGCATGGTCTTAAAACTTTATACACCATTGCAAAATTGCTCTCCAGGACTGTCGTTGCATCAATTCATACTCCCAGTGCATGCACATGAGAGAATGTATGCCTGTGGCCATTTAAAAATCTCTGCCAACTAATAGGCAGGAAATCGGATCTCATTGTCTTAATGTGCCTTCATTTTATTGTTAAGTGGCCATCACTGGCCTGTCTGGGTTATTTCTAGTCCGAGAAGTAGGAAAGTCCACAAAGAACGCTGACCCCAAGACAGACACTTAACAGATTGAGCCACCCAAGCGCCCCCTGAGAATGCTTCTTTAGATTAAATGCTGGTTCTTGTTTCGGGAATAAAATTATATGGATTTTCTTTGTTTTTTGTCTTTAGCCTACAGAACAGATCCCACAGGGACAAGCCAACCCCCATCTTTCCTGGACTTCTCTGGCTGGCCTTCGAACCCTCTTCTCTTATTTGAACATTTCTCTCTTATCTGCCTTTGCCTGTGGCTCTTGGGTCCTGCACACGCACCACACCCCAAAGGCAATGGGACCTAAGATTGATTTTAAAAACTCCTGCTTTTTGTTTTTCCCAACTGCAAAATCCCCACAAGAACAGAGAATAAGTACAAACTGCACATGCTTCTACCACTGGAGGTAATGACTATTACCATGATATTCTACCACCTAGTAGTTTTCCTTGGCATAGATAAATATATAATCCTTTCAAAATGTGATTTCTGAAGAAATCTTCTTCCCAAGTCCTCTCCATACCTCTCCTTTCCCCACTTGCTCCAAATAAATGGTGTGCCACAGAGTTTATTGGAGAAAGAGAGAGCGAGCTTACTGCTTTAGAAATTCCCTGTGATGAGCATGAAGGAAATTACTACCTCACTGCATTTCAAAGATTTTCTTTTGTACAAATATGACCTGTCAGATGGCCCCAGCTTCCTAAGCTTCGAGGAAGTGATTGTGAAAGAGATTCTTTCTTTCTTTTCTTTAACAATCATAAATGGAAAATAAGATCCCAGCTGGGTTAGTCCCGAGGCCGAGTGGTTGCTGGGAGAATGGGAGGCAAAGAGGAGCAGACAGTAAGGGGGCTGAGGTGAGGGGTCTCCCCTCTGCGGGAAGCAAGCAGGGAGGTTTCCGGACAGGCTCAGGGGGCCTCCACCCGGTTTGCAGAGCCTTGGATCCCAGACGCAGCCCTCATTAGCACTTACTCTGGTAGCTTCTTTGGTTTCACTGCCTGGCCGCCAGGGTGGGTAAGTGCGAGTTTACCGATGATGTCCTCAGGACAGATGGGGAGCCCCAGGTATAGTGGCTGCTGAAGAACTGTAGACCAGGGCACCCCACTTTCTGACCCCACGTGGCCCAAAGGGGTCTGCCAACAGGTATTTCCTACTTAGGAGGATGAGCTCTGGGTCTAACTCAGTCGTTTGAAGGCCCAGGAGATCTTTGGACAGAGTTCTAGAACAGCAGTTGACTCATCTAATTGGATAAGATTTCTTTAAAAAAATAATAAAGGTGTTATCCTGACAAAAACAAAGGTGGTTTCTACTCAGATGCTTTACTGGTCCTTCAGTGCTTTTAAGACTACTTTAGAGCAGCGGTTCTCAAAGCTGCTTTTAAGACTACTTTAGAGCAGCGGTTCTCAAAGCAGGGTCCCAGATGACAGCATCAGCTGGACAGACATGCAAGTTGCGGCTCCCCCCAGACCAAGAGGACCATTGCTTAGACCACACCCACGCAGGTGTGACCACGAGTGGCTGCAAGCAAAGCCCATTCTTGATGGAACTTCGTTTTGGGAAGACTTGGGAGAAAGACCTTGCTCACACCCCCCGCAGGCACCCACGTGCCCAATCAGAATACAGACGGCAAGTGGCAGCTTTAGGAGCTCATCTTTCTAAAACAAACTCAGCCTCCCCCCTGGCTTTTGCTCCATTTCCCTCTCTCCCAGTTCCTCACCCTCGCTCCTATCCCTCTCTTTCCACCCTTAAATTTTCCTTCCTTGCCCCTGGATGTCCCCTCCATGCTAAAGAATGCCTCCTTTCAGGGACTAGCCACCCCCTCCATGAAGCCTACCTGGATTCTCCCCGGTGGGAAGCCTTACTCCCTTGGCTGAACTCCCATGGCATCCTCTCCAAAATCTGCTTAAGCCCTTTGCAATCACTGTGTCACCCCCACAATCGTGCCTTCTCTGGAAGGAAGGAGAACCCCCTGAGTATGCAATGAGCAGTGAGTAAGAAATCACAGCGGAGAGTGGTAGAGAGAACTCTGAGTGAAGGAGAATGAAAAGCCACAGAAATAAATCAGCATCTAAATGGTGACATGATCGACCAAGACAAATTGGCCCCCTTGCTTCCAGTTTAAAGATTGATTATCACATTAATGTTAAATTTTATTTAAATGAGCCTATTTCTTCACAGTGGGCATTAAATAAAATGTCCTATGGAACAGAATATTAGGAGAAAAAGAATAAAGTCTCAGTGAAAATGGGAAATCACTAAAGGTAAAACTAACTGCATCCATAAAACTATCTCTGTTAAGACTTACTTCCCTCGTCTCAAAGACATCCATCCCTGTTTCTTTTTGCTACTGGCCCGGGTTGCTCCTTTGTGTGATTAACAATGAGTTCTTTAACTTTCTACCACCTGACCATGCTCCGTACACGCAAGGTTCATCCTCATCTCCCCACCCTTCTCTGACATTTGCATCTCTCATTTCAGGAACGTAACTGCTGAAAGGCAAACTCCGGATCCCGGGAATCTGGAATGACTTTTGTTGGTCTAGCTTCTGCCTCACCTCCCTGTTTTATGTCAATCCACTGAACTTAATTCAACACCGGAATGTCCATAACGTCTTGCACAGACTATCGGTGGGAGGTGAGACCTCAGAGAGTCCATTCACCTCTCTTTCTCCAGATGTGAGAACCAGCGCATTCTTCCTGTCCCAGCCCAATCGCAGCTGCCTTTGATCTTAAGTTGTGTGAAAACAGCCATTCAAATTCTAGTCATTTCCACCAGAGCAAGTGGGGTCAGAACCAGCTGTGCTTCTAGATGCCCATGCACCTAGATATGAACAGAGCCCTGGGGGCCCATGAGAACAGCCGACGGGGGCCATCCTAGATTGGATCCCTGTCCTAGCACTCGCTAGCCATGTGACAGTGACTTGGAGCTGAGCTGCCCGTGGCCCAGTGTAGCCTCTCCCAGCTGAAAGGGAGGTTGTAAGGACTGAAGAAGAGAAGCAGGGAGAGTGCTCGGCACGGTGTCTAGCACATAGTAAGCACCCAATAAAAGATAGCGCTTGGCTAATAATTATAATGATAATAGCAGACTTCCTAATTGACGTTCTGCTGGGATCCCAGGTACCTGTGTTTTGCTCTTGTTTGCTGTCACCTAACAGGTTCCCATTGGATGGCACTGAAGCCCATACACGGACCCAGCTCCCAGTGGGGAGTCATCCCAGACGGTTTCTGGAGGCTGGACTTGTCCCCTAAGCACCTGAGTATCTCATCTAGATCACCCTGAGGGCGGGACTCGTGGCTTGTCACAACCTGAGAACAGGGACTATGTCTTCCAGGTCTGGATCTTCACTCTCAAAAAATCTTCACTGAATGAATGAATGAATGAATGCAAAAAGGACCCTGATCTAACTCTAGTCGAATTTTCTCATCCTTTCCAACTCCGCTGGGTCACTGCTTAATGTGCCTCTCACTTGTCTCTGGGGCTCTGGGTCCTCCTGGATGAGGGACTCTCTTCTCTCCTGGTTGCCCATTCACACCCCCAGCCTCCCACCTGGAGCCGCCCGCCCCTCCCTTGGCAGGAACAGTGGAGACTGAGGCAGACCGGGGCTGAGGCTCACTGATGGCAGAGGATCAATAAAACTCCCTCTGCTAAGGGAAAAGTTCCAGCAATGAGATGTGGCTGCCCTGTTTCGGATGGTAACCTAGAGCCGTTCTTTCTCCAATCTAACTTCGCACAGAAGCAAAAACTTTTATTTGAACGTCCTTTGATTTTAAACATTATCAATCAATGTGCATTTAAGAGCACCAGATAGGTGTTTAGCATTTTACTACATGCTGGGGCTAAGAAAGAAGGACTGTCTTGCTTTGAATATCAAGTAGGTTTCCTTTACAATTATAAAATAAAACACGCATTCCTGCTCTTTGCTTTACTGGTGACCCAGGTGCCTTATGCACTCAAACTCCATCTCCAGGAAGGGAGCCAGGGGGTCGGAGGATATTGGCGTGGGAGGAGGTGATCACAGCACATGTTATTTTACTTACTGTTAGTAACATTTTCATACATTTCAAAGCACCTCGAGTCAATAAATGACATAGCGTTTTAGTAAGAAGTAAGCATAGAGGCATAAATTAAATATAATTACATCTAAATTTAAATGGTTATCAATGAATGTTAGACTCTGGTTTTCTTGTTCATTTGAAGAAAAATATTTTGGTGCTTCCATGTTGGTTGGGCCCAGTTCCAGACCTTTCAACTTCCACTGTGGTAGCTGATGCACGGAACAGACGTGCTAGGAAGCTAGCTCCCAGGATGGCCGGGGAAGGCTGCAGGTGGGAATGAGAAAGGCAGGACCTCCCTGGCGCGGACGGCCGGGCACAGAGCCGGCCTCGCAGAGGTTGGAACAGAGTCTAGGAAGTGGAAGGATCTAGCACAGCTCTTGGAACTGGGTTCTCTCATTGCCCTCCTTGACAGGAGTTTATTGATCTTTTGCCCATACTGAGACACAGCCCCACTCTGCCTTGACTTCTCCTTCCTGCCTTTCCAATGAACTCCTTTCTCCTCTGGCCAGGACACCATCCCTGTACCTCATAGATTTGTGTCTTCTGTTTCCACATACTTGGATTCTCCCTTGGCCCACTTAGCTCCTGCTATGTGAGGTGCAGATGAGTCTTTTCTGCTTCTGGTTCTATTCATCAACTGATGAATTATCTCATTCTAACCTCCCCCCAGCACCCCCCGCCAACGCCTCCCCACCTCCCGTGCTCCCAGTTCAATCCGTAGAAAGAGGATCAGATTTTAGCAGCTGGTCACCATTGTCTGTTTGAGAAAGGTGTTGCTCCGTGACAACTCAGAGGCCCGTGGCTGAGGACAGAGGAAAGAAGGCCACCTTTGGCATCTCCCGAAGCACGGCACCATGATATCAAGTACTAGTCAAGGACATTCTGCCTTCTAACAAAATGCTTGCGGCTTTTCTCCTGTTGCCCTGAACTGTGAGTGCCATCAGGGCAAGAAATGGGGTCATTTTGCTCAGTACAGAGGACAAAGCCAGTTGGTTCACATGAATTTGAATATTTTTTGGAATATTGAATGCTGCTGAAATATTTTCTCCCTGCACTTCTTTGCCTTGGCTAAATCCTACTCAGTCAAGGGCCAAATCCGCAGGTTAACTTCCGGAGCATTCTGGGTCTACATCCATCCCAGCGCCCTCACTCCATACTGTAGTTGTTCATTTAAGCTTTGCAGCAAACAATTGCCATTTACAGCAGCCCGAAATCTTGTGAATAGTTTCTCCATAGTCTGCTCGTTCCGCATGATACAGATCTCAAATTCCCATCCAAGAATGCCTGTCGTTCCCAACCTCCTGTGCTGGGGTGCAGATACGGATTTATATTCTGCCAGTCAGATACACTCAGGCAGGACTTGGATTCAGATCTAAGTTTCATGGGAAAAGAGGCCGGACATGGGCCATTGGTCCCCATCTCTGGCTTTGATACTGGCCCCTGTGGCGTGGTTCCGTACGGAGCCAGTGGAGGGGACAGTGGCTGCCTCGTCCACCCATTCCTGTCTGTGGCCATGGCCCCTTGTCTTTTGGCAGACTGTTTTGGTGGAGTCCTGGAAGCGCAGCCCAGAGCCTGTTTCTCCCCAATGATTTCGTGAGACATTTGTAAACTTAATTAACTCCTTTCAGTTTAAACTAGCTACGGTGGATCATATTGTCTGCAACCAAGAACCGTGACCCATACCTGCCTTTCTCCTATCAGACTGCAGCTCGTGAAGTCAGGACCCGCTCCATGCTTGTCTTTGCCCGTCTGGCCCCGAGGACAGTGCGCAGCACGCGGTGGGCTCTCAGTAACTGTTTATGGAGGACGTGCATTCATGCACTAGTCATCTACATGTGCTTACCTGTGTACAGCTCTTTCTAACTCGTCAGTATTTTTGTCGAAGGCGGAACCATTCTCTCGACACCTCTTACTTTTATCTGCTTATGCTGATCATCGTCCATTTCAGCAACTGTGCTGGGTGCACATAAAGTTGAATAAGGTAGAGTCCTCATTTCTCCTTCAAACCAATCCATCATTTTCCTATGTAACTATGATTTGTAACGCATACTTGGAGTGAGAAAGGAAGCAAGTGAGGTGGTAGTTGGCCATCCAAAATTGAGGTATGATAATGCCCAAAATGCTACATATGGTATTTCTAAAATATTCCTCATTTAACCACAGTCAGCTCTTGATTATTTGTACTGATGGTGAGGAAAACAGCTTTGACCATCTTAATGAAGTTGATCAGCCCAAATAACGTTTACATGGGGCTCTGGAGCTTTTTTTTAAATATGCGGAATCTTATGTTTTGGGAATTTATTTCAAACAACACGATGAAGCAGAACTGGAAAGACTTGACTCGGTTGGGTCTGGGAATCCATCCAGTTTCCCTCGCCTGCCCCTCTGTTCAAACCTTTCCTCTAACCGTCTCAATGCTGCAAATAGACTCTTTATCCATTGGATTAACGCAAAGTATCACCCAGAGCCGGCTGCCCTTACTGAAATCTTCCCGAAAGTTGGAAATATCACTAAGTGTTTCATTTCCACAGGGTTTCCCTGTTGGGATCCAGGGTTTTTAGAAAATCAGAGCAACACCCAGTTGAGGTGACAATGAAAGAGAGAGAAAATCATCAGTACCTTGAAAGCAGAAAAGATAGAGCCTAATCTGCTGAAAAAGCTTGAATAGTTTTTACATCTCTATTTTCTCCCCTGCCTTGAAAAAAAAAAACAAAAAAACAAAAAACTTTTCTTTAACTCTCCTGGAATCCTAGGTTTGTTCAAATAATACCCATTCTTGGCGTTCACTTCTCGCCAGGCACGAGGCTACAAGCTTTCCCTGCATTATCTCATTTGATCCTCACGCTAGCTTTCTCTGGGATGTATTTGAATTCCAGTCTAACAGACAAGAAGATGGCTTGGAGGCAGCAAGTGAGGAAATGTGAATGAGGCCACATGGGCAATGAGTCAAATTCTGCTTGTTCTTGCTCCAAAATGCGTGTGCTCGCTCCTATTCTATGCTTACCCAATACCAAGGAACAGGAGGGTAGTTCCAAAAACTTTCTTGTCCTTTTCAGCATTTTGAGGGACTTAAAATCTTTTGCATCCTTACCCTACTTCAAAATTGGATCCCTTCGGATTGTTTTCAATGGCTAAGCCCCAAAGTGTTCAAGTCTACCCATTGTATTTTTACTAACTGTGTTCTATGGCAGAAAATCACATTCTCCCCACATGTGGTTGGTTTTATGGTGTGTGTGTGTGTGTGTGTGTGTGTGTGTGTGTGTGTGTGTTCTAAAAAATGACCATAGAGTCTGCAGAATAATATCTCATATGTCTGTGGTGCTTTTTTTGTTTACAGAAGGATCATGAATCTATGAACTGTTTTTAATCACAAAGCTATGAAAGAGATATTAGTATTATTTTTTACACTTAAGAAAACCAAGGCTCAGAAAGGGTAAGCAACGGGTCATGATTATACACATGAATATATACATAAATGGCAGAGCCAAGCTGGGTGCAGTTGTCCTCGGACCCTGGGCCCCTCACTACGACTGGGAGAGCCCACAGCCTTAGCTCCAGCAGCTCACTTGAGGAGGAAGGCCCAATGGAAGTGACAGACCATCGAAAACAGGGCTCAGAAAGCTCAACTGTAATTTCCCACAAAAGGACAAGTCTTCGAAACAGGCCACAATTAAGTTTCCGGTGGCATAAATATTCCTTACAGTGGGTTTCAAAAACACAATAGCAGCCAAATGACTGCTCTTTGGAGCAAGCAGAAGAACAAAGTGTAATTTCACAATTTAGAACTCACTTTTTACATTTTTCAAGTAGTTTTCCAGGAAGATCTGTGCATTTTGGGGGTGGCTGGTGCTCACACGTTCTGGTACTTTATGGCCTCTCCGAACTATGCTGAGAGGTCTTCGTGGGCTGGTGGATAGGATAATGCTTCCCTCTCCTTGGCTAATGGCTGCACAACTTCCCACTTTCTGTAAATGGCAGATGACAGAACTCCCAAAGAAACTTCTCATGGCTGTATGTGTCCGTATCCAGGGAAATGAAAATACCCACATTTACGTGCTCCGATGTTTGAGGCTTCATTTGCATATTTTATTGATCACACACACACACACACACACACACACACACACACAGTTTTCTTTCAAGAAGGGAAATGCATCGATCTGCTGGCACTTACCTGCACAACCATGTTGACACTTAGAGGGGCTTGGAACCCCCCTGGGGGTCAAAATAACATTGCGAACCCCTGAGAATAGTGTTCGTTTTACAGCTTTCCCTATAGCCTTCCCGGTTACTAGGCTCAAAATTGACCCAGTAAAGCCAGTCTTAAAATTGTAAGCATTCAGCAATGAAGAGTGTCCACACAATTTTTTTTTTTTTTAGATCTGGAAGTTCTCTCACAAGTACACAAAAACCCCAAACAAAGGAGAGGGCAAGAAGAGAATTTATTTCATTTTCTTGGGCTTATTGCCTGACATTGTTAGGTAGGCAGCTTCTGAACAGGTAGATGGGGAAAAAATATATGTATGTGCATGTGTCCCTCTCTATTTTTATGTAAATCTTCGGGAAGAGGAGCACTACCATTACCCTTTTTTGGTTACCCTGTCTAGCACTGGGAATTGAGGTAAGTCAGGACTCAAAGACTTAGGAACAAGTGTCAGGAAACCCAACTCAAATCAGTTTAAGCAACAATAAAAAGAAAAAAATTTCTTTAGCTCATTTAGCTGAAGAGTCCAAAAGTAGTAAAGTTTCAGGAATGGCTAGGTCCAGGGACTCACACGGTGTCATCAAAGCTTGGTCTCCTTTCTCTATCTCTTAGTGTTGGATTTGCTTCTCAGCCAGACTTTCTTAATCTCACTCCCAGAAGATCTGAGCTTTTAACTTAACCAGCTTAGCCAGTCCAGTGTAAAGAGAATGTCTTTATCAATAGATTTAGTAAAAAGCGCTGGGACCAATTGGTTCATGTGTCCATCTCTGAACCAGTGACTGTAGCCAGGAGGATAGAACATTTGACAAGGCCAGGCCTGAATCAGGTGCTCAGAACAGGGTCGACCCACTGGCACATGTGGCCTGAAAATAAGGAAGAGATGGTTTCCTAAAACTAAATACGAGTTCTGCCACCAGAAGGGGTTATGGATCCTGGTGGGCCAAATACACAAATGTCCACTACATTTACAGGCCCCTCAGGATAGATTTCAAAACTCTTGTTTTCTGAGTTTGTCCTATTATTCTCCATGAACTAATTTTTCAAAGATAGGACTCCTATGAAGAGGTGAGAATAGCCTTACCTCCTTAGTTAATCTGTCCCAGCCCTTTACCCGGTGTGGTTGACTGGATCACTCTTCAAAAATGTTTGCTGTGTGATAAAATTGCTTAGATCTAAACACAGACATACACGCAAATGAGTCCGTATAAAATGGGTGACATCGGAATAAGGCTGGTGGATTCTACCAATGTCAATTTCCTGGTTGGGGTATTGTTCTATAGTTGTGCAAGACGTTGCCATGGGGGTAAACCGGGTGAAGGGTACACTGAATCTCTGTATTATTTTTTATAATGTATGTGAATCAACAATTATCTCAAAATAAAAAGATTTAAAGAAATCTACTGCCCTTTCCTGAGAAAAATTTATATTTCGCAACTCCATCAATGGCAGACATTGGCCAATGAAATGTGAGTGATGCCAGTGCTGAGCAGAAGCTTAAAGAGCCAGGTCACGGTTTGCCGTGTTCTCATTGCCCTCTGCCAGGATGAGTGGCAACGTTCCAGACCAGGCTGGGTGTGTCAGCCTGGGTCCTGGAGGAGAACACAGCCAGCCCACAGTGGACATGGAGTATGAATAAGAAAGCAATCTTTGTCATTGTGAGCCGTTGGTATTTGAGGACTGTTACTGTAGTGTAAGCCTAGGCCAGTGCTTCTCAGACTCTGTAGCTTGCTTCAGAATCATCTGAAGAGCTTGTTAACACGCAGACTTCTGGGCCCTGCTCCAGAGACTTTGCTTCAGTCCTGTGGGGTAGGATGTAAGAATTTGCATCTCTAACTGGTTGTGCTGATGTGGCTTATCTGAGGGCCACCCTGTGAGTTGCACTGACCTGGTTCATCTTGACCGATAAACCTTCGTCACTTCTCCAGCGACCCTGCCCTTGAACTTTCACCACTTGTTCATGTCCCTCCTACCGCAGAGCCCAGAACTGGGCCTGGAACAGTGCTTGACAGATACAAGCACTCAGTCAATCTGTTGAATAAATAGATATAGCCCAGTATTCTTGACAGGACCTAATCTACCAATTCAAGTGAAAAACTGATCTTTCTAGCCTTACCATCCCAGTAAAATGATTGTGATCTTTACCAACTATGCTTATTTTTTTCCTGATTACAAAATAAAAAAAATGTTTATTGTAGAAAATTTTATTGCAAACACAAAATTTTGCAAACACAAAAATAAGAACGAACCCATAATCTGAACACCCAGAGGAAGCTACTTTAAAATTTGGGTGTATATCCTTCCTGTTCCATGTTGCCCACAGTTCTGGTAGAGTTGCATACATTACACGTGCAGCTTGTGCTTCTTCCAGAATTCTTGGCTTCCCTTTATTCATAACAGTTCTCATCTAATCATTTCCTCTCCGTGTTTGTACAGTCTTCCATGAGGCTTTCACCAGGCCTTTGTCACTAGTGTTCTTTGTTTTGATACCTAAAATATGAGCCAGCGACTGATAAAGCCTTGTCCATGAGTTAAAGAGTTGCTCTTTGAATAGTATCCGAAGATCTTCTTATGTTGGTGCATGCCCCACTTCTACTGTCCTCCAGGGCCTGGGCTCCCTTCCGTCTGCCTGGCAACTCTGGCCCAGTGACTCACCAGAGAACCAAGCCAGGACACAAACCACCACGGGTCCCGATGGGGCCTGGGTGGGAGCCCTCAAAAGAGGAATGTCAGGTCTCCCTCTGTGCTCAGGGGGAGCATGGAGATGCCGGAAATGACTGTAATCCAGAAGCTCACGATGGAGACAGGCTACCCCTGGAGGTCCAACAAGGGATGGAGAGAAGTCAGCTTTATGGAGTGCCTATTGCTTGATTGAGTGCCTACTGCATGCCACATGAAGGGTTTTTACCGAGGCCCTCCCGTGTCATCTTCACAATCCTCGTGTGAGCCCGCTCTTAGCTTTTACATTTTCTAGAGAAGAAGACGATGAGAGTTTATGAGGTTTGGGTACTATTTGTTAGACCAAAAGAAAGGAGAGCAAAATCTTGGTTTGTTTCTCGGGTTTTTCAGACCAGGGAAATAAAAGAATGAATTTTTACGTAAGGATAGACTGGTGTGCTCATACTTTACAGCCCAGGAAGTCTCAGAAAGGATATCTTCAGGGACTATAACATGAAAGAAAAGCTTATGCATGACCATGGACAGGTTCTTCCAATCCCAGATCCCCACAACAGAAGGAGACCCCATATACCTAGGTGGCCAGGGTGGGGAAGTGGTTAGACCCTCAGCCTCTGGAGTCCAACTTCTCATGTTCAAGTCCTTGTGAGCTCTTTATCCTTCAGCACGCCATCTGACCTCCCCCTCGGTTTCTCACCTGTATAAGAAGGGATGACAGTAATAGTCCCCACATCACAGGGGTTTTTTAAGGATTAAAAGAAACACATATAAAGCACTTTGTAGAGCACTTGGTACCATAGTAAAAATTCAATAACTATTAGCTATTATAATAATTAGGGAGCATGTTGTACCACCTAAAAGAGGTAACTCTAGATCAAAGAAAAGCTTACTTCACAGGGTGGGAAGTAAACTCGCTACACTTATATTAACCCCAAAGGTGGCACAAACTGAAAATATAAATAGAATAGAAAAGGGTTAGGTCATGAGTGAGTAACCTTTTCTCGACCATAAGCCAATGACATACGAGGGGAAAAAACTCCATCTCTGGTCCCGTGTAAGTCAAAGAAGCCATCATGGGCTGTGAAGGGGACTCAGTTAGTCATTGGTTGCTATGCCAACGCAAGCATCACCCTTCCACCTACTCCCCCATCAACACATTTGAATAACTAACGATCAGAATAGCATGCACTAAAAAATGCTATTTTTAAAAAAGTTAAGTGTACTTCTGTCAAAAGTCTGGTTTTCAGAAATAATCGCTGTAGGCCGGATCAAGATTTGCATAGAATCCCTAAAATGGGTTGTGCGTAATCACAGAAGAGAAACCTTCTGTAGACCATTAAGGAACTCTTAGGGGTTCTTTGATAGGGGCTAAGGAAGGGGGAATCCTCCTAACATTCCAGGCTTGACCAAATGGCCCTCTGTGGTGTCAGAAATTGAGCTGGGGTTAGACAGTCCTCAGCTGGCCCTGCCTTTTCCACACCCGAAGCCCGATGTGGACCCTGGCCTTCGTCATGCCTTCTTGAAGCACTACTTGAGTATCTACAGTTTGGTGGTGTGTATCTCCAACTTAAAAAATAAAAATTGATCTAAGAATTTAGTTTCTCATAATGAATCCTAAGAAAAACATAACTGACATGAAATAAAATTTATAATGGCAAAACCTCCCCAAACCCAAAAATGTCCAAATTAAATTGCTGTGCATCCATATGCTAGAATATGATGAGCTATTAAAAATGAGATGGTCAAAGAACATTTGATGATGTGGGAATTTATTATATATGGTTAAGTTAAGCAAGTAGGTTACAGAGCAGGGGAGTTGGTAAAATCCGAATTTGATGTATGCAATTTTATGCAAATATATGCATAGGAAAAACTAGTAGTGTGTTACTCTAAAATGTTAATGGTTATTTCTGGATGATAGGATTACAGGTAGCTGTTATTTTTCTTTTGTGCCTTTCTATATCTCCAAAAACACTTCTTATGATAATTGCATATTTCTTCTGTAATCAGAAAAAAAAAAAAATCCAATAAATTTTATATGCAGAGAACTGACAGCCTGTTGGGTGACTGATGTGTGAGGAGGCGTGACCTCAGTGAGGGTTGCGCTTGGTCATCTGTGGCCAGGCCCCGCCTCACCCAGGGCACCAGAGGTCACATCTAAGGTGTCAGCAAAGATGACTCAGTTCAAGTCTGAGATGGCTTGGGCTCTCAAAGGATTTGTCAGCTCCCCGAAGAAGCATTTTGCACTTCCTGAGCTTGGCCTCAGTGAATGCCACAATTGGTCTGCACATTCTGGGCAAGACAACGACAGATGTTGCCCCAGTGCTAGTTTTCTCATGGAAATTTGAAGGCGGAGGTCATTACTGGGCTGTGGAGGCCCCGCATAAAGTTTTATGACCAAAGAAGCCCTTGTCGTTGCCTGGCTCTCTCTCCCCAAGCTCCCAGCTATCCCCCAGGCCCAGGAACACCCTGTGAAAAGGAGCCGATGGAGCTGTACCCCTGGGAGCACCGTGTTGTGGATCACTGTGCAAGACCACAAAGGGAATTTCTCCAGGTTCAGCCCTTCAGCCACCTGCCCTGAATTTCCTGGCATGAGAATGAAGATTCCTGGAGTCACCCGAAGCCTACTGAAATCCTAAACTCTGGGAGTGGGGGGTTATTCTCTGCACCCTAGAATTGGGGGCCCACTTCCCCAGGAGCCAGGAAAGGGGAATAAGAATGTCCAAGCATCTGGACTAAGTAGTTTACAGAGGGACGCTGCACCTGAACCGGGCCCTCACTTTTGGACACTCGAACCTAAAAATACTCCACCACTTATTATTTACTAGACACCTGACACACCCCTGTGCTCTATATCCTTTATCTCAAAGAATCTTCTCTACCACCGTCCCAGGGAGCTTTTATCCAGATGAGGAAACGGAGAGTAGGAGTTGACTAGAACTCTCGTTAAGAGCCTTTATATATGAACTTGACCACTGTAAATAGTTCCTGTCCCCTCTCTTTTCTGGTTTTCTCTTCTCTCCTTCCTAAACCTACAGCTAAGACACTTTTCTTGGCTCACGTAGATAATGCGGTTTTCTCTGAGTAGAAACTCCCACCGCTCACCCCACACGGGTGTCCTCTTTCCCAGGCCCCTTCACTACATGTTTGCCCTCAGTGCTTTTCCAAGTCAGAGGGTGGGCTGCATAATTGTTTGCTTGGCGTGCTGTGTAGGGCCGAGTGTGGATGCGGCCCCAGGGTGGACTTGTACTGGGCGAGGGCCAGCTCCCAGCTCTCTTCGCTGGGCTCTGCTGCAGGGAATGCCCAGGCTGCCATGTTTCCACCACGCGGCCCCCTCTCCCCTGCCCCACGTGTGCCACTACACCGGCCTGTGGGTGGCAGGGACAGCTGCTTGACTACCTGGCACGGAGACATTTCCTAGGCAACCTTAAAGCCAGGCTTAGTTACGTGGATAAATCGTGGCCTTGGGAGCGAAGGTGACGTGTGCAGCGCCACGCCTTCCCTCTGTCCGGCCCCGGGGCTGTGGCTTTGGGGGTGAGCCATCTTGGATCCTATGGGCAAAGTCGTCACAAGATGGGAAGAGCATCGAGCTCTTACGGCTGCCCCGAGAAGAGCAGCCACGACCACATAGCCTTTCACGAGAGGAACGCACACTTTTGTTTAAGCCAACTGGCATTTTGGGGTCTCCCTGCTGTAGCAGTCAAACCAATTTCCAAAAAAATTGCCCTGAGCTGACCCAAGTTCTCTCCCAGGAATTTGGAACGAACAACCTGAGTGTTAGCTGGGGGGGGGCAAAGGTCACAGGCCAAAGGTCAGAGCCTCGGCCAGCCCGAACAGAGACCTGGAGCACCGGGCAGAGAAAGGAGCGTGAGGCAAACGCGCAGTGAGGAAGAGGCTGAGAAGCCGCATCTTGGAGAAGGTGGCAACTGCCATTCCCGGTGACATTCCCGTGCCCAGCACAGTTCCTGAAGGACCCGGATGTGTATCTTGCTTTTGAATGTTATAACGCTGCCCTGGGTTCTTTGTGCTCGAGCTTCCTGTACTGTGGTAAATGTCTTATTGTTTTGCCTCTCAGGGCTGTTGGTCAATCAAGGCTCTGTCTTAGGACCACCCTCCTCCATTGCTGTGGAAGCTCCCTAGGAGAAGGGCTTGGTGCTGGAGACTCTTCAGGGCTGGGCACACAGATGCTCAGTAAATATTCAGTGAAATGAGTGACCCAGGCCGTCACGGGGGTCACCGAATCAGGGAATTACCGTGGAGAAGGAAATGGAGGAGCAGCCCCAGGACACAGGTCCCAAGTGCCAGGTTCTCCACCCCTAAACCTGAACTCATGCTTTCCACGGCCACATCCATCCATCGGCCCAAGCTGTTACCAAACGCCGAGCACGTTCTCTCTTCCTTGGTTTTAAACTCCCACTCCAGCTTTTGACTCTTGGCTCTAGCTCTTCCTCCTCCTCTGAGGGCTTTTTTTTTTTAAATTATTTATTTATTTGAGAGAGAGAGTGAGCAAGCGAGAGAACATGAGTGGGGGGAGGGGCAGAGGGAGAGAGAGAAGCAGGCCTCCTGCTGAGCAGGGAGCCCGATGCGGGGCTCGATCCAGGGACTTCAGGATCATGACCTGAGCTGAAGGCAGACGCTTCAGTGACTGAACCATCCAGGCGCCCCATCCTCTGAGGGCTTTCTTAGAGAAACCCACCCTTCAATGCATTAACATCACTCTTGCCTCAATCCCCTCACCACCCCTTCCCCAGGAATGGTCAGTCATTGTGGAGCTCACCTGTTGGACCACCAGTTCCTTTTTGGGGCCACATGGTAACTTCTTGGTGGTCCAGCAGGGCACACAGTCTGGGGGCTCGTTCCCCCATCATCTCTGCACACACCACTCTAGGCTCTGGAATGCAGTGGAGGACAAGACATCCCAACCTTTATGGTCAAGGGCAGTCACCACTGCTGAGTGCTGAATGGGGGCTGGCTGGTGGTCCTTCTCTCCAACCATGTGAGTCAGGTTTTACCATGCTGGATGCTGGGGATACACAACAAACCAGACCTAGTCCCTGCCCTCCTAGAGCCTGGGGCCTCAGGGTGAGGGATACTGCTAGAGGTGGAAGCAAGTAGGCCTGTGGAGGGTTCTCCTGCTGGGAACTGAACCCCCGGGGAGAGAGGGGAGACTGAACTGTTTTCCTGCCACTTGGAGAACAATGGAAGCTCAGGCAGGGTCCGGCCCATATGCTCAGGAGTGCCTCAGTCCTGCCCAGCCCATAGCTGACAGGGGCTGAGAGGGGTGGGCAAGGGGCCTACTCAGGCTCCCCCTATCCTGGAGTTAATCCCACCAGGGCCAGAGAAGGGCAGCCAGGGAGAAGGGAAGAGGACCGGGGATGGGCGGTGTCACAGAGAAGCCGGTTCGGGCATCAACAGTACCGGGGCTGGCCCGGACACGGATGATGGAACAGAGGCGCCGGGAGGCCCGGACAACCTCAGGAAGGCACTTCGGGGCAGTGGTGAGAGGAGCGAGGATGCCTGACTGGGAACTCTCTCTCTAGCCGGAGCAGCACAACTTCAGGTTGGAAGGGACATTGACCTGAGGGGTCCTGGGCAAACTGGCATCATGGGGGCAATGTCACCCTGAGGTCCAGCCCCCTGGCAGGGGGAGATGTGCTGCTGGAGCAGGACTGGGTGGGGGGGGGGGGCCTCAAGCTGCCCCTTGGAGCTGGCCGGGCAGGTTTACAGAATAATTATAGGGGCCCGGTGTGGAGACTGTTTGCATATGATTTGCATGTGATTTGCACATGAATAACCTGCACTTTCTGTTCCCAGGCAATTTTCAAGTTAAATATTAATTGTTGTTGCCCTTCGGGTTTTATATCTCGATTCTGGCTTCTCTGTTTTTTTTCTTGCCCCCTCGCTGTCAATGACCATGATCTCTGGGTGGCCGTGGAGGGGAGGGGGTGACCAGGGTGGAGAAAGGGCAGCCCCAAGCATGGGGGCCACCACACCTCTACCAGGGGCGGGGTGGTCTCCAGGGCTGGGCCTCCAGGCAGGGGAACAGGGGGTTGGCAGGTGTGGGGGATCAGGTATCTACTACTATTCAGAAACAATAGGCATCTAAAGCCACACACCAGCCCCTGTTGCTAGAGGAACTTCCCGGAGTCCTCCTGGCCGCAGGCAAGGCCCCAGGCAAGGTCTTCTCTCTCGGAGTGGTGCAGAGATCTGTGGTCTCCCCAGCCGAGGCCAGGGCCGCCCCTCCCACTTCCCCGGTCTCTGTGCTTCCATCCTCTTCCTCACCAGAGGCAGCTTGCAGACAGGGGGGACGGGGAACCCCCCCCCGCCGTCTCGGTTGGAGCACTGCACAGCAGTGGTTAGCTCCCAGGCTCCGAGACTGACTGTGTGCCTGGATTCGGATCCCGGCTCTGTATTCTAGTAACTGTGCAACTTGGAGCAAGTAACTTACTATCTGTGTGCCTCATGTCCTCTTCCGGAAAATGGAGGTAGGCTTAGTGCCCGGCTGGTGTACAGAACATGCTCCACACAGGTGAGGTGTAGATATTCGTGCCCCGGGTGTGGGTCACCTGGTCCCAGCGCCGCGCGGGGCGCCCCACACCAACATTGGATCGTCCAGCTTCTGTTCAGACAGTTCCTGAGGCAAAACCTCACCAGCTCTGTTCTTCTGAGGGTTGTTTACACCACACACGTTATAACCACATTCAAGGAACTTTGAGAAGGGAGCCCAGAGCCTTCCCAGGCAGCACCTTCTGTTCTTGATCAGCTCTCATTATGAGAAAAGACTTCCTTGGGCTGCCTCCTGGCTCTGTCCTACAAGTGGACTCAAGTCTGTATTCTGGGGCAGCTCAGTCTGTGATTCCTCTTCTATCTGAGAGCCTGTGAAGGATTTCAGGATGTGCTCCCTTCCTGTGCCTCCTCTTCCCAAGCTTCTTAGACCTCGATCTTGCCCCAGAACCTGGTGGCCCTCCAGAGTGGTCTCCGTGGGCCTCTGAATAGACTTAAAGAGTCCCCTTTGGAGTTTTCCAGCAGCTTGCTCTCTCTTAGCCCTCACGACTGCTCCAAGAGGTAAAGGCCATTGGTATCCCCATTTCACAGCTGTGAGAACTGAGACTTAGAGATGCTGAAGAGTTTGCCTCAAATGGCTCAGCTTTTTTGCTGGGGAGACTGGTTGTGACCCCGACAGGCTGGCTCCAGCCTCCAGCTACCATCTGCTCCCGGGCTAGCTCCCCAAAAGTCTTTTTCTCACAACTGGATTTTCTTTTCTTTTTCTTCTGTAAGAGAATGACACAACATATGAATCCTTCTAGAATCTGCTTGTCTCCATATCTGCATTGTAAGCAGTTGGGTATGTAGCAAGCAATGGTTTTTGTTTCTTTTGGCTTCCCTTATGGATCTGAGGCCTTGAATTGTCCTTGGGGCTCCCTTATCCGTAGGGATGCCTAATCTGGCCTCTCTTTTCTGCCGATTCCCTCACTATCCCCCTTGCCCGGAGGGGACTTGGCACCCCTGTGACAAGGGCACCGACTTCTTCCCAGTTGCAAGCTCCAACACAGATTTCTTCTCCTCCCTCTACATTATCATCATGAAACCTGCTCCCACGTGCTCCACTCAGGCCTGCTGGGGCACTTTCAGCAGCCCAGATGCTGGGGCCCTGGCTTCTCAGAAGAAAATGCAGTTTCTGGAGGGCTTTCTAGGCTAGGTGGTCCGTGAGTTTCCCCCATGACGAAGAACCACGGCCCCACATAAGCTTGGAAATAACCTCTGGTGACCATGACCTTATCGGAAACTGCAGCTAAATGTTGTATTCTTGTTAACCTCAGCAGAAATTCCAGAAATCTCCGCAAAACTCAGCTATGCACCAACATGATTGGGGAGGGGGAATATCATTAGGAAAATGGTTAATAAAGTTGTTATGTTCTTTATATTTTCAAGAAAACAGCTCTGGAATAAGGTTTTCATTGAAAATTTCAGGAGCCTGTGAAGTACTAAGAGGCTGGGCAGATTCCGACTCTATTGGGAATACCCAGTGAGTGACTGAAGCTTTACTTTGTAAATCCAAGAGTGAGCACCTGGGAAGAGGAGGCCACTTATTCACATTCTTATCTCCCTAAATAGAGCATAGCTCTTGGCGAGTGAGTTTTCTGGTGGGGAGATTAGAAGTTCAAAAATTACCCCTTCAAGTGCCCTCCATATCCCATGAGGAGGGATCCAGGAGCAGCCCGGGAATTAAGGAGACCTTGTTCCAGATCCAAGTGCCTCCAGACCTTAACTTCCTCTTGTTGGTCCTTAGTCTCTGCGGAATAGACCGACCTAGGCTGGCCTAAGTTGGCCTAGAGCCTCAGTTTGGGACGCCATACTTGGTGGTCTCTCTCCTTGCTTCCTTCTCACCTTTTCTCCCACTGACCCATGCTCCCTCTTTCCTTCTCTCCCTGGCGGCTGGAGGCAGGGCTCAGCACCAGTTGTGGTTTTCACTGTGGAGCCTAAAGCTGCTGCTAAGTCTTCATCTAGAAAACTCTTCCAGGCCAGCATTCTTCAGTGACGTCCCCAGACAGTGGCCCACGCTAACTGGAGAATGGCCACCGTGGGGTCCATCACGCATGAGTCAGGAGGGTTTGCCAAAACAGCTCATTATTTCTTGAATTTATTGCCTCCTTTACCTGAGGTGCAGTGTCAATGTCACTAGGAGAAATTTCTTTTAATGTCCTGGATCATTAAAACCCAATAATCTCTTTGAACTGGCTTAACTGCTTCCTGCCAGGAGATAAAGTAAATAAAACTGTCGTCTCTGGGTCTGCTGTCACGGTATTGATGCGGTGTTTCTTTCCTTTTTTTTCCATAACCGCATTCATTTTAGTTCAGGCCAATGCATTTATGCCATGCTGCTGGTGTATAAATTTGGTAATTAAATCCTGTTATCTTGACACTATGGGCAGAATAAGAAGCAGTGTGATGCTTCAGAAAGGAAAAATACTGTGAGGAGAGAGACGGAGATTTGTTTTGTATTTTTTTTTTTTAAATCATTTTCACGGAGCGTTTTTTTTAGTGCTAGATAGCTGACAGATGCCTGACTAACAGAGAGATCCTTGTGTGGGGAAGGACTCTAATGAATCTTGTGAAATTACTCTTCACCCCAGCAGCGTAAAAAGTGTTTGCTATTGGTAATCCCACATACCTGGAATTTGATCTGAGCCCTACAGCTTACTAGCTGTGGGACTTCAGGCAAGTCACTCACTTTCCGTATCTGGCAGGGTGCTTTTGGCTGCAAACAAGAAAAATCCCAACCCAGACTGACTCCATAATTACAGAAAATGTTTAATATCCTATAGTAAGAAGTTCTGGTTTAAGGTTACTCCAGGGATGTTGAATTCAGCAGCTCATCAATATAAGTGAAGAGGCCAGATTCTTTCCAGTATTTTCCTTTGCCATCCTCAGTGGATTGGCTGGGGGTTCCTAACCTAGCCTTGCGATTATAAGATGGCAGCTTCAGTTCTGAGAATCCCACACAGACCCAACAAGTACAGCAGCAGAAGAAGGTCTGTCTCTTTTATCAGAAAGAAAGCCATTCCTGGAAGCACTCCAGGAGACACAGCATCACATCCTATTGGTCAGCAATGTGTCACATGCCCACCTCTGAACCAATCACTGGCAAAGGGCATGGAATAATTATGATTAGCTCAGAGAAATTATAGTTACTTTCTACTCCCTCCCACCTTGGTGATGGGTCCCCTGAAGTACATGGCCATACAGAAAAGTCTGAATGCCTAAGCCAAACCAGGATCCTCTTAGAAAGGAGGATGATGGGTGAGTGGTTGTTGGGTTGGTGACCAATAGTATCTGCTACAATGTCTTTGAGCCTATTTCTTCATCTGTAAAACAGGATGATAAGAGGATTCAAAGAGATGAATAATAAGTGTTAGTTCCAAACCTTTCTGTTGTGGACAGAGTGTTAGCAGGATAGGGAGCTGACAACTTCCCCAGAGGAGGCTGGTTGGTAGGCATGGTTATGCTTCCCATTCAGTCCCAAGGGGACAGAGACTCACGCTTCCACTAAATGATGGAACTTTGTGCTGGAATTCTCCCATGTGGCTGGCCTATGCCAGTCCTCCAGGTGGTCCTCCTGTAGCTAGCTTTTACTTTTTCTAAGATGCTCATGACTCATGTAACTGGAGTATGGGCAGGGCGACCTTGTTTTCCATTGTAAAGGGTCTCCAGCTAACAAATGGTGCCTTCTGGGCTCATTCTGATTCCAGTGTTGAATCTGCCTTACATTCCACAGGAAGAATGGTGCAGGTGAAGCCCATGCCATCTTGGAGGTTAAAGAAGTTCTCTCCTGAATAGTCAGGAAGTTCTCAGATTAATAAGCAGTATGAAGGCCAGTAATTGGAACCCTCATCAACTTGATCAACACCCTTGTCCAACATAAGGGGAGGCCCTTCCAGACCTAACTCTTGGGAAAAGGGTATCTACCGTGATGTGCCTTCCCAACCAGCCTCTCTCTCTTTGATAACCCCTTGCCCTGAAGTCCCCTCTTCAAGTCCTTTGGGCCACTATCTTCGCTTCTCTGGAAGACCCTGTGACTTCTTATGGAACAAGAGGTTCCAGTCTCATCCCTTCCTACGTCTTGCTGGCCACACCAGGGGAGAGACTGTCTTTCAGTAGCACAGCTGTGGGTGACAGAGGGGAAGTGTCGATCCTAATTCACTACTTCCTCTCTAGTGCCCCTGAGAGGTAAGCACAGCTCACCTAGGCCAAATTTAACTTGCTTGGAGACCACACAATCTTAACTTGTGTGAAGGACAAGCGTTGCTCCTATTAGGAAAGCTTTGTTCTTGGCCTTTCCATAGCATTAGCCCCTGCCATTATTGTACTCAAAAGCGTTTGGCTTTTTCTTGAATCTGCTATTGTATTACATTACAAGGGCCACACACTGATAATAAAATGGCTCTCTCTGTGGTACCCAGGAGGGACGGCACCCGCTTGGATTATATTCTTTTGGATTCCCCTGATGAAAGAGGGGGGAGGGTTTCACTGCGTGTAGTGGTGCTTTTGGTCTGTGAATGAATTGCTTATTTCATGAAAGGTAGAAGTAGGGCGAACATGAGCCTGTTCACCACATTAGAGTTCCAGAACTAATGGATAACAAGAGAGATTTCTACACTTAGGACAAATAGAAGGAAATACCACATTATCCAGCAGAAAATAAACTTTTAAAATTCCTTATCCCAAGAGGTGGAAAAAATTAAAGTTTTAAGTAGTTATAAGATTAGATTTGCATATAGTACAATTGTTTGCTAGGAAAACCCAAAGAAATGAACTAAAAAACAATTAAAATAATTTCATCTAAAGGTCAGCTAAAAGAAGAAATCAGTAACATTCCTGCGTTACTTGGAATATTCAGTCAGAAAAATGCAAGGGACAAACAAACAAAAAAGTGTTGGCTTGGAGCAAGCTTCCTTCTCCATGGGATTTAGTCAGGCTACCTCCTACCTATTGACCAGATGTAACTGTAGACATTATGTCCTCAGGAAGGGCTTCCCAGATACCCTAGACTGATTAGGTACCCTCTGTAGTGTGTTTTCAGAGCACTCCATACTTACTTTGGTCATTGGAATTACCAATTATCCCTCAAGTGTCTATCTTTACTAGACTGTATCCTGAAGGTAGGATAGAGGAGGTCTTCCTCACGGCTAGTCTTAGTGTCTTGCATAATACTGTTGAATGAATTAAAGAATGAACAAAACAGAATATTACTTAGAAAAATCTCTCTTTAGGGAAATGTGTGTGCCCTATATGGAGAAAAATGACATACTTTACAAAAGATCAAAGACAACTTGAGAAGGTGTGACCAGGTGCCTTGTTTCTAGGTGGGACAGCTGAATAGTGTACAGTTGTCCTTCTGCCCAAAATAATGTATAGACTTAACTGTAATGTCAACTGAAATCCTCACAGTATTACTGGGGGAAATGTTATGAAATGATTATGGAAGGAAAAGTCCATAAAAGAAAATTCTGGAAAAATAAACTATGAGGTTCCTGCAGGTAACATCCTGTCTCTTCTCTTTCTCTCCAAGTAGTCTCTCACACACAGCATGACTCAGCGCCCCATCCCCCTTCCCTGCCTGCTGGGTTTTGTCAGGGGGCAGTCACTTGAAGATAGCAGAAGGACAGGCAGAAAGTCCCAGGACTAATAAATCTCTGTCTGGTCTTATATTCCAGAAAGCAGTGAGAGCTCAGCATAGACAGGGACAAGGTAGGCTTATGAATGCTCTTTCAGAGTTCGGCACTAACATGGCTATTGTGATGGAACATTCACAGTCTGGGACCTGGACAGGATGCAGCTGGGGCTCACAAGGTTCTGTGCAAGCAATTGGGTACTCTCCTATGTCCCTCCCCTCCCTCTCCAATGGCTAGTCTGGCAGTATCTGTCTCCCCATTGTCCTGCTTCTGCTTATTGTTTCCCTGACCGTTGCCTCCTTACAGAACATTCTAGAGCAGCATCTCCCGGGGTGATTCTGTACCTTGGTTCTCTGGAATGTCTTCAAGAGGGTCTGTTGACTTCTGCAGCTATTCCAGGCTTCTTGCCCAGTAGTATCTGTAAATCAAGAGCATCCCAGTCTTGACAAGGATGTCCCCAGCTCCCTCTGATACATCTGGCTCCATTGACTTACTGCAGGTCTCAATACAAGGAGTCAGAAAGAACAATGGAAAACACTAGGCAATCATGCATTTAAACAAGTCATTCTTGAACCAACCAATCAATCAATGTTTAACACCTTGCTCCCTCACCTCAAACTTCATTAAATCAAATGTGATTGAACTCCCTATAAAAATATACCTACCATGTCACTTCACTTTGTCCCCGAAGTTGGAACATACATTGTAAGTTATAATACCTAACTCCATCCTCTCAAACATTTAAACCCATTAGAAGAACTCTCACAATGATTTCCAAGTCCCAGCAGACAATTTTGGTAAATTCCCCACTGGACACGGGACCACAGATATTCCCACTGGTTGCCATTTTAGTGGTGTTTTTAGACCAGGCCAAGGGAATAATTTCCCTCTTTTCCATTTTTGTTTCCAAATGATTCCAGCTTGAAAATGGACAATTACAATGGGAGACAGAGGTCAGGAGTTACGGTGCAGCAAGAAACCAGGTTGGGAAATCTAAGGTCTAAGAAGTAGAAGAGGAGAGTCCAGTGGGTTCTGAGGTAAGGGGGTCCAAGGAAGCCACTGGAGTGGGGAATTCAGGGGGAAATGCAGGGAGCAATGGGTGAGATGCTCCAGGAAGTCATCAGGAACATTTGCCTGGAGCTGGACCTTTTGTTGGCTGCTCCTTTGGGTCACAGGGGAGTTTGGATGTGCCTGGGAAAGAACACATTCTCTCTTCCTCATTTCTTGTAGGTAGGTGAGCTACTTGCAAGCAGGAATTGACTGAAACTCACAAAGTCAATCTCAAAGTAACTAGTTTGGGGCCACATATTCCGTGAGAGCCCAGTCACTGCTGCCTAAGTGACAGCATGCTCAAATTCAGACCCTGGGCTTAATTCGATGAAGACTTGTTCTTCCTTCATCTTCCCTTGGGGAGTTGCTCCAGTGTGCATCCCAACCGACTAGGAAGCCCATCCTCTAAAATTGTTCTTGCATATCCTTTCCCCAGAGCTTTCCTTGACTTCTGCTCTCTTTTGTGTTCAGCTTGACTTGACCTCCTGGCAGATGACCCAGAATTCTGTTGTTCATAGAGAACCACCATTGTCTAGAAGTCCTACACTGGGCTCTGTGCCAACTACCTTGCACATTTTGGGGACCTAAACAGTATTCAGTGTAAGGGACTGTTGGTTTCTTCTTAGGGAAAGGGCATTTACCAATTGCCCTAGTCGGTTTCCTCCAGACAATGACCCTTGCTGTCCCCATGTTTGACTTTGGCTTGTGTTCCTTCTCACCAACGGAAGCTCTGGGACCACTGTGTGGCTGGGGCTGTGCAGTAATTGATGACCAGGCACTTCTGGTCTCCTGGTAAGAATGGGATTAGTAGCTTTAAAATCCCGGGTTTAAATCCCAGCTATGCCATGTACTCTGTGGGTGACTTTGAGCAAGACGTGTAGCCTCACCGAGCTTGAATTCTCCCACCTACAAAGATGGGACTAGCAATACCTACTTCTTGGGGTTGCCGTGTGAGGAATAAATGAGACACTATGTGTGAATACATCTGGCATTCGGTCAATAAATCTTTAATCCCATTCACAAATCTTGTAGGACATAGTACAACTTATCATTCCCTCCAGAAAAGTCATCCTCATCTAACCCTGTTGGTAGTATCTGTATTCTCTTTCCTCATACCTTGTAAGTGAGCTATTAGCAGGTAGGAATTGATTGAAACCCACAAGGTTGATTTCAGAGGGCCTAGTTTGGGGCCAAATATGCCATGAGAGCCCAGCCACTGTTGCCCGTGTGAGAACACACTCAAATCCCCATGTGGAACAGGCCAAGGGACATAGCAAATTCTGCATTTACCCTGTGCAGAGTCTCACTGCCGGCAGGTTCACCCGTAAGTGAGAAAATGACTGCATAAATATGATCCATATACACCCCCACATGGATTAAAAATATAGGCCAATATCAACTTGCCAAGGAAAGGCCTAAGCTCTTTTCTTAAAAGGATATATTTAGACCTGACAGCGAATCCGAATATTTGCTGAGAGAAGGGGCCTGGGTCTGACATCCTAACTTCCCCACCAGTGAAGGGCTTGTCCTCCACAGTGCCTTCGCCTTCGGGCTCGTGCCCCGCAGAGCTATAGCTTTGACAGGTGAGGGGAGGCAGCCTCCACAAAGCCTTGTTAATTTCGGAGGCAGACTAGCAGGATTGACACCTGCGGTGATTCCCCACAATAAGGCCATTGAAATAGTGTTCTCGAAGGGGGTGAATGGAAATGGGTTCTGATCTCTTCTGTACATGGTGACAATGGGTCACACTTAATAACCATTTTATGCCTGTCTCTCTGGGCTCATTTAGTGGCTTATTCTTCTCTTGATATCAGGACATGGCTCCTATTAATCTGAGGGAGAGAAAGGGGGGAATTCAGGAGTACTCAGCCTCCTCCAAAGAGGGGCTTTTTCCCCTCTTGGCTTGAGCTTTTCCGTGGATCCAGTAGTTGGCCAGAGTTTCCTAGAAATAAAAATGGCTGGGTGAGTTTGAGGAATGAATTCAATTCTACATCCCCCTGACTCTTAATCCTGCTACGTGTGGCACAGAATGTTTGGAGGTGGACTTCCTAAAAGGAGTATGGGGAAGCAGAAGTAGTAGCCTGAGAGTCCATACCAGGACCTTTTACAAGAGGGCAAGTTTAACTGGACGTTCCTTGCAACGGGTTTTGTTTGTTTGCTTGTCTTTTGGTCAAGTGGGAAGTTTTTCCACTTGATTTTATCCCTCTTGGCACTGATGGTTGGGTTAGATTAAGGACCACATTCAGGCTTGAGTTTATTCTCTGTTACTTGGCTTAACTTCTCCTGAGTCATGGCTTGCCAGGAAGCTCAGAGATGCCAAGCCAAGCGCACAGACTGTTGGGTCTGCCCTCACTTTCTTATCAGCTTACTTTTTGGAGGCCATGTAGTAGCTCCAGCCCCACCAGTAGCACCTCTCATTGCAGGGCCCTCAGGCAGAGGATAAGTAAGGGCAGAGCCCCTTGTCTTCAAAGTCATCATTTTCTACACCTGCCTTGTAGAGCCCCAGGACCCAGACTCTGGAAGGATCCCAGATCTGTTCTCTCTCCCTCCAGGAATTGAGGAAAACTTTGTTGTAAGGCACATATCCTGAGATCTATCCAGGGCTTGGATTTGGTGGGAACTGGAAGACCTGAAGTCATCCTGTTACTTTTTGGTGCATATGCCTCTAAGCCCTGTGCATGTGGGTGCGTGTCTTCACTTCCCTTTGCTGAAAGCATTCACAGACTGTCCTCCTTTCTTTTTTCCCTCTGACTGCAAGCAGTAAAAATGAGGAGCTCTTGCTTTTAAAAAACCTTTAAAACTCTGTCACTGTCTACTGGAAAGTGCTAATTCCTGAGTCTCCCAATGATTCTCACCTCTTTGTGGATCACTCAGAGCTTTGGTGCTTTGGGCTATAATCAGTCTTACTTTCATCTTTCATCTATTTCCTGCCTGCTACACATGGTGTTCCCTGCCAGTTTCCACTTCCTCTATCATCCATCCATCTCTATCTACCAGCATATCTATATATATCTACCTGTCTCTCTCTCTATATATATCTCCATCTCTATGCTCAGAGTTGACAAATGCTAGTGAGACCCATAAAGAGAGAACTCCTCCAGGTTTAATGTACAGTAAATATCCTTCAGTATATACTCGAAATGACCCACGTTAGATCTTCCACCACACCTCCTCGGGAGAGTGTTATTATCTTTTCTAGTCCTCTGAGAAGAGATCAGGGAGTGAAGACAATGCCATTTCTGGAGGGCTTCTTCAGAGGTGGTGGGTCTCTGCTTATGAAAGGCTAAACATTTTTTTGAAGGGCTAAAAATTTCTTAAGTTTATTATTTCTTGAGCACTTTTTAGGTGTTGGGCACTGTGCTGGGCCAGAGGTTCAAAGATAAGCAGGTCATAGCCTCTGACCTCCAGGACTGGCTAATAAGTCTAGTGGATAAGAAATCGATCTGAAGACATTGCAAATTGCTGAACTTTTACCTGCTGTTGCAAAGTGGTCTAGAGAAAAAAACTCAGTGGGTAATCCAACTGGGAGAAGAGACGAAAGCCAGGTGGAGAGAGAGAGAGAAGGAAAATCTGGCAAAATGGGGTTGGAAAATAGTAATTATAACCAGACCATGAGTTCAGGGAACCTGTCTCTTTTCTTCATTATTTTTGTTCCTAGGGTCTAGAACAATGCCCGAAACATTCTGTGTTCACAGAATTATTTGTTGGATGAAAGGATGGATCTCAGTGGCTCATTTATCTTTCCTTTTTGGCTGGGCCATTTGCTGGAAGGAATCCCCCCTCCTCCCCAAGATAGGACAATGCCATTAGACAGGTATATCTTGGGAATTTGCACCATCTGTTTGGGGCCCCATGGAGAGGATGCACCAGATGGACCCCGGGTCTATTTTGGTCTTTACTTTGCATGTTTCTTGTTTTTCTGCATCCCATGCAGACGGATACTGTCAGGTTATTTATAGCAGGAGTTTGCCTACAATAATAGAACCGTTGCTCTAATACCAACGCAAATTGAATTATTTTGGCTCTGCATTCTTAAGAGGACTTGTTGCAAACACAGAGTTAAAGAGGTGTGGCACTAAGACTCTTCCCATACAGTGTCAACTGCCACCTGTTTTGACCCCCTTACCCAAGACAATTCTCTCTGAAACATGGGACACAAGGATTTTATTTGCATGCATTTCTCACAGGTTTTAGTAACAGCTCATTAATAGATACAAAACTTCTAAATAAAATACAGTGCTGGAAAATTTAATTTAATACTATATTAAATAATTAATCTACACAGCCAAGAATGTAGATATTGTTCTTATATACTGGGATGTCCATGATTTTAAGATTTATAATGGTGAATAATTGAAAACTGTATGTTCAACAATAAGGAGCCGGTCTAAAACATTATGGTACATTCATATGATGTAATCCCATGTAGCTATCAAAAAGCCCATTTCAGGATAATACTTAATAATCTGAGAAAATGATTATGATATATTAAGTGAAAACTTGCAAGTCATGTTATATATATGCATAAACATATATCATGGTCTAATCTTATAAAACTATGTATGCCTACAATAAAAACCCTGAAAAGATACAGTGAGTAATTTCTCCGTGAGAAGATCATGGATGACTTATTTTCTCATCCTGCTTTTCTGTTTTTAACAGTATTTCTATAATGAACATTTATTACTTTTGTAATCTGGAAAAAATGCAGTAGTGCTATTTTGAAAAATTATCTCTTTGGTTTCTTCCAGTCAAGACTTTGTATCTGGAATTTATATTAAAGCTTAGTTCAGGGCATCTGCCATCAGAGACAACCAAAGGGAAAATATAAAGTGTGCAGTCATGGTCTTTAAAGTAGGCATTTAAAAAGTTGCTTTTAATTTACTCTCAAAAGAAAGAGGTAGGTGGTGTCTTCTCTGCAGAGATTTATTGATGCTGGTTTGTACATCACCCAAGCATCTCACGCATGCCCTGAAGCCCATCTATAAAAGCTAGCATGTAGAGGCAGCCCATGCGTTTCCATATCCATAAATTGTGCGTTGCTTGAGGCCAGTCATCTATCAAGTTTGCCCAGGGATGAAGACCAACCTGTGGAATCTCAGCTTTTAAATAAACAGCAGCAGAGCTTTGGGGAGAGGAGATTCTCAAGGAGCAGAACTTGTGGACCTGCTTTTGCTTTCCAATATCCTGTCTTGGACCCTGGCCCCAGATCAGGCATTTGGAGCACTCTCATCATGCACAAGCTCATGTGTAAACCCCTCTTGGTTAAAGACATGAGTTTTCTAAAGCCTGAGGGGAGGAACAGTCTGACTCATAGCCACTCTTCTAACTTGAACAGTCACACTATAATAGCTACACAGCGGGCTCCAATGATTAGCAGTAGTATTTATCTTTCCTAGTTTGCATTTACAGTGACACACTCAGTGTTACCCGCCCAGATCCAGCATCTATAAAGCCAGATGCATCATGTGCACTATTTTTAACTATAAGAAAAGGAGCCATATCTAATGTACTCTATGATAGCAGTGTAATTAAAATATCCTGTGTAATGAGGAAATCTAATAAATAAAGTACAGTGAGTATTATGTTTCAGAACAAACAAATGCTGGGATTTAGGTTGCCTTAAAATCCAGCTACTACTACATAGTCTCAAAACTTGTCACTGCAATTGAGAAATGAGTAATAGCCTTTGATATCAGAGAAAACAAGATTAGGGACAAACTTCCCAACACTGGACTGAGACAACCAATGGTGAGAAATACAGAACACAATTTACTTGACAAGAACTGGTAACCTGAGACCACCTGGAAAGACAAAAAGAAAGGGACTAGAGATTGAAGCTACCCTGATTCTACTGTGGGATCTGGTAATGGTCTTTAAAAAATAATGATGCATCAGTGATAAAAAAACAAATATACTCTGCTTAGCTCTTTAAAATCAACTTCATTACCATCCTTAATTGTATCGTGTTATCGTGTCACTGCACATGTGAAGAAATTCTGCTGGCTCAACTTGAAATTTGCTTCAGGGAAACCTGTAGATGTTTTTGCTTTCCTCTTATGTCTCCTACACAATCTTTGAGATAGCTTCTAGACAAGCAGAAATATCTGTCTTTTAGCCCTATGATACTTTTCACTTTAGAGTGGAGAGAATATGGAGGAAATGCCAAACAGAGAATAGGAAATATGGTGCATGAGGGCAGAAAGTCAAGAAGATAAGAAAATATTCAGGGATGCTCTGTATCACCTTTTGGCTAGAAGAATTCCAGTATCTGTTGTCTCTCTGAGCATGAGACTATTGTCAGTGCCTTTCACCATCAGCAGAATAGCCATGGGAAATTTATAGCCTATGGGGTCCCTGTCACAAGAGAATCTAAATTCCAGGCAGCTCTTACAGATCAGCAACTGGAGAATGGACTAGACTAGCCCAGGATTTCCATTTTGGAGCTTTTAGCGATTACAGCTGTTCACAGGAGCCAAGGGCTCTGCAGCCTCTATCCGTGTGATTTCACAATGCCAGATTAAGCATTTATTGAATGAATATATAAATCAATGAACTGCGTAATTGGAGAAATGAAGAAAAGCTTCAGTGAGCCCCGAGGGCTACAAAATTCCCTCTAAGTACCACTGTCCACATTCTATAAGTCTTCACATGTACTACTATCATTATAGTTCATAATGATTTTATTATAGTTTCATGATTATTTCATTTTTGACACATGAATAATCTGGATATAAATTTTTAATTTTAAAGTGAATGTTTAAAGTTTATCTTTTATTATTTATTTTTAAGCTAATTGCATTTCATTATAAAATATGATCTGTAAATATACGGATTCTTTGAAATATGTCAAGACTTGATTATTGACCTCTATTTTGAGGTCAATTTTATACATGTACCATTTCATATATGTTCTAAAATAAATTTCAGACATGCGTTGTCTGATTTTCAATCCAGGGTTCAATATATGTCCATGAAATCAGGTTAGATGTGTTGTCACACCTTCTATACATTTATTAATTTTTTGTCTGCTTGATATATCAGTTTCTAAGAGACGTATGTTAAAAAGTCCCACTAGGTTTCTGGATTTGTCAATTACTCCTTATCATTCTATCAAATCTGATTTTTTAAAAACTATTTATTTCATTTATTTATTTATTTTTATTGAAGTATAATTAACTTATAACATTATGTTATTTTCTAGTGTACAATGTAATTATTCCATATTTGTATATACTGCAAAATTATCACCATAGTAAGTCTAGCTAACACGCATCACCATACATACATAGTTAACTTCCATCACCATATATAATTACACAAAAATTTCTTTTCTTCTGATGAGAACTTTTAAAATCTAGTCTTTTACTAGCTTTCAATAATGCAAAGCAGTATTATTAACTATAGTCACCATGCTGTACATTACATCACCACAACTTATTCATTTTATAACTGAAATTTTGTACCTTTTGACTCCTTCACACATTTCACTCACCTCCTATCAAATTTGACTTATACAATTGATGCCATATCTGATGCTTGTATTAGTCATACAAGATTAAAATTGTTATTTTTTTCTAGTGAATTCAACATTTTATTATTATGAAGTTGCTTTCTAATATTTAAAAGGCTTAAACTCTATCCTATCTATATTAATATAACTATATATGATTTCTTTTGGTTAATATTTATATAATACTCCTTTTTGATAGGTTACTTCCAGTCTTTCCATTTTTTATGTTTTAGATATGTCTCTTATTTTTTAAAAAAATTTATTTATTTATTTTGAGAGAGAGAGCACGCATGAGTTGGGGGGAAGAGCAGAGGGAAAGAATCTCAAGCAGACTCCTTGCTGAGTGGGGAGCCTGACGAGGGGCTCCATCCCATGACCCTGAGATCATGACATGAGTGGAAATCAAGAGTTGGATGCTTAACTGACTGAGCACCCAGGCGCCCCTACATATGTCTCTTATAAACAGCATATAGCTGGGTACTTAAAATATAATCTGATGATCTCTATCTTTAATTGGCAACTTTAGCCCATTTACATTTATTGTGATTGTTGGTATAGTTGAACTTATTTTTCCATCTTGTGCTATTTATTTGATTTCTTTGAATACCTTTTCCTTTATTTTGTGCTTTGTTTTGAGTGAGGATTTTTTTATAAAACTTTTTGGAAGTGGTAAACTCCATTTTCATTATTTTAGTGGTTACCCTTAAAAGTTAATTGTACTTAACAAAGGTGAAAGTTACTTAGTATCTCTTACTCTTTTCTTAAACTTTTTGCACATTGAAATCTGACCACTCACTTACATCTTACACATTACTATTGACTGCTTTTTAAAAATCTCTAAATTATGCACTATTTTTTAGCGCTATACAATAACTATTTCTTTAGATTTATTTGCATGTTTGCCTATTTTTAACTTACATTGCTTCTTGCATCTTAGATCTTCCCTCAGAGAGAATTTTCTTTCTTCCAAAAGTGTATTTTTTAAAGTTCTTTTCATGATAATTTGTTGGTGGTAAACTCTTTCAGCTTTTATATGTCTGATGGAATTTGATATATCTTGGAATGCAGTTGGCAGGGTTTGCTGATGACTGGAATAGAGGGTGATAATGAGGGAAAGAGGGTAGCCAAGAAAGTTTCTAGCAGATTACTCCCCCATAACATGCACATAAAAGACACTTACAGATGGTGCAATGGGAAGCAATGAGGAGTAGTTTTGCTAATTATAATAAATTCTCCCAAACAGACATGTATGTCCAAGGATTAAATTCTGGGTCCCCAAGATCTTTATAAACAATTTCAGGTGTTCATTCACCAATTCATTTTTGAGCTTACCAAATCAAGTATTCATTTATCTCTTCCTTATATAATTTGTCATTTAAGTGGACTTTTAAAACATCTACCATGTCTTAGCCATAATGTTAGGTGATGAAGATATGAAAATGAGTAAATCCTTACATGGACTCTGCCCTTGTGGATCATGCAGCCTTGTGGGAGAACAAATAGTAATCACTAATTAATAATCAATCACTCAAATAACTATAAATCTGTGATTGTGGTAAGTGCTATGAAGAAAGACACCTGGTGCTCTCAGAACCTATAGTGGGAGATTTGACTGTCAGGAGGTCAGAATAGGCATCTCTGAGGAAGGAAAATTTGAGCTGAGAGCTAAAATATGACAAGGAATAAACTAGGCCAAGAATGGTTAAGAGAGCCCTTCAGGCCAAAGAAATGGCAAGTGTAAAGGTTCTGTGGCAGGAAATGGCAGGCATAAAGTCCTGTGGGAGGGACACAGGCATAAATGGGGGGGCAAAGGGCATTAGTGTGGCTGGAGTAGAGAGAAGAAAAAGAAGGATTTATTTATTTACTTTTATTTTATTCATTTATTTGACAGAGAGAGAGAGACAGCAAGAGAGGAACACAAGCAGGGGACGTGGAAGAGGGAGAAGCAGGCTTCCCACTGAGCAGGGAGCCCGATGTGGGGCTCGATCCCAGGACTCTGGGATCATGACCTGAGCCAAAGGCAGACACTTAAATGACTGAGCCACCCAGGTGCCCCAAGCAAAAGAAGGATTTAGGTAGAGTTGGGAATGATGAGGAAGGGACAGATTCAGGCCCTGATGGGCCACATCAAGGAGGTGTCCGTATCTTGAAAACAATGAGAGCTGCTGACATGATTTAGGCAGAGGGAGCGACCAGATTAAATGTGTGCTTTGAAGAGAAACCACACAAGCTTCCTAGTGTTTTTCTCCTGCACTGGCTGACTCAGGGACTGCGGAGGGACTCAGGCTTCTTCCAAATAGCAACTCTTTGCCTATGCGGGAGGGAAGTCTGGGCATTGTCCACCCGAGGGGCCTGCTAAGGATGCTCATAAAACTTGCAACACAGGTGAAAATGGACAATGGGAAGCTTCGTGGGTCAGACACAGGTACTGTTGGTTTCCCCTTTTGTGCCCTAAGCCAACTCTCAGAACTATGTTCTAAGTGCCTCCAGGAAGCAAAGGTATAATTAATGAAGAACAGCCAAAAGGGCCCTCATGAACCTTTGATCCTGGAGGAATGAGAAAATGTAGCATTTGAGGTCCAATCAGCCCAGGGCTGCTCAGGGCACAGTTTTCTGTGACCTCCTTTCCTGGTGGTGTTTCCTCTCTCCACTCTCCCCTCTGAGCCCTCTGGAGCCCTAATGGGGCTGGGAAGGGGCAAGATGGGATAAAGCAGAAGTAGTCGGTGAAACAGGGGAAGAGGAAAAAAGGCAAGTGTCAGGAAAGAAGAGGGCTCCCAGTGTCAAATGCAGGGCCTGTGTGGAAAGAGGGTCCAAGGAGAGCTTTGGCCCTCATTCCAGAGTTCTTCACTCCGTACCTAACTCACTGTGTGACCTCAGGCAGATGACATCGTCGCTCTCTTGGCCTCCATGTCCTCATCTATAAATAAGGGATTTCCCAAGGATATCCACATACCTGGGGGTATAGTGAGGAGGTGTCTGGGAGTAAAGATGATGCAACCTGCTGTGGAAGATCAACCTTACTAGAAGAGTTTTGAGGGAAAAAAATGTTAATTTTATATTAACACAAATACGGACATCTTAACTTAGGATGCAAAATTTACATTTTTAAAAAAAGATACAATAGGCAAAGTAAAAAAACTTGGTTCATGTGTTTCCCCCTATTATTCAGGGTACTTGAGTAAAGAAGGTTGAGAAGCACTGGATTAGATGTGCTCTAAGATGCCCTCCAGCTCTTTAGTATTATGTTCTTTGGTTTTATGATGAAGATCAAGGAGAAGGAGGATTAAGCAATCTGTGAACTATAAAAGGATTTAGGCGACCCTTTTAGGTTTAGAAGGAGTGGGTATTAATGTAGGCGTTCAGCTGTGCCTCATGCTCTCTCACACTCTGGCTTTGAAACCTCCTGTTCCTCTCCCAGGAAAGCCCTCGTGCTTCCTGCCTGCCTGGCTTACTCCTCCTTGTTCTTTAAGAACTGTCTTAGTGTCCCCTCCCAGGGTATGCTTTGTCACTTCCGTCTTCCTTCCTGCCCCAACCCTCTAGACTGCTGACTAGGGCACTGCTCCCGCTTCCTGTATGCCCATAGAACTCAATGGGTAGTTCAAATTTTGCACTTACAGGGTTATAATGTGTTACTCTTTTCTTCCCTCATCATGTTAACTTGCTGCTTAACTAACTTTCACAGTATTTGGAGAATGAAGTCCCAATGTAGGAACAAGCCCTTCATGATATACCCTTGCTGACCTCCCTTGCATTGGGTCTTGTAATTCTCTGGTACTTGGTCTGAACTGTGGTCACATCCAGCAACACTTTGTAGTTCCTCAAAGTGCCACCCTGTCTTCTGTTTTTTTGTTCCTATTTTCCAGAATGCTGGTTTCTTGGATGCTTTTATCCTTGCCCATATGAAGAATTCCTTTTCATCTTTCAAGACTAGGTTCAGTTGCCTCCCCTTGAAGAAGCCTTTCCTGGCCTCCCATGACTTCCTTGTATGGACTTCACCTCTCCTCAGACACAGCTCTACACCATTGCCTACCTCTTTTCTAAGGTCATATGCTCGCATGTCGTCTGGGTAAACAATATCTCACAGAGGGCCATGAGTGTATGCCCCATATCTAGCATGGCATAAGCCCATCAGTGAATGCCAGTTGAGTGAATACATGCATGAGATGAGAGAAAAGGAGAGGGTGAACACTCACACTATGTTTCCATAAATGCTCCCTCTCTTCCACATTAGCCCAAGCAAAGACGGTAAGTTTTGGGTCCCCCAGGTGGTAAATACAACTCCAGCATGCATACACTAATTAGTTTCATCATTCACTCATCTTTGGGCTTACCTTATGGAACAATTAGTATTCATTCATTAATTTATTCAAAACTATTTTCACTGTCCTAGCTGTTGAGAATTCAGCTCGAACAAAACAAAGTCCTTGCCTTCAAGAGCCTTATATTCTAGTGGGAAGAAACAGACAATGAAGAAATATTTACTATGTCAAATTTTGATACATGTTTTTTGGGAGGGAAGAAATAGTAAGGCCAAAGACCAGATCATGTAGGACATCTTAGGTCCCTGTAAGGTGTTACTGAGTGAGCAGAGGAGTGATACGATCTTACTTACATTTTAAAGGCTCGCTCTGGTGCTGTGTTGAGCACAGTTTGTAAAGGGTAGGGTTGGATGCAAGAGACCAGTGAGGAGACTACTGCTTTTAGATAAGAGATAATGGCAACTTGAAGGCAGTGGAAAATGGTAAGAATCTTGATATATTTGGAGGGATAGCCAACAGGTTTTGCTAATGGCTAAGATATAGGCTCTGTGAGAGAAAGGAGCCAAAGAGGACTCCAGGGATTTTGGTCTAAACAACTGGAAGGATTGAGTTAACATTGACAAGAGAGGAAGACTCTAGAATGAGCAGATCAGTGGAGAAAACCAGAAGTTCAATTTGGACTATAGAGTTTGAGGTGCTCATAGGCATGTGTCACTGATGAGTGGGCAATGGGAGATACAAGTGTGGAGTGAAGGGGAAAGGGCACGCTGTACATGAGAATTTGGTGTCACTTACACACAGGGGGACTATGAGCCCTTTAGACTGTAGGAGATCACTTAGGGTGTGAATGTAGACACAGAAGAGGAGAAGCTTGTTCTGAGTCTTAGTGCACCCAATAGTAGGATGTTGGGGAAATAAGGAGGACTCAACAAAGGACTGAGAAAGAGCAGCCAATGAGGTCACAGGAGAACTGAGTGAGGTAATAACCAGGGTCTCTGAGGAGGGGGGAAAAGTGCCAAGATAAATGGGGGTGGGGGTGCTGACAAGTGTCAGGACTGGAAATGAAAGGCAAAATCATAGGGACTTAGGAGTGTATGACAACTTTTTAGGAAGCTGATGTATTTGTTTTAGGCATACTTAACACAGTACAATTAGCAAATATAGAGCTGAAATTTAAAACATTTTATTTTCATAAAATGAAATAAGAGGAAAATAAAATTTATTTTCATTATCAGCAAATCAAAAAGATTTCCAATATTCAATATTGTCAAATATGGTCTCCAAGATAAAGTCTGCACACACAAAAAAACAAAACTCATTTCAAAAGTATCATTTCAGAAAAGTCGCATTGTCCAGAAAACCTTCAGTACATGTATCCTGGCCAGACACCAGAGATCTAACAGAAACTTTAGGGATGGTAAATGACAACAAAGAAGAAAAAATAACTAAACACCACCTAAATGTGTTATAGAAAGTATCTGAGGTTGTGCCATGGTCCAACCCTTCAGAGTTTACCTCCTCTCTCTGCAGCTTCCTCCTACTCTGGGTGGGTAGAACTTCTTGCTAGAAGTTGGCTGCCTTCTGACTAAGGACCAAAGCCTTGAGCCAGGACCAATTCAAGTGGTACTTCCTGTCATTCTCCATTAATCCATCTAACTTGCACAGAATATCAATGCTGGATTAGAGATCATCTAGACCAGCACGGTCCAACATCGTGTCATATATCATGTCAAAATATCCGACAAGCCATACTTACAAGTCACATACATAATTTAAATTTTGTAGTAGCCACATTAAAAAAATAAAAGAAACTGGTAAAATTAATTTTCTAAAGATTTTTATTTATTTGATAGAGAGAGAGAGCACAATCAGGGGGAGCGGCAGGCATAGGGAAAGGGAGAAGCAGACTCCCTGCTGAGCAGAGAGCCCCATGCGTTACTCAATCCCAGGACCCTGAGATCATGACCTGAGCCTAAGGCAGACGCTTAACCAACTGAGCCACCCAGGTGCCCCAAAACAGGTAAAATTAATTTTAATTTAACTTAATTTTATTTGACCCAGTATATCCAAAATACTATCATTTCAATGTGTAGTCAACATAAAAACATTTGGGGACATCTTACATCCTTTATTTCACATGAAGCCTTTCAAACCCTGTGTGTATTTCACATTGCAGCAAATCTCAATTCAGAATAGCCACATTTCAAGTGCTCAATATTCTCATATGGCCAGCGACTACTGTATTGGACCATGCAGATCTAGATCATGCCCTTCAGTTTATAGATGAAGGGGCTGAGTCCTAAAGGGAGAGAAATGCATTGAAGACTATTTAGCTAGTCAGTACCAACAAGGTCTCTTGGCTTCCAGTCCAAACAGTTTCTCATATGTTCTGCTGTTCAAAAGAAATCTCTATTTAACTGTTCCTTGGCATCTTATTTTCATGCCTTGGTCATAAAAAGCCCATCCTAATCCCTATTTTTCAGTCTCTTACCTTAATATTTTGTTTGGTGACCCTGTGTGTATCAGAATCACTATGGGGCATGTTCATAAGTTTCCCCGATCCTGCCCTCTGAAATTCTGAGTTAGTAGGCCTGCAGTGGAATCCCAGAACCCACTTTTTTAGCAAGCACTCGGTGATTATAATGCCATTAGTCCATGGACCAGCTTGATATACATCCTTCTAGGTTCTTAGTTGTTATGAGTTCTGTAGTTCTTGAGGGAAATCTTAAAAGGATTGCCACAGGGCAGTTCAAAAACTGCTTCATCGTTCCTTCCCATATTCCTTGGGTGTCTAGAGTCCTCCTGGCCCTTGCTGTTCTTTCAAATTGGAATATTATCTTTATTTTATCTTCTCTAGTTTTTTTTTTTTTTTTAAAGATTTTATTTATTTATTTGACAGAGAGAGACACAGCGAGAGACGGAACACAAGCAGGGGGAGTGGGAGAGGGAGAAGCAGGCTTCCCGCCGAGCAGGGAGCCCGATGTGGGACTCGATCCCAGGACCCTGGGATCATGACCTGAGCCGAAGGCAGACGCTTAACGACTGAGCCACCCAGGCGCCCCTATTTTATCTTCTCTAGTTTAAGATCCTTGAAGGAAGGCTGGGAATCTTTGGTTTCCCATTTTTCTCCAGGACCTGGCCCACAGTGCTGGGAGTAAATACTTGTTGAATGAATGAGGAATGAAGGAATGGATATTGTGGAAGCTTTCTTATCAAAGGTGCAAAGGAACAAAGGCGTAATTCTTAGATTCTCCTTCTGGCTTCATTTACCTCTTTCCTTTTTTGCATGTAGTTGGTTTATTTTGGGTCTGGGTGACAATCTTGGGGGCCAGAAAAAAGGGAGAAATGACAAGATCATTAGGAGAGTGTCTTGAACAAGTATATAGGAGGCTTATAAGTAAGTTAGAATTTGTTTCCCTCGGTGAAGCCTTGATGAGCAAAGGGTGATCTCTGCCTGGAGCAGAGTCTTAGTTTAAATCCTGAATGATCCTGGCATCTGGAGATATAAAATAATTTACCTTTATGATTTGGCCTTTGAGAGATTGGTTATCTGCTAGGTGTAACAAAGAAAAAAATTTACAGGGATTGAGGCCAGCTGGTTTAGTCTTTCATTGAGTGGTTAAAACTATAAGATATTGTTTTAAAATACTGAACTAGCCAACTGTTTAACCGATTTACCTTACTTACTTTCCTGCTTCCATTACACCATCTCCAGCAGCACCACCATCGCCTCCCACCATGACCACTGCCCTCATGGGCACCTCTATCTACCATCCTCCTCATCCTCCTCCCTCTTCACTAAGAGTGTCTTTGCCTGATCCATGCCACCCTACAGAGAGCTCCTCTGAGATCCATCTGTAAGGTCCGCATAGCTAAATGGGGTGGTCTGGGATCAAAAGAGGCAGGTACGTCTATGAAAGCTAAATATAATTCACTGTACACATGGAATCTTATGTTATTTTTGTTAATAAAAGACAATGATAGTTAATGGTTGTTTTATATGTACTTTTCAAAAATCTATAAAATCAGTTAATATTCTTTATGGTTAACAGAACAGACAGCCCTATAAAAATACTCTAATATGTCAGAAAATACTATCGAGTTATGAAATCCCTTCATTTTTTCTCTATACAGGCTCTCCTATAGCTCAACTGTCTTCACAATACTGCTGTATGTTACCCCCTTGGTACAGGCTCCAGGTTGGAGGGGATCTTTGTGTCTGGCCTTGTTGATTCAAGAGCATTTGATGAACCACATGAAGGAAACTGAGCAGGTGACCTAGAGCCAGAAGGGGAACTAAGGAAGCTATCATGAACTTGTCCCCAGCCTCTGGCCTGGCACGGGTCCCTCTCCCATCCAATCGTGACCATGATGGTCCTTGTAAGAGAGAGTGAGCCTCCACCCAGGGATTGCAGTGGAATTTCTCCTCTAAAGGTCTCAGGGCAGAGGAAGGTGGTTGCTGTGTGAGCCAAAATCCACAAAAGCACCCCAGAGACACGCACAGAGCCCTGGCTTCCACAGACTGGTATCTTTGGGCATGGGGGGGGGCGGGTAATCAGAGCAGGGTCTGACACATTATCAGTCTCAAAAAATATTGCCGAATCAATGAATGGATCTGCCAACAGACCACTTGCTTTTTCGCCTTTACATTTACAGATTCATTTGCATGTGCAAATATCGACATACATTTATGTGTGGCTCCCTATTTAAATTTAAGTGTTTTCTTTTTTCTTCTCTTAGTTTTCCTTTACCTCCTATTTCTTTATTCTCTTCCTGAAAGCCCAGGTCCTCATGCTAGACCCCAGCTCTCCGTGACATGAGGGTGCACAGCAGGCTCCCAGAAGCTGGCACATGAAGCTGAGAAGGAAATCCTCTCTTCGAAACTACTTTGGGAGCACCTGTCTTCAGCACAAACATGGAGCACCCTGGACACATTCGAAGGGGGCCAGCCACCGAGAACTCCACTTTCACCAGGTTGCAGAGAACAGAGGCCCATTAGATCGCTCTTCCTCATTTAGAAAGAAGGGCCAGTCAGCTGTGACTCCACTGGGAGTATTTGCTGCTTCTTCAAAGAGACTCTGGCTCTGGCACAGGGAGGCCACGAGAGATGCTGCCAGGCTGAGTCATTTCCACTCACAAGCTTGCCATCTGGGTCCTGGGGCCACTGGGTCCTCGGTGGCAGCTGAATGGCTTGTTCCTGGGTTCTGAGCAGGGGACATGCTGCCTTTGCTGAAGCTGATAGTGGGGAAAGGGCTGCTTGATGAACTCAGGGAAAAACAGTGGAGAGAGCACATCTGTGGCCCCTTCCTTGTGGCTCTGGTGTTCGGAGGAGGAGGGCCAGGCGTCCCTCTCCGGGAAGTTGGCCTGACTTCACGGGTCACCTTGGCCGAGGCCCCCCAGGTCTCTAGGCTTATTTAGGCCTGTGCTGGCATACCCCATGTTGCCCGAGGCCTGTCCTGTGGGGGTGCAGGGGCCCGTCTGAGGAGCCTGTGAGTCTGTTGGCCATGTTAGCAGGAATGCCTCAGACCCGGGAGGAAACGAGCTTCCTGAGGAGCACGTGTGGTGGGACACTCCCTAATTCTCATCTAATTTAAGGATCAGGTGATGCGTGGCATCGTCAGCAGTGAGCATTCCTGGGAAAAAGGAAAACACGAGAGTGAAAGAGCCGAGTTTCTCCCCAGTGCTGCTGTCTTTACATTCTGGACCCAGCTGGGGCCTCCAGCCAGAAGCACCTCCTACCTGCTCAGCGTCCACGGGAACCTTGGCCAAGCATCCAGCAAGCAGCCACGAGCGAGCAGCTTAGCTCTGCTTCCAGCAAGGGTGACAGGCACTTCCTGCTGGTGCCACCTCTGTGGTGCACCCTTGTGTACCCAGATCCCTTGACCCTTCCCCCAGAAAATGCAGAGAAAGAGAATGCTCCTCGTATGTCTGTCCCTGATGATTTGGTCTTTTCTCTGTAACTGCTCACACCGTGAGAGACCTTCGCTCCTTTCAGATTTGTCAGGATGTTTTTCTCAGTCTCCAGCCCATTCTCATCAGGGAAAATGATGTGAAGTTGTTTTACACTGGGAAGCACCTAAATCTATGAGGTTATTTTATGGCACAGTTGTGGTATCCACAGACTAACCTTCTCACTTTCAGGGTTGGTTGGTTTGTTGATTCTCTAACCTCAAGGCCACTGTATGTCAGGTTTGCCATTTTGCTCAGGGATGAAGCCGAATGTCACTGAGGTGTGGGTGAGCGAGCCTACCCTGCCTCCTGGCATCCACATGGCACGCCTGCTAGGACGTGCTCTACTTACTGGCTTTCTGAGGAAGGATTCTGAATTTGAGCATTCCAGAGTCTCCTAACATACAAGTTGACTGTATTGTCTCTCAGTCTGGAAGGGTATGGAAGCTTAGAAGGGTAAGACAATCAGCCAACAAGCATACTTCACCAACATTAACCCAAATCAAAAGGACTCTGAGGTCTCAAATATAAAATCCTGGAAACCTTGGGGTACTTGTCATGGGTTGGTACCATGGGTGCCCATGTCCTAGTGTAATTGTTCTGGTCTTTCTGGTAATAATTTTGAATGAGGTTCCAGATCCAAATTCCATTAAATACACATTATGGTAAATTGGGCGGAGGAGGATTCAGTGGGTTGATTTTAAAAATCCATATAAAGTGATGGCCTGTTAGACCAGAGGCAGAGGGAGAGAATGAAGTCCCAAGAGCGAGCGTCGAGATGATTCTACATTATTAGCTCAGATATTTGCTCCAGAAAGTATTTCTCTCTTCTTATCCCATGGTTCTGTTTCTGACATATAAACAAGACCTGGGAAAGTTTCAATAGACCAAATACCTTTGGGCAGAGTTTGCTTTCCTGATATTATTTGGGTGCATTCTGCTCATAGTGAGCAGCTGGGTATTGATCTGATTACCTTTGAGTTAGAAAAGTTAAGACTTACCCTTCTATCTCCTGAGTAATGGGGACCATTTGTGATTTCTACAAAGTAAATTAACCTTGCCTGGATAAGAAAATTTTTCTTTTGGGTTTTGCCTTTAAGCAACTTCAAACGTAACCCAAGGACAATTTAAGTCATTCAACCACTCAAAATTAATTTGTTGAGTAGGTTAGGCACTTTGGGGAGTAAAAAGATATAAAGGTGTAAAACCATTAGGAAAGTCTACTAGGGTTCTGGTGAAAATATGACATGTGTCCAAGAATCTATAATGGACAACAGAGATATTTGGACAGTCTGATGAAAAGTCATTCAAAAGGGACATTTGACAGTATGTAGAAAAATTAGTTGTCACTTTGAATTTTCTCCTTTTCTGTCAGCTCCGTGGTCCCATCCAGTAGGGCTTGAGGTGGGGTGAGGCAAGATGGAATTGCATTTCAATTTCTCTGTGAGGCACTCATTTTAATTGAAGGATTTTTTTTTTTTTTTGGTTTTGTTTTTGTTCCTGGTGTAAATCATTCATGGATGTCATCTCACCTCCTCTCTTTCTACTGACTTGTCCCTCACAATCTTCTCCATCTTTTGCATTGAGTGGGAGAAGGGGAAGAAGAGGGAAAGGGAGGGGAGAGGCAGAAAGCTTTGAGCCCTCGCTGAGGCTGGAGATCAGAAAACCAGGACACAACCAGGACTGAGATGGACGTGGAAATGGAACATCAGGCCGGCTCCGGGGCACCCGCAGTTGGGGCTGTCAGACCAGGGGTCCCACATACTGTACACGGGGCGAGGTGTGCGCAAGTGACTGAAGGGGTCCCTGTTGGCTCTCTCTTGCTGCTACTTCCACACCCTGCTTTCTCCACCTGGGTCACTTCACTCTTTGTTTTGTGTGAAGAAGAACTACACTCCTCTTGTGTTTCTCCTTTCCTCCCACACGATTACTGCACCCACGACATTTCTGACACCAGATACGTGGTGCTTTTCCCAGTCAAGTGATCCTCTGCAACACCGGCTCGATCCTACAACACAACCCAACTTTGACACTAACCAGAGTTAGCAAATTCCCCACAGGTTAAGAGCTCAATCCCATGAGACTGCCCCCCCCCCCCCCCCACTTCAGACACCAATTGTAAGTAGGAAGTCCCTGGGTTACCCACAAATTCTGTCTGACTTGGCTACAAATCAGAGGTTCCCATGACCGCCTCCCCTTCGATTTGATTATTTGCTAGAACAGCTTATAGAACTCAGGGAAACACTTACTTATGTTTGCTAGTTTATTATGCAATAAAGGATATGATAAAGAGTACAGATGAACAGCCACACGAAGAGACACATATGACTCCAGAAAGGTCCCAAGCACAGGAGCTTCTGTCCCTGTGGAGCTGGGGTGTATCACCTTCCCGAGTGTAGATGTGAACACTGACCCAGAAGCTCTTCGAATGTTGTACTTTAGGATTTTTATGGAGGCTTCATCATATAGGCTTGATTGATCAACTCAATTTCCAGACCCTCTTCCCTTCCTGGAGGATGAGGGGTGGGGTTGACAATTCCAACCATCTAAAATCATGGCTTGGTCTTTCTGGTGACCAACCCCCATCCAGGAGCCATCCAGGAGTCACCTCATTAGAATAAAAGACATTGTCACCTAGGCAATCCCAAAGGAGTTGGGAACCAGAGTCAAAAGCCAAATACTAGAACAAAAGTTGTTCCTAGTGCTCTTATCACTTAGAAAATCACAAAAGTTTTAAGAGCTCGGCACCAGAAACTGGGGGCAGAAACCAATATATAGATTTTCTATTATTTCACATTTTGTTAGAGTTGACTGCCTCTTCTTTCAAGAGGCACCTGTTCTAACCCCCAAGTGCCCCTCCTGTGTGTCCCGGGCATCCGTGCTTACACTCATCATGGTCCTCCCCACACACTACTTCGTTGCCCCTTTCCCAAGAGCAACCCACAAGCTTCCTGAGGGAAGGGCTCTCATCCATCACACCTGCCATGCTATTCCAAGTACAATGCTCAGCTCAGGGAATGTGTTCATGAATATCTGATGAAAGAATGTCAAATAAATGTCAGGCCCTGATGTATGTTGCCAGAAAAGGAAATGCATCAGCCCTTTCCCAGAGAAAATAAATTCCTATCATAAGACTTCTGCCCTGTAATCCTTCATATATCACTGGGAAAGGCGAGCCAGCCACTTCTCATCCATTCCTATTTCTTCGCTGACCTGCAGGGGCCTGGTACTGCACTGGGCAACGTGCACCCGGCCCTTTGAAATGCACTTAGTTGGATTGCTCCTTCCCTCTTTGCCATCTGGAGCCTTCATATTGTTAACAGAACATTCTTTAGACATTTGTCAAACTCCCAGCATCAAGCGGCCCTGTTCCAGCCCATGACTTCCTGTAACCACGTCCTGCTGACTTCTCACTAGTACATTAAAAATAAAAAGCACACCCTGAGTGGCTCATACTTCCCCTCTCCGGTGACCTCAACCCCACAACTGGGGAAACTGTGACTCAAACTCAGGAAAAAACACTGCTGGTGTCACCAACAGAAATGAAGGATCCTCCTGGGCCGGTGCTGGGGATATTAATAAATCCATTAGATTGGATCGTTTGCACCACCAGCTCTCTTTTCTTTAGGGAATTTGAATGTTTGAGTGCTTTAAAGTGGAGATAAAACGACCCATGATTCATGTCCCTGTCTTTCTGAAGAGTTTCCTTGTATAAGCTCCAACAACCTCTGCAGTTACTTGAAGGTTAAAACTATTCTTTCCCAAAAAGGAGAAAACCATTTCACTTTTCTATTCATTGCATTTCTCCTTCAGCACCCGAAAAGGAGGTGAATTCTCCCCCCCACCCCCCATCCATTCTTACCAAGAGAATCTCGTTCCTACTCTTACTTGTCTGGCAATTTGAACATTGAGAAAAGCAGAGTATAATTCTTCAACTAATCCTTCAAGAAGAATTTGGTGGGGTTCCCCCCCTTTTTATTTGTTTTTATTGGCTATTAGGCTAGCAAATTTTGGATTTGAACAGCTCAGATCCTAGGCTAGTAGCATGCTGAGCTCATTATGCAAAGCTCATTCACGGGAAAAAATGTATTGAACTGCCTGGGTCTCAGCACAGAGTTTTTTAGAAAAGCTTTGGTTCTGTTTTCTTAACTGGCCTCCTGGAGCTCTGAAATGGCATGTTCTAGTCAGCAGCTGGTCTCATTGGAATTGGGGTAAGAGCGTCCAAAACCTTGAGTGCGTCTAGAAGGTCTGACAGAGACTCCAGTCCTGGTATCTAGGAATTAGATAAGGTCCAGGAAGTGGGATGTTCTGATTCCGAGCATACTTTCAGAGCACTGAAAGATTCCAGGGCTGCCTGGAATGATTTATCTGTGACTTCCTAGTGGGACCAAGGACAAATGACTGTGCTCTTTAACCCACTGCCTCTGCCCCACTGGTGGAGGTGTGGGATTAAGGGCATCAAATGCCTTACATGGCCGGAGGCAAGTTGAAGAAAAATTCCAGCTCCCAGAACCACCCATAGGAAAAGGTCTTGAAGTTTCAATTAAGTGATTTTCTTTGAAGCTTTTTGACTTGCATTAATTCCCTGAAGAAGTTCATTCACTTTCCAAAGCAATTTCCCTCCAAAGGGTGGTTTGCTCTCTGAAGGGGAATTTTAATACTGATGTATGTCATTTATCTCCCACATCTTTTCTGAGAAGACATATTGTAGAAAAGCCATTAGGAAACACTTCATATAATAGTTCCTTCACCCTTGAAACCTCTTTCGAGAGGTAGGAGGAGCTGAAAGTATATTCCTCCTCCAACACTTGCCCCATTTTGGAAGCAGAAAAATTGAAACATGTGAATCCAATGATGATCAGTGGGGTCCAGCTTCATAGCTGCTCCTCTGTCTGACCTTGTCTGTCTTCTCAAGATGAGGACTCCCGGCTTCCAAGAACTTAACTTGTGATTTTCCTTGGTTTAAGTCATTCTCACAGATGTCATTTCTACGTATATCACAGGGAGCTTCCTCTATTAGTCTGGTTTTTAATTAAAACTGTAGCATAGGAACTTGTTTTTTTTTTTAAAGTGTAGTACTATGAATGAATTTACTGTAAAGGATACTCATTCCAAGTCCCCCAACCCTTCTTTCCCTAAAGGCTGTGACATTTTCTTTAGTGTCCCTCCAGAAATAGTCTATTTACAAGCATATTAAGTCTTTGTATGTACACACACACACACACACACACACAGAGTTTACATTTCAAAGATTGCTTTTCCCAACATAAAAAAAGGAAAATGCCTTCAGACTTACACTGAATAAATTTTATAATTTTTTTTTTAAAGATTTTATTTATTTATTTGACAGAGACACAGCGAGAGAGGGAACACAAGCAGGGGGAGTGGGAGAGGGAGAAGCAGGCTTCCTGCTGAGCAGGGAGCCCGATGCGGGGCTCGATCCCAGGACCCTGGGATCATGACCTGAGCTGAAGGCAGACGCTTAACGACTGAGCCACCCAGGCGCCCCAAATTTTATAATTTTTAATGATGGTTTGGCATGGACAATAATAAAATAACAAACTCTATTACTCATTCTCAGTGGGAAAAGTGTATTTCCATTCATATATTCTCTATATATTTTCTGTATGCATACATGTTCTTTCGTATGCATACATGTTAACATATAGTTTATTTCCCTTTTTAAAACTTTGTGATAGTTCTTGGATTTTAATCAATAATAAAAGTTTATTATCAATACATAAAAATAATCCTATCTCATTCTTCTTTAACTGTTACATGGCATTCTTCAATTAGTTCCTAATTGTTGGACAAGTTAGGGTTTCCAGTATAATGCTATGATGAATATCCCTGTACAAATTGTCAAAATATGTAAGTATAGTTATAGAATAAATTTGTAGAAATGGAATTGCTTGGTCAAAGAGTGTGCGCATTTTAAAAGTTGATATACGTGGACAAATTGCTTCCTAAAGAAGTTGTATCACATTATACTTCAATTACATGAGTCTTTCTCAGCACCCTTACCAACACGATGTATTACCACAGTTTTCGACCTCTGCCAGTCTGATAGGTTACACGTTGTAGCTTGTTATTATTTTAATTTATAGTTATTAAATTTTAAATGAGATTGGGCATCTTCCCTGTGTTGGAAAGCCAATTGTATTTATTTTTCTGTTGGCTACCTTTGCATGATATTCACCCATTTTTCTATTGAATTGTTGATTATTTTCTTATTGATCCATAAAAGCCCTTAATATATTGTGGAAATCAATCAATGATTCATGCCCTCCAAAGTCCCCCCTTTTTTACTTCTAATGATCAATTATTGCTCTTATATATCATCTTACTCTCTCTCCCACTGTCTCTCCTATTACTTTCTTACATAGTTACTTATATATCTTGTTTATATGAACAGGAAAGAAGGATGACAGTCAGGCTTGCAAGGAAGGATACTTTTGAATATCTAGTGAGTAGATATTTTACAAAAAGAAAATGTGAAGCCGGGAAGGTCCTTTACCTGGCATCTATATCAGAAGACTGTTCTTCCTCTTGGTTCATTGATGGACTCTTGGTAGCCTTGAATCTCGCTCATTGACTATAAATTAATGCCTGAATTCAACAAACTTCTTAAGCTTATATTTATACCCCCTTACTTTTTTGTTTTTCTTATAACTCTCTCTTCCTTCTAATTTACTCTCAAATCGTGATCATTATTCGACTGGTGCAGATAGTTATCTCTAGATTCTTAACTCTTCATTAAGTACAGGGAGCAGGACGATTTGCACGGTAAGATTCTGATGGGAAGAGAGAAAGCCTCAGGTTCGTGCTTCAGGACCAGTTCCAGTCTCCTGTCTCTGAATCCTTGGGCCATGTTTTCTTCTGATTCAAGGAGATGGGGCCCCCCATAAAACATGCTCCTCTCTCCATAGGTTTCTGTTGCGAACCCACCTTTCCAAATTGTGTGAAAAACCGTTTCAACTTGAGCTAACGTGGTAATGATTTGTGGGGAGCAGCAAAAATTCCTCTGTAATTATGCGTGAATTGATGTGTGATTTCCTAATGAGCTTAAGTGAAGAAATCATCGTTTTGTGATAAATGCTTTATATCTTAAAATGCCAGAGACACATATCTAATAAATTCAATCAAACCACTCTCATTTATGTAACATTTGCAATTATTATTTAGCATGCTGGCTTTCTTTGTTGCTTTACTGCTTTGGGTAACTGCAGAATCTAAAAGTTCCCTATTCATAAACAAGGCCACAGAAACTCATTACATAGGAGTTTTTCTTAATGCAATCATAAATGAGTTCATTTTGAAATGTATTTGCATGCTGTGTAGGCTAAGACCCCCTTATCAGAAAATGTTGTAGTCACTGAATGAGCTTGCTAAATCAGGGACATTTGCCCCTGGAATGAGCTAGGTTATTCTCTGACACTGCAGCTTGGGCATCTGACAATGTCCAAACAAGTTGGGAAAAACATTCAGTGATAAAAATATGGTTCCTCTTCATTGAGGTAATGAGGCCCCGTGAGTTAAGTGGTCACAGGGCAGCAATGGATCCAATGACTCCAGCACAGAAAGCAACACAATATATAGATTGAAGAATCAGTTCCAGATTCAGATTCTGGATATGCCACTTAGTAGCTGTGTGACCTTAGACAAACTACTCAACCTCCCTAAGCCTCGCTTTACTCATCTGTCAAACGGAGACAGTGTCTACTGTTGTTGGCAGAATTAAATGAGGTGGCATATGTGAAAGTCCTGGGCATGCTGACTGGCACATAACACATGTACAACAAACTGCAGCTAGTCAAATAATAATTAGTAGCCTTAAACACAGAGAAATATCGGGAGCAAAACTGACCCTCCCCCCCTTAGCACAGCCCAAGTATTTTCCCTAGTGGCCAAGGTGGTAGTTTGTTTCATTTCTATCTTCTATGGAGATGAGAGAATGGCAGGAATTGAAAATGGTTTACTTCCTGGGATACAGGGCCGTTTCCTGATGGGTTATACTACGTAGGTTGTCCAACCCTAAATGAATCCTTTTTCACTTAAACGTCTTAGCATTTGGGGTTTGGTAAATGGACACCCAAATTTGTTTCGAGACTCATATCAAAATTAGCAGCAGTTGACACAGGGTTGACAGAATGTATTAGAAACCTGTACAGTAGAGTCTTCCCGGGGCTCCCTCTAAGGAACCCCAGCCATAGGCCCTTCAAGGCCCAGTTACAGGCAGCCATGTATTTTGCTCTGTAACTCAGCCCACTTCCTGCCTGGGCCACAGCTGATTGGACAAGCACAGGCCCTTGGCCAGGGCAAGTCCCTCGGCTGCCAGATGGACCGGCGAAGCAAGGCTTGGCCAGTCATATTTCTTCACTCGGTGATTGAAAGTATAAAATGGTGGGGAGACAGTAAAGGCATGGGCCTGAAGAGGCCCTCGTGGATCTTGGGCGAGCTGAAGTGAAGAATGCACAGAAACTCAGGGAACGGAGGGGAAGCGGAGGGAGTGGAGAGGAGAGCCTCTGCACCGAGGAAGCAAGGTCAGTGGGAGAGAGAGCCAGAGTCTAGTTAATTCTGGGTGCTGCTCTGGTTCCAAATAGTTTTCTAATTCCCGACGCAGGCTTTACCCATCTCCACAGAGCCCCTGCTCTTTGAGGCAACTTGAGGAGAGACCCTTCACAGGCACTCGTAAGAGACCACCTCAAACCCAGTGTGGGTTGCTGCGAGAAAGCAGAGGTTGGAATAAATAGATAAAATAAAGGTCTGAATTGATAAGTAGCAGCAACAATATGGAGCATTGTTAATTATTCTACAAGGAATCTTGTTACCCATTTATTTTATAGATAACAGTGCAGACCTTGTAAATTGTAATAAGATGTTTGGTTTCTGAACATAAATGAATAAAAAGATGTAAATTCTCAAGGTATTCAATTCTAATGAAATTCAAAGAACTTGAACTTCCATTCAAATAGAGAAATCTATTATCTTTTTAGACAATTGGCTTGTTCATCGGTCCTTCCAAGGACATTAAATAAAACATGTATGAATGTTCCTTTGTTGGATTCTGCATAGATTTCACAGTGGCTAACATTTTTCCTAATAAAGAAACAACTTTCTGTCCTTTTCTTTTCTGTATTTCCACTGCCACCATCGTAATTCCACGTTGTTTTTCACCTGGACTATTGCAGTTTCCGGCTGGGTGGCGTCACTATGATATGTATACAGTAAGTGCTCATTAAGTGAGATGCTTCCTGAGATGCTTCTGCTGCACCCGAACTAACCAGAATTCCTCATACAAAGAAACAAAACTTAAATCATTTTGTTTATTATGGAAAACTCCAAACGTATACAACAGTAGAGAGAATAATGCAATAAACTGTCACATAGCAATTCAGGAATCATCAGGAATGATCAACTCAGGACCAATCTTGTTTCATCTCTATACTCACATATTCCCCCATCTCCTCTTCTCACATGCTGATTTTGAAGCAAATCCAAGATAACCATATCATTTCCTTCGTAAGTATTGCTATGGTATCTCTAACAGAAAAAAATTGTGATGTAGCCAAAATATCATCATCAGAACTAAATTAAAATAATAATTATTATTTAATATAGTAAATAGCCCATCAGTGTTCAAATTTCCCTTATTGTCTTATTTTTTATAGTTTCTTTCTTTGACTCATATATCAAATGACCTTAACACCTTATAATAGTTGACATGTCTCTTAAGTTGCTTTTAATTTATAAGCTTCTTTTCCTTTTTTTTTTTTTTTTAAATCTCCTCTCCCTCTTTCATTCCCTCCTTCTCTCTTTTCCTGAAATTTATTTGCTGAAGAAAGAGGGTCATTGTCCCGTAGTTTTCCAGTTTGGCTTTTGCTGACTACATTTTTTTGTTGTTATTTCAAATGTTCCTTTGTCCACTCTATTTTCCTTGAATTGGTTTTTAGATGTAGACTGGAGCCTCCCTTGGATTCAGGTTCAGCATACTTCATGAAAAGGCACGTGATGTCTGTTTGCCTCCCTTTTTTGTGATGCCAGCCGTTATTGATGATTATCACCCAGATCCATTAGATCATTAGGGATTGCAAAATGGTGATGTCCTAACTCTGTCATTCCTTCTTCACTTATTAACAAGTCTACTTCTAACTTCTCATCAACTGTTTGGTTACCCTGAGGTACAGTTCATATAAGAAAGTCAAGATAAATGTTTGATCCAAAATTGTTTGTTGATTTCCCTAGCATCCACCAAATGTGCCCAGTGGTTTCTTTGTAAAGTATTATTCTGAACTCACGGATTAAATGTATTTGAGGTGTTTCAAATCCACTGCGTTTATTATTCTTATTGATGATCATAATGTTCTTCTACCTTTGGCTCCTGGGAGTTTCTTCAAGTTGGCTTCTGGGTTTTTTGACCTGGCTCCAGTGGTCTTTGATGTCTTCCTTACTGTGTACATAACAAGATGTTCCAGGCTCATCTTGTATATTTCCTACCTTAGACCTAGAGTCAGCTTTTTGTCCAACAGAAATTAGATTTTTCTCCTGATTCTTTTTAGTGGAAATGACATCTAAAGACCATGATCTGGGCACAAGGGATGTTCATTGGTAGAGGATTGGTTTTCACTTCTTGGTCTTTTCAGAGTAAATATGTATTTTTTAAAGACAAAACATTTTTGAGTTCATACTGATACTTCCAATTCAAATTCAGAACTACAGAGTTTTTACTTAATCAATTTTATATATCTTTGAATTCATTACAATTTTTTTCATCTTATCATTTATTTCCTTTCTTCTTTCTTTTTTACTTTGCTATGATGTCTTTTGCCGTACAAAAGTATTTTATTTTAAATTGTTAAGTAGTCAGATTCATCAGTCTTTTCCTTATTGCACCTGAATTTTGAGTCATAGTTAGAAGAGTTCTCCCCACTCCCATGTTACAGGAGATTTCATCTATATTTTATTCTAATATGTGTATGGTTTCATTTATGTTTAAATTTCTGGCCCATTTGAAATTTATCTCTTCGTGTCTGGATGAAGAAAAGATCCAATTTTATCTTTTTCCACATGACTTTTCATTTAACCCAACATTACTTATTAAAAAGTACATCTTTTTCCCCTTGATATAAGATGCCACTTTTATCCTATATTAAATTTCCACTTGTGATTGGTCTTGTTTCTGTACAATTGATCTCTCTGTCTATTCATGTGCCAATACCACATTGTTTGAATTACGGAAGCTCTACAATCTGCTTGCCCTTTTCAGGATTTTCCAGACTGTTCTCGGTAAAGCAGAACTTTTTTTAAAAAAAGATTTTATTTATTTATTTGACAAAGAGAGATTTATTTATTTGACAGAGAGAGAGAGCACAAACAGGAGGGACGGCCGGCAGAGGGAGAGGGAAAAGGAGAAACAGGTTCCCTGCTGAGCAAGGAGCCAGATGTGGGGCTCGATCCCAGGACCCTGGGATCCTGACCTGAGCTGAAGGTAGATGCTTAACAGACTGAGTCACCCAGGTGCCCCAAAGCAGAACTTTTGAGTGAGAACCAATCTCATGTCTCCTATCAGCAGGGTTCTATGCCTGCTTTTTAAGATAGCACCTTGCTGATTTGGTAAATGAGATTGAGGGAAGGCATGGATGGGCCCCTTAAGACAGGAACTGGCAAACTATGGCTCATGGGCCACATTTATTGGTAAATGAAATTTTGTTGAAACATAACTATATTGTCTAAGACTGCTTTTGTGCTGCAACGGGAGATTGAATAGTTGTCATGAAGACTATATGAACAGCAAAGCCTAAAATATTGAAATACTATTTCTGGACCTTTACAGAAAACGTTTGCTGACCCTGCCTTAAGATAATACATTGGCATCCTAACAGGTCTTCTAGAGATAATGTTAAACCCCAAACGACCCACTACCTAATTTGTGGGGTTCCCTGCAAAATAAAAATTCAATCCCCCTCATTCGAAAAGCAGGAAAAAAGTGCTGTGAAGGTACTAAAATATAAAGATTTTTCCTTCTGCAGTTTCTTGATTTGTCATGTTGTTCTTTTTATTTGCTCTTTAATGTCATTTTAAGTAAAGAAAAATAAAAAATTATAATTATTAACATGAATTTTACCTTTCATCTCTACATTGTGTATTATCTACTTTAAACGTAAACACAAGAGCATTTAACTTGAATGCAGAATCACTGCAATTACACAATTGATATTTCCTGGCTTGTCCCTGGAGGATGTCTTCAGTTGGTCGGGGGAGACAAACACAAGCCAGAAGGATTGGAAGGAAGGAGAGACTCTTCCAGGCATGGAGTGGGCCCAGGAGAGCAAGTGCAGACCCTCAAGGGAGGCCTGGGGCATAATCAGGAACCTGGCGGCTTGATGTCTGCCTGGTTCCCCCACCACAAGGAGAGGAGACCCCCCTCACCTCCCCAAGGGTATTGCAGTCAATGCTCTAGTACAGTTATGTGCCTGGATCAGGGCTGGGCAAATCACCCCTTTATGTAGGGCAGAGCAGAGGTAGTGGTCACTGGGCAAGGCTGGGGGAAGGGGGCCTTGGGTGTTGAGAACCTGTTCTAGGGAGGTGATGGGGGACAGCAGGAAGCCAGACCATGTGTCAGCCCAGGCTCCAAGTCCCCAACACCTATTCCATTGTCTCATTCGATTTCACTTACAAAACACAAACTCAAAGACAAAATATGACGAATATCAAGACTGTGACCACAAAACATCAAATCTCAAATTTGGGGCCCTGGATAACCACACTGCTTGCACACCCTTGATGCCTCCCTGATCTCAAGTAATGACCCTGTCCCTTGGGAATGTCAATCAACACTACAGCTGGAAGGGAATGGATGTGAGTATAGATGTTTTGTAGGTGGGTGGTACCCCCAGTGATACCTTAGAAGGGTTGTCCATCTGTTTAAGTCCTACTTTTTTGGGGTCTTTTTTTTACATGCATTTTTTTTTATTATGGTAAAATACGCATAAGAAAATTTACCATTTTAACCATTTTGAAGTGTACAATTCAGGGACATTAAATACATTCACATCGCTGTGCTCCCATCTTCAGAATTTTTTCATCTTGTGAAACTGAAACTCTGTCCCACTGAACAGGAACTCCTCATTCCCTCTTCCCCCCCAGCCCTTGGCGGCCGCCATTCTACTTCCTGTCTTTATGAAGTTGACTACTGTAGTTACCACATTGAAGAGGAACCCTATAGTATTCGGGCTTTTGTGACTGGCTTATTTCACTTGGCATCATGTCCTCAAGGTTCATCCATGTTGTAGCAGGTGTCAGAATTTCCTTCCTTTTTAATGCAGAATAACATTTCATTGTATGTATAGACCACATTTTGTTTATCCATCCATCTGTTGATGGCCACTCGGGTCGCTTCCATGTTTCAGCTATGGTGAATAATGCTGCTGTGAATGTGGGTGTACAATTTATTGTCCTTTAATGCTTGGTTCCTGTATCACTGAATGCACCTTTACTTAGGATTACACTGATGTTGTAGCTACTCTGTGGGGACCTGGAGCTTCAGGGACATTCCAGGGTCACACTCGATGCCCCACTGAGGATTTGGTTTCTAGCCTATATAGCTTGGTAGTAACAGGAAAATGTTTCAGAAAGAGAAGCCACTGAAGCATTATTTTTCTTTGTTTCTGCAAAACAACTTTGGTTAATTTTCTCCCATTTGAGGCTTTGTTTTCACCTATGCAAATGTGATTCATCTTTCAGCGCTAGAGAAGGGCCTTAAATAACATAATTACCAATCACCAATCATCTCCTTGGCTATTGGAAATCATCTTTTTAGTGAGGTTGACTGCAGTTGCTTGGGCCCTATACAGACCCCAAATAATGAGCAAGCTTCTTTTCTCAACACGCTAATTATTCTCTGAAGCGAGTGTTGTTTTAAAAGGGGGACTTAATTGGATCTTAAATCTGCAATTGAAAGATTAAATTATGAAATAAACAAACACATCAGTCTAATAGGTCTTTGGAAAAAAAAAATCAGTCATTCTACTCCAGTTTTTGTTAAGTGCAAATGCATTCAGATATATATTTAATTCTCTGCTCATTCTGCTGTGCTTTGTAGCTCTCAACCCGAGTTCTTTCCTGGGCTGATTCCAAAGGAAATCATCTCAGGAGGCTGAGTAAACTCAGGATTCTGTGAGCACTGGCCCCAAAATAACCTTTTGCTTAAAGACTTTACCTGTATAAATGAAATTCAAGAAATGTTGAGAAACCATTTTGAAATGAATAATACCAAAGCAATTCCAAGGGGTATAATTTGGGGTGCATCAAAGGTGGTGGTTAGAGAATACATTTGCCTCACTGTAAGTTTAAAGGAAATCAAAGATCAAAACAGGTACATGTTCGAGAAGGAAATTAAGAAATGAGAAGTACATCATGGCTATATAAAAATCCCAAATGATTTTTTTCAGGAAATTATTTCAAGGTAAAGTAATACCCTTTTTAATAGAAAAGAATGTGAAACCCCCCAAGTTTATAAAGCAAGCTTCCTGGGGATAGGAAATAAAGAAGAGTAGCTCTTCAACTTTACATTTTAAAAAGGTACAAGAAAGCAAAGCTTTTTTTTTCTCCCCCTAAAATAAGAACCCATCTGGGAGAACGGTAATACAACCACAGTATGAAGTTTCTTTAAACACAGATGCCCAGGGCTGGGGGAAATGAGAGGAATATGCATTATCTCCATCACGTTTCAGCTACACTAGACTGAGTCCAGAAGTAACTTGCTTCTCCCACCAAGATGGGTGGGGGGTGGGGGGTGTGGTAACACGTTGATAGCATGTTCTTGCTGTTGCCCTTGCCTATTAGGAAATCCTTGAAAATATCCTATTAGGTAGGTACCTTAAGGGGAAAATTCTAATACGTTGTTTGGAGAGACATATTATCTTTCATTGACAGTTTATCAAACAACCATCATTACCCCTAAATCAGATTAATTTTTAACACATTACTTTTCCATGTTTTGAGACTTGGTAATGAAATTTTCTTCAAGGCTTTATTCCAGGAGTAGTAAATTCACCAAGATAATATTTTTTGTGGATGAACCCTTTAATTTTCATCTAATGAAATTCTTTGTCACTCTTTAATTTACCATCTGCTTGTTAGGTGACGGTTAAAATATGTTGACAGCGCAGAGTGACCAGGTCTGGACATGGAAATACAGAAAATTTGTCCTTCTATTGTTAGTTTTTTGGTGTGAAAATGGCAATATAGTTATGCTTTAAAAAAAGTTTTTGTCTTTTAGAGATGTATTGAAATACTTCCCCGTAAAAATGATATCACGTTTTGGATTTGCTTTAAAAAGAATGTAGAACAGGGGCGCCTGGGTGGCTCAGTCGTTAAGCGTCTGCCTTCGGCTCAGGTCATGATCCCAGGGTCCTGGGATCGAGCCCCACAACGGGCTCCCTGCTCAGCGGGAAGCCTGATTCTCCCTCTCCCGCGCCCCCTGCTTGTGTTCCCTCTCTCGCTGTGTCTCTGTCAAATAAATAAATAAAATCTTAAAAAAAAAAAGAATGTAGAATATAAGTAAGTGGAAAGTATCTATTTTGCATATGTTTGAAATTTTCCAAAACAAAAAGTTTTTCTTTAAAGAAAAAGCTGTCTTTACATTCTTTACCTAAGAATCCTCTCCCCATTTTCCCAAGTAAAAAAATGAGTGCAAAGGAGGGATTCTCTCTTCTTGCAAGAGGATCCCATGCTGGATCTACATGGGAGCTGTGACTCTTCTGTTTTCTCTTCCAGCCACACCAGCACTAGTGGGGACGGTCGCCCACTGACACAACCTACTCGGGGGAGTCAGACCAAGGTATGGGAGCCAGGGCTCACCGCAGGTGGAGGTAGAGAGTGCCAGCTCCTCGTCAGGAGACTTGTAGAGGCCAAACTCCTACCACTGAGTCTGGCATACAACAAAGCTCTCTTCCGCTTTCTGTTCTTTCTTTCTTCTCTGTGTATTGTGATGTATATGCAGCACTCTTCTCTCCCTACAAATTGCCAATCGTTTAAAGGGGAAAGGGCATGGAAAAGAAAACCCTTTACTAAGTGCTTATTTATTACGTGTAGCGCATCGTGCTGGACACTTGACATGTGGTATTTCACATAATCCTGTGAGGTGTAGGTAATTTAAATGTGAGGCAAGGGTTATTTTAAAAAAAATTCTATTTTACAAAAGAAGAAATTGAGGCAGGAGACGTTAATTACCGTGATGGTCTATATAGCTTAGAATACCTTTGGTTGCAATTTAATAACAGACCAAGCTCAAACTGTTTCAAACAACAAAAAGTACTTATTGGCTAAGGTAACTCAGTAAATCCCAAGATGCAGCAGGTTTTAAGGACAGTTCTGTCAAGGTTTTGATTCTTGTGTCTTCATAATTCTCCACATTCTGCTTTCCGCCATGCACCAGCTGCCTCCACAGACTGGCCTCCCTCATAGCAACAAAAAGGCTGTGGCAGCCTCAGGTCTCATGTCTGAATAACATACCCATCGGGGCAAGAAAGGCTCCTGTTTCCCCAGCTGGAAACCAAGTTCTGGCGTTCACTTGGGTTGGACTAACCAATTACTATGGACAGAGAAGGCCATCGGGTAAGTTGCTCAGGCCCATCCCTTAACCATGGCCTCATGGATGAGATTATGCTGAGTGGTTTTGCCAAATAAGGCCCACCTAGGGGGCTGGAGCTGCAGTTAATCTTACTCAAACCACAAGACTGCTACAGAGTTAAATAACTATCATAAAGCAGAGCATTACATTCATAAGATTTCCACAGAGAAATAATTTGATAGAATCAGATTTCCCAGGGGTCTCTGGGCCTGTCCATTCACAGAGAGGAAGGACTAGGAGAATTAAAGCTGCCCCTCTTCCACTTATCTAAGGAGACCTAGCTTGGTAGTTGAGCAGAAGGAAAATGTTGTTGGTCATTTCTGGTTTGGAGAAAAGCAAAAGGGAATATGGGAAGAAAGAGCCAATGGAGAACTTTTGCCTTCCATCTGGAAGAAGTAGAGAGAGGCTAGAATAGAGAGGCTTTGTTTTGTTCTATTTCTTTTTCAGTGATGTTTGTTGTGCCCCTATAATTCACTCCTTCCTTTAACATTTGCTAGAGGGATAGAGTAAATACTTAGAATAGTAGTAATTAATTAATTAATTTATTTATTTATTTTTTTAAAGATTTTATCTATTTATTTGAGAGAGAGAGACTGAGAGAGAGAGCACATGAGAGGGGGGAGGGTCGGGAGAGTCAGAGGGAGAAGCAGACTCCCCGCCGAGCAGGGAGCCCAATGCGGGACTCGATCCCGGGACTCCAGGATCATGACCTGAGCCGAAGGCAGTCGCTTAACCAACTGAGCCACCCAGGCGCCCAAGTAGTAATTAATTTAAATTGTTGGATTTTGTTTTTCTGAACATGACCCTGAGCTGAGAATGGACCATGTGGGGTTCTAGGTTTTATTTGGGTTACATAATAAACTGAGGCAAGATACAGGCAAGAACCAAAAAAGAATGATCTGGGCAAGGTGTGTCCTGATTGTTTAGGGAAACTGTGGGCTGCTGGAAGTGGGAAAGGGCTGACAGAGGAGGCAGGATTTGATACTGAGGAATGCAGAAGCTTTGGTTGGTTAACCTGGCTAAGTAAAAAGTTTGGGAATATGCATAGAAAATCACCTGCGTTTGGGGATAAAGCAGAGAGTTTGTGTTGGGATGCAGTAGGGTGAATGGTAATAATACAGACAGCTAACATTTATTGAGCGCTTACTGTATGCCAGATGTTGATCTAAATGCTTGACATATTTTAACTCATTTTAATTCTCATTAAGACATAGAAAGGTTAACTCGTTTGCCAGAGGTCACATAGCCAGTAAATGGTAGAGCCAAGGTCTGCATCCAGGGAGTCTGACTTTGGCTCATTCTCTTAACAACGACACAGACCGAGGCCAGTCAGGGGAATTGCTCTCTCTCTCACGGGCAACAGTGACGTGCCAGAGGAGAAACAGTGGAAAGCAGAAATTTAGAAAACACTGGTCTTGTGGTATATTAAACAAATCTTCAATGAGGACAGAATGGAGGTAGTGAGATTAGTCAATACGAGCCATAAGAAGAGGGAGGCCCAACCAAAGGTGGTGGCAGTGGGAATGTCTGATAGATTCAGTATCTCCATAAAAACAAAAGAGAGGCAGCCTCCATATTTGAGACACAATTAATCAGATTTGTTTCTCCTCACAAGCCCCTGACGAAGAGGACCCTTGATGGTGGCCTTGGATCAACAGGAAAGGTAAGGAAGTGCCCAGGGTTGAAGCATGGTCTAAGGACCGGAAAAGACAGGGCCAAGGTATCTGAGTGACCAGGGAGCAAGAGGTGATCATCAAGAGGAGAGCTGGGAGGACTGCCCCCAAATTCATGGCTTGCTAGCAGGGTTCAAAAGCAAAAAGCGGTCCACGCAGCTATGGATACATTGCAGCAGTCAGAGCAATGGCTTGAGTTTATCTACAGCTCCACAGATAAGGCTCAAAAATCCAGGGGTGAATAACAACAGAAGACGCTGAAAGAAATCCGTAGCACAGCACTACTGACGTAGTTTAGAAACCTCGTACGCCCACGAAGCCAAACCACACATCTTACAAGGACACGGTCATGCAAGGATGTGTATGCATCACGTTCATTAGGTTGGGCACCCACAGAAGGAAGGTGATGCCAACGGGGGCCAGAGTGGTGGAGACCCTCCCCCGATTCAAGGGAGCCTGCATGGATGGATGACGATGGTGTAGCTTGAACTGGGGACAGGGCTACCTCACCAACCTGCACCTTTCCCAACAAGGACAGAAGGGCAAGAAATGATCTTGGCCGACAGACCACCTTGCCAAGGGCTAGGCCAGGGGAAGAATCACTGTGGGCACAGGCCTAGCTCCTTCTGTCTCCCCTACTTTTGGTGCTATGAAAGGGGGTATACAAACTCCACAACCAGGAGCTGCCAGAGCAGGGCACAGGCTGAGGGGCGGCAAGGCGTTGTAGAGAAAGGAGCTCGGGAGGAGCCTGGCTCTGCGGCATCCGGCTGTGGGACCCAGCCAACCCATCTCCTCATTCTGGGCCTGGTTTTCTCACCTGTAAAATGGAGGGTTGTCGTTGCACATTCTCCAAAGTCCCTTCCAGATCTAAAATTCTATCCTCCCTTCCACCCAAGGAGAGAAACCCGCACATCCCAAGGAAAGTGGGATGAGCCATCCCTGAGTGTGGATTCGGGCTCCACAATTCACTTTCATGGCCAACAAAAATAAGGTAGATCTGTCAATGACTCCCCCACCAGCTGACGTGGGTATTACAGATACATTTCTGTAGAGGTTATATTGTGTCTATGATGTTTGTGTGAATTTCTATAACTCTGTGAAACCCTAAACATTTGTTTTTCTTTAGAGAAAGGAGTTAGATTTGGGAACCAAAATGAACTGTGTGTGTGTGTGTGTGTGTGTGTGTGTGTGTGTGTGTGTGTGTATAGGGGAAATGTGCTGATTGCTCTAATTTTCCTTTCAGTAATGGACTGATTTCCACATCCAGGCAGGAACACTCCATCAATCGATACTGTTGACCCGCTGCCACAATTACCCTGTTTGGAGACATTACTCCTTTTATTTGTCCTCTTGTGTATCTCTTTTGTGTTTGACAACCTCTTTCTCTGAGTAATAAAGGATCCCTTCTAGTTCCCTGAAATCACAGGTTTTGATCCTATTGTTTGTTACAATGCAGGTGCGAACTATTTATGAGTTTGCCTAAGTAACACATTTGGAGGCAGATTACGTGTAGAGTCAAATCTGTTATTTGTGAAGTGCTGAGGAAGAGGCTCCGACTGGAAAGGGAGTATGAGACATGTTTCTGCTGGAGCTGGTCAGGTTCTGTGTGTCGATCAGGAAGCTGGTTACACAGGTACATTCAGTTGGGGAGAAATTCATCAGGCTGTACACTTACATGCACTTTCTGTATATAAATTATATTCTAATAAATGTTTCCCTTTTCCATAGAAGTACTTGAAGTCAGTCACCAATGTCTCTCATCTTTGTGGGGATGTCTAGGGGTTCATTATCATTAGTACATTTAAATTAATACTGGTCAACTTGAATCTCAGATTCATAGAATTTTAAACTTAGATCTCAGAAATATTTTAGCTCAACTCCTATTCTTTTTTTTTTTTTTTTTTACAGCTGGGGAAATTGCGGGCGGGGGGGGGGGGGGGGGGCGCGGGGAAGCGGCTTGCCCACACCCGCGCAAGGATCTACAGGGACAGAAATGGTACCGACAGAAAGAGCTGAGCTGTTGGAGACAAATATTATACCTACTCACATAATTCTTTGGTGGTTTCAGTCTAAACCAAGGGCCAACACCCGCAATTGGGGAAGATCTACCTCCACTCAATTATGCAGAAGTATGAGCTCACTGTGGCAAACTTGCATTTTACTCAGGACTCTTTGCTACCCGTTCTGCCTCAAAGAAGCACATAAAATCAGTTCTGTGAGTCGTCTGGGCAGCGGACTGGAAACTCACAATCTATAACTCAGGTTGCCGGTGTCGGTGTGGGAAATGCCGTACTGGTAATTTCAAACGAATAAAATGGGTTTGGGCAAGAAGGTAGGGTGGAGAGAAGGGAAGGGGAGGGAGAGACAGCTGGAAAGAGAAACCGTGAGAAAGAATGCCCCAAACAGGGAGCATTGTCGCTGAAGTTTATGGTTTCAGCCTGCAGCAGGGCGAGGGCTGAATTCCACCGGCGAGGAAGGGAAATAGGGAAGCTCATAACCCGCATTTGTTCACTAGAATGAAAAGCTTTCACAGAGCCGGTGAGTTTCCACCATTGTAATGGTCTCTGGCGGCCTGTACGGTAGGAAATACCAAAAGGGGTGGGAAGGCCAGCGCCCTGAAGATTCTTCACCCGAAAACTGCGGCCTGTCGCGCAGGCCTGGAGAAGGCCAACAATTCACCTTGTTGGCCTCTGGAAGGTCAGGCAATCAGATAAGGTGGCCCAGGGATCCCACAAAAAGCGTGCGCAAAGTTCTTGTCCCTGTTAACGACTGAGAACAATTTCAGTGGTGGGGGCCCCAGCCAGGCTTCAGGACTCCACAATGGACATTGTTTCTGGAATCCCCATTCCTAGCCCTTCACCCAGCTGAAAAGGGATTTTGCTTTCTCAAACTCTGTCTCACCAAAGCCCTGGTGAAGTCCAGCCCTGCCTCCCGGTCATTGACCCCTCTGGCCCCAGCGTCCTCCCAGCTGGACTTGGGAGGACCCTCCCTGGTTCAGCCCCACCTGCTTCCTTTCCCCTCCTTTTGTCCTCCCGGAATGTTTCTTCCTCGGCCTAGTGGAAGGAGCTGGAGGGGCTACTGAAGTTTGGGATTTGGACCCAGGGCAAGACCACTCTTCCAGGGGCGAGAGAGGGCACAGGTGGAGAGCCAAGATTGCCCCAACCTAGCCCCCAATTGAGGGGCGCAATCCCTGCTGTTGGAGGGCGGGGTCCGCTCCTCTCTTCAGCTCTGGCTGTTGGGGGGTGCGGCCGAGTCAGGGTCACAGCTGGGAATTACAACCAGACACATGGTGCTTGATGCTCAGGGCTCTGGTCACCCCTGCCTCCTAGACCCACCCAAAGATGGGTCTAGAAGCATGGGCAGTTGGGAGGCCTCTGTGTAGGTTTTCACTCTTACCTAGAATATCTTGACATGACTACGTATGGTCACATTTCCATTATCCACCTTTGGATTTTCCCCTTTTCCAAAAAAACAGGCCATAGGGAAGGAGTGTGTGTCTGTGTGTGTGTGTGTGTGTGTGTGTGTGTGGAGGGGGGGGGGGGGGGGGGGGGGTGGGGCACTTGGGCATGTGTGAGGTCTGACGCATTCTAAAACCTAGCAAGGTTTCAGTCATCCTGAGATTCAGTAAATGTTTACTGAGTTCTAATCTTCTGCTGGGCATAGCTCTAAAACTTACGGACCAGAAACGAACAGGGGGAGAGGCAGAGGGAAAGGGATAAGCAGGCTCCCCATTGAGCAGGGAGCCTGATGTGGGGTACATCCCAGGACCCTGGGACCATGACCTGAGTCGAAGGCAGAACTTAACGGACTGAGCCACCCAGGCGCCCCTTTACAGACTTTTAAAAAAATTTGTCTCTTTTACCACCCTAAACATAACTATTTTGGACTAAGAAAAAAGATCATCCAATTTGAGAGATATTTGTGGGCTCAAATTGATTGGATTTGCTGATGTTTTGGATATGATGGAGGAATTAGGAGTGTGAAGAATAATCTGTAGATTTTATGGCTTATTTAGGTAGAGAGAGGGAACATGGAAGAAGATCAACTTTGTAGGAGAAAGTTATGAGTTTTCTTTGACGTTTGAAGCCTTTTTAAGGCAGTTGGACGCAACATAATCATTGATACTAATCCTAAGTATGGAATAAGAGAAATAGAAATACTCTACAATGATATATTTCAATTATTTATCCAAGGAGTATCCAATAGCTATAATCTCAAATCTACTATCATTTAATTATGAATTTAAACTTTTAATTCTTCTATGTGCAAATGAATAAATATAATCTTAGCAACTTTTATACACTCCTTATAAATTTGCCATTATTTACTTCTGATTATTTTTATATTTCATTCACTATCATTGATTCAAATCCCTACTCCAGAAGTATTCTCACATGATTAGGAATGGAAATGAAGGAAATGACTGAGAAAGTGAAGGTAGAAATGGACATGAGATCCCAAAGACATCTGTGTCTATTGCCCTTTATATCAGGATGAGACAACTTCTGGTAACTTGTCACCCATCTCTTTCTTTCCCTGGCTGTCTAAATGTATTTCCCATCTTTGGCTTGCTATTCCCTTCCTCTTCCCATTTGTCTCCCCTGCTTGTTCTGGCCTAGACTGGGAATTAGGAGAGTTGATTGAGCGTATGGTGGTCTGACCCCTGATAGGACAGTGGAGGAGGGGGGTGATGCAGACTAGTGCTGAAGTGTGTTCCCATGGATGACCAGCACCCTCAGGAGGCGGTTCTCCCCAGATGTCATGCCAGGGGCCATGTTTGAGAACTACTGTAAGAGAGATTAACACATGTAATCCCAGTCCTATAGGCTAATGGCATTATAATTGAGGCTCAGAAACTTCATCTGAACTTAATGAAGTGACATGAGGCCTCTTCGGAAGCATTTGGTAAATATTCATTAAATCAGAGCATGAAGAATTAGATTTGGAGAGATTGAATAACAACAACTGCTGACCCAAACAGCGGTGACTGTGTGTCCTCAGGGCGTGCTGTTCAAGGGGTCTTACAAATTTGGAATTTGTTGATCCTCCCAACCACCTTATGAGGTAGGATGTTCTTATCTCTATTTTCAGATGGGATCTGAAGACATGAGTGGTCTTGCAGCTGGTAAGTGGCAGGAGCTGGGACTCAAACCCTTACAGTCTAGCTATAGCTTTTAGCTCCAGCATACTACCCTCTCTGTCTAAGTAACCTGCTCAGGGCTGTGCATGGACGCTACTTGAAGCCAGGTCTGTCTGACATCAGACCATGTGCTCAACCACTGCTATGGTCTGAAAGTTTGTGTCCTCCTTAAAATTCATTTTGTTGAAACCTAACCCCTCGTGTGATGGTACTAGGAGGTGGGGGCATTTGGGAGGTAATTAGATCATGGGGGTGGAGTCCTCTCGACTGGGAGTAGTACCGTTATAAAAAGGCCCTGGTTCCTTCACTCCCTCCTGCCATGTGAGGACACTGCAAAAAGACAGCCATCTATGAATCTACGAACCAGGAATTGGGTTCACCAGCCACCGAATCTGCCGGTGCCTTAATGTTGGACTTCCAGCTTCCAGACTGTAAGAAATATATTTCTGTTGTTTATAAGCCACCCAGTCTGTGGTATTTTGTTAGGGCAGCTCAAATGGACTACGATAGCCACTATTCTATACTATTTCTCTAAAGGATCATTGCCTATTGAGAAAGTTTCCGTATGTCAGGCCATTCTCCAATTTCAGGCTGCTTCATTTACCTGATCAATGAGTCTATTTCCCTCTCTCACAAGAGAAAAGACAGAGACAAGAACTGTTAAAACTAATTGCTTGTTGTCATATAGAGAAAAAAAAGATACACTTGTTTGACTAAAATTTCCACTCATTCATCATCCTGGGAAACGGAACCAAAAAGCTGTTCTCCAAAACTCACTACAGAAATCTTTAGCAAAGTGAGGACTTGCAAAGGTGCAGACCTTAGTACTTATGGTTGAAACAGATGATGGAGGCCACCTACCCCAACCCTCTCATTTCACAGGTGAGAAAACCAGGTGCAGAGAGGTTCAGTGTGCCTTATCCCAAGTCATGTGCCTGGTTAGTGGCAGCCAGTAGGAAGTAGATCTCCTGACTCGCCATTTAACAAACCCTCTATTAGTTCCGTTCGGCCTCAGATTTCTCTCTGCGGCCTGAGGTAGTTAGCATTTCATCCACTCATCAGTCAGTCACGTGTTCATTCATTTATTCACCCCAGAATACGTACTGAGGGCTTTACTGTGCTGTTTACTGTGCTGGACGTGGAGTGGGAAAGAGGACAGGTATAATTCCTGCTTTTTTGGAGCTTACAATCTATTGAGTAGACAGGCCATACATCCATCCATACATACATGCACTAAGAAATAAAAAAGAAAGAATAAGGGAATGACAACTGCCATGATGAGAGCAGAATGTGAAAAAAAGGGTCGACTTTAGCTTGGGGTCCAGGAAGGTTTTGGGGGCGTTCATTTAAGTGGATTCTCCAGTGGTGATGGGAAGGAAGCCCTCTTGAGGGATAGCATCCCAGGGCTGAGGCCCTTACAAAGCAGGGGCGTGGAGAGTCTGAACACGACAAAGAACAACACAAGGAAGGGAGTGAGAGGGGGCAATCTATGCTATTGAGTGGGACACTCAGATCGAAAAGTCTTGTCAAATCATTAAGAAAGATGGTTATAATGCTATGCAGCAAGCTAGAAATTGATCATGGTATAATGTTGTGGGAGGAAAAAGCAGGAAATAACTGTATGGATGCCATGACTGCAACTGTAAAATTTACACAGGAAAAGGCTGTGAAGGGGATGATTAGAATGATTGTGTGAACTTGTGGGATTATGGGTAATATGATTTCTTTTTTCCCATTTCTTTATTGTTTCAAATTTTTCTCTAATGTGCTTCATTACTTAAATGGAAAAAATGAATGTATAAAAACAAGCTTTAGCTGATACTTTAAAAATAAAAATGGGATTAGGTTCTTGGGCATTCTAGATTAAATTTGAGTTAGATTTTTTTTCACTGAAGTATTTTCAAAGTAATATATGCATACAGATATTTCAAAATCAAATAGTACTAGAAGACATATTGAAAAAGAGCCATCATGCCCTATGCCTACCCAAACTCAGGTTCTATTCACCTGAGGCAATCGCTTTCAAGTCTTTTGGCTGTTTTTAATTTTTTTTTTCTGTCATTCATCCCCAAATTTCTAAATAACATGCCTCTATTTTTTTTTTAAGATTTTTTTTATTTATTTATCAGAGAGAGAGAGAGAGCACAAGCAGGGGGAGTGGCAGGCAGAGGGAGAAGCAGGCTTCCTGCCGAGCAGGGAGCCCGATGCGGCGCTCAATCCCAGGACCCTGGGATCATGACCTGAGCAGAAGGCAGATGATTAACCGACTGAGCCACCCAGGCATCCCAACATGCCTCTATTTTTGTTCCTTGATTTTTTTCCATCACCTTAGAAATTCCTTTTATCTCTCTCCTATGTTAGATTCCACTTTTTCTTAGCTCACATATTGCTTTACTTCCTTGTTTTACTGGAACACAATGTCTTATAGCTTCTAACAAAGAGTGCATGCAAAGTAATTTGCATGTTTGAATAAACTTTTATTCTGTGCTCACATTTGATTGATAATTTGACTGGGTATAAAACTCTAGGTAGGGAATTTTTTCACAGTTTTTGGAAGGCGTTGCTCCACTATCTATAAAGTTTCATTGTGGCCATTGAAAAGTCCGATAACATTCTCATTCCTGATTCTTTATATGTGACCTCTTCCTCCTACTCCTTGCACCAAACCTTTTAGGATCTTCTTTTTATCCTTATTTTATTGAAATTTCACTCATTACTTCGTTTGGGGTGGCTCTTTATATTGGGGCTCTTTCAAGCTGAATACTGTGCCCTTCAATTTGGGAATTTTTTTTTTTTTTTTTTTGGTTATTTCTTTAATAATTTCTCCCCTTTGTGTTTTTCTCTTCTCTTTTCAGACCTCCTGCTATTTCTATGTTGGACCTCTTGACTGATACTTATATTTTCTTATTTTTTCTCTGCAACTTTTCATCTCTTTTGTTCTGCTTCCTGGAAGAGCTCCTTAAGTTTATCATCGGTACTTTCTATTGAATTCTTAAATGCCTCCTATGACATTTTTAATTTTAAAGAACTCTTTCTTGTTCTATAGTTCCTTTTCATTACATTTTGTCCTTCATAGTTACAATATTGTCTTTCATATTATTTCAATATTAATTATAGTTTGTTGTTATAGTTTCCTCTGGTCTTGTCTTGTTTCATTCCCTTCAGCTTACTTGTTTTGTTTGTTTTGGTGTATGACTTTCATATTGGAAGCTTTCCTCAAATGTCTGTTAATACGTGACTACTTGTTTACTTTTAAGACTGAGGCACAAAAGAAATGATGAGAAGCTCTGGGTGGGAGGGGGCAAGGCTTATGGGTAGGTAGTCTTCCTTTACATTAGGATGGTGTTATGAACTGAATTGTGAACATCCCAAATTCATATGTGGAAGCCTAGCCCCCAAAGTAACTGTATTTGGAGATAGAGCCTTTAGCAGGTAGTTAATGTTAAATGAGGTCATAAGAATAAACCTTACTCTGATAGGACTTGTGTCCTTATAAGAAGAGGAAGAGCCCCCAGAGAGCTCTCTCTGCATGTGCACAGAGGAAAGGCTGTGTGAGGACAGAGTGAGAAGGCAACTTCTGCAAGCTGAGGAGAGAAGTCTCACCAGAAACAAAACCTGCTGGCACCTTGATCCTGGACTTCCAGGATCCAGGACTGGGAGAAGATAAATGTCTGTTATGTAAGCCACCCAGTCTGTGGTGTTTTGTTATTGCAGCCTGAGCAGACTAATACAGATGGTTAGGTGGGAACTTAGTCGTTTCACTGTGGACCTCCCACCCCCAAAGGTCTATAGATGTTTTCTTTTGAGTCAGTCCATTTCTTCAGACACTTATCCTCTAACCTCTTGTCTTAGAGTTAGAGTAGAAGTGGTTATTATTGTAGAAACTGGAATTTTGAGAGCTCAACAAGATGAGGAGTTATGGAGGGGGAAGAACTCCCTTAAAACAGTGGGCTTTCAGTACATTTCCCAGCTAAATCCAGTGTCCCTACGGCCAGACCTTTTAGACTCAACTTCTCCCTTTTGATCCTGTAGTCTCCTGAGATAAAGGAAGGACAGCCTTTTGTCTGAGTCTGTTGGGGGAAGGAATCTGGCCTTGATTATTAAAATCTTCTCGTTTTCATCCTCCCCCCTCACCTCTCCCTTCACATATATGTGGTAATTCCAGCCATTGAGACTCTCCAGGGGTCTGGAGACTCTGGTTCACAGAGACTTGCTTCCTGTTGGCTTCCCAACCCTTCCTCATTCTTCTGCAGGAACTTCACAAAGTTCAGAAAGCTGAAGCCAAAGTGGTTTGTGCTTATCCAAATACTTTATTAAATTATGTCATTTTGAGTATATTTTGAAAACTATATTTAATATATAAGTATAATAAGGTAATGACTACCCATACATTTACCACCCAGCTAAAAAAGGAGGAGATTATCAATACCAGTGAATTTCTTCTAAGATGGATTGTTTCCTAAACCAGTAGATTCATGCTTTTCGCTAGTTTAGTGACATTTGCATTTCCTCTGCTCTCTCTAGCCTCTCTTTACAGTACTCTATCATGTCTTCTCAGTTTGTCTTCCATTTTTTTTAACTCCCTCATATTTTCCATGTCCTTGTCTCCTTACATTTGTTGCATGTACTTTATGTAAGATCTCAGTGCATTCTTGCAATGGAGTTTGTCAGAATGTCTAGTCTGTCACACTTTTGGGAAAGGAAGTCCCCAACCCCATCCCTATGCTTTCTCTCTTGTAATGCTTCATTGACATCACTGGTCTCCTGCCACCTCCTTTCCTGGGTTTTTGGGGTTTTTTGCCTTTTTTTTTTTTTGTGATTTTTAAACATTTTCAATTCCTTTTCTGTCATTTTAGAGGCATTCCAAGAGAAATTTGAGATAAACACTTTTCTTCATCTGAAATGTTTAAGTGGAAGTTGGTTAGGATTTTCTTTTAGAATTGTGTAGCACCGCATGAGGTCTAATATCACCAAGAGAGGAAGCCCATGTAGAAGTCTATTGATACAATCATTTACTGTAGTTTTTGCTCAGGAGAAATTATTGAGACCAATTCCCAAGTAGCATGGCAAGTGTTCTTTATGTTCTCTATTGTGAAGCATCCTGTGAATAGAAGGAAGTATTTCAAGACTAGTCTAGATGGAAAACTACACTTTGAATACACATATTTGTGTTTTATAACAAAACTTTTAGAAAAGATATATGTCATCTTGATTAAAGAACTGAACAACTTAAGCTGTTTAGGGAAGAAAGACCAAAACATCCATATTAAACCTATTGTTCTGTCCATGAAGAAAGAATAGGTCTTGAAATGGCCACTTCTTAATTTGAATGACTGGAAAACCACTCCACCAGTGCATAATTATTGCTGGGTAACTACTAGTTGATTTCACAACTTCTTTGAACTGAATATATTTTTGTAAGCCTAAGTTCTAGGTATGTGAGTATGAAAATATTTCATTGCAGGACATTAGTGTGGGCCAGTTTTATATCCAGACCCAAGCCCTGAGCTGCATCCACACCCACTATTTCCTTTGTGAGCTAAGCATCTACCCACAGAGGCCAATCCAGGTCAAGCCTTTGCTATGGTCAGGTAGGGTCCTTCCTGGCCAGGCCCTGCCCCCTGCTGGCCCTGTGTAACCATGGGCAGTGTGGCCCCAGGGCTGGACTTGTTCCCTGGCTCTGACCAACAGTCATCTGTCTTAAAGCACAGGCTCTAATTACCCCTGCCATTAGCCTGCCTGGCAAGACTGCAGATGTTATTAATGGTCATGAAATTATCCAATGCCTTTCAAAACTCCAGAGCCAGTTGATGTTTGTCCCTATGACCTCTCACAGCACTTCATTTCTTTGTCCATTTTGCTGCTGTACTGAAACTTAACCTTGAGCACAAAATAAAAAATTAGGAGAATGTCACTCTTCTCCATTTTCCTTTTCTTCCCTCATCAGCCCCCTAATTCCCTATTTATTTGGGGATATAACTCATAAATGTTGCTTCATTCCTAGACTGTTTATCTGTAGGGAGCTCTTGACTGTATGGATGTGCCATTCTCCCCTACCCTTACTCATCTCATAGATCTTTTTTCAAAAATTAAAAATAACTTGCTCCTTATTAGGAAATCAATGTATTTTCATAGTTGGAAAAATTAGAAGAATGCAGATAAGGAGAAAGAAGAAGGAAAATCCGTAATCTTACCTTCTTGAGATATATAGTTAGAATTTTATGTTCTATCTTTACAGACTTTTCTATACAGATATTTGAGAAACATGAGATGATACTGTTATAGTAATAATAATAATAATAATAACATTCATTGACTTCTTAGTATGTAACAGACATGGTTCAGATTGCTTTTCCATGTATGAATTCACTGAATCATCTCAAGAATCCTATGAGGTAGGTTTAATTTCTATTTTCATTTTGCAGATGAGGAAACCAAAGCATGGAGAGATTAAAAATACCGCCTAAGGCTTCATAGCTATTTAAGTGGAAGATGGGCGATTTAAATCCAAGCAGTCTGGCTCGAGGCTTTAAACTCTTAAATAATATGTTATATTGTTATCTAACCTTTCCTTCTCTTTCATTTCCTCCCTTTTTTCCTGAGCTTGAATATTCACCGTTTCTTTCATCTGGAAATTCCTCAACTGTGCATATCCAGAAATTCTATTGTAGCTTCTATCTAATTCCTGTTTCCAAAGGACATTCTTGGCATGCCATTTTGTCTTATCTGAATTATAGACTAGGTCTATATTTGGCCAGTAAGTGCACCATGGCAGGATCTATTTAGAATTTTGAGCTGATTATCAGCTGGTATGTGTAAAATGTACTTGACTTGGCCTCTGGCTGGTAGGACAGACTGAAAATTATCGGACTTCGTAATAGACCTATCCTTTCCTGAGTGAGGATGCAGACGCAGGTTCCAGGCAAGTCACCGACTGATTAATATGTGGGCAGAAACTGTGTTTGTTCACTCCTTTTTCCATTCCATGTGACAATGCCTAGCCCACAGGAGACAGTAGGTATCTATCTGTAAAGTTGACAAGAAAGTCCCAGGAGATCTGAGGTTCCAGTTTCAGGCCCATTACAGATTGGCTGTTGGAATGGAGCAAATTACTAACCACTTTGCCCCTTGATGACCTCATAACATATTATGCTCCTAGTAAATCTTGGAGACCCAAGGAATATCATTCCTGAAGATCTTTAATTCCTATAGAAGAATCATCTTATAGGTTTTCAAGTTTAAGAGTAAAAATTATTGATTCCCTTTCTTATTTTGAAAAACTTGCAATTTTAGTCCCAAAGAATTGTGGGGGGCAAACAGATGGTCTCTCACATGTTTTAGTTTTTTTCCCCATTTTGGCATACATTACAGATGACATTTACATGTAGGATACCTTCCCATGGGTGACCAGTGTGGGAATCATGGCTTAGCACAAGGTTAAGAGAGTCTGTGGGATTATATATAATTCCCAGTCTACTAACCCTACTTTCTCTCTCACTTAAAGAAACACATTGACTAAGACATATTTCAAAACCATCACAATAAAATTGTGAGGTAGTGGTTCAGCAACAGGCAAACTGGCCAGACCAGAAGGAGAGAGAGCAGGGAGCTAACCATGTACCCATGGGAAACTGGTACAGAAGAAAACTTCTTCCCAAATCAGTGGGAAGAAGATGGATCGTTGAGTGGATAGTGTTGGGAAAACTGAATCACTATGGGAAAAAAAATGTTGGATTCCTATCTTATAACATATACAAAAAAAATTCCAAATGGATGGAAAACCTAAGTATGAAGGGAAGTATAAACACATCCTGTAGAAGAATACATATAAGAATATCTTTGCGGCTCTGGGATATGGAGCAAATTTCTTAACCAAGACCCCAACAACATAAAACCCAAAATTGATGGGTATGGCTATATCAAACGTAAGATTTCAGTTGAAAACAGTTAACCTACCTGACAGAAGGCATTGTGGAAAGATGTTTGCAGTGTCCAAAATCAATAAGGAATTAATGCCCTAAGGAACTCCTACAGGTTGGCAAGAAAAATATAGGAAACCCATGTAGGAAAAATATGGGCAAAGATATGGGCAGTTCATAGTAGAAGAAATCCAAATTCGAATAAGCATATGAAGAGATGCTCACTTCACTAGTCATCAGTGCCATGCAAATTTAAATTACAGTGCAGTCCACTTCAAAATCATCAGATTGTCAAAATTTGGAAATCTTAGCAGTATCAACTGTTGAAAGGGATTTAGGACAATGGGAACCCTCTGGCCCTGCTGGAGGGATTGTAATAGCCTGGGCCTCAGCGATCCCACTCCTCTGTAGACCCCAGAGACGGGCTTCCCCAAATCTGTGAGGGGACAGCCCCGTGTGTGCTCCCACAGCACCAGTTGCGATAGTAAAGAATGGAGGCAACCAGGAGTCTGTCCCTAGGACAGTGGCCAAGCATCTGTGGTTTTATGTAAGCCTTTCAGCAGTAATAATTAGATTTACATAAAACAACAAGGATGGATTGCAAAAGCATTGAGTTGAATGAAAAAAGCAGGAAAGAAAATGAGATTTATAGGACATTGCCTTTGGTAATGGAACATGCACACACAAAGCAATACTATATATTATTCAAGTATCCACATATGTCTAAATAAAGGAGTGAGGGGTCTGAAGCAGGGGGAGACTGGAGTGAGGATCAGGAAGTAGGAGAGAAAACCACAATAAAATGAAAGAGAGGCCTCTTATGGATTGACAAGAGCGCTATGAACTGAAGAGTAGAATTAATTCAACTCTGTGACCCAAAAGAGAAGAAAAGGAAATAAGATCACACTGGAATTCCGTTAAGTGAGAGGTATCCTTATGGTGATAACCTTGAAACATTCTGTTTATATTCTGTATAGTAAGTCGTTGATAAACCTTAGCTTTTCATTATTTGAAATGGATTAGTTGCTGTACACTTCCCAGCTGTCGGGACCCCAGGGCTGAGAGCCATAGTGGGAGCTCTTTACCTCACATAATCCTACAGAGGTGAACACAGCCATAAGAACTGGAGAGAGGCAGCTTCAATATTTGAGACATAATGAAGAGAAAGACAAGAGTTTTGCAATTATTAATACATAAAGACCTGGTGTGAATACCTCTTTATCCATATTTTATTTCCCCCATCTAATATTTAAAATCTTCCCCTTATATTTGTAGAACGAAAAGCAGAAATCTAAACAGCTCTAACATCATTTCCCTAATTCCCATAGCCTGCACTGCTCGGATGTCAGTCACTAAGTTCCTAATACAAATAAACAGAAGACAAAATCACTTCCCGGGACTCTGAAATGAAATATTTCAGCAGAACACAGAGAAACAGTTAAATTTTGCAAAGCTGTGAGACTGGAGAGGGGGCTGTCCTCAAAATCCACCAACCAGAGACCTGGAAGGAATTACTTGTTTGAGGTTCATTTCTCTCTCATTTCTCCCACTCCAAATCGATCAGTTAATTAAGGTGATCTCAGTGAGCTTATTAAAGAACCAGGTCCCTTCCTTTCATGTTATGCGGTGCCCAGTGAACTCCCTTTACAGTGGTATGCTTAATCAGAGGCATCCAGGAAGACGAGCATGCCTTACTAATATTTTATCCTGTGCACAAATGGATTTTTTTTCAATGTGGATGTGGATTTTTTTTTAAGCACACTTAACTGCAAATACATTATGCAACCTCTTGCTTCTGGGTCAGAATTGAATGGGTTTCTGTTTCGTATTTATTTACTATTTGTCATTTAAAGATACGAGATTCTGGGTTTCATACAGAGTTGCCATAGATTTCCTTTATCCATTTGCTTTGAGGATCAGAATCAAACTGGTAAATAACATGATTGTTTCTTGTGATAATTGACCCGGAGGCAACATATGTGGCTTGTGGCCACCACGTGAGGTCACTCCTTGGATCTCCACCCGTGAGCATTGATGATAACCAGAATTACTTTAGGAGGAAGTGAGGCTAATGTCCTGGACACTATCTCCCTCCGAGGGGCTTGTCCAACCACTTGCAGTCCATTATCTCATTAGTCTCAAAATATGCCAGTGAGGAAGCAAGGCAGGAGGATGCTCATGGAGTAATGAAATGGTATAAAGCACTCTGCTAATGAAATAACCACTTCCTGGTCCCCTGCTCCCGATCCCTAAGCCCAGATGCAGAAACTGAGGCCGAGGAAGCCGAAACCGCTGACCCCAGATCCCCAGAGAGAGTCAGCAGCAAAAACCAGGCGAGGGGATGGAATCTGCCACCCAACAAGCTGATGTAACCTGTTTTTTAAGGAAATGCCTAAATAAGGGCTAAATTGCTCACTTAAGATAACAGCAGCCTTTTCTTTCTAAGCCAGCACCGGGAGTGGATGGCTGGGGAAGTCAGAAATGTGCTGAGACGAGGGGTGGGCACTGGGCCAAGATCAAGCCAGAGACAGACAGCCTCTCAGAATCGGGCACTTTGGGGTGCAGCTGGTCTCTTCCGCCCACTCAGTGCTTCACTGGTAAGTATAATTCAGTTTGGATCACATGTTCATAGACACGCACAACACATATGACACTGACCTCATTTGTTCTAATTCCTCAGGTTTTTACCAAGGCCTTTGAGGCTAATTTCTTCAAGAACTGCTTTGATAAAGACTTTCATTCTTAAAGGAGCTGATTGTATTTAAGTTTCCTGCTTTAAAATAATGAGCCTACATCTTATCGAAAGTGAAAGTGTTTTGAGAGTCACTAGGACACTTCTGTGTACTTTTTTTTTTTAATTATTCAAGGGCTTCTGCTTGTGGAACTCGGGGTCTCTACCGGCAGCACACTGGGTTAGCTCTGGGCCCTTCTGGAAGGTTCTCTGTGTTCCTCTGCTCAGTGTCCGCAGACCTCATGCTTCCTCCTCATGGCTGTACGAAATCTTCCTTCTTTGAAGGAGGGGGGACTGAGGTATAAATGGCTGTAAAACATAGGTCAAATGGATAAATCTTTCATTATGGTATTGCAGGCGTGTGTGAGAATTCGTGAGAAGAGGGAGTTTCATGCCATTCTACCCCCAGCCTGCTCAGAAAGGTCAACCCCACCAGGAAAATAAAGCATCATTCTTGAAAGAACACAGGTGCTAGGATTTTCCCCTTAAGGTCAGCCTACTCAACATATTTCAAATTGATAATGTGAATGAACACATAGAATTCATTCATTCATTCACTCATTCATTCATTTGTTCATTCATTCAGCAGACACAAAAATAGCCTCTCATACCAGGGAGCTCACAGACGTGTAAAGAAATGATTGCAGGGCCACGTGGTCATAAGAAGCATAACAGAGGTAGTTTAGAGAGCAGAAGTTCCTGGCATGAAACTGAATGTATAGGTAATCAAAGTTCAAAAAGACATTTATACATTCCAAGTCCCAGGTGAGACAGGCAGGAATAATATTTGATGGAGATAAAAATACGGTCCAGCATAGATTGAAAAAGGCCAGTGGACTAATTACAAGGTCAGGGATACCTGTTGTTATGATGTGGCGGGCAAGAATAGAGACTATGGCATTGGGTAGGCTTGCACTTCAATCCTGGTTCTGTCATTTACTTCTTCTCTGACCACGGACACATGTCTTCACCTCTCTGTGCCTCAGTGTTCTCACCTGTAAAATGGACGTAATAATAAGTCCTGCCGGAAGGGTTGTTGGGAAGATGAAATGAAATAACATATTTCCAGTGCTTAGAAAATAGCCTGGCCAAAAATAAATAAATAAATGCTCAGTAATATTTAACAACTATTATTATTATTCCTAACGAGTTTTTTTTAGAAAAGCAAAAAAAAGATGCCAAACTTTTGCTCTGCAGTTTGCCCAGTGGCAATCGGCAGTCTTCTGATAAGCTCATTGGGTTGTGTATTGGCCTCCCAAAGGGATAAGAAGCAACAGGGCGAATCACTCCTTTAGATCTGATAGTCTGTCCGAAAGAAGAAAGTAGCTGTGTCACCCTAGGGTTCTTGTTGGGCAAGAAGGGAAAACCTGGGTATGACAGGACACAAACTCAAACCACAAGGCAAGCACACGGCCAAGAGCGATCACAGGAAGAGTATCAGAAAAGTGAAAGTCTAAACCAACCGAGGCAATCAAAAAACGCCCGAGACCACAAAAAGAGAGGTTTTGGGGGGTTGGGGGGACAGCCCCAGTCCCTGCACTTGGTAGCCAAACTGTAGTTGGCCCAGAGAAGGCGGGGTTCTGGGAGACGTGTTTTTGCCTGTTTTCTCTGACCAGGAGAATGCGGAGGAAGGATGGGCTCTGATACGTGACAGTGGAAGCCAACAAGCCAACAAGCTTTTAGGAAACGTGTAGTTGCTCTAAATGAAATCAGATCTCTGGAATAAATGATAGGTGGCAAAGTACTGAGGCCACTTGCAGATGAAACCCTGCAAGCTGTGATGGGTTGAAATTAAAAGAATCTTAGAGAAAAAAAAAGCGTGTTGTAAAAAAATGCCGGCGAGCCCATTTGCTCATTTTCAGAAAGGGAAAAGAAGTTGATTTTATAGACTACAGACAGGTAAGCATGTGGTCCGTCTTGGAAAAAATTGGTTCTAGAAGGGTTACTTTGTGAGCGCCTTGAAGAGAATGTGGTGATCACTAGGACACAACACTGGGTGACAAGGATGGAGCCCCATCAGGCTAATCCCGATTCTCCCCCCTTCCTCTTCCTTCCTTGTCCTTTGGTATTCTTGGGCCAAGAGTCCTGAGAAGTCCACTGAACTATGTGTTTGGATTTCAGCAAAGAGTATGATAAACCTCTCATGATTTTGCTGAAGATAAAAAAAGGGGGGGGGCGCTGGATTCACAAATGGTTAAGAAACTTAGAAATTGTTGGAAGGTCTATAAAGGGCAGTGATAATGGGAAACCTGTCAGGGAGTTTCTAGTGGTGGGGGAGGAAGCTCTGTCCCCCTTTGTCTGGGGCAAATATTACTTTTGCTCATGACTACCATTTATGACATGCCCACTATGTGTCATGTAATATATATAAAATATCACTTGATTGTTCTAAAACTCTGTGAGGTATTATTTTACAGAGAGATTAAGTAACTTTCCCAAGGGCACACTGAAAAACGCAGCCAGAGACTGAGGATTTGAACTTCAGACTGTCTGATTCAGAGCCATTGCTCTCTCAATCATGCTAACTGGCTCAAAAAGCCCAAGTGGGAGGGAGAGATGGTGAACACATGCGATGGAATCATCGGGATCCAAAATGACACCGTCAGAGGTACAGACTGAGGCCAACAAGAAGCAATTTAATTGGGTAAACTGAAGATTGAAATGGTCTCCCCTCCTTCCCCCAAGAGCCCTACCTAAGTACAGGCTAGAATAGACATGGCTTTGGAAGAGTTGGATGATCCGAGACATTAGTGTGATACGGCAGCCCCAAAGAGCAAATAAAACAACCCCACTAATTAGATTTGGGTCCATCTTGGGAGAATATCATAGCTAAAATGAGATTTGGAACAAGAAAACCCAAGAAGGGCTTTGTCTGCTGCTTGGAGCCACTCATGTAATGCCAATGGAGTAAAGGGAGAAGACAGAACTCCACTTGGCTGCTTTTTGACGGTCTTCACTTCCAGGAAAACACTAGGACTACAAAATGTGCACCGACGCTGGTGCGGGAGAGACCTGTAGCCGTAGAGTATGCTGCTAAACGTCATGTCCTGGAGCCACTTTTGAAGTGGGACGCAGGCAAAGTTCTAAGGGAAAGTAGCTGACAACCGCATCACATTGGGGACAAGGGAGGAAAGAAGCTAGAGCTGTTCGGCTGGGAAGAGGCCATCTTGACTGGTCTTGACACGCCGCAAGGGCTATCATGTGTGAGCACATGTCTGTTAATTCTCCAGGACAGTGGCTTGCAGACTCTCTTGGCTGTTACCTATAGGAAGAACTACATTTTATATCTCCACCCAGAAGACACAGAAATACACACTTATACCTGAAATAAGCATTCCAGAAAGTGTTATCGCCCTTACTATGTTCAATTTACTTTTATATTTGCTGTTGTATTCTATTTTATTCCATTCTTTTTCATTAAAAAAATTTGTTGAACCCATTAAATTGATATCCTGACTTATTAATGGGTTGAAATTCATAGTTTAAAAATCTGTGTCGTAGAGACTAGAGTGAGGGTCCGCCAATGGAAGGTACAAGGGACCAGGTCTTGCTTCAGGCTCACAAAGAACTTCCATCAAGCGGGAATGACAGAAGATGGGATTGGTGTCCTCAGGAAGCAGTGAGCTCTTGCTTCTAGAGGTGTTTGAGCTTAGGCTGAATGAAGGAGTGATGTGGGAAGGATTCAAACATCCAATGGGGACTGAACAAAATCAACCACAAGACCCTCTCTGTTTCTGAGATGCCACCGTTGGATTAGTTCCTGCCCTTTTAGGCTATGCTAACAGGAGCATGGTATACATCTCTCCTGAGGTGAAGGAGGCTTTGCTATTCAGACCACAAATCAGAGTATCGGAACCAAAGTGGGAATGCATTTGGAGCTCTATTTTTGAAGCTATTGACTTATTTATTCATTTGTCCAACAGATATTTGCAGTGTGTCTAGTACAAGCCAAGCAGGAGCTAGGTGGGCTCTGGGCATGTCAGACTGAGATAGCCCAGGCTGCGTGGTACTCACTGCCTAGTTAGGAAAAGATAATCACTCAACACATATTGTCTGAGTGCCTAGCTATCTGTCAGTCACTGCTTTGGGTGCTGGTCATATATCAATGCAAAAAAAAAAAAAAAAACAGATTTAAAAAAATTCCTGCCTTCATGGAGTTTACAGATGAAGCGCAGGTGCACAAATAATTGACCGATTTTGACTGTGGTAAGGGCAGAGTACCCAGAGAGGGTAGCGGCCAAGTGTAAGGGTCAGGGACATGTCCTTGAGGGGGCGGCATCAAAATTGCCAAATGAAAGATGAGTACTGCTAGTCTCAGGGAGAGTGGGAGAGAGAGCAGGAAGGAACATTCCAGACAGAGGAAACAGCAAGCTTCTGGGGATACCAAAGAAAGCTGGGCTGACTGGGATGCAGGGGTGGGAGAGGAAGTGGGATATGATGCTAGGAGCAAGGGCAGAATCCCTTAGAGGGATGTAGAATTATAGGGAGATCTAGGGATATAGAGAGACACAGAGGTGCAGGAGACAGGGAGAGAAGATGGACTTGGAAGATGCATGGGAGGTGGACTCAGCCACACTTGGGGCACGAGCTGGAGAGGGACAAGGAAGACCCCTGGGTATCTGTCTTGAGCAGCTAGTGGCGATGGTGGGGTGAGGGAGGGAAGGAGTCCTACTCGGGGAGATGAGCAGCGGACAGGATGGGGGTGGAGAAGGTGAGGTTGGTCTGGGCCATCTTTCCTCATGCAGTTTTCTTTCCTTAAAATACTGTCATCCCACTCGTCTGCTGGGAAAGCACCTGTTCGTTCTCCAACACTCCAGCCCCCACGAAGCCTCACTTAACCCTCCTCTTTGTCAGACAGAAGCAATCCTCCCCACTTTGTATTGCCGTTCTTCCCTTACAGACTTTGATCGCTGCCTCCATGACACTCTGTCCCCTTTATTTGTTCGCCTATAATAATAATAATGTCCATGGACACTGACTGACAGCCCGGCACTGTTGTAGGCCCTTTATACATATTGCCTCACTTAATCTTCACAATAGCCTTTTATGTCAATACCATTACTGTCCCCGTTTCATGAGGAAATGGAGGCTCAGGTGGGCACGTAACCCCCCTAACTCACACGGCACTGCTGGTCAGGGCAGAGCTGGGGAGTCCAAGCCCAGGCGGTCTGGCTCCAGGGTCCGTGCTCTTAATCACTGTGTGCATCTCTTTTCCATGGGATTGTAGATCCTTGCAGTTAGGGACCATGTAATCCTACCTTTTTTTTTTTTTAAAGAAACACACACTTGCAGAGCTTTAATTACCAAAATAAGAAAAATAAACACAGTTGCAACTTGTAAGCAAAACCAAAATTAATAGCTATCTAGATCTTTTCCCCTGCAAATCCCAGAAATTTTGTTATTTGAAAATCAAGATGGGGGTGTCTGGGTGGCTCAATCGGTTAAGCATCTGTCTTCGGCTCAGGTCATGATTCCAGGGTCCTGGGATCAAGCCCCATGTCAGGCTCCCTGCTCAACGGGGAGTCTGCTTCTCCCTTTCCCTTTGCTTGTGCTCTCTCTTTCAAATAAATAAATAAAATCTTAAAAAAAAAAAAAGAAAAGAAAACGAAGATGCAACCACTATCATTGAATTCTTGAGTTAGATCTGGTCCTACCCCCTGATTTGAAAGATGAGCGACTGAGGCTCTGGGATGTTGAATGTCCCAGGCCAGAGTCTGAGGCCATGACAGAAGAGCAGGGCCAGGTACCATGTATTTCTGGTTGTAAATCTGTTGAGCCAGCGGACTGGGGGGCTTCCTCAGGTGGGAGTTCCATTCTGTCTGTTACCTGTTTTCAACCTTGGGTCCCTTCTTGTCCTCTATGAACCTTTTACTCCAAGCTCATGGTCAACTGAATGTCACCTACACCAGAGTGGGGGTCCTTATTTTACCCACGATGTATCTCGGGACCTAGACTCATGCCTGCCACACTGGCAGCCCTCTTAACGTATTGGATGAACTACTGGGTTCTCAGAACACATCACGAGCTTTCCCCACTCCGTGGCTGTAATGGGATATTTTCTTGCTAAAAAACTCTTAATTCTCTCCAACTCTCCAAAACCTAACCCATTCAAGCTCAAATTTCTTTTTGCGAAATCTTTCTGAAATGCTCCCTCTGAATCCCTATGGTATCTCTGTGTAGTGTGTGTGTGTGTGTGTGTGTGTGTGTGTGTGGTGAGAACATTTAAGATCTAGTCTCACGTTTTTGAAACATCCCCAGTGCCCAGCACAGCACCTGGACCATAATAGGCCCTTAAAAAGGATTGGTAGAATGAGTCAATAGCAGGAAAACATTCACACATTTAAAAAGGGGTTAAGATTGCCAATGTAAAGTTGGGTTTGGCAACATTTTTCTGTAAAGGAACAGATAGCAAATATCTTAGGCTTTGCGGGCCATAAATTCTGGGTTGCAACTGCTCAGCTCTGCTGTTGTAGTGTGAAAGCAGTCACAGACAATATGAAAACAAATGTACTGTGTTTCAATAAAACTTTATGTATGGATACTGAAGTCTGAATTTTGCCTAATTTTCACGCGTCATGAAATACTACTCAATTTTTTTTTCGACTGTTTAAAAATGTAAAAACCATTCTTGGCTTACAGACAGTGAAAGCCAGGCCTTGGGTGGATTTGGCCCATAGGCCATAGTCTGCCCACCCCTGGCCTGGGGCTGGTGGGCGGAAGTGACTTGGACTCCCTGGAGTTCACTTTGGTACCCTACCTTCCGTCGGGCTGTTGCGTGCCCCTGGGGAGCTGTCCTCATCAGAGGTGTCCAATCTGAGGGTCTGAGGATTACCTGGGGTGGGGTGGGGGGCGGGATAGAGAGATGAGCCCCACTGAGGTGGAGCCGAGGTGGGACACGATGGGACCTCTAAAGCCCTTTCCTTTACAAGATTCTCCGCAGCAGCTTCCTGGGCTGCGGAATAAAACCACAGGAGCCGAACTGCTTGGAGAGAAGAAGGTCATTCTGAATTAGTGAAAAGGTCTGAGTTATAAAACGGTTTATAAGAAATTATGCTTCATTGTGTTCAAGGACATTCAGCAATCAAACGAACACTTAACAGAGGGCTGTCAATAATCCATTTGAATTGCACTTTGTATTTTTCAAAGTGCTTTCCAGTACATTATCTTCATTGATCCGAGCAGGAACCCTAGGAGACAGACAACCCCATTTTACAGGTGAGGTCACACCAGCTGAGGTGGTTCAGAACCACATTTGTGCTGCCCAAAGCAGCCTCCCTAGGCTGGCTGTTGAGTAGACAAAAATGACAGTTTTATATTTTGTATCAAGGCCGTCTTCTGGAGTTTCAATTTGGATTATCATTTATATTTGTATGGAGATCGAGCATCCCTAACACAAGCCAATTTAAAAAAAAAATTTTTTTTAAGTAATCCTACACCCAACGTGGGGCTCGAACTCACCACCCCGAGATCAAGAGTCACATGCTCCACCGACCAAGCCTGCCAGGCGCCCAAACTCAAGCTAATTTATAATTCTTGAGTAGGTACTAGAAATATGGCCACAAATCCAGATTAGCATGCAGAGTTTGTCAATCGATATTAGTAAAATATAGCAGAAGTCCATTAAAAGCTGACAAGCAAGAGTATGGGACTTTACCCTGTTTACTCACATCAGGATGACAAAGGGGTTTCCACTATGTTATCTCCAATAGAGAGGCAATTTTTTTCCTCATAGATGGCATAAAGGTAAGGAGAAATGCACTTGGAATTGGAAGGTATCTCAGGGTCCGAAATTCTTCCATCTGGTAAATTAGTAGTTTCGAGAAATTACAAGGACACTGACAGGGGACGAAATCGAATCCAACTGCCTTGTGGTGGCTTTCTTTCCTCCCTGTCCGAGGGAGTGTGACCTGGGGGCAAACCCAAGAAGCAGCCAGCCAGCAAGCCCTAGTGATTTGGGGGATAAATCTGCTTCTTTCCCCGCCTCGACTTGGGGCTCTCATTGGCATTTCCTTGCCAAATTAGGCTTTGGCACAGCCAAGGATGCCTTGGCAAACTTTTTTAATTTCCCAAGAGCAACTTCCTGGTTCTTAATTAGGCCTTTTATTCCTAGATGTCTATATTTAACTGTGTTCTGTGAGCGCTGACCCCTTTTGGATACTGCCAAGAACTTCAGGGAAGTGGCGGTTGAGTCTAGACAGGGCAATTATTCAGATAACTAAGTTCCCCAAACCTGTTCTTACAGCAAGACACTATGAGGAAATGTTCAGTTATCAAGTGATGCCTGCCTGAATTCATTAGGTAACCGCCCGAAGCCTACCTCACTTTGCCAGGGAGGCAGAGGGCAAATACTTAACCCCGGGAAGGAGGCGCGCTTCAGCTCTCAGGGTTGCACCCGGGAACTTGCTGGGGAAACAATGGAGTGAGAAAAAGTCCTAGAGAAAGGCTCTCGGGAAAGTGCAAAATGAAAAGGAGGAAAGTGCAAAATTGTTCATTCTACCTGTTCATAAAAAAGAAAAATTGAAAGTACCCCAAATGTCTATCAGCCGAGGGATGGGTCAATAAATTGTGGGACATGCCTACGACGGAATGCAATTCAGCAGTGTGAAAATGGATGGCCTGGACGTGCGCGGGTCGCCGTGGATACCTCTCACAGACCTAGAGCTGAGTGAAGACAGCAGGGTGCACGTGGCTACCTACTATATGAACACATTCGTAAAAATGTAAAACTTCAATAATAATTACACTGGATATTGTTTATGGATAGCATATATGCAGTGAGAGCATTTTAAAAATCCACGGTAATTTAAAAAATAAAACCAAAACAACTGATCCTCCTTTTTTTTTTTTTTTGTCCTCCTTAAAGAAAAGAGAAAATGACTGAAGTTCAAGAGAGCAGTTATCTCTGAGGAGGGAGGGACGAGGAAGGGAGTCTGCGCAGGGCTCAAAGTCTTCAGCTGAGTCTGTCCTGTTTACTTTTTTCTGCTGGGTGGGAAATTACCCATGATTTTATTGGTATACTCTTTAGCATGCCTGAAATCGTTCATTACAAATGAAGAGGGGCCACAAGGAGAGCCAGGGCTACTGTTTGCTGGGGATGGGGCGGGGTGACAGGAAACGTCTCAGGAGAGGAGAGCCCCTGGCTTCTCTCCTTCCTGAACTGTGTGATCAAATACCCTTTCAGGGAAACAAGAGTGTTTGTGTACAGCTCCAGATGGGTGTGCAGAGAACAAGATTCTAGAAACAGTTCGGCCTCTTTCAGGAGCTGAGTGACCTGACCTGAAGTGAGCCCTGGTCTCTCTCAGGTCCCTCCTCTGAGTGGAGCTTCTCCCTGATCTTGCCAAAGTCTAGTTGCCTTTGGTTTCAGAAGTCATCCCTGAAAACACTGTAGGGGTGGCCTTGCAGTGTGGCGGGGAGGAGGGAGCTTATAAATACTGGACAGAGCTGGGTTAAAAATCTGCCTTACATAACTCTTGACACTTTGCAAATGACCCTTGGCAATGATCACATGGAAGAAGAGTATTTTGTTGTTGTTGTTTTATTATGGAGAATTTTGAAGGTACATAAAATTAGAAACTATTACCCCTATTTTCAAAAGTACCCATCACCCAGACCCTAAAACTATTAACTTACGGTCAGTCTTTCCCTGTCTACCCACTGATCCACTCTCCATCATTTATCATATCATTTTGAAGCAAATCTCAGGCAAAAGATCACACATTAGTCAGGGTTCTCCAGAAAAACAAAACCATAGGATTTTTCTCTCTACCCAGATTTATTTTAAGGAACTGGCTCATTCAGTTGTGCGGGCTGGACATTCAGGTAAGAGTTGACATTGCAGACTTGAGTCTGAATTCTGCAGGCTGGAAACTCAGGCAGGGCTTCTTCTATATTGGCGTCCTGAGGCAGAATTGCTTCTTGGTCTATAAACTCAGTCTTCCGGTTTAAGGCCTTCAACTGATTAGGTGAGGCCCACCCACATTACGGAGGGTAATGAGCTTTACTAAAAATCTACGGATTTAAGTGTTAGTCACATCTGAAAAATATCCACACAGCAACATCTAGACTGGTGTTTGACCAAACAGCCAGGCACCATAGCCTAGCCGAGCTGACACAAAATTAACCATCACAGATCTTTTTATTAGTAACTATTTCACTATGTATATCAAAAACAAGGACCCCTTGGGGCACCTGGGAGGCTCAGTCAGCTAAGTGTCCAACTCTTGATTTCGGCTCGGGGTGGTGGGATCAAGCCCCGCATCAGGTTCTGCAGAGTCTACTTGAGATTCTCTCTCTCCATCTCCTTCTGCCCCTCCCCCTCCCTCTAAAATAAATAAATCTTTAAAAAAAAATACGGTCTCCTTTTTTAAACAACCACAATATTATCACACTAAATTAAATTAACAATTATCTTAAAATCCTCAGACATCCAATTAAATTAAACTAACTTTCCAATTGTCTCATAAATGTCATAATTTTCAGTTTTATAATTTGGTGCTTTTAGTTAGGCTCCAAGCAAGGTCCAAAACTTGTGATTGGTTAAATATGTGTTTTATGTCTCTTAATTTACAGGTTTCCCCAACATCTCTTTCTCTTCCTTGCAATTAATTTCTAAAAAATATTATTTGTATTGTAGAAAATAGCAGCTCTCAGTCTGGATTTTGCTGGTTGCATTCTCTTAGTGACATTCATCACGTTCCTCTATCCTCTGTGTTTCTGTAAACTGGTAGGTAAATTTAGAAGCTCAACCAGCCATTTAAAGAGACACCTCTTTGCATAATTTTAAGGGCTCCCTGAAGAATTCCTTTTTTCCTATTCTGCAAACAAACAAACAAACAAACCAAAGCAACATACCTCCCCTATTAGCTTGCTAAGACTAAAATTGCACTGCTAAAAATAATTTTGTTTTAATTCCCGATTAAAATGCAATACTCCTGGGGGCAACTGGATGGCTCAGACGGTTAAGCGTCTGCCTTCGGCTCAGGTCATGATCCCAGGGTCCTGGGATGGAGTCCCGCATTGGGCTCCCTGCTCAGTGGGGAGTCTGCTTCTCCCTCTGTCTCTCCCCACTGCTTGTGCTCTCTCTTTCTCAAATGAATAAAAAAAAAAAAAAATCCTTAAAAATGCGATACTCCTAGAAAAGGGAAAACTTATTAGACACTCACTCTTGAGTATGAATGCTTTTATGAAATCCTTTCCCAAGTCAGTTTCCAAAAGTGAGGGAAGGAGAGTGGAAAGTCCCTGAGAAGAGCACATGGGCAGTGTGTGTGTGTTTCATAGCCAGGGGACAGTGGGGTCACTATGGGAGGGAGAGAATCAGTTAAGATGGGACTCATCTTCAAAGCCCCCTCAAGCTGTTGAGCATTTGCTGCACTCTGGACACTGTATTCAGTTTTTCCAAGCAACAATTTAGTTTCAATCTTCTAACCACCCGGGAAATGAGGAGAACTTATACCCATTTTAAAGCTAGAAACACTGAGGCTCAGCCAGGCTTAAGCAACTGGTTAAAGATCTTGTGGCTAATAAATGGCACATAAGGATTAAGGATGTGGACTAAGGATTTCTCCCCATATTCCTGGCCCCTGTGCTCTTTCCACCAACCCACAGCTGCTGCTCCCGCCCCCCTACTCTGTTACTTCCAACTTTGGGCTCGCTTGACAGGAGAGGTGAGAGATGATCCCCCCCACATGGGTGCCTTCCAACCTCCGGTGTAGCCTGTTCCTGGACACATTCTGGGGATCGTGCCCAGAATCGGGCCATCACAGAGGGCAGTCAGGGATCTTCCCAGTGGCCTCTGAGTTAACAAATCTGTTTTGTTTCCTTTTTTTTTTTTCCTTTGCCCTTTTCTGGGAAAAAAGATGGAAACACTATATCTGGAAACCCAGCCTGCTGATTAGACAGGAATGATGCTTAGGACTTCTGGGGTGCCATCATGAGTCAGCAATACTTTGAAACAAATTTTATTTGTTTATTGTACAAATGAAATCGTAAGAGTAACAGAAATAATGATTAAAAAAAAAAAAAGAAGCAGTCTCCCAGAATCACACCACCCCAACAAGATCAACTGTTTCCCTGTCCTCATGTTCCTTGTCAGCCTCTGGCTGGAAGCATGTGCAGTTTTTCCAGTTCTATTCGGTTCCTCTCTGACCCTACAAAACAGGCAGAGGAAGTGGGGAAGAGACAGATCTCCCTCTGCCCTCCTCCGAATCATGGCCATTTTAAATGGCCCCATTGGAAGTGTTAACCTGCAAGACTCAGCACCCAGGGAGGCGAGGAGAGGGGCCAGCAGATCCTTGTTAACTTAACAGCTCCCTCATTTTCTTCTGCCGGCCTCTTTGGGAACCTTTCTTTTAGGACTGGAAGTGGAAGATCAAAACTAGCCAAGGTGATTGAGAAAGAAGGAGAAAGAAACCAACCGTAACGTCTAAGCAGTTCTGATCTTCCTTAATACTGAGCTCACACACAGCGGCAACCCTGTCTCACTTCTGGGCGACTAAAACCTCATTATATTAGAAAAATGTGTTTTGTAGGCAATTTCAACATTCGAGTACGAAAGGAAGCATACGGAACCAGTTGAACCTTGGACAATTGTCAGCTGTTTATTCATATGATACCTGTGCAATGCATGCTGGAGGTGGGCGCTGCTAACCTTAATCAATTTGGTGAGTGTTTGGACAGTTAAGTTATGCAAGGCACAATCGCTCATTTTAGCCAGCTAAGAGGAACCTGGAGCGCATTTACTATCATTATCTATGTACAATAAAACCTTCGAAACATCCTTAAAGAGAAATGCAACAAGAAAAAGAAAAAGTTAAGTTTTTGGAAGAAGTCATTTGTCTTTAGCAGAATTCATAGGGGTATGATCCGGGTTGCTGCAGACATAAAACTGTCTGGAGTCTGGCTTCGGGGTTTAGAATTATAAAATATTCATGGTGTATAATTTTGCATAATTTGTTTAGCTACCAAGACATAATTTAGTTATTTGGTGCATGAATCTTCAGAAGGCCTAAAGAAGAGAAAAACGGACTTTAAGAAGCTAAATCCAGCTTTGATGCAAATACAGATAAGATAAACTTTATACTGTAGTGTGCCCTTCGTAGTCAATACACATAAACACATGTATACACACACGCATGTGTACGCACACGCACACACACACACACACACACACCCCGCATATAATTGATTCTTCCTAGTGATCCTTAGCACTGTTGCACTGGGCATTTTACATACATTAGTTACTTAGTTTCGCTCTGCATGGGATAGCCTATAAACCCAAAGGAAAGAGCTATGAACATTTTCGATTTCAGCAAGATGCCTTCAGATGATAAAATTCCTTGATTGTTATTTCGATAACAAACATGGTAATTTATTTATTCAAAGCATAAAGAGCTGACCTCCCTGTCCAGTGCTGTGCTGAGCACCAATGGGTATATTTGTCAGAAGAGGTCCCTATCCCCAGGGGGGAGATTACAGTCTGGTTGAGACAAGACATATAAACAGGAACAACTTGAGAACAACTAGCTCTCAGGCATTTTTTTTTTAAAGATTTTATTTATGTATTGAGAGAGAGAGAGAGAGCATGAGCAAGGGGAGGGTCAGAGGGAGAGGGAGAAGCAGACTCCCTACTGAACAGGGAGCCCGATGCGGGGCTCAATGCAGGGCTCGATTCGGGGCTCGATCCTGGGACCTCAGGATCGTGACCTGAGCCGAAGGCAGATGCTTAACCGAATGAGCCACGCAGGTGCCCCTCTCAGGCATTATTTAAGCAAGTGCGAGCTAGCATGGCAGAGCCCCCAGAGGAAGATGCAGAGGACATACAAATAAGGGAAGGTGAGCGGTCACTCTGCCACCATTGCCCCTGCCCAGGCTGTGCCCCTGTCCCCTCCCCCGGGGACGCGGACACAGCATCGTTGTCTCTGCGCCTGTAGCCTTGCCCCTTCCAACCCATTCTCCATACTGAAGTGGTAGAGTAGCTCTCTAACTGCAAATCTGACTCTGGTGTTTCCCTTAACCTTAAGAAAAAGCCCCCACATCTTAGGCTGGTACACAAAGTCCGTCCCCCCACATGCCCCAGGCAGAACAGCTCGCGGGTTCTTCCAGAAGCCGCCTTGCTCCTCTCGACCTCAGGCTGAGCTTCTCTCCACTTGCAGTGCTGTCGCTCCCGGGCCCTGCTCACCCCAGTTCTTCAGTTTCAGCTCAGGCTTTATCCGTTCCAGGAAGCCGCCTCTTACTCCCTGAGACTGGGCCAGTACTCCCTATGTGTCCCTCATTGCTCTGGAACTTTCCCTGGCCCACACAGAGCATTCTCAGTGTCAGTAATCGGAAACCAACGAAGTTAGTAGAGCTCTGAAGTCAGAGCTTCTGGGTCTGAAACCAAGACCCATCATTTACTAGTTTTGTAATCTTTTGTTTAAGGTTTATTTTATTTTATTTTATTTCTTTAAGATCATTTTATTTATTTGAGAGAGAGAGAATAGGCGAGAGAGAGCATGAGCAGGGGGAGAGGAAGAGGCAGACTCTAGGATCATGACCTGAAGGAACGGCGGACGCCCAACCAACTGAGCCACCCAGACACCTCATAGATTTATTTATTTGAGAGGGAGACACAGAGAGAGAGACAGAGAGTGTGCGCATGAGTGGCGGAGGGGCGGAAGGAGAGGGAGTCTTAAGCAGACTCTGTGCTGAGTGCAGAGCCCAAGGCTGGGCTCAGTCTCATGACCCCGAGATCATGACCTGAGCTGAAACCAAGAGTCGGCCACTTAACCAACTGCACCACTCAGGCACCTCTACTAGTTTTGTAATCTTAAGGTAAATTGCTTCCCCTCCCTGTGACACTGTTTTTTAATCTGCAAAATGGGGATAATGACGGTACCTCCAACATAGGGCTGTTGCAGGGATAAATGAGATTATATATGTGAAAGTACTTAGACTAGAGCCTGGCATGTCTTGTCTATTGCTACAGTAATTACCGGTCAGTATTCCCCTCAACACCGTAAACCCTGCTCCCCAGCGGAGCAAGCTGCTGCAGCCAATCCCAAGGGCTGATGGATCGACACCCAGGCTTGCCTGTAGCGCCCCCCGGCACGCAGTTTGGGAGACCATTCTCGATGAGAAGGGCCGGGGCTGGGTGCTTCTGCGGCCGTGTCTCTCCCTACTCCTGAGCACAGCACCTGGGGTGTAGATGCTGTTCAATCATCATTTGGGGAATGAATGAATGAACTGAGTTGTGTAAGGTTTCTTACTGGAACAAAATTTCTGGTGGAGAACGGGAGAAAATGCAGGATTGGGTTTGTCGGAGGTAAGTGGGGAAGCTGGTCCTGCCTGAGGGAACAGCATGAGGAGGCCAAGGAGCAGAGTGCACGCGGGGTCAGGAAAGAGCACCTGCGCCTTCCGTGCTGTTGGGATTGTTTCCTGTGACACACGTATCACTTAAAGGCCCATGTGCAGAGGGCCTGCCTGGAGGGGATGGCTGGCCTATTAGCGCATTGAAAACGGAACAGTAGAACCGGAGATGGGGAAAAGCATAAAGGAAGAACAGTGAAAACAAGAATTCTACATGTAAGCAAAATAGATTTGATTGCAAAATGACTACCATAAAATTGTGATTTCATATGAATTTTAAAACTAACCTTTTACAGATTATAACAGTAATACATATTCATTGTGGAGAATGTGAGATATGCAGAAAAGCAGACAAAAAATAAAAATCACCCATAATCCCGCTGTCAAAAATAACCACATTGATGTAGTAGTTACGCCTCTTGAGGGTTTTTTTTGCCCGTGCACATTTACGTAACTGAATATAAAGTGTTGCATCTTTATCCCTCCATTATCAGGAATATCCTGGTCCAAACCCTTCGTCCTCTATTTAGCTCTGTTGCCTGGGATTCCAGACTATTACAGCAGGGACCTGAGAGGGTTAGGAGAAAAGTCTACTCTCTGCTGGGCCTTTGCTGGCTGGGGACATGCAGGTCCCCGCTGGGACTGTGTGTGGGCTGACTGCAAGCCGGAGGCCACTGGTCACTCTCAGCCTCAGAACTATTTCTAGGCAGCCCCTGGCTGCCTTCCTGCTGTTGATCCTGAAATGACACCACTTTGACGCCTGGGCCGGTGGGGACTCGGCTTACTCTGGCTGCCCTCCCAGCCCTGGCCTTCTGGCTACGGGCTCAATGGTCTTGACTTTCGAGTTGTGTTCTAGCGTGGTCTTGATGGGTTCATGGAAACTCCTCTAGAGTTTCCTATAGTCTTCTAGAGTTGTGGTGACCCAGGGGCTGGACTTGGCAGATGGATTTTGTGTGTGCGAGTGTGTGTGTGTGTGTGTGGGCACGTGGACACAGTTTGGTTCTTGACTGCCCTGGTGTATAGTGTAGGGGTAGGTTGAAGGTACCTGCTCTCTCCTCTCCTCGCACAGGGTCCCTGACTGCCCCCGCCCCGCCCCACCCCCCGCCCGAGATCTGAGAGAAGTGAGACCAGGATTCCATGTCCAGGACCAGAGTTCACAAGGGTGACTTGATTTCAGAAACAAAGGAGCGTCCCAGATGTCACAAGTAGGCTGTAGTGTTAAGCCCAGCCTAGCAGCGTGGCTTCTTCACTCCAGGTCCCAGAGCGCTGGGTTCAAGCTCCCGAAATCCCACTGGGCTGTGGTCAAAGTTTGTTCTGGAGCCTGGGCCAGGACTGAACCCGGGTGGGCTCCTCTGTGAGAGTCAAGGGATTGCAGGACTGAGGGGAGGAGGGGTTCTGGGTCAGACAGGCAGGCTGTTCTCAGCAAGAAGAGGTTTTAGACATTATAATCCATTTTCCCACACAGTGTGAGAATCCCATCTGTAAATCTCCTGGCAAAATATCATGCAGCATCGACTTGGACATGTCCAATGACAAGGGGCTCATTCATTCATTAATCACGCAGGCTCTCAGAAGGGTGATAGGAAATTCTTCCACAGTAATCTGAGCTGTGCTTCTTGGGACCATCCCTCCAGATGCCCTAGTTCTGCCCTGGGAGTAGCCCACAGTGGATCCAGGCTTGTCCCTCCCTATTGAGAAGCCACACCTAGGCACTCCTTTTCTCCTTCTAAGCCAGGAGAGAGCTTTCTGCCTACCTCTGCGTGCCACCCTGGCAGAGAAGTGAGGCTGGGATAAATCTGATCCAGGGACCAGTGGAGTCTTAGGGTTTGTTGTCTGGCAACAGAGACAGGTGTGGGATAAAGCCCTGGGCCAGGAACAAGGTAGGACCAGAGAGACATTACATTCACCCCTCTGGTCCATAGCCCTACTGGATTAGGCATTTGCAAAAATCAGGGGTGACTCCCTTCTCTAGAATAGGCCTAGTATTTGGTTCTTTTCATAATAAACCATAATTAAGAAATTTCAAGATGGCCAGAGACCTACATAGAACAGACTTTCTGCCCCATTATTCTCTGTGCAAAACAAAATGATAAAATTATTACAATATTACCTTATTTGTTTCAGCCCTCCACTCATGAGTTAAATTTGTTTTCCTAGTCTCAGCAAATTATAACCCCTTTCCTCCTTTTTGGGAGGGAGACACACAGGTTCGGGTCGCAATGGGACATTGGGTTCAAGGTATCAGACCGTTTTCATCACCTTTAGGGCAGAAATAATCAGTGGGTGTGGCACTCAATCACAACCCATTACTTCAATTAAGGGTTTCCTGGGCAGGTCACTCTGTTCTTTTGTACCAACATTAAACAGTATGCAATTTTCTGACTTTTCCACATCAAATTTATGCATACTATGTATATCATCTACTGCAGCAAAATAAAATTTAGCCTTTAGAGATAGTGCATACGCATTTTGGTATGACTTCAGAACAATAGTAAACATTTTCAGTTGGTTATTTCCATCACCTTCCATCTTTTCCCAAGAGAGAATTAAAACGTGTGGTATCAAGGAAGCTTCCAGGCCACATAGAATAATTGACCAAAGACCTCCTGGAACTCCATTAAAATCAGACTGTGGATCAGATCAACTTAGAAACCATCCCATCCAACATAAGAAAGAATTCCCAGCTAAGAGAAGAAAGGGACAATCCTGTTAAAAATCAGGTGGGTGGATTTTAATGTGAATGACAATGAGGAAGTCTCCGAGCTTTTGAGAGGGAATGCAAAATACCTAACTTGGCTGTTAAGGAAGATCTTTTGAAGAAATAGTGGAGGACTGGAGGCAGAGAGACCATTTATGAGGTGTGTTAGGCTATAGGTTACCTGTTGTAACAAAGAGACCACAAACTACAGGGCTTAAATAATATGGAGGCAGTATTCTACGTCTGGTTTGGTGTGATGGTTACATGGGGACATACAACTGTACAAACTCAGTGAAGGGAACCCCTAAGATCCGTGCATTTTGGGGGTGTTAATTATGCTTCAGTTAAAAACAAATAGACATTCATTTCTCTTTCAACTAATAGTTCACATGTGGGTGGGTCAATTGCTGTTTTGTTTTGTGACCAGTCGGCTTGGCTGTTCTAAACATGTAACTCCATCTTTGCTAATAAGGGGGACAGGGAGGAGGAAATCCAGGGTAAGTGGCTTGTCTGCGGCTAGAGGCGAACTTGGAGGTGGACACTCCACTTCTGCTCATATGCCACAGGTGCAGACTGAGTCACAAAGCTACATAAGAGAAGTACACACCCAAGCTGAAAGCCATGTGACCAGCCATGTGACCCACCAGAAGGTGAGGCTCTATCCTTGTACAGAAAGGAACAATGGGAGAATGATGCCGGAAAGAGTCGAAAGCCTTCACCACCTGGGGTAGCTCTGTGACAGCCATGCAGCAGAAGGGCAGACCCCAGAGTCATTCAGGGACGGAGCTGACCCAATTGGGTTACTGTTTGGACGTAGGGACAGAGTTAAAGATAATTACAATTGGTTATTGGTTATAATCGGTTGGATTGGTACGTCAGGAAAGAGTGGAGCCGTGATAGAAATGCAGAAACCAGGGGACCAGCTGGTGTGCTGGGGTGGGGCAGACAGAGGAGATGGCCAAGGGAGACAGAGTCTCTATCCTTACAGATGTTTAATAATAGAGGAGGCAGCTCTCACTGCGGTGAAGAACGTGGCTCAGCCTGAAGCCAGGGAGCTAAATGAAATTGTTTTGTCTTAAACAGAAGGTTGAGCATTCTGAAGGTAAAACAAAGCAGGGGCTGGTGACTGTGAGTGGTGGGAATCTCTCCAGCCATCAGTGGTCCCCCATCACAGTTCTTGCCACCAGCCGTGGACATCTGCCGGGCGTCCACTCTGGGGGCATCGCCACCTTCTCTTTAGCACAATCCACAACATACCCTTTTCTGGATCTATGCTACTCAAACCTCTGGCCGCAACCCACTTCATGACCATTACTGGGTTGTATCCTGCATTTTAAAACATGGTAGATCAAGAATGAGTGTTTGATTCTGAGGCACCACGGGGACTGAGGGAGTTTGACAGTGGAGCATAACTTAGGGGTCCCCGTCTCGCTCAAAGTGAGCAGAAGAAAACACACGTCAAATGTGTGTTGCTTGTCTTGTGTGGCTGTTCAGCCCTGTGTTGTTTAAATTGAGAGCCGTGAGGGTGAGCTTCCTCATGGAGAAGATTAGAAATGCCTTAAAAGCAGTGCCCGCACATCCTACTTCTTTGCTTTCTCTGCTACTCCTGACAATGCTTGGGAGATAGCTCTTCGTGAAACTAATAACCATTGCTTAATTCAGTGTCAACGGCTCCATGTTGACTCTTTGAGCAAAGGGTGACCTTCTTTAACCAACCTCCTCAAGCCTCCCCATACTTAGCCCCCCACCAGGTGCAGGGGTTCTTCTGATAAGTCAAGAGTTCATAAGGTTTATGGTAACTAGAGGAAAGGTGAGTAGCATTCATCAAGGTGTGGGACCGTGGCTAAGCCTTTTCACTTCTCTGGGCCTCAGTTTCCCCATCTGAGACTAGAAATGGGAGCTAAGTTAGGTGTTAGCTAAGTACCTTTTATAGCGTGAATATTCCATGATTCTCTCTTAGATCAAGCTGCTCATCCTCCAGGCATTTTTCCAGACATCTGAGTTTGTAACTCCTCCACCTTCTTTTTGAGGTAACAGAGCATTCCCTGTAGCGTGCTTCCCGCCCTTAGGTGAAAGCAGTTCCCCTGGTTCTGGTTTGGTTAGGAACATGAGCGCAGATATGAAAGCAAATGATCCAACAAATACAGGATTGTATTAGTTTTCTATTGCTGCCTAATGAATTGCCACAAACTTAGTGGTTTATAGCAATACAAATTTTTTATCTCAAAAATTTTTTTTTTGAGTCCAGGACAGATTAGCTGGACTCTTTGCTCAGTCTTTTTGGCTGAAGTCAAGGTTTGGCCAGGCCAGCATTCTCATCTGAGGCTCTGCACGTTCTTCTGAACTCATTTGGGCACGAGCAGGATTTAGACCTATGTGGTTATAGGACTGTGATCCCTGTTTTCTTGCTGGCTCTAGGCTGGGGGTCACTCCCCTGTAGGCTGCCCTCAGGTACTAGCCATGGGGTCCTTCCACATCAACACAGCAGCTTGATTCTTCAAGGCAGGAAGGCGGGCAGCTGCTGATGCTTCTCCTCTATTTTAAAGTCTCCCCTGATTAGGTCAGGCTCACCTAGAATAATCTCCCTTTTGATTACCTCAAAGTCAGCTGATTAGGGAGCCTGATTACATCTGCCAAATTCTTTTGCCATAAATCAGAGAGGGGTATGTCCCATCCAGGAGAGGATCATCTAAGGGGAGGGCTGTGTACACAAGGTAGTGGGAATTTTTTGGTGGGGAGTATCTTAGGATTCTACTTGTCACAGCTCTGAAGGCATGGTTGCAATCTCAAATGCCTACAAAGATAGGGGTGGTAACCCAGGGAAAGTGCCAGAGTCTGTAAGTAGAGAGTAGTGGGGTCTATGGTGAACGGGGAAGGACATGCCTTCCTAAAGAGAGCCATCTGGGCTAGCACCACACTGATTGCCAAGATGATCCAGAAGTCCTGACATTCACGTGAAAACTTCTGAGTTCTAAATTTGCACAACCATTAAAAAAAAAAATGGTTTTACAATTTCAAAATGAAAAAAAACCCCAAAAAACCCAAAACGTAGAACCCACCGTGTGGGTCAGAGGTGATCTGTTGCCCACCAGCGTGTGAGCTCTGTGTTAGAGAAAGCCAAATCTAGTTGAAGGGAATGACAGACTTGACGTAGCCAAGGAGAAATCCAACTTTAAGGACAGAACAGCTTCAGGAAGAATGTGATCGTGGCAGTCAGCCAGGGCCCTGTACGTGGCAATGCATCTTGGGCATCAGAAGCTGAATTTGGACGTCTGAGCCCTGAGGTGGAGTGGGGATGTCAGAGGTGAGCAAGGAGAGAGGCGTAGGCCCTGCTGGGATCACTGCGCTAAAATAGTGTTTACCCTGAAAAAAGACTTCCGGCCTTGTAATGCAGTTCCATGAGCGGAGTGGCACATCACGTCACATTTGTAATGCAACACCTTCCATGGTTTGCTAGAAAATTGCTCCCCAAATTATACTTCTGTGAAGAGTACACAGTAATAATGCACCACAAGGGCAAAGAAAAATGTTTTGCAATTGGATACATTGAATAATGTAACGTTTCAACAATACCAAAAAGAATGTTGTATTATTAAATTACCCGGGCAGTTTTAAAAAGCAGCATTAAAGTCACCACGAGCAGGCATTAAGACTGAGAATAACAAATATTGAGTTTTTCTCAGGGTTATAGTGGGGCAAAAATCCCTGAATCCACTTACCCTTTCAGAGAACAGACAGGCACTTATAGGGAAGGATGGCTGGAGTGAAAGAGAAATCACTTTGGCTCTCATTCAATACAGGAGTGGCACAATTATAAAAGTTTAAACATCTCTTTAAGCAATCTGCACAGGTACAGTGAAGCAGGGGGACTGAGCAATTATACAGAGAATGTGATCGGCACGGGGGACCGTTCTGGATAATTCAGGCTCCAAAATGCCTACCTTTTCAGGAATTGCCAGGCATTAAGGGGAAAATAGTCAGTGCTTTCAGTCCCCTTAATGACGGTCATTTCCCGGAGACCTGACTGGTATCCAGGTGCGTTATGAATTATGTAAAGTTTAACTCAGGTACTGTTTCTGGGCCTCACACCGTCTCTCCCCATTAACTCCCTCACTCTCGCTCCAGGTCTGTTTTCGCTGACTCCCAATCCCTACCTGGTCCTTAGACAATTTTACTGTCTTGTGAATCGATCCACCTGGATCTTAGGCTTATTTAATGTGTCAATTAACCAATTTGATGCCTTCTTGATTTACTCACGGTTGAGACCTAGAAGAATGGTCCTGACCAAGGCCCTTTGATCCAGGAAAAAGAAATCCAGCAAAACTAGTTTAAGACAAGAGGGAAACTCAGTGGAGAGAGAGAGGGAATTTCATAGTTTCTGAGAGCAGGTAGCACCACTGGGCCTCCTGTGGCCCTGAAACCAGGACCAGGATGTCTGCAAAAGCAGTTACCACTCTCTGCCCCTCACCCAGGGGCTGCACTTGTGGAGGCAGCCGTGGGTCTGTGAGGAATGTGCCGGGTTTCTTGCTTCATCTCTGTGCGTCAGCTTCATTCTCTTCTCTCCACCAAGGGGAAAAACGGCCACCTCAGTGGTAGGTCTGCGGGACTCATCAGCAGTAAGATCCAACACTGACTGATGAGCGAGTCTGAGTCCCACTTCCAAACTGGAATCAGAGGATGTTGGATCGAACCCACCTTAAGCCCAATGGAAATCTCTCGAATTGTTATGTTCTTTCCTGCCAATCTCTTACTCATTAAACCTTGCATTGTTTCAGTACTGTGACCTAAAGTGGGTGGAATAGGGACAGGGTTGGGACATGCCACCATCTGAAATGGGAGCCCCAAAGGCTTGCCCTCGCATGGTAGAGATTCGCCATCTGCTGAAGAGAGGACTTGAAGTGTGCTGCAGATAAGCTTAAAGAGTCTCTCCAGATGCATCTCGGAGACGCAGTCTGAATGCCATTGATCTTAGGTAAATAGTGAGCATGGAAATGGTACCACAGTAATGGTAGAAATGAGTAGTTGCTCTGCTTGGTATATTTAAAAATATAAAGGTAAGGAATGAATTGAAGTTACCATTTGTCTCCAGTTCTGTCCAGGGCAACTTGACTGGCTCCAGGGGTTTCCTGGTCCATTTGGTGGGTGCCCCTCATTAGGGCAGATGCTCCTTAGACTTTGATGATGCCAACCATTAATAATCTTCCCATGCTCCGCTCTGTGACCTTGCCTTCAGTTAGTAATTTCATTTTTCAAAAATACTTTCCACTTTAGAAAAAAAATCTACTCAGCAGCAGTCAGCCAGTCTCATGAGTTTGATCAGCCTGAACCAATCATCCAGAACTTCAATGAACTCACAAAATTGAGCTCCTGAACCCTAAGATCTGAAGACCTTGGTGATATTGTCCAGGTGCCAACCAATGAGCTCCTACCTTGCTTGAATGATGCCAAAGAAAAGTCCTTATAGCCAAAGAGAAGCACAGTGAGAATCCCTGCCACAGCTAAGAGGTCAATAGTTGAGGGGCCTTCTTTTCTCCAAGTTTCTCCTTCTCTTCTCAACAAGTTTGGCAGGAAGAATTCCTGGCCAGGTATGGGCCAGGTAGCCTTGGCATTGTGCCAAAGAGACATGTGATGGGTAGAACCCTCAGAATCCTTCAAGTCACCCTGTAGAGGCGGCTACGACTTTTGCCTGTAAGTATGGCAGGGATTGCCTGCGGAAGTCTGTCATGGATTGGCGGGACAAGCAGAACTCTGGCTCCTCATGAATAGGCTGGACAGCTTGATTAAGGCTGACTGCTGGGTTTTCTCTGCTTCTACTACTCCTATCTGCAGATCTCAGTGTGCTCGGGCTGCCATAACAAAATAGCACAGACTGAATGGCTTAAAGAGCAGAAATTTATTTTCTCATGGTTCTGAAGCTGGGATGTCCAAGATCAAGGTGCTGGCCAATTCAGTTTCTAGTGAGGACTCTCTCTTCCTGCCTTGCAAATGGCTGCCTTCTGTCTGTGTCCTCACAGGGCAGAAAGGGAAAGGGCACTCTGTGTCTCTTCTTATAAAGGCAGTAATCCCATCAAACCAGGGCCCCACCTCCATGACCTAGTTCTATCCCAAAGCCCCATCTTTGAATACCATCACATTGGGGGGTTAAGGTTTCAGCATATGAATTTTGGGGGGACAAAACATTCAGTTCATAATAGTTCTTTTTATTCTTGTCCTTATTATTGACTTTTCCTCGGGTCAAGAGCCCATTGCTGGCCCCCGGGACCTGTGGTGAAGAGCAGGCTGGAGGTATATTGCAAAATGGAGGCTCTATGTCCTTTCTGAGAAGAGGTGCTGAGAGAGAAGGGCAGTTCATGGAACTTCCCTGGATGGAGCTGCTCCCTTATGAATATGCCTATATAAGGTGTTAAAACTCAGGGACCAAAGCTAAGGTGGTGCAAAGATGTGTTGAGAGGTGACCCAGACCAATTTGTTCATGCACAACTCCTGGTCTCCTTTTGGTAGATAATAGGTGGTTTGAGGTGGGTGAGGTTCTTAACATCCCACAACCTCACTACATTTATTAGCAACCAACATAAAACAGACCATACAACCTTTCTTGAAAGCTAAATGATATCCTAGAAATTATCCCCTTAAGTGCTTCAACTGTCACCTTGGATGATAGTTCATTTGAGGCAGATATGACAATAACTTGGAAGTAAGATGCTATTGTCTTTCGAGTTGGCATCAGACAACCAGATCCTCCAACTCAATGGACAAGTCACATGCCATTTAGAGAACATGCCTTGGGTTCTGTCGCTAAGAATATCACTACAGATTTCACTGGATTTTTGTACTCTTTTCACATAAGGGTGGGGAATGTCTCCAAAATACTTTGGTCAGTCAACGTGCTTCTCTGGCTTTGGCACTCCAGCCTCTCTCTCTCTCTCTGACTGGAGTTAATATTCACCCTTGGGTCCCACACAGTTGTAGCTACATTTGGGAGTTTCCCACTGCCCAACACTATTCCTTAATATCCAACCTAACCCAGCCAACTGTGCCAGTTCTCCCTGCCCCGAAGTGAGGTCAAGAGGTAGCATTGAACAAATATCAAACAGGTATGGGAAGCGGAGTAACAGGAACATGGCTATTAATGTGGATCTTGAATCCAGTTAGACCTGGGCTAAATTTCAGCCCTTTGCTATTTGCTGTGTGACTTTGGTCAAGATGCTTAACTTCTCTGAGCCTGTTTCCTCAACTGTTCAATTGTGTGGACATTAAATTCTGCAAAATTCCTGACACATAAAAATAGCACAATAAATGCTAGATATTATTACTAAGATTATTATTGTTGTCATAATCAATAGGTAAGCAAAATCCAGTGGTGGGGACTCCATGCATCCTTTTTTATGGTTACTGGTTATCCTCCTAGCTCCTGGACTAAGTTCTTGATGGGTTGTTAGTCTTGGAAAAAGGGGGTAGCAGTGCCAGACCAGAAAGGCTATATTTGGGGAAGAATAATGACAAACTGGGAAGGTAGTCAGAGAGAATCCAAGACGAATTAGAAGCAAAAACCCTACCTGAGAACTGGCACCCCAGGGTTCTAGGTCTCAGCACAGTGGAAACCCAGTGCTTACAAGGAAGGCACAGCACAACCAGGCCCCACTGGTAGCAAAGGTGAACCTGAACTGTTAACAGGATTAGACAGGGCTGTTTACCTCAACAGTAAGGATTTATCCTGAGGAATAGAGGTGTAGAGGAGCTGGAGATGAATTCCAACCAGGTTTTCTCAATATGAAAAGCTTGAAGGGTGGGTCAGAGTTGGTGTCTGGGATAAGAGGAACACACGGGATGAATTTCCCCTGGCCAGATCCTCAGCAGAGATCCTTGGCTCTTGTCCCCAAGAGAAAATTCTAGCTAAAACCCAAATTGCTTGTTTATTAGCAAATATGAATAATGTACAAATTAAACCACCTGCTCCTGTTGAATTAATTTAGGCTATTCTGGGGCTGGGATGGAGTGGCTGATGGTTAGTTAACACAATCATGCAAATTAACACACGCCTGGCTTCCAGGCAGATCCCTACTGTCCACAGCAGGGGCCCTCAGGGAAATTCGGCAACAGACCTTCAAGAAAGCAATAATCTCTGCTTTATCTGTTCTGACAGCTTTCAGCTACTTTCCATGGGAGTCTTTTGGGGAGAATATTCAGTACCTTTTTTTCTTAGCCCAATGATGTAGGAAGCAGAAACTAAAACCTGGGAAAGAATAACGTAATAATTATTGTCTTGGGCCGGTGTCCCTCTGGAGAGCTGATGATGTTATCTTTGTGTGTCTCACATTTCTATCAGCCCCTGGGACCTACCTCTAAGAGACCGGAATCTTTCTCTATCTGGTGGGTTATTTAAGACTGTCAAGAAGACACTTACCTGGACCTCCTTGGGTGAATGGGGCTTACTTCTAAGACACAAATGAAAGGGGTAGAATAGGACATCTTTTCCTTTTCAGCCACAGACATTTGGGTCTCAGCTCAGTTAGAACTAGAAAGTGAGGAACCTGAGTCACTTGGGATGTAGCTTGAACCCACACACCCAGCATTCATATTTGGCAAGAGAGATGTCTTACTGGGGGTCACCCTGTCACCATCCAACACAGAACATCTCTATTGGACTGAGTCTGTGCAAAACAACCTCAGTGCTGGTTGGCCACACTCCTGACCAGCATGGTTCGCTGGGGCACCAAAGCTGGGTATCATCAGTTGTGGCCCAGGTAGCATGAATTGGCCCACTAAAAAAGTACAAAGCTGGGGACACAAGCATTCTTCAGAAGGGGGCTGAGGGCATGGCAGACCCTTACTACGTCATAAGCCCAGCTCCAGAATACTGTAGTGATTTTAAGTTTAAATTTTGGCTTGGATCCCTATTGAACAAGCTGTGAAAGTTTTGGAAGTCTAGTTAAGCTTTCTGATATTTAGTTTCCCTATCTGTAAAATGGGATTACTAACCTACCCTTAAAAAGTATAATGGGCATCAAATGAGAAATTTGGCTATAAAAGCATTTTGGGTTCTCTCTTCCTTCCTTCCTTCCTTCCTTCCTTCCTTTTTTTTTTTTTTTT